>NC_133389.1:43115294-43730794 GCF_047511655.1 Castor canadensis | reverse complement strand
ACACAGTGGTGTTTCACTACTTACCTTATGTAATAGAGTGTATCTCAAATGGACAAACTAGTCAGGAAAATCCATCCAAACTTGACTGCTTTGACTCTTTTGCTCAGGAAACTTCTGTTGTCCAGGTGTCAGTAAACATATCTGACACCCTACTCTGTACATATGCAAATGGAAAGTAGCTAATTCCTTTACCAAATAATTCTCAGCATCTTTTCAAATGTCAAAAACAAGAAAAACAAGATCTGTTATTTTTAAAGCATTTGTATATAACTGAGTTGGACATCACACGATGTATTCAAATGCTAGAAAATAAAAAAATAGTTCTATAACCCTACAAGAAAGGATATTTTTGTACCAAATTTCATTTTTAAAATATGCTGATTTCCATGTACATTTCAGTGGTAGAAATTATTTTCCTTGTTGTCACAGTTGGAAAGTAGAAGTAGACTTGGTCAAATACAAAAATAATGTCTCGGTTTGAAAAGTTATTCATAAAATCCATTCCCAAGAGTGTAGAATTTAAAACTATGTTGATGATAAAGACTAACTGTAAGAAAGACTTGTTTTTGGAAAACTATTCTGAGATAAGGAGTAGTATTATTAGTTCTATTCAATTTTTTTTTCTTATTCTGCATCAACTTAGCAAAATAAGAGAAAAGTAATAAACTAAAACTTTCTTGTTTGGCTGCACGAAAACACACACAAAAATGAGCAAAGATAAAATGAGAGAAGTAGAAAGGAATAGATTTAACAGAATATAAACTTCAAAGGGAGAATTTGAGAATCTGTTGAGGCAATATTGAGTAATTGAAGAACACTGAAGGGGAGTGAGTCCAAATTATAGTCCCCTTAAAAGAAGATTACTCTCAACTATATGTGGAATGGATCAGAATAAAGACTAGACATATGAAAACTCATTAGGAAACAAAGGAATTAGCATACTTGAGATGCAAAAAGGTCCTAGAATAAGTATGTAGCAAAAGATATGAGAAAGAAAAATTGATATTAATGACATTCCAAGGAAAAAGTTTAATGAGTTAGAGATTAGTTGGTAGTGGTAAGCAAGGTAAATCATTCAAAGATGGCTCTAAAATATCATGTCTGAACAACAAGTGTGGAAGAACTCAGGAAATCAGCCCAGTATTGGTGGCTCATGACTATAATCTTAGCTACTTGGGAGGTGGAGATCAGGAGGATTGCATTTCCAAGCCAGACAAAGCAAACATTTCATGATACCCATCCCCCCATATCAACCAGTGGCTGGACACAGCAGCAAAAGTCTGTCATCCCAGCTATGCACAGAAGCACAAATATGAGGATCACAGTCCAGACCAACCCAGGCATAAAGTGAGACTCCATCTCAAAAATAACCAATGCATAAAGGGATATGGGTATGGCTCAAGTGGTAAAGTACCTACCTACCAAGCATGAGGCCCTGAATTCAACATCCAGTCACAGACAGAAAAAAAATCTCAACCAGCAAAAACCCTTGTTCCTTCCTATTATTGCTTATACTCTCTCTACAACAAAATTAGAAATAAGGGCAAAATAGTTTCTGCTGGGTATTGGGGGGGAGAGGGAGGGGGCGGAATGGGTGGTAAGGGAGGGGGTGGGGGCAGGGAGGGAGAAATGAATCAAGCCTTGTATGCACATATGAATAATAAAAGAAAAAGGAAAAAAAATCAAATGAAGGATTTGATTTTCAAAAGTAGGATAGCAGATAAACTGAGAGGAAGTAGTCAATGAGTAAGAAAGCCAGATTTTAGAAGCCAGTGATAGAAGAAAGTATGTAACAGAGAATGGAATAAGTATTAGTTCATAACCCAAAATCACAGATGCACCCATTCAACACCTAGTATTAAACAGGGTTAGTTAGGCATGTATCTAATCACAAGGGATGCTTATTAGAACAAGATAACTTTCTCTGCTTTTCCAGCCCTCAAGTTTTAGTAAAAGAAGAAAAATAGTAATCATGTACATAAATAAAAATGACAAGCAGTAATATGAATTGAGGAAAAGAAGATGAATATGGTTGACGTACTCTTTATTGTAAGAATGAAAATACAATCTGTTAAACCTGTTGAAACCACCTTAAGAAGGGGACTAAGTTAGAAAGACACAATTAGAAGAGATGAACCAATTGGATTATAAACATGTATATATGAAAATGTCATAAGGGAACTCTCTGTGTAGTTATCTTAAATAAAGAAAAATGTTATTTTTTTCTTTGACAAAATTGGGTAATAGGAGGGTGGAACAGGTTCTGTCTGGGACAGTTGGTACCAGTGGGAGGAAGGAGGAGATAGGGAAGGGGTGTAGGAGGTTGAATATGGTGCAAATACTGTGTACACATGTATGTAAATGACAAAATGTTACCTGTCAAAACTACTCTGGGGGAATAAAAGAGAATGGTAGAGGTGGTGAATTCAAATATGATACATGTGATATGTTGTAAGAACTTTTGTAAATGCCATAGTGTACCCCCACTAAGCACAACAATAAAAAAAGAAATACTATACTGTAAATAGCTTTAAATAAAGATTAAAGAACAAATTTTTTTAAATATTACTGGCAGAAGTTACTAATTTTTAGGTGGTCAACCTAAAGCTTCACTGAAAAATTATATTTTACCTGAGGCATGAATAAAATAAGAGTTAGGAGAGAAGCTTAGAGAAGAGTGATCTGAAAGAGGCATCGTGAACAGCAAATGTCTTGAGGGAGGAATTAGCTTTGTACTTAGAGGACAAAAAGTGCGATCATACATCTGGAGCACTGAGAATGAATGTAAGTTCGTAGGGGTATGATTAGAAGAAAAAAGTCCCCAGAAAACATTTAGTAATATATGAAGACATTTTTTGGTTGTCAGAATTGGATTCTAGGGATAGGGTGCTACTAATACCTAGTAGGTAGATGCCAGAGAGGCTACTAAGGATCTCAGCGGGCAGAGCACAACTCCCCACAAGAAATGAACAGCCCAAAGTGTGGCATGAAGACAGGGAAGGCGAAGAGAGATTAATGAGTGCTATAGTGAAACAATGAAAAACCAGAGGTGGGGAATGTTACCTGGAGATCAGAAAAAGGGTCACCTCTCCCCAGGTGTTACAGAAGCCAACGAAATGACATGTGATTATGTATGGGAAAAGCTGCACCTCCCATTTCTGTAACCTGCTCTAAATGGTATATAAGGAAAGCCCTCTTTTTCTCGGGGCTCAGCATTTGGACACAAGTCCACTGAGTCACTGCTGGCTTGCTTAATAAACTTGCTTCCTGAAAGCTTTGGTGCCCTCTCTCAGTCTCTGTCTGAGCCCTCATAACCATTTCTGGGGGCTCATATGGGATTTGTAGGGTGGTGTTTTCACCTCCTTGTTGCCGACTCAGTGTCCCCAGCCTCCCAGGAGAGCTGCACCTGCCAGGCACCTCAGGACCATGTTGATCTGGGGGAGGGATACTCTCTCCTGGCAAGCTGAGGAGGCAAGTTCTGGTTGCATGAAGGAAACTGGAAAGGCTTGGGAACCAACCTAGGAGCCGTGTTCATCATATTGGTAAAAATCAGGATTCAAATTCAGGCCTGCCTCAGGAGGCAGAAGGGGAATCTAATCAACTCTCAAAAGGCACCCGAGTAATGCCTTTTGGGGTGGGGGGTAAAACCATGTCTTTCAGTTTCAGGGAGTAAGATGGAAGTACTATGCTGTGTGAGAATGTGTGAAAGTGTGAGCCTGAGACATAGCCTGGTTATAAAGCCGGTGTGGAGTCCTGATCTGTGGGTCCATAGTGAAGTCATATGGTCTAGGGTAAGCCCTAACAGGGCCTCTGATCTGGGGCTTACACGGATTCACTATGGCCAAGAGACACCTAAATCTCTGCAAGAGGAGCAGCCGGAGATGACAAAGTGAGTGGTGTTATTTGTTTTCCCCTATGTGCTGGAGAGGAGGACTCCTTACCTCCTCTCCACAGCCCTCATCCCTTCTGTCTGTCTATGTCTAAATGTTTGGCAAATAATAGGAATCAGAGGAGGTCAGTGTAAGAACACCACCCTAGAACTTTAAGAGGGGATTTAATGGAGATTATGGGGTCAGACTGACTCCTGGTAAGTTTAGGACCTTCTGTGAAATACACTGGCCTGCTTCCCTTGGAGAGGTCATTAGATAAGATCATAGTCAATAGAGTTTTTGGAGTGGTTGTAGGGGAGCCTAAAATACCCAGATGGTTCTTTATATTGTCTGCTAGCAGGATAGGTTAAGCCCCACTATGGGGAGTGGATTATGAGAAGCCTATGAGAACCTGACATAAGCACAGTTGTGCTCAATGATCTATAGTCTGAGTTTGGCATGGCCCCAGCAGCAGAAGAGATTGAAAGGCAAAATGCAGCACAGCTGCTTTTCCTAAATTGTTTACCTTCAGAGAAGTAGGAACACAGGTTTATTTTGTTACAGTGTCACACCCCTCCCCAAGAACTGTTGTTCCACCTCCTTGTTTACTACTGGACATAAAAGACTTGCTGAAAGAGGACACAGGGCGTTTTTGATGGGGGTTGATTGAATGGTGGGCTACTAAGTTATGCTAGACATTAGAAGAAACATGGGACAGTGCAAGTCTGAGGACTGAGACTTTAAAAGGGAACATAGAACAGTGCAAGTCTGAGGGCAAAGACTTTAAGAGAGATTATGCTAAAGAAAAGCTAAGAAAGAACATGGGATAGAGCAAGTATAAGGAAAGAGACTTTAAAGAATAGAAAAGAAGACTTTAGAAGTAAGGTTATAAAGAATAAGAGAAAAGAAACAACTAGGCTATTGTGCATCTCCATCCAAGTACCCAGCACACCTGGGTACAACAGATACAGACCTTCCATTGACTCTCTAAAAATATCAATGACCAGGTAAGAGAGAGACTCCCCGTTAGCCTGACAACACCCAAATACCCTTATAAACCAGGGGATGCTGTTTGCATAAAGGAATTGAATGGTCAACTGCTAACGCTCCACTGGAGGGGTCCTTTTGTTGTTGTTTTGTCCACCCCACTGCAGTTAAAGTAGTAGAGATCATTCCCTGAATCCACCACAGCCAAGTGAAGCCAGCATCCCTCAAATGGGAGTGCATCATGACCCAGCCTCCCCCTACAAGATCACCTTCAAAACACCTGTCCTTCCCCAACAGGACCCTACTTCCCAGGAGACCAGAGACAATTACATGTTAGCCCTGCTCTAGTCACTCCAGAAGCTGACTAGTCTACACACAGCAGAAGCTGGAGGAGTCGCCCATCTCACTTTTGAGGATAAGTCCATTCTATGTATTCTTCTTGCTAATCTTGGTCAGCTCTCTACCTGGGAACCCCTCAGTTAGGGGACTTTGGACTGTGACTCATGTATGTGCACTATTCAAGCAAGTAGTGCTGTTATCAAAACTCTGGTTTTCCATACTTATTATTCTTGTGCAGGCACCATTGTTGGGTCATATACCCCCAACAATACCACCTACTCAATGAGCTTTCATGATGATCACTATATCTATTTTAATCCCACCTATTGTCCTTGAAAGCAATGGCTAGAGGTCAAAGCTTCACCAGCATTGGGAAGCTCATTAAGCACACCCAGGTTAATGACCCCAAAAAACCTGTGTCCATGTACTTTGATATGTGTGCCACAATAGGTAAAAACACCAGGCCTTGGGGCAACTGTGGGGGACTAGCCTAAGAAAGGACCTACAGGTTAAATGACAAGTATATATGCCCAAAATATGACAGTGGGACCTCCAGTTGTGCATACTATAAATAGCTCTACTGCCCTTATTGTAGTTATAAAAGGTGGACAACTTGGCTTAAAGGAGAGGTCCACACCTCACATGGAACTGCTGCTCTTTTACAAACAGGGAAGCAATCCCCAACTGCACTCTTGGTGTCAGTAACCTTGTAAATTTCACTATTTTCAACCACAATGAAACAGGCTGGGAAGCAGGGAAAATGTTTGACATTCTAATCTATAAAAAGGGAACAGACCCTGGTACTTTGCTGCATTTTCAACTCATCATGATCACTCATGACAGCTCCTTATACCAGGTCTTTCTCTCCTTTTATGAGGAGATACAAAGTGAGCTTCCTACCTCGGTTACAACCAAAAACCTGTTCCTCTCACTAGCTGATGTTTGTGGAGGAACAAATATGAGAGATCATTGACTATGGGAGGCAGAAGAGCTAATCCCATAAGAGCCCTTTAATAAAAGCATTCCCCCAGCCACAGAGAAAGAATTGCCTCCTAAAAATCTCTATTATTGGGAATTACTGTATCTCCCATCAAAAAGGCCAATTCTCTACCCCAGTAGGGGACTTGATCTTCTTGGGGCAAAAGTTTTAAAATGACAGTACTCAGGAGACTCAATAGTGGGAGCTCCCAATCACACGGAGCCCCACCCTCACCCGCTGGCTAACTTCCCTACAATAGCCTGGAATAATCTCAGTCTGAGTAGCAGCTGTTTACAGATTAATGACAAGATAAAAAAGCTTGCCCATATCCCTGTGCAGACCTGGAAGGGATAGAGTCCCAATGACCTATTCAGGGGCTTGTTCTCAACCTTAGGTGGGTTCAAGACCTTAATAGGGAGAATGTTCCTTTATTTTAAGAGCATGCCTGATATTACCCCATCTTATCCCCCTGGTACTGTGGTCTCTATCAAGATGATGCTCTTTGACCCAGAAATGGGTCTGAGCATCAAAAGGGAGAATGCGGCAGGAAAGAAGGGAAGGGGAAGAGAGATGAATGAATGCTACAGTAAAATAAAAAAAAAAACTGGGGTTAGGGAATGTTACCTGTAGACCAGAGAAAGTCACCTCGTGCCAGAGGTTAAATTGGCCAATGAAATGACATGTGATTATATATGGGACCAGCTGAGTCCCCCCATTTCTGTAACCTGCTCTAAGTGGTATATAAGGAAAGCCCCCTTTGTTCTCGGGGCTCAGCCTTTGGACATGAGTCTGCTGAGCCACTGCCGGCTTGCTTAATAAACTTGCTTCCCGAAAGCTTTGGTGTGCTCTTAGTCTCTGTCTGAGCCCTCCTGTAATAAAAGTAGTACCAACATTGAGAAGTCCTGAGTTAAAGTAATGGGGTGTGAGATATGAAGCGATATAGAGAAATATAAGCAGCACAATGGAAAACCTTTTAACAGTCTTTGCTGAGGTGAGAAGCAGGGGATCATGGTGATGGTTAGAAGAAGACGATGTTGTGGCAGGAGATTCATTTGAATTTTTGAATCTTTCCTTTTTTATGGGACATGTTGATGGCAAGGATCTATTCAGGAAGTTAATCGTAAGGCAGGGGAAAAGATCACTTAAATGGCACAATGTTCCAACTACCTCCAAAGTTTGTCCTTTGCCAGAAGGAAGAGCATTTTTTTTCATAGTAAAAGGAGAGAGTGCATGTGGGTGGTATGTTGGTGCTAGGATAAAAATAAAATGGTTGAAGTACCTCAAATTTAATATGGATAGAAAATAATTATAATCTTCCTGGCACACACACACACACCCCCCACATGCACACATGTCTTCCTCCATTTATCTCAGTGAATTGTGCCACTCAGTGCCTCTAAAAAGTGTGGGGCTTAACTCACTCCCCACTTTCTACATTCAGTGCTTTCCTCTTCTATACTAAGAATAGCTTCATACTTATTATCTTATCTCTCTTCTCAGAGATATTATCTTAGTTCACATCTTCATCATTTTTTCCTGTATAATTGCAGTAACTGCTGAACTGATAATTCCCCAGTATTTGCTACATCGGCAGATTCTTCACAGAGCTGTATTTTCTCTGTACCACAAACCTAAGGCTATCATCGTGTACTTAAAATCCCTCCCTGTAGCCAAATCATTTCAGGGAAAACTTCAAAATACTAACCAAAAATGCAAGATTTATCATAATTTGTTTTCAGTTTTCATTATTCAGTAATAATCTCCTTGCTCTCTACCATAGTCAAGCCAATTCAATGTTTAGATTTTCCTAGAAAGTTCTGTATTACTGTCTATCTACTGACATGAGGTTCCTTTTACTAATGTATAAGAATTAAAGTGAGGTAAGAACATATGGACATAGTCATTATTTCAAGAAATGTATTCAGGAAAGGAAGGAGGTTGAAAGAATGGCATTGTGAAACATGGAGGCAATGATGAGTCTCCTAGCCTAAGCAGGTGTTTTTCTAATGTTTTGCTGTGTTTTGTTTTGATTTTGCTTGGAGAAATAGAACTTAAACTTTTACAGACATAAAGAACACTCTGATGTTGGAGTGTGGGCAAGAATTTATTATGAAAATGAAAAATAATTAATAGCAAGATCCTGAGAAGGCAAATTAGGATTAAATTAAGAGTAGAGGAGGAGAGCTTAGTTCATCTTAGTAAGAGAAAGGATTTAGCTTTCCTAGGAAATAATTGTGAAAAGAGATGACTAGAAATTTCATGGTAGACTTGAAAATGCCATTGTGTGAAATTTTTTCTGAGAAGTAAGATTGAGAAATCTAAAAGTATTAACCAGGGAACCCTGCTAAGAATAAAAGAGGCAGACAAGATTAAGGATTGAGTTAAGTATAAGTTTGGGAAAAGAAAATTTAGTAAACAAAATAGAGAATCAAGAGGAGACAATGCAAAATATTACAAAATAACAGCAAAGCAACAAGCTTGAGCAGTGAATAGCCACAAGGCAAGAACAAGACCACAGACACACACTGGTCTTGATGTTGTCATCTGATATTTAATGCTAATGCTACTCACATTAATTTTGTGGTTCTTAGTCACAACCTTTTGAAATCCAAATTTCCATTATCTGAAAAATATGGGTAACCATTAACCATATGTATAATCTAAACAGAGGTTGGGTTATCTTGTGAAATGTGTAATTATATTGACACATGGGTGATATCATGAGGTCACAGAACCTGAGGCCCAGGAAAAGAGAACCTGAAGTCCTTTGGGCAGTGTGTTGTTCATCAGCAGCCATGAATCTACTAGAAATTGAAGCAGAAACAAAGGAGGAAGAAAGAATTGTTATGAGATAAAGTTTGGAAACTGCTTCATGGGAATTTTTTAAATGTCCCATGTAAAAAAGAAGTCTAGTGTGTCAGTCAGTTTAGGAAGGAAGGTTTATTGTGGCTCACAGTTTAAGAGGTTTCAGTCCATTGTCATTTCATTCCATTGTTTCTAGGCTTGGGGTGAGGTAAGGCAGAACATGGCAGGAGAGTACATCATGGGCTTAGGACAAAATATACCCAGTGACCTATTTCTCCCAACCAGGTCCCACCTCCTAAAGTTTCCACCACCTCTTCATAGCTGTATTGGCTGTGGACTAAGCCTTCAGCACATGAGCCTTTGGGGGACCTTCCATATCCAAGTATAATATAGAGAGAATTGAATTATGATGGTAGAATGTGTAATAGTTACTGACTCTAGCCAATCACATTTCTGAGGGTCACTGTATTCCACTAAAGTACAGTTAATAAGCCTCTTCTCTGCACCAGCATTTAAGGAACAAAGTGAAAGGACCCTCACTCTGATCCTGATCTTGAAGTGAATAAACAGTCACTCCATATTTAAAGCTGTTGCACAGATGTCAGCACTTCCTCTTTTGTGATTTAGGTATACTGCACTGGATTTGTTTCTTCAATTCTTTACCCTATTAAAATCTGAAAAGATCTGCAAAGGTCTTAGACATACACATGCATAGCCCACTTTCCCTTTTGAGCTTTTGTTTCATACAAGTTATTTCAGAAACATAAATCAGCATCTTTATCTCCTTTTAACCTCCCACCACCTCAAAGCCTACTGATCTCCCTTATTTATGCTTCTCTTCATTTTGTGTCTTCTCTTTTTCTTCTCCTTTGTCTCTACATTCCTAACTTCTCTCTTTGCTTATTTTCTCAAAGCAAAAACTGCAAACTTCTAATCTCTACCTCACTACTCACATTGCTACTTTCCTCTACCTATGACATCTAATATCTGACAATGTTTATGCCTCTAGAACCCCATCTATCCTAAGAATGCACACAAAACTACTTTCCAAATGAAGATACATCTTTTTGCAAAAGATTTCTAGTGCTAGCTATTAATAAAAGTAAATAAATGATCAAGGGTCCAGATCTCACTTTCTCCTGGGCAATCAACACTGTAGTAGTTAAGGAATAAATGTGTCTGGAGTCCAAGAGACATAGGTTCAGTGTCATCTTTAGCTGTGAACAGGTTATTTGTGCTTCAAACATAGTAATATATACCTTGAATATTATGGCAATTAAACAAGAAATGTCTTTAAAGTCCTTAATACCATATTAGTATATTATATGCATACAAGAAAGAGTAGATCCTGTTTAATTAATTTCTCAGGACCAAAAGGAAGTGAATTTGGAAGCAAATTCCAAATGTTTATCACTTACTTCCTCATGTGTCTTCTTATAGTTTATGAAAGTTTTATTTGCTGCATTAAAGAATTTTTGGAGAAGAATTAGCCAAGATCCAAGATTTGACCCCAAGTTCTGATCTTTGCATTCCTCTAACTATATGTTCCAGACAGAAGTAATTTTGCAAGTGATTGCATTCTGACTTATGACTTACACTGGGCACAACAGCCATAAAAAATTCATAATCAGTAGCACATGGAAAATACAGAATCCCCACTTCTTTCTTAGCTGAGCCGCAGTGCTCAAGAATGAGATTACCAGGCTATAAGGAAAATATTATTTTAAGAAATACTGTTGAGAATTTCCAAGTAATGTTTTGTAACCATAAATATATGAATTTTATAGATGAAAGAAAAGACTGTTCATGTTTGTACATAGTAGGTTTCCTAAACTAAGGAAGGAGAAGATTCAGATGTTGAATGCTGATATTGCAGCATGGCTCATATGGCCACATGCCATGCTTGAAGAGCAGGATGGAAATACTTTGAAAATTACTTACACACCCAAGACCCAAACTCACTGGGCCCAATTGAAAACTGTGAATGGGCTAAGTTGTATCAATTGTTTCCCTTCTATAGAAAACATACCTCTCTATCAGAGTTAGTTTGAAGAGACATATATAACAGCAGCAATATGTTTTAAAACAGAAATTTTAAAATAGAATCCTAGCTTTCTGTAAATTAATCTAATGAAGTGTGTCTAGGTACCTTGGCAACAGAGTGGGAAAAATAACAAAGAAAAAATAATAAGACAAAACAATGTTTTGGGTGCTTGGCTATGCTAGACTGATTGTGACTAGTAATTTGAACTTCATTATTATTTATTCAGCATTGGTATATAGCCTGTTTATCATGAATCACTGTAAAGTAGCTACTTACAATGATGTTTTTACAGTTTGGTATAATCTGTCTAGTTGCTATGGTGATAACCATTAGAAAAATAAAATCAAGACCACTCCATGTCCAGAGCAAAATCAATGAAGTAATACTTTAAAAGTGGACATCTGTTATTTTGTATGCTATTAGAGCAGTGAAATAAAATTAGACTTTCTCTAATTTTTTTTACTTTAAACAATAGTCATTTTCAGTTTTACATCAATGCATCAGAAAAGGTGAAGGGAAGTGCTAATATAACGTGATTACATGAAAAAATGAGTCACAGATGATCTCTATTTGGGTTAAAGTATGTAGTAAAGCATATGGGATCCAATTCAGGGATTATAAGATTAATTATTTTGAAAAGCCAATCTATGTCTCATTTATTTCATACTAAATGTCTGGCTTCCTCCTTCATTTTCCTCTATACTCAACAAAAGTAACTGGGGAAATGCCCTTTTGTTGTAGTAAAACCAATTACTATTTTGGTATTTAGCAGACAACCAAAAAGAAGCAATTCACTAGGATTTTTATTTGTTTGTTTGTTTTGTTTTACAAATCCATCCTTCCCAAATTCAAAACAAGTACTTTCCAATGACAACAGATTGTACATGGCTTTGGAAAAACTGAGAAAATGTCCCAGAACTCATTCATACCCTTTCACTACTTCTTACTTACATTAAACAATCTCTTTCCCCAGAATAGAGAAGCAGAGTTAGAAGAACAGAGTCTATGAAGTTTAATCTGCTTTCTTATACTGTAAGAAGTGTGTAAGTCTATTTCTTATCAGCTGTTGTAATTCTTTTGGATTGAATATAAATTGTTGAATTCCAAGAGACTACAATACAAAGAAATCCATTAGCCTTGACAACTCTAGACAAAATAAAGCCCATTATTCATTTATTCTACTTGTAAAAGAGAATCAGTTTTAAAAAAATAAAAAGAATACTTGCATACATCTTTTCACCTATTTAGGAAAATACCTGGCTTATTTCTGCACAGCAAGACAGCCAACTTTATTAAGAAATGTAAAATGAAATGGAGAGATGAGATCTGGGAATGCAATTCTGGAGTTGGTGAAATCCCAGCAGTGATGTTGACAGTTGGAAATTCTTTTTCATTTTCTTTTGTTTTGCTTTTGTTTTTAATAAGCTTGCTGTGGTGACCTCCTTCTCAACTGCAAAAATAAAGAGACTAAGATATGTTAGCTAGTTGGAGATGATGTCTTGAGATTTTTCATCCTCCCCCAAAAAAATCTTGCCATATGCAGAAAAATGTCCAGAATCTGGAAAAAGAGAAATCTTATGTGATTATTAAGCACACATCTCCTGTCTCTGAATTTATCACATCCCCTCATTCACTGCCCATCTCACCCTAGAAATTAACATACATTTTATTTTTCTTTCCCTAACATTAAAAATGCATTGCAATGAATAATATAGCAGGGTTGTGTATAAAACTAAACCTTCCACATCCTCTTTTAAATGTTTGTTCTTCAGCAGTGATCCTCTGAGGAAAACCTATTGAAAGGATGAACAGTAATTTAATTTTTTATCATAAGCATTAGTGGCAAATAAAGGACAAAAGTACTTTGCAGTGCTGAAGGAAAAAAGATAAGATATTCATCAAGGGAACACACTGCCTTCAGACTGACTGCTGGGTCATGCACATCCCTTTTCTTTTAAGGTAGACAAAATCACAAGATTAATATGCAGGCCCTGGAACATTTCCTACATATATCACAACTAGCAAATATTGAAGGAACTTGCTCTACATTATTGGTGCTTTTAGAGAGACATCTAACAGGCTTTATTTTTAAAATGTGATTACTGAACAGTATTTTCAGTAAAATGATTCTAAAATTTAAAATTGTATTGTTTTTCCAATGTCACTTGAATTATTTTTCTAAAATGAGATAAAAAGAAATCTGTTGTCAAGTCTGATTGTTGATTAGGTATGTAAAGTAAGAAAAAAGCTCAATTTTGACTGATGCCCCAAAGCCATAATAATATGATAACTTAACATTAATTTCAATATTTTGGCCAATTAAAAACTTAAAAAGGCTAATAACAGCTGCAGATAAAATTCGGCAAAGTGTTAGAATTCTATTGTGTTAGAATAGAATAGAATTCTATTGTGTTAGAATTTTGCAGCAGTTTTGAAAAGCTTAGAAATAAAATATTATCTTATATTTCTTAGGAAAGTTTTGAAATTATCTTCTATTTAACTGTCATAGTGCTAGAACCTATACTATTTGAACAATAAGTAATGAAAAAATATTTAATTAGGAAGGCTTTATGGTCTGTGAGGAAATAAAAAGACTCATGTAGCAATAACTCTATTAAACAATAATATAATTAAATTGTTTACCTATACTTGAATTGAAGATCTCCGTTTAATTATCTGCTGTGACCTTCAGTTGTAGACCCATGTTCAGGAACGAACCTGTAACACTGGTAACATCCCACCTTCAAAAATCCAAACAATCCAAACTCTTCTCATTCGAGGCCTCATTTATAGTTTTCTAGGTCAATCATTGGGCACAGATCCCCAAACTTTTTCTGATCTGGAACCCTTTAGTGTCTCAATAATTTTTTAACAGTACTCCACCGCCAAGGAAATGCTTAAAAGTTCCATTTGTTAAGCTGTGAGATGCAAACAACTTAAGAAGTATTTATTTGCTAACAACTTAGTAGACATTGGACAGATACTACATGTAAATCAAAAGAAAAAAACTTGTTATTGCATTATTTAAAAATTGCAATTTACAAATGGGGTAAATATTCCCATTGGTTACTGCAGAACTTCTTCAACCTTCGGCATTTGCTTTTTATTGCAACAACTGTCCCACCCAAAACACGAGAAAAGAAAAAAGAAAACAATAAGAACAAAAATTTTGGAAAGGCTTGATTTAATTTAAAATAATGTAGTGTGATCTGAAAACTCTATGAACTGACCTTGAGCTTTTAGTTCTCTTAGTGATCAACAATTCAACATGTGTCAAGTAGTGGAGTTTCCTTTGTAAATATTAAAACTCCACAAAGCCTCTAAATTCACTCAAACAATATAAACCTAAATATGGGACTCACATCCCTTGAAGAAATTCTATAAAGAAATTAAGTAGATAGTTATATGTCTATCTTTTCCTTAAAGCTCAGATCACAATCTTGTGCCTCCAATTACAATTTCCTCTCTCTCTCTCTCTCTTTCTCTCTCTCTCTCACACACACATATTTGGTAACCTTCCACTACTCATTTCTTTCATTCATAAAATAAACAGTTATTGAGATGCCTACTATAGGCATCTTGCTAAATTTTATGGACACAGCAATGAACAGAATTCAGCCTTTGCTCAGATACAGAGCTGATGGGAAAATTAGGGAAGCATTAATCAATTGCAATGCTATCTCCTAAAGATAAGGAAGAGCAGAGTGTGTTGTGGGGACAAAGAGGCAACATGACCAGCCCAATCTGGAGGTTCTTAGAAGCCACAAAAATCAAAACCTGATGTTATCAATAGATATCATACACAAATATTATTCTATGTAGTTTTCAGTATTCACTTATATGATATATTCTAACATATGCATATTTTTCTATCTTACAAAACTAAAGTCTTTAAGATTGAAAGTATTTTAAAACATCATCCTAAGTGAAGTTAGCCAGGCTCAGAAGGCCAAAAATCATATGTTCTCCTTCATATGCAGATCATAGACCTAAAACAAATTCAGTAATATTATTGGACATGGGTCACTTGCTAAGGGGAGAATACGTATGGAAGGAATAGAAAAGGGAAGGAAACTGAAACTTGAAAGTGTTTGATGTGCCCAGTGTAGAGGAGCTAATAATGTAATCTTAAACTGACAGAAGTCACTATGGGAAGGTGACTGGGAAGTAGTGAAGAGGTCTGGTAGAGATGAACCAATTTGGGTTGTAACTCACATGTGCATGGAAGCAATGCTAGGAATTTCTCTGTATAGCTATCTTTATCTCAAGCTAGCAAAATTGCTATGTCTTTCTTATTATCGCTTATGTTTTCTCTTCAACAAAATTAGATAAAAGGACAGAATAGGTTCTGCCTGGAAGTGAGGGGGGTGTGGGGAGGGGCAGGGAATGGGTGATGGGGGAGAGATGGCCCAAACAATGTATACACATATGAATAAATGAATAAACAATAAAAAACATTCCTTTGACATTATTAAAGAAAAAAAGTATACCTCAAGCCCTAGTGCACAAAATAGTGGAATTATAAAATGATAAAATAGACAAATGCAAAATGTGTAAACCTGAGGGAACTCCATTTGGAGACAACATTTTGGGACCCTTTGGAAAGAGGACATCTGCTCCATGGTAATTCTGATGAAAGACCCTTTAAGGGTCTTTCATATCCAGTGTCACTAAACATTTGGTTTTTTGCCTCAATGTTTAATATCACATATGTATATCCACTAAAGTACCTGAAGATCTCAGTACATAAAACATCATTTTTTTTGTTTTTTTTCTAAGAATGTTTCTGTTTGAAATGTCATTTAGGCAGCTACTTAACTGTACAGTTTAAAAGCTTATTGTCTCTTATCAACCAGTGGCCTCCATTGGTATGCATTTACACTGTGAAGCATAAAGCACCTGTGAATGCTGGAAGTCTCAAGGCATATTACAAAAAGGAATCATGACCTTGCATAAAGAATGAGTATTATCTGAAAGAAAGAATGCTCCCTGGTTTAACACTTGCCGCTGGATCTCTTCACAGCCTTCCCTAAATGAACAGAAAAAATTATAACAAACCCATATGTCACATTTACTATGAACCAGATAATTTTCAACATGCCTTACCTATATAAACTCATTGACTTCATACAATGCCATGAGTTAGGTCTTCACTTTATCTCCAAAAGAGAAATTATGGCACCAAGCAGAAATTAGCAAATAGTGGAACCTGATTTAAAATAGAGACAGTCTTATTGCATCATCTGTTTTCAAATCAGTGCTCCTTCTTCAACTTTCTGAACCGGTTATTCCCACCAGAATAACATACAGATTCACCAAAACCTGGAGAAAGGGAGCCTAGAGAGAAACATGGGGGATTTTTAAGAAGAACCTACATGTTCTCAAGTTCAGTGGAAAGATTCAAGCTCACAATTCATGCTAATTAAGATTCTTTTCCAGTCTCAGCGTTCCTCCAAGAGATGTCACCATATATCACTAGACAGAAACAGATCTTTCAAGATAACCACAGTTCTCCCAAACTGGTGTCAGCTATTACTAATGGGAGGCCTCTGGATGCCTCTCTCAATACACACACAAAGCAGTCCAGCCGGCTGAGATTTTCAGTAAGCCCATGATTCACTAGATTTGATTCAAAGCCCCAACCCTTATTTTCAAACTTGAAGACAGTTTTTCAATTTTGACTTATTTCCATGATACTTCCAGTGGCTTGACCTCCACTTAAGGGGCCTTAAGAATGAGCCCACTCCTGTACCTGATACTCCTCACTCATCCCCAGAACCAGAACCAGGAACCTCCAGATGTGACCACAGTACTGTTTGGCATAGGAAGAGAAGGTAGGCCTCTTACCTCTTTTCTGAGTTTGCTTGAATATCATGCTCTAATAGCTTTTACACAGCAAGCAATTTATGGTCAAAAGTGTTTTTTCAGTATTCTGAATTCACAAAAACATCAATATTCATGTCAACGATATTGCCTTGATTTTAAATGCCTTCTTTTTTCTAGTAACCAGACAGTTATCCTAGGCCTAGGATGTCTTGCAGTCATTGCAAATAATATTAAACCTCACTGCATAAAGGAAGACAACACGTACAATATTTGAGAACCCTCCTCCCTCCACACTTTATAAGATTTACATAAAACAGGAAGAATAGCAGGTTAGCAGCATTGGAACAATCTTCAGGTCATTTTTAAGCAATGAAGTAGCTGAAGTCAAATGCCAGCATACGTTCCAGTTTACTGTGATCTTTTTTTGTGCTGTTCAGTAAAAAAAGGTGATGATAACAACCCGATTGTGAGTTTAGTAGAAAGATGTGAGGCTGCGTATTGTTCTTAATCAATAGCACCACCTTCTGTCTGCAGAAATGTCAGGCCCTTTTGCCATGTGCCATCCTAATTTGGGGGCATAGGCAAATGTTTAAATCCCATTTTCTACTTATCTGGTACCAGTGAAGTCACATTCATTTTAAAACTGAAAACTGCATTTTAGGGCAAATAAAACTAGAAAAAATGCACATGGAAAGAAAGATAACATAGGTCTGCAAGAATTGTTGTGCTCCTCCAAAAGAAGCTGCAAATTTCATGGGCTTTACAGAAAACAGAGTATGAGTTCTAGTTTGCTACAATTGGAGTGATTTAGAAAACCATGTCTCAAATCTTGTGGTCACCTCCCTCTGAAGGTTACAATAAAAGGGAAATAAATTGATCTGGAGGGATAAATAAAGTCACATCAGAGCTTTAAATATTTGTACCTCCAAATAAAAAGCTTTGGGACATACATAGTCATTTATCTGATTTTCTCTTTCAGATAAATCAAATAAGCAAACCCTTGAATAATTAAAGTATTTATTTTTAAAAGTTCGTTTGCAATTAAATTCATAAAATGCATGAAGTATTGCAGTGGGTAGTAGTGTAGTTGGAATGAGGTAGTGGTCACAGCATGAGTCTCAGTTGTGCTTACACAGATCTGGGCAAATCAGCCAAATGGAGACATGGTTTTTCCAAAGTATTATCTTCAGGAGGGCCTAGAACTCATGCTCAGATGAAAGGAATCTAGCACCATGTCATTCATCCTCAGCCATTGGACAGGAGATTGATTCTGAAAGCATGACATCGGTCCTCATAACTGCTTCCCAAGATTCTTTTCAGGAACAGGAAAGGGGGATAAAGGAGAATGGCAAAGTGGGTGAATTCAACTATGATATATTGTAAGAGCTTTTGTAAATGTCACAATGTATCCCCAGCACAATAATAATTTAAAAAAAAAAAGAAGAAGAAGAAGAACAAGGAAACCATGTAGAAATCTGAGAAGGTATAGCAATAAAACTTCATATCATGTTAGTGCACAGACAGACTAGCACTCTCTGTAAGAGACCCACACACAGAAAGAGAATTTCTCTTCAAACTTGCCCCACACTGCAGTACAATATAGAGATAGTATGAACTCCAGTTCATTGGTGATAATGGCATTGGCCAAGCACCACCAGGATCTGGGGAGAGAACATTACAGAAGATATTTTTGGTGAATCTACTTGAAAAGCATCCTATTAGGGCCTCTGAAATAGGAAATGACTAAAATAGGTTGGGGGGGTCATAGGAATAGAGGATTTGTGGGGAGAGAAAAAGAAAGAGAGAGGAAAAAATGCAATGGCACTTTTCATTGTTATCATAAGCCCATTCATTTTCTCTAGTGAGATTTTAAAATCTAGGTGTGAACACAGCAGGCTCAATTCTGGAAAATGGAGAAAGGACACATATCCATTGATATTTTACAGTTCTCAAAGGACCTCAAATGACTTAACCAGCCTTTTTGAATTACCTCTACATAGTCAAAGTATTATAGAAAGTTATGAGTCAATTTACAATATATCCTTGGATAGAAATTGAATTTTCCACCTAAAAGATACCTACATTGGCTATAAAGCCAACCAAAATTCAAAATTACACAATTAAAGTGTTTTTTTAGTCTGCCTGAAGACATAGAAAAGAATAAATGATCCTGAAGTCCCTTTCTATCTATAATTCTATTTGCTACATTGTTCAAGACTTTCTAGATAAGCAAATGCTAAGTAGAGACAAAAGTTTTCTGTTAAATGAGTGGCAAAACCCCACCCAAATACCACTTCCAAAGGACTATGCCACAGAGCCAATATACTACAGAAACCAAGTTGTGCCAAATCTAGAAACTCAAGTCACAAAAGTAATTTCTATAGCAAACAAGTGACTTTTCCTCCAGAAAAGAAATGTATCAACCATTGCAACTTGAAGTCTTTTAAAAACTACAGCAACCCAGTGACCAATGCAAATACCAATATAATAATAAGTTGCTATAAAAAGTAAATGAACTAACCAAGTTAAAATATTAGTGTGAATTCACATAATTTACATCTCTGTATTTTTTCACTGTCTTCATTTAAACATCATTAAAAAGTTATCAAAACCAACACTCATAATGCTGGGTTTTTTTCCTTAGTTTCCTTCTTTTACTAACCATGTCTTCCAGTCAAATTAGTGTCATTATAAATATCACTTTACAATATCTACTTCCCAAAGATTCAATTAATGAGACATATGAATGTTGACTTAAAGGAAACATGTCTTCAGTTTCCCAAAAAAACGTGATTTTCAAACTGTCAGCAACATCCTGACAGATCTCATTTACTTACTTTTTTTAACACAGAAATCTCAAGTACTTTTCAGCACAGTTGCCTATGTTGTCAACTTAAAGTGACTCTTTTATCAACATATAATGACCTTTCTGAAACAGCCCACCTACCTGGATTATAGCATAATCATCTGTTTTGTAAGTTTATACTTTGTTAATCAGGCACTAGGTGAGGATTTCTAGTCTATTTGTCCTCTTCTCTGTGAAGGTCATTCTGGGAAAAAATATCACTGGAGTTCAG
Source organism: Castor canadensis (assembly GCF_047511655.1). NCBI lineage: Eukaryota > Metazoa > Chordata > Mammalia > Rodentia > Castoridae > Castor > Castor canadensis. The sequence continues at coordinate 43,710,868 of NC_133389.1, read as the reverse complement.
CTTTTCATTCAAAGCTGCCCCGTGTTCTCCTTTGGATTTTAATCATATCCTTAATGTAAAAATAAATTTCAAGACAAATTACTCAGAACAGGCAAAAATACTTAGTTTCCAAGGTGTTTACTTAACTATAGAACCAACTGTTTGTGACTGTTATAGAGCTGAAGGAAATTATGTGCCTGAAGTCTTTCTGCTTGGAGCCCAGACCCTAAGGATTAAGAATACTGAATTCAATGCTAAATAAACCCACACATGAGGGCAACAGGTGATAGAAAACCAGCCGTTCAGCATCTGCTTCATAAAAGTCAAGGCCATGATTCAAAAAAAAAAAATCAAATTGGCCTTCCTTTTCCCTCTTATATGAGGACACATTGATATTTATTGACTCTTCTTATACAGCAGTTTATGTGTTGCTTTGTAAATTCCTAGATCAAGGGAAGGGAGAAAAATCAAAAGTGGAAGCCTATCAAAATAGATTCCATAACATGATTGTTCCAGAAATATGATAGCTTTTACAAGCAAGGTGCCATCAGAGATTTCACACTATTGTTTTTAAAAATACAAAACATGTCACTGATGAGACTGAAATCAGTTCTTATTGATTTGATAATTTTTCAAGTAATTTCTTTTTAAGATATACATTATTAATAATCCTTTTTCATTTTTAGCAAAAATCTGACAATATAATAACTTGAAAATCACTCTATTATTTTCCTCCATATGCATTAATTTCAACTACAGAAAAATAGTAAAAACCTGCCTTTAAACTGACAACAGTTTGTATCAGTACTGGCTATGAATGAATAACCACCATTCATTAAGAATCGCATTGTAAATGTAATGTGGCAGGCACTGCTTCAGCTTAAAAAGAAATCTTCAGGCTTTATGATGTTCAAGAAATTAATATTTAACTGTCCCTTTCTAAGTTCTTAAAAGGGCACACGCCAAATTTTTATATATTCTACCCTACCTTACCTACCTTCTGCTTAAGTTAAGTAAATAAGTATTAAAAGTATTAACATATTTCTTCTTTGGATCTTTGCTCAAATGTATGAACTGTCACTTTGAAATATCCTCCAGGAGTCATAAATTCCAAAGAACTCACTGTTTTTGTTCAGAACATCTGCTAAGGAATTTTTTCTTCTCTGTCATAAAGAAGAGTCTCAACCAAACACAGACATGAATCATTTTAGAAGACAAAGGATTATTCATTTACAATTAGATTATATGGAGAATCATGTCATGTGAAGTAAATGGAAGCTATTTTTTAATTCAGGGAAGCTAAGAGCCTGAAAAATCATTATAGCATATTTTACATTGGAGAGTTGGGAGGTCAAGCCATTAACTTTGTGAATTTGCAGAGGATTCCCAGAAGCTTACTCAAATCTACTCCTAGGCCAATGTTAAACTTATTCAACTTATTAGCATAATAACATAAATGACCATTTGCAAAATGAAGAATGACAAGAGTTTCTACACACTGCTAGTGAAATCTCAGGGTCACATTGAAAAATGGTAAACAAGAGTTTACACAGCACCAAGTCAAACCAGGCAAAAAGTAGGGATTTTTATTCTCCTACCAAAAAAACAAAATGACTAGACTTATTTCTCTGGATGAACTTATTTATATAATAGTTATTAGAATTTAAAACTCATAGATTTTTTTAACTAATAAAAAATGAGTGTGAGTTGAAAAGAAAATTAAAACACCGTATATTTTTATTCAATATTCCTAAAGCTCTCAGTAATTGGTTTTATGTTGCTTGCTTGGAAATTAATGGAAAAAAATAAAAGAAAGTGAATAATAGATTAAACAAATCAGTTCATTACTTCTACCAGGTGAAATCATACTCAATTCAAAGTATAAAATGAAACAATAACACTTGGCCATGACAACTCCTGCATTCAATGTTGAACAAAAACCCATAGTTTAAATATGCTCCATGTATGAATTTTCTCAAGCCAAATTATTTTATGTAATAAAAAATTATTTCTCCAATATCTAAGAAATTCCTAGAGAGAATTATATATTACTAGAGATAATTATATATATATGAATAATATATATATATATATCAAAAGACTTGTACATGGATTGGTCAAACCACAGAATTCAAGAGGAGCATATTTCCATTTGAAAGGAGAGCCATATTCAAGACTTCAGATCAGCATTTATATATTATTAAGTATATGGAGATACATTCAGATGGCCTAGATTCAGATCCCAATTCTACTACTTATCACCTATGGTTGTATTCCAGATTAAATTGAGTAATATAAGTAAAGCACTCAGAATGTATTACTGTAAATGATAAGAAAATTCTTTCATAACCTCTTCAATTCCTCTATGATCAACATATACTCAGAACATTAGTTTCATTCAACACTAGGCTTGGCCATTAAATAGGGATACCATGGAGATGTAAAGAGTCCTTGCCTTTAAGAAGCTTGCAATAAAGATGGGCAGTTAAGCAGTGTGGTCATATTATGTCGATGTGCATAAAAACTGGAAGAAATAGCAACCCAAGAAATAAGGAAGATAACATTAGAAAATATTTGGAGAAAGATTCTAGTAATTAGAATTTGGATCTCTCACCTGTGTCAACAGAAAGACATCAGAAGAAACTTAATGAAATTAAAGTCATTTAACTCTTTCAATCAACAGATATGTATGGCATTACTTTTGGGCCATGTTAGTCACAAGAAAAGTTCAATGAAATATCACATGCCCTGAAGCCACCGTGTTGTAAGGAAGCTCAATCACACAGACATGTAAGTGCTCTATTCAGAGAAACTTCAGCCCCAACACAAGATATCCAAGTATACAAGCTTTCAGATGACTCAAACCCCTTGACTTCAAATCACTTCTCTACTTCAAGTCCTTCCTGCTCCATTTCAAGTCTTTCAATGTCTTTGTTAGACATGGCAGAACAGAAACCAGCTATCCCTGCTATACCTCACCCAAATACCTGACCACCAAATTTCATGAGCATAGTAAAATGGTTGCTAAAAGCTCCTTAAAAAAATATCATGTGAAGTAGTTTCTTTACAAAACTAAGATAAAATGACAAGAGTATCCAAGTAAAAGTCACCCTGGTTGTCCTTTTGTGTTCCTTCTGACATCATTCCCCTTATGTGGAGGAAGAAAAAAGATCTTTTATTTACCTACAGTGTTATCATGCAGCACTGACACTTCTGGTCTTTCCAATTCATTTCTTAACAACTTGATAATCTACCATACCATTAGGTCAATAGTTTAGCACACAAAAATACTGTTTTATCTCCACAGAACAGAGGATGATAGGTTAACAAATTCACAGTTCTTAAAATTATTTCTAATTATCACCAGATAATTATATCCAATTATCACCAAAAGACTCTTTTTCTAGTCTAGGTCTGCCTCTGCTTAATTACTTGTCATAATTTGTTATTATAACTGAATACCACATACTAAGTAGTTAATAAAGAATACAGTTTCATTTAGCTCATGATTCTGAAGTTCAAGAATGTGATCCTGGCAGCTAGTGAGACCCTTTTCAATGAATCAAACATGGAGAGATAGTATAAATGTGTCTTAGAGAACTCACTTCAACAACAATCACTCCCACAATAACCCATAAATCCATTAATCAATGAATGCAGTACTCTATTTATGCAGACGGAGCCCTCATGACCCAATCACACCTGAAAGGTCCCCCCCTTTCAACACTGCTGCATTGGAGACCAAGTTTCCAACTCAAAAACTTTTGGAAGACACATCCAAACCATAATATTCACAGTTTGCTTTGTATTGCAAGTTTGATCTACTCCTATTAGTGGGATTTTAGTTATCTGTCCTTTTCTTTTTCCTCCAGGAATCTATGTAATCTTATCCCACTTCTTTTTTGCAAGTAGTCCCCTGATTTTCACTCAATAAGATTTCTCTGTAACTTTATAGATATTCCTAGTCAAGCAAATTGCTTGAAAACTCTGTCTTCATCTATAAAATAAGGACATGAATTCCTAGGTCATAGAGTTGTTAGGAAAAGTAGATTAAATTAAGTATGCCAAGTGTTAACACTTCCAGACTGACATAAAGTAGCGCCTATGATTATAGTGTTTCTTATCTTCTCTTATTTACCATTGTTCATAACCCACACTGCTCCTTCTCACCTGTCACATTGATGTTCAGATGATTCTTCTGCTTTCAGTAGATCAAGTCTTGATTCATTATTCTATTGACAATTTCTTATGATGAAGTTTTGGTTATTTCTCTCCACCCTAAGAAATATTTATGTGAAATTTTTCTAAACAGTAACATACAGATTCCTCTTCATCTATGCTACTATAATCTCCTTTTCATAATTATAAAGTATTGTTCCCAATATATGCATTATATCTCTGTGTGTACTTATGTGTATAGGTGGGGTTTACCTCAGGGCTTTGTTCTTGCAGAGCAGGCACTCTACCACTTGAGCCACACCTCCAAGGTCAATCTCTTAATACTGCGTTTCTAACTGCAGTATTTTAGTTTGCAACTAAACACAAAAAGTGTTTACTATTATGGCTACAATGAGACCTAAGATAATATATTACGCAAAGTTAATAAGTGTTTGTTAAATAATGCTTAATAGGAATAGGATTTGGAAATCACAAATTTTAGTAGGCCACAGTAGTAGAGTCACAGTTTTTTTTTAGAAATGTAGAAGTCTTGCTAATTTTATCAGTCCAATGGCAACTCCATTCCGATTCCTTAAATTATGTTGTACTCTTTATACAACTAACACTGGTGCCGTGTCAAATTCTGCTCACTGCAGATATGGGGCCCAATATCTGACCTCTTTTTTCCCAAGCCTGTATAGTCCTAAGAGACAAAAAGAGATTTGTTTTCTCTTGTTTCTTTGTGATCACCCATGGTGCCTAGGGCTCTGAACAATTTGCATAATCCATAGATGTTATTAATTGTCACATTCACTTAAGTGGGCTCTCACATAATTCTCTACATCTGACACCTGCCTGAACAGGTCCATCTTTGAAAATACTGGACTAGAGATGAAGCAGGGACAAGGGAGGGAGACAGTAATGCTTTACCTGGTGGCAAAGTGTTGTTGGACATAGGGCCTGTCAAAATTTTGGAAGAAAACATTTTGGCTGTATTAATAAAATCACATTAATTATGTTAATTCACTTAGAGAAGCCTGTCCAAATTAATTTTATGATTTACAGAGAAAATTGCTTATGAAGTCACATGACAAATGTTGATCTAAAGTGACTTGAGAGTACAAAAATATATTCTTTCTTTATCTCCAAAACACACATTCATGCTGCCAAGATGTCAGAGTCCATTATCTCTTTGCAATAATTCTGTTTGTACATAAGTTAGTGTTATATTTAACAGCTTTCAGTGGTTTGCAGTGACCATTTCCTAACCATTTTCGCCATACCTTGTCATCTGTAACCATCCTTTGGCATTAAATTAACAACAGAGTTTTACCAGTCATCAATAATAAACTGAAAGCAAAGAGCTTTTGTACTATTGGGACTGAAAGACAGATATCCTGATGCATAGGAGAATGACAAAATGAATTGTGGACCACATTAAAAACACCCCCAGCCTAATCTGGACTTAAGCACTATTTGAAATTTGATTTGTTTTGTAAAGAAAAGTAAAATCTTACAATTAAAATAATTTATAGTTGACATGTAAGTTTATTTAAAAGGAAATAACTCACTTAAAACATAATTCAATTCTCTAATGTAGCCATATGAAAAATTACAAAGAGATTAAGTAAGAAATAAGGATATACAAAAGTTTTGTAAGGGCATAGAAAAAGCAATAAGAGATTCAGAGGAATATAGATTCAAATAACATGTTGTCATAGGGTAATTTTATTTTGTAACCTATAAGAACATTTTTTCAAAAGCAATCAGAGCTTTTTGTGTTCATAAGACAGAACCCAAAAGGAGAAAATACATTCTAATTCTTGGCACATAATCCATTGGTCAGAAACAGTGAACCATATGCAGGAATTGAATGTTGAGAAAGCAAACCATTTTAGCATTTTTAATAGAGTAATTATATTATTTTGTTATAGTGGCAAATGTTAACACTGATTAGAACAGCAATAAGTTAATTTATTGAGGTTATGGAAATATATCAATCAGGACAAGGACTAAAATGCAATTAGAGAAAGAGGATAAAATTGATTAAGAGTGAGTCAAGAGTTACTAAAAATTAAAAGCAAAGAAAACCCAATTAGAGGGATAAGTAGCAGTAACAGGAAGTTTAATTGTTAACATTTACCTAGATACTGCAAGGTTCTACAACAAAGAAAATGTGAAAATAGCATGTACAGTGGAACAGAAATGATTCTTAAATATCTGTCAGAGTTTGTGTCCCAGAAATAGGAAGCAAAAATTACCAAAAAAGAAAACCATAAAGCAGTGAAACTGAGACAGGCTAATTGAGTTTTGTATAAAAGGTGACTTCCACTGAGCCTGACAGAGGTTCTACTGAACCTCTGTCTCAATTCTCCATGACTTGCTAGACAATCAACACTGCCCTGGGAAGATGCTTCAAAATTAACCCTGTTATTGAATTTTGAAGGTAGAATATTGACATGATGGCTAGAACTCAAATGAAAACCTATGAGAAGAAGCATTGTGGAAACCCATGAGAAGGCTATGAGAAGCAGAGAGATTTAGTCATAAAAGGCACATTCAGGTTATTTTCCCATCTGCCATACACCACTCACTTTTATTTCTCTACACTGAGCAAGTTGTTTGAAGTGAATACTAACTATATATGTAAGGCAATTTGGGCCAAATTAACTTAAATAGCACCTTCCTGGATACTGTGGACACTTTGTTAATTTATAATTATATGCATTTATTCATGTTGTCTAGAGAGAAACTTTAACTTAAATTTTGAATGTAGAAGAGGTTGATTGTCAAACAGTATCAATTTGGCATACAGTTCTCAGAATGTATTCTAAAAACTAACCTTCAAACATATCAGATTCAATTCTTATAAAGTCGAACTATAATCAACAGCTGTGACCAAACAAAAGCAAAGATTAAAACAAACAAAAAGAAAAAATTGTGTTTGTATAAATGTCGAGATTCTATGCTAATGCATCTAACTATTTATAACTTTTTGGCATTCTACTTTAAAGTATGTTTCATAAATGTCTCTAATTAAAATATTCTTATTAATTAGAGAAGGAAAAACATATTCTGGTTTAATTTAATGCTTTAATTGGAAATCAAAAATCTGTATACATGAATCCAACCATTGTGCTTTGTTACCACTGAACATAATTCATAAAAATTTTACTTAAAATGTTAATCTTGGTATATAAGAACAGTGATATGCTCATTTAAAATACACAGGGCTCTAAAGAAATATGCATGAAACAACTTGAGTATCATTATACCCTCTCACTTGACCAAGATAGCTTTGAAGTTCTCATCAGCTTGACTAAATTTTAGACAGGCTTCATCCTGACTCTACACCTTCTCTTACAAGATTTATGTTAGAAAACATAAATTATAATTTATATTCTGCTTTTAGAGCTGTAAGTCTTCTCCCAGTTTTATACCTCAGAAATGCCTTCTGAAGGACCTGGGAACAATCCATGTGAAGTGTAATCATCAAAAAAAACAGTCTCCCTGTTTCCTAGTGTCTATGGAATAAATAATAATTAGCAACTCCACAAGTGACAATGAGCAAACATTAGATTTCATGTTGGTCAATCTCCCTCCTACATTCTGCAGTCCTTTTCCATTAGTTTACCTCGCCACGTAAAAATTCTCCCACATACTGCTTCAACACAGTTGAATTCAATCCCTCTCCACTACTGCGATAGTTTTGAGTTAAGTTTTTCTTGGCTGTATAATGACTGTGTGACTTTTCGTTGACACGTGATATGCAGTATCCAAGGGTAGGACAGCACATTCTCTAAAGAAGTGATATTTGTTTAGATTAACATATTAATGGCAATTTCTATGATTATTAACAGAAGTAACATGAAATACAATGTGGAAACAAGACTGTGTGATTCATAGAAAAGGTGTTTTATGTGTTTATTCTCACACCCAGAACTGATCCCCAATCTGCAGCCAAAGCCTGGTCTCACCTTTATATTTGCTGCTGGTGTTAGAATCTGTCTGCATCCTAGCGTACAAACAGGATCACAAATTATTTGCAGCAGAATCCAGCTAAGAGCCACGTTTGGTCTAGTCAGCATAGGAATGTGAATGCCAGAGAACCCACATTATTCATATATCTTACATATATCTTACTCAGCTTCAGTTTTTACATTATCTGCCTCACTTAATTTAAAATATTAAATGCTTTGCTATATGGCATCTTTAAATTTTTAAGTCAAAACCTTTTAGTGAAAGGATTTTTCTCTTAACATGAAAAGAACTTTAATATTTAATAGTTTTGGCTTTATGTGCTCCTTTTTCTTATAAAATGCAGTTATTTTTCAACTTATCAAAGTATCTTCAGACCTTTGGTATGAGGTAGTAGAGTGAGCACATGTATTATTTATCTAGTAACCATACTCAGTAACATTTTACCAACCAAAATCGTCTTAAAACTGTACTTAAAAGTAACATAAATGAATAAATAATAGCAGCACTACATACAACAGGGATATGGGGAGGAAGAATTAGCGAACTAGAGTTTTTTAAGAATTTTTGGAAAAGTAGATTAGCTCTATTAAGAAACAAAATGAAAATGATATGAAATTCAGAAGAGAGAGTGCAGACAGCTAAAAATGTATAGGGCACATTCTTCCTGGGTGAACCATGGAAAAATTCTATGCTTATAATTACCAAAGAACAATGAGCAAACGTGACATGTAAACAAGTTAATATGTATAGAAATCTCCTGAGGACTATGTGTACCAGGCAGTTCCTGCTATCTCTCAAACCCCAAAAGTAACTGGTAAAAGAAGTATCTCCCTAAAGAGATCTCTAGACTTCTACAGAAACAAAACAATCTACATAAGCCTTTGATACAAGATGCTTATATTATTCTTCCTAAATCATGTATAAATGATATGTATTCTTCTTGTGCAGCAAATATCATATTTTAAAACAATAAAGAAGAAATTTCCAGTTCTGACAAGATGTAGTGGTTTATCCTCCATAGACAAATGGATGGATGTATCCACCCAACTAAACTAAACTGCTGAAAATTCAGATAAAACACAAATAAGAATTTTTTCAGGATACTAGACACCAGACAACAATAAAAGTTTCTAAGATAAAGAAAACAAAAGAGGCAATTCTTGTGATTGCCTCAACTCACAGCATTGAGAAAGTTTTTCAGGTTGTGGTGCAAGAGGGGGAATGCAGGCAGACTCCAATGAGAATGAAGTGACTAGATTTTTATAATACTGGAGAAGAGAAACTGCTGAGAGTAAGATTCTAGACATATGCATAGATTCACCTCAGGATTCAGTAGAGTAATAATAGACAGCACTTGTGTATTAGGAAATTAATGATGGGAAAGAAAAGAACTATCCAGAAGGCTTAGAGAAAAGACCATTCAGACCATTTATAGGGCAAGAAATAATTTTTTTTTTTTACCAAAAATCAAACTGGAAAACTTTCCAGATCATGGGGAATTAGTTCCAATATTCAGATAAGTCTTGACTGAATAATGGAGGATAATAAGCTCCAAATTAACTTCTGCTCTGGTCTTGTGTAACAAAGCTTAAAAACAGTACCTGAGGATAAAACTGTTTCCAAGTAACATAATTATATTCCAAAACAAAGCTCAAAAATTTCAAGCACCCAAAAAAAGAAACAATGCCTAGCTAGCATCCAATAAAAAATTACCATACATACAAAAAAGCTTCAAAACATCATCTACTATAAAAAGAAAGATCAGCCAAAATCAACACAGAATAGATACACATGTTAAACTCATCAGACAAGGATATCAAATCAGTTACTAAGAGACAGACGCTAGAGAAAAGATTAAACGGGTTTCATTGAGCTGTGGACAATGTAAAATAACACCAAAATTAAAACTCTAGGGAAAAATCTATGTCTGAGATGTAAAAATGCATTAAGTGAAATTAATGACAGAAAAAGCTTGCAAAAGAAAAGATTAGTAAACTTGAAGAAATAGCTATCAATATGCAAAATGAGCCATAGAGGAAAAAACAAGCCTAAATAAATGAACAAAACCTCAATGAACTGTAGAACAGCATCAAGCTCTTTAATGTTCAGGTAATGAGGTCCTCAGTGGAGAGGAGGAGATATTTTTTACACAATCAAGAAGTAATAGCTGAAACTTCTCCAAATTTGATAAAAACATCAAATATATATATATTATAAAATAGCTGAACATAGATTTGACACAATCCAGACTATATAAGGCCTATAAACTTTAAAATTATAAAATATTGCTGAGAAAAACTAAGGCTATAAATAAATCAAGACAATGTGTTCATAAATATTGCTATGTTATCAAATCTCTCAAAATTCACCTAGAAATTCAATAAAACCACGGCATAATTTTATAGAAATTGAAAAGCCAATAATAAAATTCATATGGAAAAGCAAAGAATCCAGAATAGCTAAAACAACTTTGAAATAGAATAACAAACTTGGAAGGCAAACATTATCTACTGAAGGTGACTGCATTATTTGTATGGCCTACGTCAGACGAAAATGCAGAACCCTCACTCGTGTCATGGTTCCACTGGAGTCCTGTTGTCAACGTGCATTGAACGGTATGTGCAAGTTAGGTAGCAAGCACCAGCAGGCACACATGTCATGTGCATCTCCATGGCTTACTTGTTTGCTCTTTCCCATAGACCTTCACATCCAATACAGAGGGCTCAAAGACAAAACGGCTAAGAATTCAAGAAGCTAATTGCAAAGCATTAACCAAGCTTGGTGAGATCCTGTGTGAATGCACAACATTGAATGGCCCTGAATCTGACCACATTGCCTGATTTCAACTTACTATTGTTATACCTAGTACAAATCTTCATACCTTCAACATATTATAAATCCATGTGGTATTGGCATAAATATAGAGAAGCAAAAATATAGAGGATCAAAATATAAAAGAGTCCAGAATGAGATTCACACATACCTAGATGGTTGATTTTCACCAGTTCAAAGGAAAAACATTATTTTTAACAACCAGTGATGAAAAATTGGATATCCAGCTTTAAATTTTTCTAAATTAACTTGATCCACAACACACTATATGAAAAATTGATTCCAAATTGGTCATAGAACTAAATGCAATACCTAACACTATAAAATTTCTGTAGGAGCTAATCAAAAATACTTTGTGATTTGGGGAAGAAAACAATTTCTTAGATATAGTACCAAAAGCTTGATCCACTAAAGAAAAAGTAGCAATGAAGATTATAAAAACCAAAGAATAAAAAATAAAAAAAGAACTGAAGAATTTGAATTCTAACTCTGCTTACTAACTAGTAAAGTAGCCTTCCATAGTTTTAAAGATGCTAACGAATGTCACAAAATTGTTGGTCAACAGACAAAAAAGAATTTATTACCCAAGACACAAAGGGCAGCATAAGTTTCAGGTTTATGTCAGTGTTGCTGAATTGCAATTTTCCAGAGTGAGGCAGAGCACTCCAGGTTGCACATCCCAGTTTGCAGAATAGCCACAGACTGCTGTGCTTTGGTAGCTCCAGTCTTCAAACAGGGCTGCAAACAAGCCTATCCAGACTTTGGTCTAGAGGAGGGATTTCCATCTTTGTCCTGTAAGGCTGTTTGCTACACGAATCTCTTTGAAGCAATAATCTCAATTAAAAAGCTATCTGCCTCTGCTCAGATATGCAGAAATGTTACAGCAAATCACTAATGGCAAATATTCTCTCAGTACAGATTTCATCAAAATTTTGAAATTTTCTGATGATTGAAGTCTGTTGGAAAAGTAAAAAGACTAGCCAAAAACCGTGAATACCTTTGCAAAATATATATCTTTGAAAGGTATATCCTGAATATAGAAATAGTACTCAAAATTCAATAATAAAAAAGCAGATAACAGAAAATTTAAATGAGCAAAACATTTGAAAGACACTTCACCAAGTAAGAAACATGAATAAAACCACAAAGTTATTAGTGATTTGTGAAATACACTTTAAAATACACTGTAAAGTGACTTTAAGATACTTTAAGATACTATGTCACATGGTGACATAGACCAATAATCCAAGCAGAAGGCCTGTAACCCTGAAGTAGAAAGGTCATGAGTTCCAAGCCAGCCTGGGGTGTATACAGAGACCCAGTCTAGATAGATGGTAGGTAATATATATAGATGATGATGATAGATGGTAGACAGACAGATAGATAGATAGATAGATAGGAAAACCCAGAAATTTCAACAATGAGATACCATTACACACCTACAAAAATGTCTAAAATTTAGAAGATTTACTATATAAAATGTTGGTGATCCTGTAAAGAAACTAGAAACTACAGCATATAATATTGATGTAACTGACAATGCTACAGACACTTTAAAAAACAGTTCTGTAGTCCCTTACCAAGTTAATGACATATTAAGATATTATCCAGATAAGTGACTAGGAATTTACCCGAAAGAATTTAAAGCAGTAATCCCATAGAAAGACTTATACACAAATATCCACCAAAAAAATCACAAATATTTAATGATTCCCAGAAATTGGAATAACCCAAAATGTTAATTAACAAGTGAATGAACAAACACATTTTGAAATAGCCCCCCAATAGAATACCATTTAGAACTTAGAAAAGAAAAAACTATTCATATATGTAACAATATGGATAAATGTCAAGATTCATGATGATTTGCTAAATCTCAAAAACACTAGGTGAGAAAAGACAGTGCAAGTAAAAAGTGTACATGGTGTATGATTCCTTTAATACAAATTTCCAGGGAAAGCAAGCAAATCTATAGAGACAGAAAGTCTGAAAACAGAAGAAGGTAGGCAATGGGAAGCGCAAGATAGAGAGACTACAACAAAGGAGAAGAAGGTGGTAAGCATGTTTGCTATCTTGAGTGTGGAGATGATTTCAAAGGGGTGTGTGTGTGCAGATATAAATGTGTTCATAAGACATATATGTGTAGGTAGATTAGAGAGACAGAGAGAGAGAGATGATCTAGCTCTAGATAGATAAAGATAACAAGAAACTACTTTGTGCATGTGTATTTATTTTATGTCAATTTTACACCAAGTATGCTGTTTAAGAATAACATAAAATAAAGAATCATGCCTGGTGCCACCTGTAGTCCTAGCTACTCAGGAGGCAGAGATCAGGAGGATCATGGTTCGAGACCAATCCAGGCAAATAGTCCGTGAGACCCTATCTCAAAAATACCTAACACAGAAAGGACTGGTGGAGGGGCAAGCCCTGAGTTCAAGCCCCAGTACCACACACACACAAAAAAGAACCATCCATGATGAATGCTCTTAGCTAACTATGGAGGGGAGGTAATTGCCTCAACTTAAAAAAAATGCAGCTAACAGCATACTTAATAGAGAAATAATTTTCCCTCTAAGATCTTGGAGAAGGCAAGGGTGAGCAGTCTCACCAGGTTTAGTCCATATAATACTGGAAGTTCTAATTACTTCATAGTCAGGACAATGAAATAAAAAGCATACTTATCAGAAAGAAAACTGTCCCAGTTGCAGATGATATGATATGATTGCCTACAGTGATGATCCCAAGGAATCTATAAAAACGTTATAAATAATTCTTAGACCAAATAGTAAAAGCACAATCAATAAAATAAAAGAGAAAATTGGATATCATCAAAAAGGTTTTTTTCTGCGAAAGTCTATGTAAGCTGCAAACTTGGAAAAATATTTTCGAACTATACCTCTGACAAAGACTAGTATTTAGAATGTACAAAGAACTCATACAACAGTCCAATTAGACTGTGATCAAAAGATGACCAAATAGTTAGTTCAACAAAGAGGAATCTAGATGGCAAATTACTATAGAAAAAAATTCAACATCTTTAGACTTTAGGACCATACAAATTATAACCACAGTGTGACAGCACTCCTCACTTATAAAACGGCTAAAACAAAAAATAGTAACAATACCAGTTGTTGACGAAGCTGCAGAGAAACTGTATTACTCACACATCACTGATGGAAATGTAACCCATACAGTCTCTCTGTAAAATAGCTTGGCAGTTTCTTACAAAACTGAACATGTAACTACCATAAACCTTGAAATTGCACTCTTATACATTCAAATCAGAGACATGAAAAAGGATGCTCACACAACAACCTTTACAAGAGTGTTGATGGCAGCTTCATTCCTGATAGCCCCACAGATACAACTCATGTATCGTTGAAAAGGTGAAAGATTAAACTATGGTGCATTATGCTTTAGAATACTTCTTGGTAATAACAAGGAAGAAAACCCTTGATATATGTAATATCTTTGATGAATCACAAGAGAATTATGCTACAATAATTACAAATTTTCAACAAGTTCACAACAACTATTATACAGTTTTATACTACATGTTTCCATTTAGATAACATATTGAAATGGTAAAATAATGGGCATGAAGAGTAGACTAGTGAATTCCAGAATGTAAGGGGAGTGTGAAGGCAGAGGGAGGGAGGTGTGACTCTGAAAGTCAACATGAGGTATCTTTCTGATGATGTGAACATGTGTACCTTGACTGGATCAAGGTCAGCATCTTTGTGGTGGTGTCATGCTATAGTTTTACAAGATGCTACTATTGGGAAACCTGGATAAAGGATACAGGTGACCTTTCTGTATTTTTTCTTTCTTTTCTTTTGGAGATAGTGGGGTTTGAACTCAGGACTTCATGCTTACTAGGCAGGTGCTCTACCACTTTAGCCACACATCCAGCCCTAAATTCTTAATTTGTTTACAAATCTACAATAAATTCAAAATATAAAGCTTAAAAGTCAAGAGAAAAACTTATAAGAACCAAAATGACCTATTAAATTATTTCTGCATTTAATGTATCTATTTATTTCATTGTTAAGTAATTAAAGTGAAAATTTTGCAACATCTTTCTTAATCTCTGCCTCCAGATACTTGTTATAAGTCATCTAGGTGAGCTAGGCACAGTGGTTCACGGTTTTAATCCTTACTAATCGAGACAAAAGCAGGAGGATCTCTAGTTCAAGGTCAACCTGAGCAAAGTTAGTGCAGCCCTCATGCTAAATACAAAACACAAAAATAAAAGATCTGGGGTTGTGGCTCAAGTGGAGAGCACAAGTATGAGGCCCTGAGTTCAATCCCCAATAACAAGAAGAAAAAAAAATGTCATCCAGGTGGTTAAGTCCAATAAAGCATCACCATCTCTCAACAGCATTTATTCATAGCTTTGCACTGTGAGCTATTGTTTGGTTCTACTGTTTTTTTATGGTTTATATGAGGTGATATTTAAAAGTGGTAATAATGCTGGTGGAGTGGTGCCATAATGAACACACAAAGAGTAGATAATTTCTCAGTTCTTCATTTTAATACTTGTCTAAAAAGTGCCTAAACATATTCTGTAATTCTATATAAAATCATCATGTGACTTTGGCACTTGACCTATCACAAATGTCCAACAGCAAATAGTAAGTTGTTTAAATCATTTGAAGATTTTTATCAAAGATGTTTTGTTAAAAAAAATTGATTTCAAAATCAATACCAGCAGTAAAATTGCTTAGATCTTAACCCTAAAAGCCTGAATACCACACCCAAAACAGAGCTGAAGAAATTGTCTTCATTTAAAAAGAGGAATAGGAGATGAAACTCAAAAAAATCAGTCTGAAAATATCTTATTTAGACAGTAAGGCAAACAATAAAATAATAGCCTAAAACCCACAGTTCTATTGCCAGCATTTTTCTTTTAATTGTCTCAACTATTCTTCATGCTTCAGTTGAGTTCTCTTAGTTTATGCTTAACCTCTCTGAATTCTTAACATTCACAGCCGGAATAATCTTTTTTCTAACAGCAAAGTTTCAATTATTAATTTTTGGACCTGAAAATAATCCTATGAATTGACCTAAATGAAATCTTGATCTCATCTATTTTCTACCATATATATACTTCCTATAATACCTTTTTTAAAAAGCTGTTCTTAGGGATGTTATACTATATCCCATGGTGTTTCCTTAGCAACTTCTGCAGTGCCCCTGGGCTACAGATCTTAGTTCTACCACATGCTGCACTTCTAAAGAGTGTAACATGTCTAAACCTTAAGCTTCCATAGATATGAAATTCAGCACATTTTCAGGTTTTCCCATGGGTGCTTATAATAGCATCTGCTAGTAGCTGTACATAGAAGTAAGCCAAGTTACACACACACACAACAATGAATAGAATAAAGAAAAAAGTGTAGTTCTTCTTAACGTCTAAATCCTCTTAAAAAGATCCACTATGTTGGATGCACATTTAAATCTTGTTTTTGTGCTTGGTCCAAATGAAGAATTACTGTCATCTGAATAACATTAAATACACCTCCCATAGATAACACAGGATATTGCTTTTTGAGCCCCTTAATCCAAAACCATATGAATGTTTTTGTATTTGAGTCCAAATACTTTTAAGTTTTAGTGTATATAATTACATAATAATGATTTTGAACCATTTTATTGAATTCTATTTCTATTCATTGCATCTAAAAGGAAAAATGCATTGTTGAATTCACTACTGTACTCAGATTATAGATACAGGCTGAGTATCTCCTTTCTAAAATGCTTGCTAGCTTGGGGATGGGACCCAAGTTTACTCACAAATTTCCTTTATGTTTCACACACCTTATACTCATAGTCTGAAAATGATTTCGTACCATAATTTTAGCAATTTTTCACACGAAACAAAGTTTTAAGGCATGGAAATTTTCCACTTGTGGCTTCTTTTTGGCAATCAAAAAGTTTCAAATTTTGGACCATTTCCAATTTTAGATTTTCGATTAGATGTGTGTGTGTGTGTCTAATTTTACCATAAAGTTGTACTGCCTTAGATCTTCTTTTCAATTAAAGAACTTTTTAAAAGTTGAAAAAAATAAATGGAAAAATAGATGAGAAATGTTTTATTATATTATTAATCATTTTAATAATTAACATTATCATCTATGTTCTCCATAAAAATAATAGGTATTTTATCATATTAGGTATTCTGCAGGAATAGCTAATGACAATAATGTGTGTAGTTAATGGTTATCTACTGCTAATATTAAGGTTCTTTGTGTTGTGTGCAAAGAGTTACTCTCATTTCTGTATAGGACATGCTGGACAATGGGATGGGAGGATCACAGGCAGCACAGGTTAGTAAAGGATTTGGTACAAATCCCAAGCAGGTTACCCCAACCCTTCATTTGGCAAATTACTTAATCTCTTCTCTCTGCTTCCGTGGCTTAACTGCGTACTATAAATGTTTAAAATACTGAGCATGTAAAAATAGTAGTATGCATCTTCTTCAAATGACTATGAGGGTTTTCTTTCTTAATTGAAGGCCTTATAGCATGTTGTCTACATGTTCTCAGGAGAATATATGTCTAGGATAATCCATTCAAAAAGATTAACTAGCCCAAATTGACAAAGCCTGTATCCTTCACATAGGGATGGAAGCATTAATTCGCCAATTGCATAATATTTGCCAACAATTTCCACATTTAACCATGATGTGTGAGCAAATGAGAAACAGCATTTTCATAACATAGATAAGTCTGAGAACATTATGCTAAATGACATAAACCAGGCACAGAAAGACAAATACTGTGTGATCTCACTTATATGTGGAATCTAAAAACATTGAACTCTAGAAGTAGAAAGTAGAAAGGTAGCTAACAGGGGATGAGGTATGCAGAAATAGAGAAATGTGCATCAAAGAACAAATTTTGAATATGTATTTATAGCATGATGACTATTGTTACTAATGATATAGCATATACTTGAAACTACTAAGGTGATTTTAAATATTCTCATCACAAAAAAAAGTGAGTGACATATTTGTAAATAAACAGTATTCAATATATACATATATCAAAACACTGTATTGTACATCATGAATATATAGAATTCCACCAGGCGCCAGTGGCTCAGGCCTGCTATCTTAGCTACTTGGGAGACTAAGTTTGGAAGGACTGTGGTACAACGCTATCCCAGGCAAATAGTCCACAAGATCTTTCTTCAAAAATAACCAGAGAAAAATGGACTGGAGGAGTGACTCAAGTAGTAGAGCGCCTATTTTGCAAGCATGAAGCCCTGAGTTCAAATCTGTTTCCCCACCCTCCAGAAAACCAAAATTCTTCCTTTGCCAGTTAATAAAAATAACTAAAAAGAAAGAGTGAGAATCCTGCCTATATTTTCATGGGTGGCTCAAGAGAAGTCATTGGTGACCCATCTTGTCTTCAGAAGCACAGGGAAAGAATCAGACTCTTTTAAGAATTAAATGACATGAAATGAATTGTGTAAATGGAGCTCTTTATATGGCATAGTGCATACTTGGAATATTATTTATCTTTTGCTACTTAATTTTCAAATGACACTCTCTTAAAAATAATACTGAAAATATTTTTTTCTGAACAGTCCCAAATATTATATAGACATTTAGACTGAAACATGAAGACTAAGTAGATAATTAGATTGTCAACAGGGGATGTTTGACTCAGTGACAAGCCCTGTGTATAAAGCTTTACCTTAATTCTCAATACAGTTCTGTGAAGTGGGCCCTGTTTATTGCACCATTTTGGCACACATGTAAGCTGGTAGTTTTTGTATGTAACTAGGATAGGTGGGGCCAGGACTTGACAGATTCCAACTATACTACTCCAGAGGCCACTTTTTAACAAATTACAGTAAGAAAACAAACAAACAAAAAAAAGACACCCAATACAGGTTTTTGAATATGCTTAATAACATTTAAGCACATGTGTTTCTTTAACATGCAACTTTAAATTTATTTTAAAACTCATCATCTTTATTATTAAGATCCAAGTAATACACAATGGACTTTTACTCAGCCATGAAGAAGAATGAAATCTTATCATTTGCAAGTAAATGGATGGAACTAGAGAACATCATCTGAGCGAGGTTAGCCAGGCTCAGAAGACCAAAAATTGTATGTTCTCCCTCATATGCAGACTTTAGATCTAGGGCAAATGCAGTAATATTGTTGGACTTGGGTCACCCACTAAGGGGAGAGCACATATGGGAGGGATGGGGATAGGTTAGAAACCCAAAACTTGAAAGTGTTTGATGTCTCCAGTGCAGAGGAGCTAATACAGTAACCTTAAAAACAGCAGAGGTTAATATGGAAAGGTGACTGGGAAGTAGTGAAAAGGTCAGTTAGAGATGAATCAACTTGGGTTGTAACACATTTTTACATGGAAGCAATGCTAGGAATCTCTCTGTATAGCTATCCTTATCTCAACTAGCAAAAACGCTATGTCTTTCTTATTATTGCGTATGTCTTCAACAAAATTGGAGAGAAGGGCAGAACAGGTTCTGCCTGGAAGCGAGGGGGTTGAGGGGAAAAGGAGGGGGCAGGAGGCAGGGGGGAGAAATGGCCCAAACAATGTATGCACATCTGAATAAATGAATAAAAGAAAAATAACCAGAGCAAATAACAAAAGATCCAGGTAATAATTTAATGAAAATCACTAAAACTCCTATTTAAATCTCATTTCTTCTCCTCACAGATTTTTAATTAGAATTTATAGACTTTTGTCAGGAACTAAACTGATATGATCACAGACTACAAATATAAAAAGAATTTTCTGCTTTAAAAAACTTCTAGAATTATCAAAGGCCTAATTTAAATTCCACCCCAAAATATAAACACCTTCTTTTTAAAAAGCTGTGCACTGGATGCTTGGAAAGATTAGTTATCTATTGAAAAAGACAGACTGTCTTAGAAGTCAACCCCAAACTATCTAACTCTGCAGGAGATAAATGGAGATTTGCCTGGAGAGGGAAGCAAAATATTGCCATGAATCACCTCCCTCACAGCAGTTCTGAAGCTTTTAATTTTCAGCATTGCTGGTCTCCAGGTATGTGCAGTGATTAACAGTCAACAGAAATTGAACCAACTCTATGTGGAGTCCTCAGTGCTAGTGTGTAACATTATTTTAAATGACTTCTCTCTTTTTCCTCCACTCTTCCTCTCTTCCTATATCCATACTTATTTTTCTGGTTTTATTTTCTTTCAAAGTTAATACTTGCACTATTCATTTATTGTGTGAGTATTACAATTGTATTCCAGACAAGTTAAGAAGTTAATATATGACTGAGTTTTTGTTTAATCATTCTTTTTCCTCTTCATCCACTTTCACTCCTGTGGCTCAGGAAACTAGTCTGAGCTGATAACTCATGTAAACCACTGGCGAGAACGTCTCTATCTTCCTGTCCATTTGTTATCATTTGTTTCTTTCCCATTTGTTATCATTCAAGTTCCTCTTATACCAATTATCCTGTCCTTTATTTGCTTGAGATATATGGCTTTAATACCATTTAAAAATTTGAAAGGTCAGATTTTAGAGATTCAAGCTTGAAGAATCTCTCAAGAAATTTTGTTGTCTTGTTTGTGTTTATAGATAGTATAATTCATTTATTTTTTCACTGCTTTTATTTTACTGCAACCATATAGATTTTATGAAATGCTAGACATTTCTCTAATGCATAACTGTATAAATATGTTTCATTAATTCATCACCAATCAAAAAGTCTAGTAAGAAGGATCAACTTTTGGAGTAATCATATTTCAGAACCTCACCATACTCTAGAAACTTAGTGAGTTTGCTAGGCAGTCCTATTCCTATGGTGTTATTAAATTTATAATTTGTGAAAGGAGACTGTTACTCAGAAGACAGCATCAACATCAAACTAGTAATGGCCACCAGAAAGAAAGAGCCAAAAGTATCAGATAATCATCATTTTTACTAATAGCACAAAACAATGGGTTTTTTTATGATATTTTCATACATTTATACTATGTACTTCAATTATCTTCACTACCTTTTTCCCTTCCCTCCTCCCATTGGCCCTTGGAATAGTCCCCTTTCTACTTTCATGTCTATTTTTTAATCTAGATTCTGCATATGAGAGAAAATGTGATCTTTGCCTTTTTGAGGTTGGCTTATTTCACTCAATGTGATGATCTCCAGTACTAGTCGCCTTTTTGCAAATGACATATTTCCATTTTTTCTATATGGCTGAATAATACACCATTATATATAACATTTATATGTGCCATACTCTTCATCCATTCATCAGTTGATGGGCACCTAGACTCATCCATAATTTGACTCTTCTGAATAGTGCTACAACAATCATGAATATGCAGATGTCTCTACAATATGCTGACTTTGATTCCTTTGGGTGTATACCCAGAGGAGGTATAGCTAGATCATATGGTGATTCTATGTTTAGTTTTGTGAGGAACCTCTGTAATGATTTCCATATTGTCTGAACTAATCTACATTCCCACCAAAAGTGTACAAGGGTTCCTTTTCCCCTACGTCATCAATAGCATTTGTTATTATTTGTTTCCTCGATGACAGCCATTCTGACTAAGGTGAGATGAGTCTCAATGTAGTATTGATTTGCATTTCCTTTATGGCTAAAGGCATTGAATAATTTTCCTGTATTTATTGTGCTTCTTTTGAGAATGGCCTTAGAATTTATTTGTCCAGTTAATGATTAGATTATTTATTTTTAGGTTTTTACATTTTTGAGCTCTTCATCTATTCCAGATATTAATCCATTGTCAGATGAACAGATGGCATAGATTATTCTCCCATTGTATAAGTTGCCTCTTCACTCTAGTAATTATTTCCTTTGCTGTGTAAAAGTTTTTTAATTTTATGCAATCCCTTTTGTCAATTCTTGCTACTATTTCCTGAATAATAGAATCCTATTTAGAAAGTCACTGCCTATGCCTATATCTTCAAAGGTTTTCCTTATGTTTCCCTGTAGTAGTTTCAAATTATCAGGTCTACAGATATGCCAATAATGTGCATTCTGAGAAAGAAATCAGGAAAACAATCCCATTCAAAGTAGCCTAAAAAATATACAAAAATAAATTTAACCAAGAAGGTGGATGGACTCTACAATGAACACTATAAAATACTGAAGAAAGAAACTGGAAGAAGACCCTAGAAGATGTGAAGAAAGACCTCACATGTGCATGGATCAGCAAAATTACTGTTGTGAAAACAACTATGTTACTGAAAGTGATCTACATATTCAATGCAATCCAAATAAAAATTCTAATGATATTGTTCACAGGAACAGAAAAAGCAACCCTAAATTTATATGGAAGCACAAAAGACCCAAAATAGCCAAAGCAATTTTGAGTAAAAAGATCAATACTGGAGGTATCACAATACCTGACTTCAAATTATACTACAGAGCCATAGCAATAAAAACAACATGGTTTTTAGGGAAAAAATAGGGATATAGACTAACAGAATAGACCATCCAGAAATAAACCCACAGAGCTATAACCATGTGATTCTCAACAAAGAAGATGCCAAAAACATACTTCTTCATTCATGGTTCCAAGCTCAAAATTTTGTCCTACCTTGTCTGATAGTAGGTCATAAGACCCTCCTTTTTCCAGGTGGGTCCCAACCCATAACCTGGAATGAGGAGTGCTGCACAGAAACAAAAAATAAAAAAAAAACAGTTGAAGCAGACCTCGCTTGTTAAATTTCCCTACCCAGTCTATTAGCAATCATGCTTATGTGATGAAATCTCCCTAAAACCCCAAAGAGCAAGTTTCAAGGAGCTTCCAGGTAACTGTGCATATAAAAGTTCCTTGAGAGTAGCACTGCTAGAAAGGGCATGGAAACCTCATGCCCTTTCCTCATTCCTCACCTTATGCATCACTTCATCTGAATCCTTTCTAATATCCTTTTGAACAAACCAGTAAACATCTGTGTTTCCCTGAGTTCTGTAAGTTGCTCAAGCAAATCAATCAAATTGAAGGAAGAGGTCTTAGGAATCTTGATTAACAGCTGGTGAATCAGGACAGGTGAGATAACTGAGACTTGCACTGGCCTTTAAAGTTGGGAGAGGGGCAGTGTTGGGGACTCAACACAACTATCTCCAGGTAGATAAAGTCAGAATGGGATGGGATTAAAAAACACATAGTATCTGCAGCAGAACTGATCACTTGTTTGCTGTGTAGGGAAAACTACCACACATATGGTGTCAGAAGCCTTCTGTGTTGATTGTACATAAGAGCAGAGGAAAAACAGGACACTATTTTTTCCTGACTCACTCAACATCTACTTTTTGTCTTCTGAACCTCACGTATAATACCTATCTTCAGCTCAGCCTCCCATTATGAACCAAGCAACTTGTCTCTAAAATAATGTTTTCTGGGAATACAAATGTAGCTGTCTGGTGATTTCCGAATGTCTACTCCCATGTCTTCCTGCAGGTTCAGTCAACTTTTCATTTCCTAGGAAATGCTTGCCTACTTTTCATTTCCTAGGATTTGTCATGGTCATTCCACAGAAACCAATGTTATTCCTATTTCTCCTTAGCAAGTAGGTTTATGTTTGATAACTGGTGCATCTACTTTCTGCACTGAAATTCAGTTCTTACACCAAATTCCCAGACTTTAGCAAGAGGATGGGAAGGTAGGCAGGAGGTATGCTGTCTACATACATTCTCTCTCCTTTGTGCCCACCCCATTAATCCAATCTTGCCCAAACCACTGTCACTTGCTCTTTAGCCCTAAAATAAGTAAAATGTCACCAGAACTTTGAGTTCTTTTACCTACCTTTAGTACAACTAGAGTTGTTACTCAAAAGTTTTGTGTACTAGTTTACATAGCTGAAAGAAAAATTCTCTTCTTCCCAGACCTTAAACAATTTTCAATTTGCAATCCAACATAAATATTCTTAAATAAATTCATGTTGAAAACCACATATTGGTGAGAAAATTGCTAAATTGTATATATATAGGCAATAAATGTTTAAAAAGTATTATTCGCCACCAAGTGTTTTTACTTTTGTTAAATGTCAATTATATTCTTCTATATGCCTACACATTCTCTCTAATATTAATTTCCCAAGGAAGTAATTTGGAGTTAATTGCATGGCAAATGAATTTTGGTGTTGCATACTTAAGAAACCTCAAGCCATTTTCTTCCTGGGATCAATAGATATTTGACATATAATAGCTACATTTTGTAATCTAATTAAAGGATCATTTGACACACTTACAGCTTTGGCATGATGAGTCAAGACTTTCTGACAAAGAGCACTGATGTTGAATGTTTATTTTGTCAGGAAATCCTTACTTATTATGCTGAGGACTTGTTTCATAATGAAATACATCATGTATAACATTAGCAATCATTTGTATCAAGAAGAGTATTAAACAATTTCTAAATTGCTCAATACTCTTTGAGTGATAGAGACTGTATATATCATATGGAAAACCAGAAGAGTCAATAATTCCAAATAAATCTAAAGATTGAAGACCCTTCTAAAAAAAATAACAGAAATATCACCCTAAGGTTCTAATGTGTCACTTCCAATTCTTTAAGTGAGTATTTGATTTTTGTATAACCAAATTTTATTTCTATTTCTCATTAAATAAAATCTATTTGATGCAATTGATCTCTCCAATTTGGAGTGATGATTATGTTATTCCCAGACAAATTATTATGTGAGTGTTTTTTATTTGTATATTGTTTTATAGAACACAAATTTTCATAGTATACTTATGACTTATGACACAGATTATATTGGTCTAGTTTTACTAATTATGAAATCAAGGTTCAAGTAGCTTTCTTAGGTTAAAGAGCTAATGTGTATTAGAGTAGGAGTTGGAATAAAATATTCTGTCTTCAATGCAAATATTTTTGATATCATATATTTTCCTTTTGTGCCCTCACCTCAAAAGAAGTTTAATAGCAATAGAAAAATGGAAGACCAATAGAAAATATGGTCATTCTAGAGTTTTTGACTTCCACATGATCCATTCCTTGGGTGTTCTTTGAAAATTGCTTTGGAGCATTCTCAATTATATCTTAAGTGCTCTCCTAGGTAGATGGATGCCATTTCTAAAACAGCAAGATTTTTAAAATTTTTTTGACGTCATCCATGTAATTCAATCACCAAATTCCTTCACTTAAAATTATTAATTAGGTAGCCCAAACAATGTATACAAATGTAAGTGAATATAAAAATTATTTTAAAAATTTATAAAGCATAAAAAATTTGAGTGCAGTGAAAGTAGCCACCATTTACTGCCCTTTCACTCATTTATTTATTGAAAAATATATTTATAGAGATCCTACTGCACGCCAGCTTCTTTAAGAAGTTGAGGTTCAGTTGTGACAAAAACAGGGCAGTATGGCAATTGCTTTGAATTATCTCAATGCATCAGGTGGTTACTATGATTTTAAGGATGAGAAAACAAAACTTTAGGATTGGTACTCATTAAAAGCAATATGCAACTTCTAGGGGTCATAAATCCAGGTAGAACTCATCTAAAACACGATTCCCCTTTCTCTTCTTCCATGACTCTTCATCTATGGCTTCAAATCCATTCCATTGACATCAGACATATTTGGTTTTCACACCACACAACTTGATTGGTGTATCTTATTTCTATCTGACTGGTGAACTTCCAGTGTCTTTCCATTCAAATCCATTTTGCACACCATAGTCAGATTAATCTTCTTAAAATACCACTTTCGTCATTTCACAATAATCATTCTACAGCAAGTGAAATCCAAACTGCTTGGTCAAATATTCCAAATTCTATACCCTTAGTTACAACATTCAGATCTAAACCTTTTACTTTAACTATTTCCAGTTACGAACCACATCCTTTACTCTCATCTGTGGGAACCCTGCCCTACAACCACACATACCCATGCCTGATCTGGTTTTTCTTATGCTGTTTCTCCTGCATGGAGTTTCCTTTCCTTCACTTTTAGTTATGCATGACTTATTTCAAAGTTCAACAGAAATCCCAGCTCAGTTGTTTTGAGTTTTTCTCCTTTGCTAGTGCACAGCTGTCTCCCTTTTCTAAAATCTTAGTGCATTTATCTATGAATCCACTTAATTGTACCCCGCCAACATAATTACTTGTTTTCTGCATCATTTGTTGTGCTGCTAAATTCTAACTCCTAGAAACTAGAAACCCTCTCTTAATATTCCATTTTAATGCCTCCTCAATACTATGTCCTCAATAAATATTATCATATATTAGTACATATACTTAATAAATACTGTTAACCTAGTGATACATTGTCTAGACTTGATATCCAATTAACTAAAGTATTTCACATTAAAATCAAAACTATACACAGACTATAATTTGGACAGATTTTCTCTGTTAGCATGCACATTTTTGCTAGTATCATATTTGGTTAAAGAGTATATAACACCATCATCTTCCAGATGTTTTTGCTATTTATTCCATTTGTTTACAAACTATGCTGTTACCACATTTTTAATGTTTTCATTTATAATATATTTTATAATCAACCTTCTTTCCACATTTATATAACAATTACCATTCTAGTCTTGTCCTTCATCATTTTACTTTTATATTTACAACTCTTTGAGACAATGGGCTATCTTATTAATGAAATAAAGAATGAATAAAATAAAAGGAACCTTCCCCAAACTTCAAGCAATTAAGAATTTAATGGCATAAAATTATACTAAAGAATTAAAAAGATATATATGACAAAATACTTCAAGAGCTTATAATCTATTAAAAATAATCAAATATGTAGATATTTACAATATTACTGTGATAAAATATCTATTGAAGAAGCTTTGCTAGCCAATGGGCTAGTGAATCAAGAAAGACAGATATAGAAAATTGAAAAAGAATAAGATAAGGATCCCCAAAGGAAAATGTATTCAGGTTGAATATAAAAGGATTGCTAGGCTAACATTAGACAAGTAGGAAGGGGTAAAGGAAGTATTCTGGGAAAATATAATGATCAAAATATTCTTCTAGTAAACTTATGCTTTCTTCATAGATGTTCTGAAGTTGTACAGGTCATTACTGAGCCATACTGTATTCCTGGAAAGCACAGCCCTCTCAAAGTAGGTAACTAACTGTTTACAAAGTCATGGGCAGGGGTTGTGAGAAAACAAAAGAAAACAGTACAAACCACAGCTGGCAATGGTAGCAAGCCTTGGGCCTGAATGAATGAGGGAAAGTTAGCTCTATGGAGATGGTCACCTGAAAGGAACTCTAGCTCTCAGCAGAGACATGCATCCAATCTGTTGTACCCAGAAAAGGAGCAAGAGTGACAGAAACCTTCATCTAATTTCCTCTTGCCTTCTGATCTCCTAATGACATCTCTCATGGGTGCACCCAAATAGAAGGCAGCAAGCAAAATCTGCAACTGTCTACAGGACTGCTTCTTGGTGCAGAGAAGACAGAAGAATGGAGAGTAAATTTGGGAGTACGCACAGTTAATATCCAACACAGTTCTATAATTCTTCAGAGCACAAAAAATATAAGGCAATGTCATTCAAAATATTTTACAAAGTACTTGAGGATAACAGGAAATAAAAACACCCTTGGAATCTCTTTTGGAAGCTGTTGACCACTGTCAAAGATTGACCCCCTGATTTGCCCCCACTTTCTTTTTCCATGACAGAGTTACATGTCCCTGTCACCCATGATGTCTTCATGTACATCTTGACTCTGCATAATACAGTCCACTTAAGAGAGGAAAATCAGGGACCCTAACACTTATTTGTTACCATAGAATCTGCCTCTTTCCAGCATGGTTGAAATTGCAATGTACACCTACTGAAATAGGTGCTTCACCTTCTAGTTATGGGTGGCTTTAACCTGTGGCCTTTGCAGAATGACAGCATAAGGATGAAATAGCTCAATATCTATACAAGAGTTTCCTTAGCAGAAATGTAATTTTATCACATTTAAACCTTCAGAATTATCTTAAAGATAACTCTTTCCTCTTTTAAATATCTCAAAGCTTGAGTTATTCAATTTTATTTAATTGTGGATATGTCATCATTAATACTATCATCTTACTTGAGCTTCACAAAACCAGATGATTGATGGATCCTTTATCAAAATAAGAAAAAGATAAATTCAATGATGCCCTCCCTGCAGTTTAGGTCTCACTTTCAGGCTCTTCCAAACTGTATCATAAACACAAATATATATGTGTCTCCAAGAAACAAGCAAAAATTTGCAATCACACTCTAATTAAAATCTACTTTAAAAAAGACACTTCTCTGAAGAGGAAACATAGAGCTGCAATTCTGCTTACAACACAGAAATATTGTACATTGTTACCCAGGATAATTTAACTACTTAGAGTTATAGCTTCTCCCACATCATCATTTCTGCTGGTGATGGTTTGCTCCTAAGAGCACCTCAGGTTTGATGAGATGCTAAGAATCACAGAACTCAGAAAAGCTTTTATGCTCAAGAATGCACTTTATTACAAAAAAAAGAATACAGATGATATCAGCAAAGTGAAAGGCTCACAGGGCAAAGTTCATGAGAAGTCAGACACACAGATCTATTTGTCCTCTCTTAGTAGAGTTGTATTGACAAAACTTAGTTTTCCCAATGTAATGTATGACCAGACATTCAACGTGTTGCCAACCTGGGAATATCACCAAGCCTTTGTCCAGTATTCTTATTGAGGCTTAGTCATCAAGGCATGGAGCACCCACAGAACTAACCTCAGCTACTCTGTCTCCAGCACCTCCTGAGGTCAAACTAATAAACCACAGACAGGCACCATAAATCACTCTAAGCATAAACTATATACCTATGTCAGGTAGAAAAAGATAGCTCGTATCAAAATGGATAAGAACTCTGAGGTCACCTCTCCAGAACCAATCAAGGACTAGTCCTGAAGGAATATAGCAGGTTTGGACAGCCTAGGCCTGCTGAATTAACTCTTTAATGCACATTTGCTTTAGACTTTTATATACTTGCTTAAGGAAAGAGTACATTACTTTGCCCTGTCCTTTATAAAAAGCTATCAGCATGAAAAGTATTATGTAGACCTTTGTTTCTAAGACAGAAAACTGCTTTTAGCTTTGATATAAGAACTTTTCAGATTTCTATCACTCAAACTCCCCATGGTTTTAAAATCATCCAGGCCAAGCTTTAGCCTGGTCTGGCACAAACTACCTTGTGCTTTCCTTTTCCCCAAAAGCTATTGAAAGAAAAATATTTTCACCAAATATATGCTGGGATATAAATATTCAGATCTGGTGTAATAGCAAAAGAAATTGATCCCCTGTTTGTATATTGCTGTACAGACCCCAGGTTTTTGGCTTTTGGGAGCTGAACACTGTCACATCATAGTTTGTATCAGCAAACTTATAGAACACAAATAATAATATTATGCCAAAGTAACTGCTGGAAATACATTGAGCATAAAGCAGGAAATAATTAATAAAGTGAAAATTAGATTCAACACAATTAGTATTAAAATAGATTATCTTATATTAATAGCAACTCATAAACTTTTTGCCTTATGCTTCATAAACATTCTTTTGCCATTTTCTTTCCTACATTTATTATATTAGATACACAGTGATTTTTTTTATTGTGCTGGATGTGGTTGACAAAGGTTCTTACAATGTATTGAGTATATCATACTTGAATTCACTCCCTTTACTGCTCTCCTCCCTTCCCCCTCCCCTGATTCCTGGAATAGTTTCAACAGGTATCATTTTTGCATTTACAAACATGTATATACATTGTTTGCACCACATTCATCCTCCTACACCTTTCCCCATCACATCCCCCTTCTCACCAGTGCCAAACCCCTCACCTCCCTGGGCAGAACCTGTCCTGCCCTCCTGTTCTCTGGTTTTGTAGAAGAAAAATCATAAAAGCTGAAATGAGAAACATGACATTTTTGCTAGTTTGAGATAAAGATAACTATACAGGGAGTTTCCTTGTGTTGTTTCCACGCATATATGTATTATAGCTCCAATCAATTGGCCTCTTCAGGTCTTCTTCATTCCTCCCTAGTCAGCTTCCCATGGTGAACCCAGCCAGTTTAAAATTTCCATATTCATTCCTATACAGTGAGCACATCAACTTCATTCAAGTTTTTTGTTTCCTTCCCTTGACCTATCCCTCCCTTCCACGGCCTCCCCGTAGTGTGAGTCCCATAATATTGTTGCATTTGTTTTAGGTCTATAATCTACATATAAGGGAGAACATGCAACTTTTGACCTACTGAACCTGGTTAACTTCACTTAACATGATATTCTCCAGTTCCATCTATTACCTGCAAATGACAAAATTTAATTCTTCTTTGTGGCTGAGTAAAATTTCATTGTGTATAAATATCAAATTTTCTTAATCCATTCATTAGTAGTGGAACATCTTGGTTGTTTCCATAGCTTAGCTGTTGTGAAAAATGCTGCAATAAACATGAGTGTGCAAGTGCCTTTGTTACAACCTGACTCACATTCCTTAGGGTATATACCTAGGAATGGTATTGCTGGATTATATAGCAGATCTATTTCTAGTTTTTTAAGGAGCCTCCATACTGCTCTTCATAGTGGTTGTACTCACTTACATTCCTACCAGCAGTATATGAAGGTTGATTTTTATTGAATCTTATTTTTGAAATATTCATTTTTCAGATAAATCATTATTGAACTAGTGTCATGAAAAAGTTACCATGTATTGACAATCTAGTCTTTTGAATTGGGTTCTACTGCCCTTAACGGATCATCTATTTTTGTAAACCAAACAGTGAAAAAGTAATTCAATGATGTAATACGATTCTTATCAATAATTGAAAGAAATTGAAATGCAAAAGGAAGGACAAAACAAAAAGATAAATGTGTCTTTAAATAATACCCACTCTTACATCTTTTATTTGGTAGCATTGTAATAAAACATGCTGGTATTTCTGCAGTTTAATGAAAAAAGCTAAAGGACCACATATAATCACTTAGCCAATAGTGACTTATCTATAAATCTGAACAAGTGCTTTAACTATCATCAGGTTCAGCCACACACTGCTGGAACTGGAAACTAGCCAATAAAAGTATAAACTCAATTGCCATATTCTGAAGCAATTAAATTTGCCTGATAACTTTGGCTTTGATAGAAAATGAGCATTTGCGGTGGTAGTATTAGATCAGTGAGAGGCCAGATAGTGCAGTATGAGGTAAAAGACTTATTTAAATTTTGCCTCAAGTACTGGACAGACTTGCTTTCATTTTCTTGAAATAAGCAAAACACAAAAAGGTTTAGTGTCTCCAATAAAAAGTTATCAATCGAGATTGCTACCTAATGCCAATAGGCCTTAGGGGAAAGTGAAAAGAATTGTGTGCCACACAATACGTACTGAGCATCATAGAAAATCACAGCATGATGACAAAAACTGTATTTCATTTCTATTGAACCATTTATTGTAAGTCATAAAATAATAGCAAAGATTAAATTAGAAAGACATCTGTTGTTAAATTTAAAGTATTTATAATTCTTCCTTTAAGAAAATGTAATATATACAATATCTACATATTCTGACATTCTGAGTTGCAAAAACAATGTGGTCAATGCTTTTTATTGAATCTCCTGGCCTCAGCTATCAAAAAATAATTTGATAATTCATTTTTAATGATGCATCACTAACTTGTATGTCTTTGTGCTTGGATAAATCCATTCATTTGTACAGATTGAATACAGCATGATTTTCTTTTCAAATCTTCCTATATAATGACTATTCCAAAAAGGTTTTGAATTCTCCTAATTATTGAGACAATAAAACATTTAGTAAAATCATTTGATTAGTATTTTCTTCCTAGCATTGTACTTCCTCCTTCTCCATAAAACAATTTTATTCTTTCAAATCACTAATAGTTTTTTAATTGTAGCATTGACATTAGGCAAACTTGACTTCTTCAAATGATCTCCTTCCTTCTCTGGGCTGCTGTGTATTATCTTTATCAAGCAATTTCCCCTAATATAACATCCTTATCTTCTTCTTCTACTTCTCTTTTCCTCCATAAAATTAGGCATTACTCATATTCTAGGGCCACTCCTCTATTTTCTTTCTTTGAAATTATCTCTCTTAGCAATATTATCACTTTCAATTAATGAGAATGATTCTTAAATCAATGTCTGTATTGATAAGGAGAGACCATTGAATTGAACACTGGCATTGTAACATAAAACTACCAGGTGGGGGTGTCTGTGTATAATAGAGCCAATTACAAAAACTCAAATTTAAATTTTATATAATTTTCATGTGTCATTATTACTTATATTTTCAAAGTTTTTGTCAATCATTCTTACTTCATTAGCAGACTGGATTTGCCCATGGGCCAGTTTGCCCCATCCTGGGGTAGAAAGTAGAGGTTCTGCAATGAAGAGAAAAACTTATGCTCCTTTTCCTCAATAACATCAATTATTAATAGACTTTTTCATTTGCATGTTAATATTGACCTTTTGCTCTGATCATATAAACACGTATCAGGTTTATTCCTTATTACTTACAATGACCACTCAATTTCCTTGCACTTTGATTCCTCTTCCCTTTATTTCAGGTAGTCAAATCATCAAACAAGTTTACAGTAGAAAAATTTTCTAAACGTTAATGTCAGTTTTGTGTCACTCAAGTTCTCTCAAAATCAACATACAAATGTTTATTAATAGTTGAAAGTATTTTATATTTCAGAATTTCCTTTTATTTCTTCCTTTTCATTTTTCAGGCATTACCTCTTAAGGCCCTTTTTAATAGCTTAATTGCAGTATAATCAATGTATAATAAATTATACATATCTAAATTATGCAATTTGGTAACTTTTGACTAATGTATTACTTTTTAATAACAGCTTTATTGAGCTATAGTTCACATACCACAAATGTTACCCTGTTAAAGCATACATTTCAGTGGTTTTTCAGTTTTTTCTCTGTTTTGCAACTAGCACCACTAATGTCAATTAGATCACCTCAAATAATCTCATTAGCAATATTCCCCATACCCTGACCCCACCAGTCCCTTACTTTCTGTCTTTATAAATTTGACTCTTCTGGACTTGTCATATAAACAGATGTGAATAATATGCTGCCTTTTGCATGTAGTTTCTGTCAAGACAGTGTCTTCAAGGTACATCTACACTGCAGAAGCTACCAGTACTTCATTTTGTTTTTATGCTGAGTGGCATTTCATTCTATCATTACAACACATTTCTATTTGTCATCAAACATCTGATGGACATTTGGGCTGCTGCTACCTTCTGGTTACTGTGAATAATACAGGCATGAAAAATCACGTGTAAGATTTTGTGCAGATACATGTTATCATTTCAATTTGGCACTGCCCTAAGAATGAAATTGCTGGGTTGTATGATAACTCCATGTTTAATATATGCAGAAATGCAACTGTAGCACCCTACATCACAACAACAATGTATGACAGTCCTAGTTTCTCCGTATCACATGTAGAGTTTTTGTGTCCACAGACAGTATATTTGTTTGGATCTTCTTCACTAATGTGGTAACTTGATATTATTGTTATTATTCTGCCTCCAGTCTTTCATTTATTACAATTTATCCCACAGTATTATTAATACTAGTTTTGTTTTCCTAAGCAATGGTTTCTATCACTACCCTGTCCCACTACACTCAATAATTATTTCCAACCCAGGAGATATACTGAAACTATCTTATTCTGAAAGTCCCTAAAGATTCAAAGGTCAGTAATGTGATACTGCTCAGGCTTAGGGAAACAGTGACATACAAGGAACTGTCCTTCCTTCCCCCTTCACTGAATCTCTTCTTAGTTCTATGCTTCATTCAGCTGCTGCAACTCTCACCTAAGCTCCTTAGTTCTTGTGAAGCCATTTTTGTGCAAGGATAATTTTTTCTCTTAGCAGATGAGCACTGTGAAGTCTATTCAACCATCTGGCAGTAGTCATTCAGAAATCTCTTAAAATTCTTAATAATGATTTAATAAGAGTTCTCACATTTGTATCTTATGGTGAACCCTTATTGTGGTTTGAATATGAAATGTACCTCACATGCTCACATGTTGGATGCTTGGTCCCCAGCTGGTGGTGATATTTCAAGAGGTTCTAGAAATTTTAGGAGGAGGGGGGTCACTGAGGATGTGTCTGTGAGGGCTAAATCTTATCCCAGGCTCCTACCTATCACTCTCTCTCTCTACTTCCTTTCTACCATGAGGTGAAGAAGCTCTTCTACCATATGCCTCTTCCATGATGTTCAGCCTCACCATAGACCCAGAATCAATGGAGCCAAAGACTGTGAACTGAAATCTCTGACAACATGAGTCAAAATAAATCCTTCCTCCATTGGGTTGTTTCTGTCAAATACTTTGTCCTAGTTACACAAAAGTAATGAATATATCCTTGAAATTATGTAACCAGTCCTGTCTGTAGATGTTGGATTCCAGTGTCTAGCCCCACCCAACTCACCAGACACTCTTTGCATTTTATCTCCTTTTGTTAGGATTGCATGGGACTTGCCTTCAGTGTTTTAGATTAATGGATTCTTTATGTTCTTTTTGGAATATTACTTTTCACCAAGTTCTTGCTCAGCTGTCAGTTTTCATACTTATTCTTTTGGAAAAATCATGATACCCATCATTATTTTATTTTTAGTTCATAGCCCGAGCTGATATAGAACCTGAAATAGTTACTTTATTCTGACTTTGAGATACAGACTTTTTGGACATTTTCTTTTAAAATGTACTGTACCTTAGAATAAAGACTCTCATAGTAAAAATTTTGATCAAATATATACCTCGAGAAAAAAAAGTATGTAATCTTCAAGTGGAAAAAAATTGGCCTGTAAGTTTCTTTTCTATCTAAGGAGAAGCTAGCCCCTTTCAGCTTTAGGCAGCACACCATTTTGGCCAAAGTATATAGACATCCCTCACTTTCAGAAAAGTTGCATGCTCCAAAGCAAGTGCAAGTGAATTGAAGTTTCATAAATTAGATACATTCTTTCATGTGCAGTATAATCTCGAAGATAGGAGATAGACTCTCACAAGAAGTAATCTAAATTTAATAACTTAAAATAAAGATTGATTCCATAAGAATAAATTTTAAAAAGGCTTTAGATCCACATTTTAAGAAGGTGTAATCTTCTATTCTATTTAAATGCTATTGACAATGTAACTGTCAACTGTGAAATAAGCCAGTTTTTATAACTAGGGAAATTGTTTGCATTTGGAGAGATTTTAGATATATTAAAATCAGATTCACCTTTTTCTTGCCTAAAAGGCAAAACAAAATCCAGCAAAACACTTGAAGAATTGCCAGACAACAATAGCTTATATTACCTACTCCACAATAAACTAGGAACTGATTCTATTAAACCAAAGTTTGATACAATTATTCCCATTTTATCAGAGAATAAACAATCAATATTTCTCCAGGTCTGAAATAAGTGAAAAGTTGAGCATTAAACATGCATTATGATTTGTTATCAAGACCAGTTAGGTGTAGCCTCATGGTAGAATTACCTGCCTACCAAGTGCAAGCCCCTGGATTCAATACTCAACACCACAAAAAAAAAAAAAAGACTCAAGTAAACGTGGAATTCCTAGCTATTGGCCACCATATGGCTAACTCCATTACTGTAAATCATTACTTTCTAATTTATTTGATAATTAGCTTTCCCTGATTTATTTTAAGACAGTGTGCACACCTGCAAAAACACTACATCAAACACCACATAAAATACAAAAGGATTTCCTCCATTTGGCCAAACCGACCTCATGAATGATACTCCTGAATTCAGTTTCTAGGAGCTTCTTGAACCAATACATCTAAAAAGAAACTATGTCCTAAAATTTCATTTTATAATTCTCAAATTCTGCAGCCTTAAGTTTAGATCTGAAGAGAATAACTACTAATTAAATACTCATCAATAAAACTACCCAAAAGAGTATATACAGGTATACTATGACTTCAAACACTGAGATATGTAATCGAGTGCTTTCAGGCTTGATTAATATCAGATTCACCTTTATCTGTGTGCAGAGGGGAAGCAAGTATCAACCATGGAAAACTCCTGATGCCTGAGTCTTACCTTGGAATGGGGGACTGGATATTTTTTAAAACACCCCAGGTATTTTTAATATGCAGCTCTGCATAGATATGACATTTTTCTTATCTATCTCCAAGAGTTTCACTACATCTTCAGATGTATGAATTAAGGATTAGTTGTGGTCACGCCCACTGGTTTGCATAAAAATGTCTCATTATCCTTTTTTTTTCCATGTGGAAGAAGTTGTTTTGTGTCATGCTAAGACAAATGCAGGCACTTTCCTTAAAGTAGAGCCCTGGATTGTGGTGTTGAAGGTTCTGTTTGCTTTGTTTCACTTTGTGTTTCATTGTGGGTAGGATAATTACAGTGGAGTCCCAGCAGCATATGGCAGGGAGCTGGGGAGAAGAAATCCAAATGAGGACAAAAGCACAAATACAAAAATAAACATAAGTCAACTTTGTGCTGCAGGGTAGTTTTCTTTCATCTTTCTGTGAGGTTAATTAACTGCACAATATGTCTTTGCCACTCTGATACAACCAAAGCATCCCAAAAGACTCTTCCTCCACAATCTAAATTATAACGATGCCTGATGGTAGCAGAATTTTTAGTTTAGCATTAAGTGAATCAGTCTTGGCAAAACAAAAGTGGACCTTAGCCATTAGTCAAATTATGAAAGGAACCCCCATTGCAGTATCTCTCTGAGTATAGAAGCTGGTGCTGACAAGTTTCCTCAATACCTACTGTGCACTCTAACCATGGGAGGCCCTACACCACATCAGACAAAACCAATCAAATGCCCCCATGAACAGCATTAAATATGCTTTAAAAGTTTGGGCAGAGAGTTATAAATTTGTTTTTAAAATTATATGCCCAGGAGTCCATCATTTATTTATAATTGACTATTATTTCTCTGTCTTTATGACCAACAGGGAAAAACTTAATCCACAAATTATTTTTGAATGATGAAGATGATATTTTATTCTTTTTTGTGGACACTTAGTTAAGTGTCATTTATTTGGGTCCTCTCGGTTTTTCATCCAATACATCTTTTCATTCTAAGATGTTTTCATAGCCCACTGACATGACTTGGGTCCTACACTTGAGCTTCAGATGGATAAATGGGATGTGATGTCCAATTCTCAGACTCCAATGAGAGACCAAATCCACAAATGGTCAGTGCCTAGGTCATATATAACAATGGAACTCTTAGCTACAACTTCTGCTACAGCCAACCAAAAGGAGTGAGGACTTGGTCATCCATTCCCAGCTGCCCTTCCTCATCCCTCCATCAGAACATGCCTGAAGTCTTTCCTTTCCCCATTATAAAGGCTTCCTACTATCCCAACTGCCTATAAGTCTTTGCCAACTGATGACAGCAGCTGCCCTAATAAGCTTGTAGTAAATATCCCCTGTCATCCTCATTCAAGCAGTCTTTACTTCCAAACCTGCAAGGAAATAGAAGGAAGGGGTTGGTGATGGAATCTGCCTCTCATTCCTGCTTGCATTTAGAGTCAAGATGATACTGTGCAATGAATGAAGGGAGTGATTCAGTGGTTTATATTGCTGAGACTAAATAATTAAATTCCATGATGTAACAGTTACATTCTATTTTAACAAAGTATTAATTCATCTTAAAATAATAAAGTTCTTAGTAATAATCTTTAGAAATAGGTTAATCAGTAAAGTAAGTATATGAACAAGGATGGATAATTACTACCCAAAGGAAGGAACCATTTAGGATCATTCAAACCCAACTAGAAGTGTCAATGCAGAAAAATAGCAGTTAGTCTCCTGAATGTCAATCTTATAATCTTTCCTGATAATTAGAAAGTCCCTAGAATTACAATTTATATAAAATGTACATTGAATGAATAAATGTTACTTTATTATTAATTAAAGAAACA
Organism: Castor canadensis; assembly: GCF_047511655.1. Lineage (NCBI taxonomy): Eukaryota > Metazoa > Chordata > Mammalia > Rodentia > Castoridae > Castor > Castor canadensis. The sequence goes on along the minus strand of NC_133389.1, from coordinate 43,672,976 downwards.
ATACAACATTCACCCACTTACTTCCTTACCTTTGTTCACTACTTTTAGCTGTATTACTTATGTTACTGCTCTTATTTCCCCACTAACTCCAGCAGCATAATGTAGGAAGAAAGAAATTTGATAATAGCCTTTTATTGTCATTGCAAAGACAACTCAGGGAGGAGCAAAACATAGATGTCAACTTCAAGTGTCCAAAGCTAATTAAAATTCAAGCTTATATTTAATCATCCAGATTTCCCCACTGCATAAGTAGTGCCTAGAATTAGGGAAGTCTTGACTCATTAGAGCAGCTTTCATTCTTCTCATTTGACAAATGCAAACTATGGCTTGCAACAAACAGGAAAAAAAAATGAGTGTGTGCGTTTACGCATTGGTATTTCCTAGAACCCTTTTCCTATTGCTTCTATATCCCATTCATTTTAAGCAATCACATACACACATCCCACAAATATAAAAGCTATGTAAGATTATAAAAATATTAATTATTTGATTGTGGTTATCATGTCACAATGTATACATATATCAAAGAAAACATGTGGAGATCAAAGAGGGCAACCAGGGCACAGAAGCAGAGTAAGCTCCATGAATCAAAAATCTTGCTAAGACACTGGAGTCACACTTGGCAGAAATAAAACCCTGAGCCCCCAGCCTGTAGAAAGCGTCTCCACGCCATTTTATACTGAGAAAACAGGAGGGCTGCCACACCACAAGACACTGGCTCCAAACCTGCTAGGGAGACATTCGGCAGACCAACAGGTGAGCGCCAAGTGTTACACAGTATCCCCCAGCCAACCCAGGGATAAACCAGCATAGCTCCCTAGGCAAACTGACCAACCCCCCTGCAAAAAAAAAAATTGAACAATGAACTGAAAATTAGCCCACAGAACAGGGAGTGGGGTGCTATAAGCACACCAGAGAAGGTGGGGAGAAGCAAGGAGCTGATCTCCATGTGAACTTTCAGTAAACAAAGGCTGGAAAGGCAGAAGGGGTGACAGCGGGCCAGTGATAAGCTGCTACCTGAAATACAGCAGTCCACAAAGCTCTTCTCCTGAGCCAGTGAGCAACATCCAAAGTCAAACTGCCCTGCAAAATTGAAAAACAATCAGCAAACCATCATAACACTCTGACAGCAGGGGGCTGGCTGACAGATCTGACCTTGCCCCAGAGAAAGGGGGTGAGACAAAGACACAAGCCCCCAGTAAACCAGCACAGCAAAAACTTAACTCTAACATAGAACAGCTAATGGGTTCCAGAGCTGATCTCTGGAACCTGAGGACAACATACAAACTTAAAATGCCACACCTCACTGAGGGAGGACCTGACTAAACAGTTGCTGCTGAAAGACAAAAGAAAAAAAACACAACCCAACCACCTGGTTAAATACTAACACCAGAACTGAATGTTGGAGGAGTAACACCAGAATTCAAATTAAGACTGAAATTTTATTTCATGAAACTGGAGGGGTTTTTTTTGTTTTTGTTTTTGTTTTGTGTGTGTGTGTGTTTATTTTGTTTCTTGTTTGTTTGTTTTTGTTTGTTTGTTCATCTCTCCCTGTTGATTTCTGTGGTTTTTGGTTTTGGTTTTTGTTTGTTTGTTTTGTTTTGTTACTTTTCCTATTGTGAGTTAGTTAATAATAAATTACACCCAGACCAAGGACAAAATTAGCACACACACACACACACACACACTAAGCTAAAAACCCAATACAGCCACAAAACAAAATTAAGCCAGGAAAGAAAACAAGTGACTGAAACCACCAAGGAGCCTATCAAGAACATAGTTACACAGTACCAAGTGGAGCAATGGAAAGAAGAAAAGAAAAAGAAAAAGAAAAAGGGACAGAAACCATTCTCCCCCCAAAAATAATTTAATACAGGAACCAGAGGGAAATGAAGAAAACAAATACCCAGTTCCAGAATCCAACAAAACAAAGATAAACAATGCCAAGGAACCCAATGATGCCCACAAGAACATCATCAAAGAAGAAATCCTGCAAGAAATCACTGAGCATTTCATGGAGATGTTATTAAACATGGTTAACCAAAATGTACAAGAGGCCATCAAGAAATTTCAAGACATCAAAAATAAAGAATATGAGAAGATACAGAAACAAATAAATGATCACATAGGAACCCTAAATAAACACCAAAGTAAAACAGAAAACACCATAAATAAAGAGATAAATGAATTAAGGATGAAAATTGACAATATTGAAGAGGAAGTGACCCATGATATGGAAAACCTCAGAAAAAAGAATGAAACAGAAACACAAAACACAATAGAAGGCCACTCCACCAGACTAGAACAAACAAAGACAGAATCTCAGAATTTGAAGGTAAAATGGAAATTAAAGGAAAAACGGAAGAGCTATTAGTCAAACAACTCAAGACCTGTGAAAGGAATATGCAAGAAATCACTGACTCCACCTAAATACCAAACATGAGAATCATGGGCATTGAAGAAGGAAAAGAAGTGCAAGCAAAAGGGATTCATAATATATTCAAAAAAATAATACAGAAAATTTCCCAAATCTATGGAAAGCTATGCCCATTCAGGTATAGGAAGGCTCCAAGACACCAAACAGACTTGACCAAAATAAAACTACCCCATGACATAGTATCAATTAAAAAAAAATGCACAGAGAATAAAGAAAGAATATTGAAGACTGTAAGAGAGAAAAAACAAATAACACACAAAGGTAAACCCATCAAAATCACAACAGATTTCTCAACGGAAATATTAAAAGCAAGAAGGGCATGGAGTGAGGTATTCTGGGCACTGAATGAATTTAACTCCAACCTAGGATACTCTACCCAGCAAAACTATCATTCAAAATAGATGGAGCAACAAAAGTCTTCCATGATAAGCAGAAACTAAAACAGTATATGACCACCAAGCCACCACTACAGAAGATTCTCCAAGGAATTCTGCATACAGAAAGAAAATGAAAGCAAAAGAAACCATGAAAGGACAGGCAGTACCAAAACAGGAAAAGAAAAGACGAGGATTCAGAGAGTAACATTGATTCAGCTGCACACAATCAAACCCTTAAACAACAAAAGCAACTAAATGATAGGAATCATGACATACCTATCAATATTAACACTGAATGTTAACAGACTTAACTCCCCTGTATCAAAAGACACCATTTGGCAAACTGGATTAAAAAGGAAGATCAAACAATCTGTTGTTTACAGGAGACCCATCTCATCAACAGAAACAAGCACTGGCATAGGGTGAAAGGCTGGAAGATTTATCAAGCCAATGGCCCCTGAAAACAGGCAAGAGTAGCAATACTTTTCTCGGACAAAGTGAACTTCAAGCTTACATGATCAAACGAGATAAAAAAGGACATTCCATACTAATAAAAGGGGAAATACACCAGAAGGAAATAACAATGATCAATGAATATGCACACTACGTCAGTGCACCCAATTTCATCAAACATACTTTGAAGAATCTAAAAGCATATGTAGATTCCAACACAGTGGTACGGGAGACTTTATTACCCTCTATCACCATAGATAGGTTATCCACACAAAAAAAATCAACAAAGAAATTCTAGAACTAAATCACACCAGAGATCAAATGGACCTAGCTGATGTCTACAGAATATTTCATCCAACTTCTGCACAATATACACTCATCTCAACAGCTCATGGAACCTTCTCCAAAACTGATCATCTCTTAAGGCACAAAGCAAGCCTCAGCAAATATAAGAAAATAGAAATAATCCCATGCATTCTATCTGACCACAATGTATTAAAACTAGAAATCAACAACAATAACAGCAATAAAAAACATGCAAACAATTGGAAGTTGAACATCAATTCCATTGAATGATCAATGGGTCATTGATGAAATACAAGAGGAAATTAAAAGGTTCCTGGGAGTTAATGAAAATGAAAACACAACCTATTGGAACCTATGGGACACAGCAAAGGCAGTCCTAAGAGAAAAGTTTACAGCCCTGAGTGCATATGTGAAAAAGACAGAAAAATCTCAAATCAATGACCTAAACCATTAGGTCAAATTCCTAGAAAAACAAGAACAAGCAAAACCCAAAACAAGCAAAAGGAGAGAAATAATAAAGTAAGGGCTGAAACGAATTAAATAGAAACAAAAAAAAGCCATACAAAGAATCAACAAAACAAAAAGTTGGTTCTTTGAAAAAATAAACAACATTGACAGACCCCTGGCAAACCTGACCAAAATGAGGAGAGAAAAAAAACCCAAATCAGTAAAATCAGAAATGCAAAAGGGGAAATAACAAGAAACACCACGGAAATCATCAGTTTACTTTGAGAACCTATATTCCAATAAATTTGAAAATCTTGAAGAAATGTGAAAATTTCTAGATACTTACGACCATCCAAAATTGAACCAAAAGGATAAAAATCACCTGAATAGATCTATAACATAAAATGAAATTGAAGCAGCAATAAAGAGTCTCCCAAAAAAGAGAAGTCCAGTACCTGATGGATTCTCTGCTGAACTCTTTCAGACATTTAAAGAAGAACAAATACCAACTCTCCTTAAATTTTTCCATGAAAGAGAAAGGGAAGAAACACTGCCTAACTCATTTTATGAAGCCAGTATTACACTCACCCCAAAGCCAGACAAAGACACCACCAAAAAAGGAGTACTATAGGCCAATTTCCCTAATGAACATTGATGCAAAAACCCTCAATAAAATAATGGCAAACTGAATCCAACAACATATCAGAAAGATCATTCACCACGACCATGTCAACTTCATCCCAGGGATGCAGGGGTGGTTCAACATATGCAAATCTATAAATGTAATACAGCACATTAAAGAAGCAAAGACAAAAACCTTTGATCACTTGATCATCTCAATATATGTAGAAAAAGTCTTCAACAAGATCCAACACCATTTCATGATAAAAGCTCTAAGAAAACTAGGAATAGAAGGAATGTACCTCAACATTGTAAAGGGCATATATGACAAACCTATAGCCAACATCATACTCAATGGAGAAAAACCTAAACCATTTTCCCTAAAATCAGGAATGAGACAAGGGTGCCCAAAATCCCCACTCCTATTAAACATAGTCTTGGAATTCTTAGCCAGAGCAATTAGACAAGAAGAAGAAATAAAAGGAATACAAATAGGTAGAGAAACTGTCAAAAAATCCCTATTTGCAGATGACATAATCTGATATCTTAAAGAACCAAAAACTCTACCCAAAAACTCCTAGACACCATAAACAGCTACAGCAAGATGGCAGGACACAAATCAACTTACAAAAATCATTAGCTTTTCTGTACACAAACAATGAACAAATTGAGAATGAATATAGGAAAACAATTTCATTTATAATAGCCTCAAAAAAAAAATTCAAATACCTAGGAGTAAATTTAACAAAGGATGTAAATGACCTCTACAAGGAGAACTACAAACACCTGAAGAAAGAGATCAAGGAAGACTACAGAAGGTGGAAAGATCTCCCGTGCTCATGGATTGGTCGAATCAACATAGTAAAAAATGGCTATACTACCAAAAGCAATCTACATGTTTAATGCAATTCCCATCAAAATCCCAATGACATTTATCAAAGAGATTGAAAAATCTCTCTATAGTATAGCCAAGGCAATACTCATCAAAAGGAGCAATGCTGGAGGTATCACAATACTTGACTTCAAACTATATTACAGAACAATAGCAATAAAAACAGCCTGGTACTGGCACAAAAACAGAAATGAAGACCAGTGGAACAGAACAGAGGACCCGGATATGAATCCACACAGCTATGCCCATCTTATTTTTAACAAAGATGCCAAAAATATATAATGGAAAAAAGACAGCCTCTTCAACAAATGTTGCTGGGAAAAGTGGTTATCCATCTGCAAAAAACTGAAACTAGATCCATATATCATTCTGTACTAATATCAACTCACAGGGGGTAAACGAACTTAATATCAGACCTGAAACTCTGAAGTTACCACAGGAAGGAGCAGGAAACACTCTGGAACAAATAGGTATAGGCAAAGACTTCCTCAACAGAACCCCAGCAGCTCAGCAACTAAGAGAAAAGATGGACAAATGGGACTACATAAAAGTAAAAAGCTTCTGCACAACAAAAGAAATGGTCTCTAAACTGAAAAGACCACCCACAGAGTGGGAGAAAGTATTTGCTAGCTGTACGTCAAACAAAGGACTGATAACCAGAATATACAGGGAGCACAAAAAATTAAACTCCCCCAAAATCAATAAACCAATAAAGAAATGGGCAACTGAACTAAACAGAACTTTCTCAAAAGAAGAAATCCAAATGGCCAAAAAACATATGAAAAAATGCTCACCATCTCTGGCCATAAAGGAAATACAATCAAAACCACACTAAGATTCCACCTCACCCCTGTTAGAACAGCTATCATCCAAAACACCAACAACAACAGGTGCTGGCAAGGATCTGGGGAAAAAGGAACCCTTGTACACTGCTGGTGGGAATGCAAGCTGGTGCAACCACTCTGCAAAAAAATTTGGAGGCTTCCCAAAAATCTAAACATAGATCTGCCATATGATCCAGCAATACCACTCTTGGGGATATACCCAAAAGACTGTGACACAGGTTACCCCAGAGGCACCTGCACACCCATGTTTATTGCAGCACTATTCACAATAGCCAAGTTATGGAAACAGCCAAAATGCCCCACTACTGACGAATGGATTAAGAAAATGTGGTATCTATACACAATGGAGTTTTACTCAGCCGTGAAGAAGAATGAAATCTTATTATTCTCAAGTAAATGGATGGAACTGGAGAACATCATCTTGACCGAGGTTAACCAAGCTCTGAAGACCAGAAATCGTATGTTCTCCCTCACATGCAAACTTTAGATCTAGGGGAAATTCAGCAATGTTATTGGACTTTAGTCACATACAAAGGGGAGAGCACATATGGGGGAATTGGGATAGATAGGAAACCCAAAACTTGAAAGTGTTTGATGTCCCCACTGCAGAGGAGCTAATACAGTAACCTTAAAATGACAGAGATAAATATTGGAAGGTAACCAGTAGTGAAGAGATCAGGTAGAGATGAATCAATCAATAAATAAATAAATAAAAAGAAATCATGATCAACTTAAATAGATACATTTTTTTCAATGATACCTCAGTAAGTCTGGAAAAAATAGCAAGTAAAATAAATTCAATATATTATAAATATATGATAGGAAAATACATGAAAAATAAATTTATTTCCATTTATTATGAAATGCATATTTTAAAACTCAATCACTGATAAAACAATGATAGATAATAAGTTAGGAGCAATACGGAAACAAATGTGTTCTATTCAATGCAATATTCATTATTTTACCATATAACTGTCAAGTAAAGTTTCTATCTGCTGTGTACAGGGGTAGTAGCCAGATTCCAAGATGGCCCTTTGAAATTCACATCTAAGCCGGGCATGGTGTAGCATGCCTGTAACCCCACCACTTGTAGGTGCACACTGGAGAACTGTGAGTTCAAGACCAGCCTGAGATTCATAGCAATATCCTGTCTCCAAAAAAATCCACATCTGGAATTCACTTCCATTACTAGTCCTCTCACACTGCCCCAAGGTGGGTCTGTGTAATCCACAGAGCACAGTAGAAGTAATAGTATGTTACTTCTAAAATTGCTATCGAAATCACTATTTCTCTCTCTCTCTCTCTCTCTCTCTCTCTTTCTCCTCCCCCCTGCCCCCCACTTTACTACCACCACTCTCTGTTCTAGGGAAAGTCAGCTTTCATGGCAGGAGCAGTACCATAGACAAATCCTCCTTTTTTTAGTACTGGGGTTTTTAAAATCAGGCAGGCCTGCCTGGACCGGGTTCCTCCCATGTATGCCTTATGCACAGCTGCTGGATTGAAAGATGTGATGCACTATGCCCAGCTTTTTTGTTGAAATGAGGTCTCACTAACTTTTTGTTTAAAAAAACCCAGTTAGTCTCAAACCATGATGCTCCTGATTTCCACCTCCCAAGTAACTAGAATTATAGGCTGGGCCAGAGAGAATCTTTTAACAAGAAACTAAGGCCACGTGAGTTACCAGGCTTGGAAGCTCCAGCTAAGGTGATGATTGTCACAGTGACATTTGATTGCAACTTAATGAGATACATTGAGCTAGAATCACAAAGCTAAGTCACTCCAGATTCTTAGGCCCCAGAAGCTGTGTGAGATGCCAGTGTTTGTACTTCTTTGCTGTTATGATTTGTAGTAATTTATTGTGTAACAAAAGACAGCAAATATAGATGGAGTAAAATATGCATTAACTGAAAAGATAATTAAGGTGCTATGACTTGCATGTGGAGTTTACTTATCTGTGAAAGGAAATATTTCTATCCAAGTGCATTATTTTTAGAGACCTGGTCTTGCTATGTAACCCAGGCTGCCCTTGAACTTATGATCCTCCTACCCCCAGCCTCCTGACTGCTGGGATTCCAGCCATGTACCACTATACCTGGGAAGAGCAGTATCATTTTAGACAGTGACTAAAGTAATGAAGGTAGGTAAAGCATTTAGAACAATGGCTGACACATAGTAAATGTGATATAAATAGAAATGTGATAATGATGATGACAATATGATATGAAAAAATACTTCCTATTGAAAAACTTTTCTGAGGAAAAAGCTGAAATTCTCACAACTTGAGAACACATAACTTTTAGTGTTATTTTATAGCTGGGTAAATTAATACCCACTCCTCCCAATCCTTCAATTTCACTTGCAATCAGATTCTTCCTATAGTCTGATGCCATCCATCCTGGATGTTTAAGACAAAACTACTCACTAGTGGTTGGATAACTTTTGTGACTTAGTTCATTTCTCACACTGTTCCATAGAACAACTACAACTTATTTGATCTAACTGTGTTTGGTACATATATCTAACCTTCCACTAACTCTCTCTCCTCATCCTTTTCAATCCCTAGTAATCACAATTCTACATTCCCATCAACTTTTTTAAAATATCCACATGTAAGAAAGAATATGCAGAATGTATCTTCCTCTGACTGATGTATTTCAGTTAATATAATGTGCTCTAGTTCCACCCATTTTGTTGCAAATGGTCAGATTTCATTCTTTTTATGACTGAACAATATTCTACTATGCATATTATATACTACATTTTCTTTATCCATTTGCTGAGCACCTTCATTGATTTCATACCTTAGCTATTATGAATACTACAGCAATAATTATGGGTTATTACAGGATGTCCTTGAGATACTGACTTAATTTCCTTCAGATATATTCCCAGACATGGGTAGCTAAACCATATAGTAACTCCATTTTTACTTTTGTGAGGAACCTCCATGCTGTTCCCCATAGTGGTTGCACTAACTTACATTTCCTCCAACAGAGTATAAGAATTCCCCTTTCTCCACATCCTCACAAGCAATGGTCATTTTTGTCTTTCTGATAATAGCTATTCTGACTGGGGTAAGATAACATCTCATTGTGTCAACATCTCATTTAAGTCAACAGCTCATAATCCCATAATATAAAGGTGGTTGAGCACAAACTATTTGGCCTACTTCATAAAAACAGATAGGATATGTTTTCTCATATGAAACCTGTTTTCAAATACAGCAGCTTCCTAAGTAATTGAAGGAAACAGTGGGCCTAAACCATCCTTAACAGCTTCTAGGTAAAACCAAGGAATTTTCTTACCTTCAAAGATTAAAATCTTTCAATGAACTTTTTTCATTCTATTGATGATGGTAAGAGCTTTCATTTAAAATTTTTCCTAAGTTCACAGAAAAAGTAGAATTTCAAACACAAGATCTTCTAACATGGCCTTTGCTGAATCAGGAACTATGATAAAGGACTGTTTCAAGTTACAGCCACTTCAAATGCTAAGCCTTTTTAAGACAGCAGGTGTTGGATTCAGTAGGGTCCTAATGCCAGGAGCACATTTACATTCAAATTAAACTGAACATAATTAGAAGTTATTTCCTCCATGTGGGCATCCCTTTGTGTAAGAAAATAATTGCAGCTCCCATTTATGCAAAAATGTGAATTAAATTCTACACTTAAAATACCCATCCTATCCATACTAATAAGGATGCCGAATATTAGTTCAACATTTTCCTCTTTTGAGTACCACTATGTATTTATCCTTCCATTAACTTTCCCATCATTTACTGTGAATTCTAATGTGACAATCAAAAGGGTATACCCATATGGAAAACAAACAGGGACTATAAATGTTTTCATCATGATTACCAAACTTATTCACAATGTTTTAAAGAGAGGAGACATAACTTTCTATGGCCAAGGCAAAACTCCTTCTCCTAACACACCTTCCTCCAGCAGCTGCTACAGATACTTGCACTGAAACAGGTAAATTTTCCTTCATGTAAAGTTTGATCACAGTTTGTCAGCTTTGATCTAACCTAATTTCTTTATGTCATCGCCACCATAACCACTCATTAGGACGCATGTGCTCTTTCAACTGTGGTAGTCAGCTCTATGTTACTATAGCAAAGTACCTGAGATAATCCACTTGTAAAAGAAAAGTTTTCTCTTGGCAGTTTTGGAGCTTTCAGTCCATCACTGATTGATTCCATTGTTTTGGTCCTGTGATGAGGCAGCTCAACAAGGCAGGATCACGTGGAAGGGTAAAGTCACTTGCTTCATGGTGGAAAGAAAATAAAGAAAAAGGCCAGGGTTCCAAATCCCCAATGACCTAAGGACCTCCCACTAGTCCCCACCTCTTAAAGGCTCCTCTGTACCTCCCAATAGCACCATCCTGAGGATCAACCCTTTATCACAAGGGTCCTTGGAGGGACATTCAAGAGCAAACTCTAGCAAGATGCATGGCCAGAGTCGGCTGCTGTTTCCCCTCTTATGCTGCTACCTATTACAGTTCAGTATTGTTAGCTGGCTTCTTTTCTTCATCAGTCAAAAAGTGAGTGTTCCTGGAGTTCTGTCTCCAGCTGTTAACTCTCTCTAGTCTTTACTGTATAGTCTCACTCTGTGATTTTGACTCATTTTTGCTGGTCACTTCCACTTTTCTGTCTTCCAGGATACTCTAATTATCTCCCATGCTCCACCTTCCTCTTCCTGCCCAGCAGATTTCTAGGTTGTCATTTTTGTGAGGCACATTAATAACTCCATATCCCACAAAAACTTAAATTCAGCATATCAAACACTGATTCCATTTTTATATTTTACATGTAGCATCTTCTCATCATAGGTGGCCTGTTTCAATAAGTTATGCTGCTTCTTGTTTAGCTATGCCTTGTATGTCTCCTCTGCCACTGTGTTCTCCATATAAAAATCTGTTCTAGCAATCTACCTACTAACATTTCTTCAAGATTATTTTTTGCCATTCTAACTGTCCTGTTTTGGATTTTCATTTCTTGTAAGATTCCTATGTTAACTTCCTAACTAGATCTGCTCTTTCAGACTACATAATATTGTAGGCAGAAAAATGACTGTTCTTGGGTGCTTATAAACTAGTTCCTATAACCTGTGAATGCTACCTTATATGACAAAGGGAGGTGGCAAATTAAATTTAAGGACTTTTGGATGAGGAGGAGATCATCCTGAGTTTTCTGGGAAGATCTGATCTAAACACAAAAATCCTTAAAAGTTGAAACATTTCCTGACTGTGATCAGAGAGAGATGTGATGACATAAAAAGGGTCAGAGTTTTGACATTACTGTCTTTGAAGAGGGAGGCAATAGCCATAAGCCAAGGACTGAAGCTCATTGAAAAATGGAACTTCCAGAAAAAAATGCAGGCTCCTGAGACCATGGGTTTATCCTGATAAGTATAGTGTCCATCTATTGACCTAAAGAAGAGAAAGGTAATAAATTTATCTTGTTCAAGCCATTGTGGTAATTTGTTAGGGCAGCATAGAAAACTAATATATATCCCTATGGATAATTTTCCACCTCATTATCAAAGGATCTTTATAAAATGTTAATATGTTCACGCAAGTCTATTTATTGATTTTGAATTCCATGTAACAAATTATTATCTCCTGGTGTTTACAGATCAGCCTAGCTCAGTGACTGCTTTACTTAGATGGGGGCTGCTTTTATGCTCTCATCCAAACATTGTGCTTCTCTCTCAAATGCACTGGTTGTCAGCAGAATTCTGCTCTTTCTAGCTGTAAGCAGAGGCCTTAGCTCCTCCAAGACACTGTCAGTTTCCTGTAAAGTCCCTTCCTACACATAGCAAAATATTTCCTCAAAGCCATCAGGAAAGCACCTGCTCTTACTTCTCTTTTCTCTCTCCTCTGTGACCTTGAGACCTGTTTTTAAAGTGCTCAACAGATTAACTCAGGTCCAACCAGGACCTTTTGATAAATTAAAAGTAAATTTGTATGGGACTTTAATTGTATTTTTTAAATCCTTCACTTTTCCTTGTAGAAATGACATCCCATCATGGGCCATATCATATTGATTAGAAGTTACAAGTTCTTCCTATACTCTGGGACAGATCTTACAAGGGTGAGAGTCATTTGATCATCTTTGAATTTGGCCTATTATAGTGTACCACTTAAAACTTCTGGCCCTCACCATGTTGTCCTTCTAAAATGTTCTCCCATAATGTTACCTAAGCTCTTACCAGCCTTCTAGATGCTACCCATAATCCTTTGTTTTCCTATAGCATGACATGTCTCATACTAAGCATGTATAATAGAATGTGAAATAGTTTCCGTAAACATATGTTTATTGCATTATGATAACCTGCATGCATGTATGTTTAAATATGGTGGATTTCTTCAGCCCATATCCTATGCAAGCTGAGGATGGCCACACATGCCTTCCATTCTTAGTCAAATATGTGAACATATTTGTTCACAACTATTTTCCACTGATAACCATTCTTTGACTCTGCCTAAAGTGTGTTCTTCCCAGAGTGTTGCTGTATTTTTGTACTTTAGAAAGTGGCATTCATCATAATCATTGCAAATGTTATACAAATAATTGTTAAAAAGAATCACAGGAAAAGAGCCATGATAAATACTAAAATACAAATTTCCTATGAGAAATTATAACACAAAATAGAGAACAATCATCAAGCAATTAGATAGTGACAAAACACATTTTATATTATGACAGTCATCATAAATATATTCCATGAGTCACATGACTCATGAGTCATATTTGGAGAATCAGAGAATTTTTAAGACCTGGGGCTTGTCTCAACTTCTGGGTATTTGGATACCTGAAGAAGCAGGATGGACCCAGAGTCATAATTTAGTTTGAATGTCAAGAACGATTCTACACATAGACACATCAAGAGTGTGCAAATGTTTATTACTCACTCGGTGAGGCTTTCAGAGAGAATAGGGCAGACTTCCTGGGTGTTTTATTATCGTTAGGAGGTAGGGTAAGGATGATGTATCCAACATACAGGTAGAAGGAAACCTGCATACTATCAACTCTCCACTCGCAGCAAAGGATGAATTATCGGGGCTTTTATTTCAAAGCAAGTTGCTGAGATATAAAAAGTAAAGGGAAACATGAAACCTAAAAGATATCAGTTAAGAAAAAAACATACATATAGTCACATTGTTCATCCCTAAGGGATCTGGAAGATTGCCAATGTATGATGCTGGGAACACGTTCCCACAGGGAAACTATAGAAACTTCATATCTAAATTATTGCATGTGCCATATCCAGGTCTGCATTACCCACCCAACTCCCAGGGCATAGGAACACAAATGATTGCCTGTTTAAAGTCCACATATCTCAGGCCTAGATTTCAAACAATCTGAAGATAGGAATCATATTTTACATTTCTTGTTATTACCACTCTCCAGCATGGTGCCTAGAAACTTATAAATATTTGATTCATATTTATTAAATGAATTCATTCAGTCTAAAATATTTTAAATCTACTTTAACATATTATAGCATAAATATTGTAATAGCAAATATTATAGTTTATTGTATAGGCACTTAAATAAAATACAAACTTCTCTAATCAGAATTACACACCCCAAGGTTGTTGGTTAGCATTTTAAACCCTCTTACCAGGAGCCCTCATCCCAGAGACAGCTTCTATGAAAGCTTTGTCTTTATCATAGCACTAAATGGTATGAATTGACATAAGGGATTTAGTGATGATATTCTATTGGTGAAATATTGGTGGCATATGGATTGACTTGCAATACTTGATTACCCCTTGGCTCTGGAATCAGCATGGTCACAGAATTGAACAAGCCCAGCAGCCATCTCCTTGGGAATGAGTTGCTCTATAACTTAGAGCCTTGTTCAGTCTCTTGCTCAGACATGTACAGAAAAGAATGAATTTCAGGCTCCTGGATACAACCTGATGTGTCTAAAACCCACTGGCTGAACACCTCTGGCCTAGGGTAATCTTACTCTTTAACCTCAGTCTCAGCAATTGTTGAGGGTGTCAGGATTTATAAAAGGTTAGGAGAAATTACTCTAGAATACTGTTGTTACATTTGCCTCATTTGAACCTTTTATATAAGATGCTTCCAAGAGTTCATAGAAGGACTAACATCATAGAGCTTATAAGCACAACATGGGTGATTGTTTCAGATTACCACATCTCTATGTTTTTATATATTAGAATTAGGTCTCCAACTTGCTTTATTCTAGTGTGCAGCTAGGTGATGAGCCTATGTGGAGGCCTATAGCCATCACCTCCTGCTAATCATCAAATGCTACTAATACCTGCAGAAGGAAATATGTAAACATAAATTGTCAAATTGTTTAGGTATGTTCACAACAACCTCATCTATAAAATATCTTGGTTTGCAACAAAATGGAACATTCCTTAAGACTTTTTCAGAATTCTAATTAAGAAATATTTCATAAGAAAGTTCTGTGTGAGTCTCCTAGGGCTTCCATAATGAAGTGCCAGAAAAAAAGAGTGGCTTAAGAGAGCAGAAATTTATTGGCTCACAGCTCCAGTGGCTACAGCCTAAGGCAAGTTTGATAGCCACACTCCCTTTGAAATCTGCCAGGAAGAGTCCTTTCTTGCCCCTTCCTAGATTCTAATACTTGGTGACAATCTTTGGCATTCCTTGGTTTGGTGGATGCAGTGTTACAATCTTTTCCACATTGTCATTTGGCATTCTCCTGCATATATCTCTCTTCAAGTGGTCATCTTCCTATTAGGACTCTAGCCATCTTGGATTAGGGGCTCACCATTCTCCAGTATGATTTCTTCTTACTATGGACTTCTAGAATGACACTATTTTCCAAGTAAAGGTACATTCCAAGTAAAGGTACAGGGGGGATAGTACTTCAACAAATTTTGGAGCATACAATTCAAATCATAACACTCTATTTATGAACTTGCCCATCTGAAAAAGCAAAATATAACATTTCCAATTATTTTGTCAAGGAACATTTCTTTAGTTTCTTGTGGGACTGGTATTGAAGTCTACATCCTTGTTCTCCATGAGTTTTCAGTTTAGTGATAAGGCAAACTTGTAAGTAAGTAATACAATAAGGTCAGTTTCAGTGACGATACTTGACATACTCCATTGCAGCATAAAATGTGAGGTGAAAATAATGGTAACAAATCATATTAACATTCTTTTGAAAGTTCAGTTTCTCCTAAGTTCTAAAGTGCTATAAGCTCAAATTAAGAACATCCATTTGTCCTGAAGAGAAAAATAAGAATTTTTAACATCTCAGGGAAAATAAGGCTAATAGCATAGCAAAATGATTCAGCAACTTAGAAAGCAGTTTAGGATGCAGAAAGCAAGCATCCATCTATCGCCTCCCACATTTCTTATGTTATATGAAGGAATCAGTATTGTCAGCCTTGAAAAAGATAATATGAAGAAGAAAAAAGTGCCTTTCTGATCTCACTGACAGATTAAATCCTTCACCATCAAGGCATTTTTTCTTTGAAATATGATTTCTAACAAGTACAATTCTTATGTAACCCCTTTAGTACAGGGCATCAAAAAGTAAGCATGGTATAGCATTTCCATTAAAGGAAAAACAAAAATAATAACAATCATGAAATCTCAATTATACTCCTTAATAGCATAGATGAGGCAGGTCCCAAAAGGTATTCAGGAATGCTCGACACCTCAGGTGCAAGCCATGGCTCAAGACACATAATATTTACAGTTCACCCACCAACCATGCAGCGGTAAGCTGGCTTGGTAAGCCAAACTGGTGAGTTCTCACCCCTAGGGCACATGGGCTTTCTCAAACACTTGTCACTGAACTCTGAAGTTGTCCACCCTTTCTCTGTCTCCTTCTCTTCTACCCTCTAGGTCCCTCTTTTTCTCAGCCTTTGTGCCCAAGGCCCAGTCACTTCTCCCCATAAATTTTCCTTTCATTGATGCTAAGTAAGGCATCAAGGGTATGCACTGAAGGAATTTCTTGTATGCATTGTGTTAAAATGTCCATTTCTCTGTTTTGCATTACGTTCAGTGAGAATTTTACCTAACCTGGAAAGTGCCTAGTGCCAGAAATTGAATGGGCAAGTACCATTCCCCAGGTACAAGGATAGTGGGAGAAAAAAAAAATCTTCCCATATTTAAACTGGAGGGAGGAATTTAATGTCATATTTAATTTTAAGCAAAGGATATGAGCTTTTATACTGTCATCTGGGAGAGAAAGAGAAGAAAAAGGAGAGAAAGAAAGAGGGAAGGAAAGAAGGTAAAGAAAATAGAAATTATCTCCTCAGAATATAATGACAGGATTTTACTTATGTTGATATTTTAAACTATGAGATAAAGAACATGAATGTACTTTATAAAAATTAAAATTGAAGGAGTAATAACAAAACTTATAAATCTTTTTGCTTTGATCCATGACACTCATTGAAAAATTAACATGCACCTTTTAAAGTATATTTTAGATGGGATATATTAGAGTTACTATTAGGCAATATAATCAAACAAAAACAACTCAACTTCATGGTTTTTCAATTCTATAAATATCTTCTAATACCTTAAATGTCTTCATAACATCTTAAATATCTTATAAGACTTCTAAAAATGTAGGTATCATTTTCATTCTTTTTTGTTCTCTTACATTTATTTTTTTCTGAGTGACTATAATGTGGTATTGAGGTACATGGTCCTTACAAAGAAAGGAATATTTCATGGTATAAACATTAAATGGTATGATAGAAATATAACATGTTTATAAAACAAATTCTCTCAGTCCGGTGGATATAAACTAATAGTTTCCCCACATAGATGGTGCTGGGTGGGATAGAAGAATTTATGTCCTAGCAAGATCCTTGAGTGACAGAGGTCCATAATCCCACTGGCCAAAGTATGCAATCTACAGATTCTCAAAGAGTATATGAGCATAATTACTCAAGCGTTCATAATAAAAAATAACAATTGAATTGTATCACTCTGTAAATAAAATACAATTACTGCCCTACCTAGCATGAGTAACAATTTTCCAAGATGCATTCTAATTTTTAAAATTTCAATGTAAGTACAGTAGGCAAAATAAATGCCATATCCTGGCCCTCAGAACCTGTGGATATGTTAGTTTATAGGGCAAAAGGGACACTGAAGGTGTGATTAAATTAAAGATCTTTTTTTTCCTGTTATATATACAAATATATGTATTATTGTTTATTCATTTATCCATATGTGTATACATTGTTTGGGCCATCTCTCCCCCCTGCCCCCCACGCCCCTCACTTCCAAGCAGAACCTGTTCTGCCCTCTTCTCCAATTTTGTTGAAGAGAAGACATAAGAGATAATAAGAAAGACATAGCATTTTTGCTAGCTTGAGATAATAATAGCTATACAGAGAGATTCCTAGCATTGCATTTATGAACATGTGTGTTACAACCCGAATTAGCTCATCTCTATGAGACCTCTTCACTACTTCTCAGTCACCTTCCCATAGAGGCCTCTGTCAGTTTAAGATTACTTTATTTGCTCCTCTACAGTGGGCACATCAAACACTTTCAAGTTTTAGGTTTCCCTCCCTTTCCCTATTCTTTCTGTCTGCATTCTCCCCTTGGTTTGTGACCCATGTCCAATAATATTACTGCAATTGTTTTAGGTCTATAATTTGCGTATGAGGGAGAACATACGATTTTTGCTCTTCTGAGCCTGGCTAACCTCATTCAAGATAATGTTCTCCAGTTCCATCCATTTACTTGCAAATGATAAAATTTCATTCTCCTTTGTGGCTGAGTAAAATTCCATTGTGTATAGATACCACATTTTCTTAATCCATTCTTCCATAGTGGGACATCTTGGCTATTTTCGTAACTTGGCTATTGTGAATAGTGCTGCAATAAACATGGGTGTGCAGGTGCCTCTGGAGTAACTTGTGTCATATTCCTTTGGGTATGTCCCTAAGAGTGGTATAGCTGGATCATATGGCAGAACTAAATTAAAAATCTTGAGATAAGGAGATTTTACTGGATTACTCTGGTGGATGCAATGTAATCACAGAGTCCTCGGAAGAGAAAAACAAGAGTTCAGGTCAGAAAAGGGGAAGGAACACAGAAGCAGAGAACATGGGCAATCTGGAAGTTGGGAAAGGCAAGGAATAAACTCCCCCCTGCATCCTCTAGAAAGAACTCAGTCTTGGATTTTAACCCTGTAGGACCCATTTCAGATTTCTGACCTGGAGACTATAAAATAATGTGTGCTGTTTAAATTCCCTAATTTGGTGGTAATTTATTACTGCAACAATATGAAACTAATACAAAGGGGTCCTATCATTTGGTGTAAGAGGATCAACAATGTAAAGTATTTGAGCATGTGGGGGTCTGAATCCAGATAGACTTAATTAGAATATTCTGCTGCACCTCTTATGAATACTAGGTTAGGTAGGCAATAACATCTTCAAGGGCAAATTATTTTTATTTGTTAAATGGATATTAAAAATGGGGTTTTTGTCAGGCATGATGGCTCAAGACTATAATCATTAACCACATAAGAGGCAGAGATGGAGAAGATTTCAGTTTGAGGCCTGTCTGAACAAAAAGTTCTCAAGACTCCATCTCAACCAATGGTTGGGCATAGTGGCATGCACCTGTCATGACAGCTAGTGGGAGGGTCACAGTCTAGATCTGATGCGGCATACAGCTAGACTCCATCTCAAAATAACCAGTGCGAAAAGGGCTGACAGAAGGCTCAAGTGATAGACCACCTACCTAGCAAGTGCAAGGCCCTAAGTTCAGCCCACAGAAGCACGCACACACACACACACACACACACACACACACACACACACACAGCCTTTTTGTAAAGATTAAAGGAGGTAATATAAAGTACTTTAAATGGCCTCTAATTTTTAGCAAGGCTTTGCTACAAATATTAGCCAGTGTTACCACATATTATAAACCTATTAGCAGATCTGTTTTTATCCAAAATTTTAAAAAAAGAGAGACTGGAACAACCCTGCCTTAAGAAGCTTTGATTATTGCCTTGTTGCTACAAAGGAAATGAACTTCAAAAGTTGAATTGAATAAAGTTATCCACAGCCACTGTCAGAATTTATGGTTGAATATGAAGCAGAATATAGAAGTGCTGAATCTGGGAAATGTGATCCATCTATAACATCACAAAATGGAGGGAAGAACAGAAGATTAGATTGTAACTCGGATCACATTTTTTTAAATATTCTTTTTCAGAAACAAAAGCATAATCAGGCAATTTGTAATCGGCTTTCTATTTTAGATACCAAATCATGCTCTTGGAAAAGTTGAAAGTAATTGACTTTTTATTCATTTTTAAATACCTGGAGTCATAACTTTCACCCACCTTATAAAACAAATGTGGCTTTTTATTTTCAGATCAGGATATTTTTAAAAGGTTAGTGTGAGGTGGCTATAAATATGCAGAGATTCCAACAGCTAAGACAAACATCTCAGTAAATAACTTAATTGAGCTGTGAATATTTAGTGATTGAAATCCGATTACTTTGTGGCTTAATTTGTGTACTGCTTGACTGCTCTGCAGTTTCAGGCAATTTAACAATGTAGACAGTATATGAAGATGGAATGTTAAATAGTGACTGAAGCTCTCAAAGTAAAAATGTCTGAGTTGTGTTCATTTTTCTAAGCCTGCTGCTGAGTGGGATGCAGTCTGGATTTAAGACTTCTAGTGGGTAGAATATATAAAAGTCATAGGTGACACAGATTCTTTTCCCCACATCTTTAGATAATTAGTTTCACTCTCTTGTTGAATTCTGGTGTTCATTGGTCTCATAAAGATTAATAGCATAGCATGTGAAATCACCTCCACTTCTGTAAAATAGAGTTTTCTGTGATGGCAAATAAGTCAGGCCAGTGAGTTCTTGTGATGACCTTATGTTTTCGAAAGGCATTCAAGGTACAGACTTTTCTGCATAATTTTTGTTGTTGTTGTTATCATAAAACCCAACTAAATAACTAAATGGGTTTTTGAGATTTTTGCAAAACCATATGTCCAGAGAAACTGAGAAGAGATTCATAATAAGGCCAATAAAGAAAGCAAATTTGAAAACATGACAAATAAGCACATTCTAGATTATGGCTTGAATTAGGAGTGTCCAAGGGAACAGAAGCAAGAGAACATATATCTATATAATCTTTTCTCCATATTCTTCGGGGATTAGTTCTAAGATTCCCCCATATCACTATCTGTACTCGAGTGCCTTTTGTAGCGTGGTACAATGTTTGCATGTAATACAGACACACACACACATATCCTCCCATTTCACATACTTTTAGTCATAGGTTTTGCAATATCTAGTATAATGTAAATATTAGTTGTATTATTTAGGGAATAATAACTTAAAAGAGTCTGCACATGTTCACTTTTTTTTCATCCAGTCTGCAGATGTGGAACCTGCAGATATGGAATGTGGATGGTATATTGTCTCTTGCTTCTGTGTCTTGGAGAATCCTGAATATGTCTGTGTGTATGTGTGTGTATGTGTGTGTGTGCATATGTATATAAATATATGCCATATATACATATACAATTTACTGTAATTTAGTATATAATTTATTAAGTATTGATGGCAGAAAGTCCCCAGCTCTGAAGGATAAGTTGGCAAGCTGGAAACCCAGGAGAATGAATGGTTTAGTTCTACTTCAAAGATCAGCAGGCCCAAGCCCAAGGAAGAGCTCATGTCTCAGTTTGAGTGTGAAAGAAAGAAATACTGATATTCCAAGGTCAAGTCTATCATGCAGAGAGAATTCTCTGTTATTTGGGAAGGATCAGCCATTTTGTTCTATTTGGACCTTCAACTGATTGGAGGATGAGGGCCACCCAACATTAGGAAGGGCAAGGTGCTATAGTTACTCTATCAATTTAAATGCTAATCTCATCCTAAACACTCTCATGGGTACCCCCAGAATAAAGTTTGACCAAGTATGCAAGCACCTTGTGGACCAGTCAAATTGACACATAAAATTACCTCACATTTCTCCTGTTATCAATTAATTTTACTCCTCACCATCCCAACCCCAGCACTTTAGCCCTGGACTAACAACCGTGCCAGTTGTCCTTCACTGGTCTCAGCCTTCATCACTCCATTCCAATCACAGAAACCAAAGGATCTCTTTAAAATAGATCCTGTTTCTGCTTTCTGAAAGTCCTCTTAGTCAGTTACGACACAATTCAAAATCCTCACCATGACTCTGAAGGTGCTATTGTTCTGACTGCTGCCCACTTCACCAGGTTTGTTCTCACCTTTATTTAAATGAGCATATTAATGTATCATTACTTCAAGATTATAATTAATCTAACAGTGTTAATATGGTAGTTTATATTCCTTTTGCCACACTAAGTCTTCAAAAACCTGGGTCAAGATCAGCGATTCTCTATTTGATTGATCACCAGTCTCTGTGATTTGGTTGTGGTTTGTTTCCTAAGGGTTCATGTGTTACAAGTTGGGTCCCCAGTGTGGTGATGTTAAGAGGTGGTGGGACCTTTAAGAGATGGAGCCTAGTGGGGAGTATTTAGGTCACTGGAGTCATCAAGTGCTTCAGAAGAGATTAAAGGATTCATTCCCATAGGACCCTGAGTGCATTCTCATAAGAGAGTTGTTATTAAAAAAAACAAGTTTGACCCTCCCCTCCCTGTGGCTTCCTGCCTTACTATGGACTCTGTTTCTGTATCACACACTCTTGCCGTGATGACGTGATATAGCCACGGAGGCCCTTACCAGAGTCTATGCAACACTCTTTAGATTTTCAGCCTCCAAACTACGAGCTAAATAAACTTCTATTTTTTATAAGTTACTTAGTCTCAGATATTTTATTATAATAACAGAAAACAGACTAATACATATATTAAATGCTCAAAAGTCACATTTGGACCTCATGTTAGCCAAGGTAGCTCTTTTGTCTTTTCTTTTTCTCTCCCCCCGATGGTATTGAGGATTGAACTCAGGGCCTCGCACTTCCTTTACCACACTCCCAGTCCTTTTGCTTTTTAGTTTGTTTTTCAGATAGGGTCTCATGCTTTTCTCTAATCTAGTTCAGACTGTAATCCTCTTATCTCCAACTCCTGAGTAGCTGGGATTACAGACATATAACACTACACCCAACCTACCCAAGGCAGTTCTAAAGAATCAATTAGTTAGGGTCAATAAGAGTATCAGTTGTTTAATGTTTCCTTCACAAACAAAATATTTTTCTATAGTAAAAAAATACCTAAGAAGTTAAGCTTTCCTTCAAATGAATAAGTGGCAATTTCTAAGCTAAATTATTTTTTGTCAATATAAATTGTAATTACCCAGCAAATAAATCCTAATATCTTAGATTTAATTATTGTTCACTTTTTAATTTTAACTTTTTATTTTATAATGATTACATATTGGTGTTGCAGAAAATTATGAAATTTCAATATACAGTAGTGGTTCTAAATGGGTCTTTACCAACAAAGAAATATGTCCTTATAATCATTTTTGGCATTTATAATCAAATTAGTGCAATAATAAACATAATAGCAAGTTCATAATTACTGTAATAAATGTGGAGTAATTGTCAGAGTTAATTATATCTATCTTTAATGCATTGTAACACTGCCATTAAGGGAACCTAAAATGGATTTAAACACTTTTTAATTTTTAATTTCAATAATTTAAAAGACTAAAAAATACTAAATGTGGTTGTAATATGAGCAAAACCACACTCAATTAATTCTGCCTTGAATTAACTTTTGTCCAGCTGATTATGCTTTCTTGACTTCTATATCATTGAGAGCTCAGCTATTGTTCAGTCTTGAAAGGCTATTTCAATTGGGTAGTATTAAATGGTCATTTGGATTTACTTGATATAATCCCCAATGGCCACATCTAAACTGTAGTGATCATTTAAAAACTAACCAGAAACAAACTTTTCAAATTAATAACTGGTCACAGGTGTAGCCAGAAATGAGAGTTTAAATATAATTTCAGTTACCCTGATTGATGTGGGTGTGTGTCACCAAATCCTTGAAGGCATGAATAGAACAAAGGCTGAAGAAAAACAAAGCCACTATTTCTACTCAGATTGGGCCCTCCATCCCCACCCTCCTCAGACAGAGCTCATGCCTTCTCAAGGTTTCTGACCTGGACTGGTTCTCAGATTAGGTGTTTTAGACTACTACAAAGCCAGCTTTCATGGATCTCTAGTTTTCAAACAGCATATTCTGAGACTTCTCAACTTCCATAATCATGTGAGCCAGATCCCATAATCAAACTTTCTGTATAAATAAATAAATCTATATTTAAACTGTCTATATTGCAAACATAGAATTAATAAAAATCATTGGACCATGAAGCAAGAACTTGTCTTTCACACCCAAGTACCTTAAAAGCCATCTATAAAATAAAATCACTTGGATGTGAAAACAACCCCTTGAAAAGAAAGTTTCTTCTTCAAAAGAAAAGTTTATACACTTCAAGATCATTCAAGGCAATACAGAAAGTTCTACTTAGTTTTCACCTTGGAACTCAGCCTAATTTCAGCATCTTTTATGACTCCTCCATTAGGAGCAATGCCATAAACAGTGAAAGACTTACATCATTTAGTGTAGAAGATATTCAGGATACAAATGAAATACATATTGGCAAATTACTAGGAAAGAATTAGGTTAAAAAAAAAAAAAAGGCTGGGGAAACCTTGCTTTCTTATTCCTAATATGGCTTGGTTCTAGCCTGAATAGGTTAGTTCTTGAGTTTTTGAGGAAAGCAAAGCTATCTCTGTCCATTTTCCGAAAATAGTTTTCCTAAAATCCACCTGACAGCCTACACTCTACCCCTACATTGTCAATACAAAAATCCTATAAAGTCCTGCATTTCATAGAGCCCTATGCTGGGTACAGTTTCATTGTTACCCTCCCAGCTTGCACTGCTTTGATACTGATATCTTTCCAAGCTTCTGTCTTAGGTGTTCAGCTGTTGTTTCTGGATACTTTCTTCATTCTATTTCCTGTCTTAATTTATATTTCCTTTCCAGGAATTATCTTAGCTCTAAAATTTCTGCCCATGATCATTCTTTCTCCCTTCAGTAACTTTTTGTTACAAAAATAGTATTCTTAAGATCACTGTGTTCATCTACATATATATAAAGAAATCCACTCATTTGTTAACATAGATATTTTGGCTTTCTTCAAACTATTTGAAGAAAGACCCAGTACCTACAAAGTGGTGCTTCCCATACCTGGCTATGAGGGGAGAACAGGCTTCTTTTCTCACCCTTCACAAGGCTCATAGATGACACCCCCAATAACAAAAAAGCAGACTAACAAGAAAAAAGTATGACTGACTTTTTAAATGTACATTTTACATGACACAGGAACTATCAGAAATGAAAACCCAAAGACGCTGGGGGACTGATTAACATTAGACAGTTATACAACCTGCGTTTGGAAGACAAAGGGGAGTAACCTAATGAAAATAAACTTCAGAGAATGTCATAAGGTCTGTTTCTGCAGGTTCTTCTCCATGCTTTCCCCAATGTGACATTCCTTCCTGTCAGGATAGGACAGCACACCTTTCACATGCAGGTCTGCAAAAGAGAAGGTCAGACAATGACCTTCCTAAGTTTTAATGACCTGCTTCAGTGGAGCACAATTGGGGAAGGTGAAAGTGGCCTTCCTGGTTCTGCTGTTTTCTCAAATGCCAACCTACCATATTTTGCCATAGTGCTTTCTGTGCCCCCAACACCTTCAGGTAATAATCACATGCTGGGTCCTAGAGCCTAAATCAGAGCTAAATAGTTAAAGTGAGGCCTACACATCTGTATTTCTAAAACAGATTCTAATGTACATTCACAAGTTAAAAAACAGCCTTAGAATACCAGATTGCATCACTTTGGGTAGGAAGAGCTTCCCTGAGTAAAATTCTACCAACTGGGACCTGTGGAGAGAGAGAGAGAGAGAGTGCCGAGAACACCGGGGCAGACCTACATGAAGGAGGGAACAGGAGGATCTGGTGAAACAGAGATGGCAAACTGTCTATATTAATAGAACTTGAAGGCTATTTGTAAACAATTTATGTTCAGAATTACTAATAGTATTGAGGCAGGTTAGAATTAAGGTGGAGGGGTAACTCTTAGAACAATTCACTCTCTTAAAAGGTAGATTTCCCTTCTCTTTCTCTCTCTCTCTCTCTCTCTCTATACCAGCCAGCATAGGGGAAGCCTACAGTCACTTGGCTGTATCCTTAAAAACTGGGAGAGCTTTGATCCTGCTAATCTAAAAGAGGATGACTAAAACTCATATGGGCAGTAACAGCTGTCTCTCAGGGAAAGATGCCTTTTATTCCTGTAACAGATTAATATTTTGAGCCTATTTGTGGCATGTAATTTTTCTCTGTGTTCCAACTGAAGCCCCTTTTGGAGAAATCATGTGATCACAGGAAATGCTGTCACCATGATGAAGCCACCACATATCCAACACCATCTTGCCATTCCCTAAGGATAGAAAACTCATGACTGATACCATCTTGTCATCCTCTAGGAAATTTTTAACTAACTTGTAATTAAATTTCTCTAAATTAATATTACTTTTATACATGCTGGTTTTAATACATTAATCTATTAAGGATTGAACAAAGAATATTTATGTTAAAGATCTGTTATAAACTACTTAAGAATCTAGTTAACTAAATTACTAAAGATAATGACAAAGAAATGATTTAAGAGTGCACTCTGAATGAATGTCATTGTTTTATGTGTCAGTGTTTTCTCTGTATGTCTTAGTCTGTCTCCTACTTATATACTTGTGACCACTGAATTTTTATTTCTTTGAATTCATATATGTATGCTGATATTGACATTTTTAGCATGCCTGATTCAAGATATCTGTGTGTATATGTAGATGTTCTTAGGATGGTTCTTAAACTACTTTTATAAAGTTAATGTGTAAAACTGTTATTTGGAAAGTTATTTAAAATTCTAATCCCAACCAGGCCTAACTACCCTCTGCCTTAAATCTAAAAAATGTTATGGACAATAAACTGTTTCATTCTATTGTGAGTATAATTCACATTTAACTCTTTTATAATTAGGTTTATTGACTCATGTGTTCTTGTAGACATCTATGATAAAAATGTTTAATTTACTTTTCTTCCTGAGTCTTTTAAGGTATAAGGTTGCTAAGAGTTTTATTAAAAACAGTGTTATCTAAATTTGTGGTTTTACAAAGGTTGTTTCAAGATGCAAATTAAGATCATAAAGCTTGTAAGTTTATATATGTGTGTGATTGGGTTGGCTATAGTTTAAAGTTTGCCTAGAGAGTTTTCTGAGGTCAAAATTTAAGGTACTAATGTGTACTTAAAAATGGGTTACTATTTTATCAAAATAACTGTCAGGGATTTTTGGTGCTACAGACTGATACAAAATTTTACCAAAAACAAACAAAAGTTCACCCTTCAGATGGGTTGATGAAACTTTAAGTTTTTATTGAGGTCTACTAAAAGGTGATTAATCTTAAAATACTGGGTTGTGCATGTCGTTAGCTCTGTGACTGAGCCTGTTATTCTTGGGCTCTAGGGCCCGTATGCAGGTCAACAACAACCCTGCCGCCCAAGCTATTCTGTTAGTTAACATCAAGTCTGGGATGTGATTTCTTATTATTATCCAAGCCATGACTCTTGGCCATTGGGTTTCCTAACTTTATGCTTACTCCCTTATCTCTGTTTCTGTATCTAATCATTTGGGACACTAATCTTGTTGGTTTATTATTATCTTTTTAGAAAATGTACTGTTCAACCATCATTCTCAGTTTACAAGCTGACTACAACTCTATGGCCTGATATGTGAATATATTGCTGGTTCTTCCCTCACAGCCACAAAATCCTGAGCTTTTGCCCATATCCTCTTATAGCAAGCAAAGGACACAAGTCTTAGGGATAACTGACCACAGGCTATGGGTTTGTATCAGCCAAACTTACTTTGGTGGGATTTGCATTTGGTAGATAATTCTGTACTGGTTACAAAGTTCATATTAAGATGTTTCTTTCTTAACACTAAACAGATTCTCTTCCTTTATATTGTTGTCTTTTCATTTTACATGTTGTTTTTGGTATCAGCCTCTTTGCCCAATGTATGATTTCCACTGATGTTTTATCATTTATTGGTAAACATATCTTAAAAATTAAAAAACAAACTCAATGAGTAAATTTTCTTCATACCTATTTAAACTTATTTACTACTCTTTACATCCTGCTTAAATTAGTCTCTTGCCAGACACAAAAACCCTAAGGTATTTTTCTGGTAATCCTGAGCAAACTAAGTTTAAACTAAGTAAAAATTTCTTTAAATGGCTCTAATACTGCTAGTGTCTTGTATGTGTATCTAAATGCTATAAAATTATTTATAGAGTCAAAAGTGTGTGCATGTAAAAAGCTTAGTTCTTTTATCTAAGGTCCCATCTAATAAGGTCTTTGACATTTCTGCTATTTATGACAGATGCTAAAAGTTCTCCAATTTAGGGAGAACATTGGTTTATCTGACATTGGCTAGATAATAATTGTTTTATAGATATGATATGTAATGAGCATTAAAATAGGGGCTATAAGTTACTGACACTGTCTTCCCCCAAACATTGGAAAATTTAGGGTTTTTTATTGTCAGTACTAGATTGACGGTACTGACAACTATGAACTTATTACTTTACTTAACCAAAATTTAAGGTTTAAGCTGTGATGCTACTACTTGCTCCTTTGTATGTTAGGTGCAATTTATGTTCAGGTGTATAAGTCTTTTAAAATAGAGTTGTAAAAATGCACTGTGTTGCATCTTCACCTTTGCCCTGTCTGTTATTTCTTTTCTTTTCTTTTTTTTTTTTTTTTGCGGTACTGGGGTTTGAACTCAGGGCCTACACCTTGAGTCACTCCACCTGCCCTTTTTTTGTGATGGGTTTTTTTGAGATAGAGTCTCGTGAACTATTTGTCCTCCTGATCTCTGCCTCCTGAGTAGCTAGGATTGCAGGCGTGAGCCACCAGTGACCAGCTGTTTTTTGTTCATGTGGTGCTGTGAACACAAGTTTCAGCATCATCTTGGCCTGGGCCGAGTCCCACCAGCTGTGACCTTGGCTGCATGGCTTAACCTCTCTCTGCTTCCCTTTCCTTGCTTGTAATACTTATTTCGGGAAGTACGAGTTACACACTTTCATCAGTGGGGCCATGGGGTATTTACTGAGAAGACGCACAGCACAGCCCCTTGCATAAGTGCGAAGTAAATGTTAGCCCAGCAACAAAGGTATTATGCCCATCGTTGTTACTTATCTCCTTATCTTTTATTGATTACTCAAGGACAAGGACCATTTGCCCCCTTCTCCTCTTCCCCTCCTTATTCTAAATGGAGCTCAGAGCAAATCCCAGCATGATGACAAGAAAAATAGAGGAAAATGAAGATACGAGGGGGACAACCAAGAGACTAATATAGAAATAGACACCCTCACTTTGGTGGGTCACAAGATTGCTTCTAAGCTGCCCTGTAACCAGTAAGAAAAAGGCCACTGGACAAATAACACAGTCCAACACTGTTGTTCATAAAATAAAACTGGCTCAGGAGAAACAAAACAAAAAAAAATGCACTGTGTTTTAACTTCTTTTACAAGTTTATGCATATGTTCCCAATTGTAAGAAGAGGGGTTTAGTAATACCATACTATTATGTTAATTGCTGAACTGCTAAACATGGTTACTTTAAGTAACATTGACAGACAAGCCCATGGAAAAATGACTCTGACATGTGCTTATCTGTCAACCAGGACAGATGTCCTGAACTATTAGGGTCATTTTGTATTTTCCTTGTGAAAACTTTATAACTATTGTCTGCTGCCAATTTGCAACAATTTGAAAATGTCAGTACATCCTCTGTGAGATACATAATTAGATGTAATTAAGTCCAGCTAAGAGCCATTTTTTAATAAATCATTTTGTTGCTTAATTTGACCAAAAAGGTCACCTTGGCACTGACTTCTGGTCCGTTTGATGTGTTACTTTCCCTCTTCCATGGGACAAATCTGACTTCCTGAAAATCTTTCCAGGAGAAGCTACTCCTGGCTCCAAGGGACAAAACTGCCAAATCAGCACAATCTTCAGAGGTGATTGTTCAGAGAAACAGTTTAAGAGGACACTGACCCCGAGCAGTTGGTATCCCCCAACTTCTTAAGGGGACAAATGGCATTCATCCACCTGTGACAGTTCAAAAGCACTAGACAAATGAGGAGACAGATGTAGATAAAGTCAATTATGTCAGACCTCCAAAAGTAACCAAAGCTGAGAGATTTTAAAAAGGGGTTCTTACACATTTGCTCTCATATTGAAGCCTCCTTCTAGGCTTCTGGCAAAAGACAAACTCATGTCTTTGGCCAAGGCCTTCTGTTTAAACAAAGGCAATATAACTTTCAATAATATCTAGTTTCTGCTTAGGGACACTATGAATCTTCTTTCTATACAGAACTGACTCCTCTTGATATTTACCCTCTAATTGGACTGGTGCTTGCCCCCTAGTAAACCTGGCCTCAAATGTAAATATTGCCTTAGACAATCAGTACTTAACTGCCCAGTGTAGTGGTAGTCCAAATAGAGGGACATCTAAGGGTTAAAAATAGGTACAGGTGTAAACACTTATACTAAAAGTAACCATAGACTTTCTGTCACTTTTCAAAATGAGTCACTCCACCAGCCCTTTTTTGTGATGGGTTTTTTCAAGACAGGGGTCTTGTGAACTATTTGCCTAGGCTGGCTTTGAACTACAATCCTGCTGATCTTTGCCTCCTAAATAGCTAGGATTACAGGCATGAGTCACCAGTGCCTGGCAAAATGAAAAGTTAGATTGGTATCCTTACTGCTACATCTGACCCCTTCTGATTTTCCTATGATCGTTCACATTTTGGTCATGCTTCTTAAACTTGCAAATCAGATTTGTCTTTTCCAAAATGAAGGCTTCTAAAATCCAAATTGTGATGCAACAGGGCTGTCAATCTCCGAGATAGACAAGATTCCCACGAACAATCTTGATTGGGATGGACACAGATTCAGACAACAGATATCATCCGATTAAGTCCCCAGGGACAGTGATAGGAGGGGGACAATATTCTTGACAGGTAAGGTCTGCATTGCCTTGTCAGATCAAAGCAGATACTGAAGATGGCCCGCCCCCCTTCAACAACCTCAAAAAATAATTTTTGGAATATTGTCCTTAGGAGAGGGTTGAAGCAGGGTAGAATTAGGGAAAGTTTAAGACTGAGTCCCCCTCCCTGATTCACCATAAGGGCTCCATTTTAATTACAATAAGTTAGAAAGAATGGGAACTTCCTCCCTCATGGGTGGGGCACCTGAGAATTAACATAGGTGTGTACAAGAGTCTGCTCAGTTCCTCCCCCTGGCTCAAACTCAATGGAGCCAGGTAATGGTATGCCCAGCTCCTCCCTCTGGCTCAGAGGTCAATGAAACCAGGTAATGACATGCTCTCACCTGGCCTGAGAACCACCCATGCCCCTCCCCACTCATTGATTATTGGATGGGAATCACTTGGTTATTCCTTTCTCATAGGTTAGCGGAGGTTTTAAAAGTACCTGGAGAAGAGAACCACACTCTCTCTGCCTCCAGATTCTCCCTAAGCCCCACCATGCTCCCTTTTGCATTTCCTTTCCCTAACTTTTAATAAACTCCGTTAACACTCATGTGTCCTGCCATGGATTCTTACAAGTGGGCCACAAAGAATTTGAAAGTCTTAGGATCACAGACTCCATACCACCATCTACAGCATTACTGTTAACAGAAAGTCACATAGCTATCTATCTCAGTCCTTCCGTTCAGGCAAAGAAGAATTCAAGCAAGACATGAAAATGTAGTTTCACACAACAATGGGATTGGACTTTGAGCACATGATAAAAGCAAGAGCACACAAGGGAGGGGTGAGGATAGGTAAGACACCTAAAAAATTAGCATTTGTTGCCCTTAACGCAGAGAAACTAAACCAGTTACCTTAAAAGCAACTGAGGCCAATAGGAAAAGGGAACCAGGAACTAGAGAAAAGGTTAGATCAAAAAGAATTAACCTAGAAGGTAACACCCACGCACAGGAAATCAATGTGAGTCAACTCCCTATATAGCTATCCTTATCTCAACCAGCAAAAATCCTTGTTCCTTCCTATTATGGCTTATACTCTCTCTTCAACAAAATTAGAAATAAGGGCAAAATAGTTTCTGCTGGGTATTGAGGTGGGGGGAGAGGGAGGGGGCGGAGTGGGTGGTAAGGGAAGGGGTGGGGGCAGGGGGGAGAAATGACCCAAGCCTTGTATGCACATATGAATAATAAAATAATAATAAAAAAAAAAGAAAATGTAGTTTAATAGTAAAGTTTATTAGGAAAAGAATTCAGAATAACAGGATAAAAGTAGTGAGAAATGGGGAAAAAGAGGAAAGCATTTTCTGCTCCCCATGCAGAAAATATGAGTAAAGACTTAAAATGGTGGTCCTTGTATACAGTCTTACACTTTCCAAGGGGGAGGAGGAAGATATACTGTGTGGTCATGTCTAGTAACACTAATCATTAAGATAATGGATCTGGATGGCTAAGATGAGTGCTAGACCTACCACAAACACAGGAACAATATGTCTGTTTTAGAACTTTCCTTTGTTAGACATGACTATCACTCTTTCTGTGCCTCTATGCTAAGGAGACTTGCAGCTTGTTAACATTTCAAAGAGGAAGCCAGATGCAGGTAGTCCTTGTATATCTCCCCATTCTTGTAAATTAACATCTGAAAGGAGATGGGAGGGGGCTAGCTATACTTCCTAGTCTGATGTCTGAGTCTGCCCCTTTAAATATTTATTAAAATAATATAATTTCCCAACTCCTCATCTATCTATCCTGCCTCACCTATCACTCATAGCTAATTGCTATGCAACATTAGGAATAAATTTTGTTAAGGAGCTTTGTAGTGACTTGAACTAGCAGCAAGGAGGAGTAAACTAAAACAATGGGTCAAGCCAGAATTAATTAATAATGTATTTTATATGTTAAAAAGAGAAAAACCAACTCTTAGAAAGTAATCCTGTCAAAATGAGTGAGTAAATGAGTTTACAAAAGGAAAAAAGCAAAAAAAAACAAAACAAAACCTTTCCTGGATTCCTGAGACCACTTCTTCCCATTTGCCATTTCCTCTTCCCTCCATAACGCAGCCAGCATTTCAGAAACATTGTCCTGCTCCTTTGCCTCAAATTTACCACTCTTTATGGTAAAGAGACTCAAGGTTCAAGGACTCTGAAGCCACTACTACCAAGATTATCTACGACCTCTGATGCACGGATGACACACACAGAAATTTCAGATGCTCAGGGTTCTTGAGCCTGCTCTGAGAATGAAAGCACAGACAGACTCTAACAGCAGAGGTCGGAAAGATTTTATTTGTAGAGAATTTAGTTGGAGAAAAGAGAAGAGAAAGACTGCGTATTGGAGAATGCAGGAGGACCCGGAAACCAGTGATCCCATGGGTCAGGGTGAGAAGTGGGGTTTTATAGCCTATTTGCATTGCCTGATGGCAGGAGATGCTTTTCAGATGGAAACAGGCGTTCCTAGGGAGGAGAAGTATCTCCTTGACCACTTTTCGCCTATTGGGACCTCCCGCAGTCCGTCCTTCAGTCCTTCACCTCTTTATTGGAAAATCCCCTAGGCCACTTTTAGTAATGATGTAGGAAGTCTCACACAGACTTAGATAGAGCTGATAACCGTCTTCTTAAACTTTTCTCTTTTCTTTTTTTACATTTTTTTTCTTACTCCTTAGGTTACTTTTCTTAGTGTTTTCTCAAGCACTGTTTTTAGCCACATCTTACACTCCATACTTTACCCAGACATTTTTCTCAACTCCTGTGGTTCCAACTGCTCCCAATAGGCTGAAGGCTTGCACATCTTTTTCTCCCTCCAGATACCTTGTCCAAGCTCTAGAACTTTCACATTCTCTACTATATTTCATGGGCCCATTTATGCTCAATATGTTCAAAACCGTTCATGAGTTTTCTCCCAACTTTTATTACCAGATTCCCTTCCTAGTCAGAATTATAAGACCATTCTTGTTTGGGTTTTTCTCTTCCTTTTCTCTCTTCTTTATAAAATGTATACTTTTACTCCACAAAGTATGGTATAAAAACAATAAGCTTTGACATCACCTGGGGGCTTGATAGAAATGTAGAATCTCAGGCCTTACCCCAAGACTTACTCAGAATCTGCCTCTTTTATGATCCTCTGGTTATTGTTATATACAGTAAAATTTTAAAGGCTGTATTCTGCAAGCTACACCAAAAATGCTTCAAATTCAACTCCTGTCTTGATCTCTGCTACTTCTTTCAAAATCCAGGGACCTGAGCTCTATATTATAATTACTTGGGGTTTGTTTTATGCTTTTTGCTTCTCATACACATGCCAGGTTCTAATCCCTGGAAATTCTGAGTTAATCAACCTAGAGTTGGATACTGGCCATCAGTAATTTATAAAAGAGTCCCAAGATGTTTTACTGTGGTGCAGCTGGGAATGAGATCACTCACCTCAGTCATGGCCTTTAGCAAGATTACTATAATAGTCTCCTAACTGGCCTCTCAGTCTTCAGTCTTTAATTCTCCTTATGCCCGGTAGAATGATTTTGTCTGAATCAGTGTCTACAGCCTTTAAACAATGGCTTATGTTGACTCCAGCATGGAATCCACACACTGAAGCATAGCCTATAGCACCCTCATGCATCTGCAACCTCATTATCATAAAGTTATGATATATTGATTCAAAGCCATTTCTCACCAGAACTTTTCTCCTCTTGTGCTCTTCTGTATCATAGTCAAAGTGAATTATTCACAGTTCCTCAAATGGACCACAGTGTTTTGTACCTTTGTTGTTGCTTTTCATTCCCTCTCTGTCTGTAATGGTCTTCCTTGTCCTACTGTTGAAGATTTACTCTTTTAAATATACTCAGTTTAAATATCAAATCTGCTACAGCTGTCCTGAGCCCAGTATTCCCTCTCTGTGGCAGATCTAATCACTCCATCATTTTGTACATTTTTGTGGCACTGCATTGCAATCTATCCCAAGTGTTTTTGTTTTTGCTTTTTTTATTTTAGTTTGGCTTGGGGGTTTTATTTGTTTGCTTATTGTTTTTGGTTTTTTTAAGACAAGGTATCACTATGTAGCACAGGCTGTACTTGAACTCATGATTCTTTTACCTCAGCCTACCAAATGCTTAGATTAAAGCATGTGTTACCACATCTGGCTCCCACATCTGCCTACCTCTTTCTATCAGTCTTCAAATTGGTTATACATGTGTATAACCAAAGCTTCTGGTATAATATGTACATACAGAATGTATTCACAAAGGAATAAAATAAAGATCATGCTTACATATTTGTAAACTTATTTAAAAGGTATCCTATAGTGTAGAGCATGTCCCTCTATCAAAATAATATGACATCTAAAAATCTAAACATCCAAATTGTCAGCATCAAAAGACTTCCTGAAATTTTATCTCAAGGTAATTCATTGCCTGCCTGACTATAACATTGAAGGATTATTACATCACTGAGCACATGTCACTCAGATAACATTTAGCCATCACTTCTGGATTGTGAGGTGTTAGTAGAAGGCTAACACCAAAGTGGGCTTTGGGAGTCAGATAATACTCATCTTGAATCCCACTTCTGTTTGTTATGTGGGTAACTTTCAGAAGACTTCCAAACCTCACTGAGTTAATTTATAATAGAAATATTTTATCCATAGCAAGAATAAGTAAAGTACTTTGACTGTTTTAAATTTGGTAGTCAGACTTACAGTTTTCCCTTATCCTAAGAAATGTGTCTGCTATGACTTCCTTATCTAAAGTGGAGACCACTTATCAGTTGCAGGAATCTTGAAGAGCAGAAACTGGAAGTTTTAAAACCTGATCTATTTTATAACTGTACAAGTAAAAATTGCTTTTTTAAGTGTTCTTATTTAGACTTGGTTGTCAATTCCTTAGATCTACCATTAAAGTGTAGCTACCTTTATCTCAAACAAGCAAAATTGTCATTTTTTTTCTTTTTTTCTTCTTTCTTTTTTCTTCTACAAGGTCCTGCCTGGGGTAGTCAGGGGTGGGGAGGAGGGTGGTACCAGTGGGAGGGGGAAGTGGCAGGGAAAGTGGGTAGTAAGGTGGATATGGTACAAAAAATGTGTACACATGTATGTAAATGCAAGAATGATACTATTGACCTAGGATACTCTACCCAGCAAAACTATCATTCAAAATAGATGGAACAATAAAAGTCTTCCATGATAAGCAGAAACTAAAACAATATATGACCAACAAGCCACACTACAAAAGATTCTCCAAGGAATTCTGCACACAGGAAATGAAAGCAAACAAAATCATGAAAGGGCAGGCAGTACCAAACCACAGGAGAAGAAAAAGCAAGAAAGTAGAGAGTAACATTGATTCAGCTGCACACAATCAATCCCTTAAAAAACAAAGACAACTAAATGACAGGGATCACCACATACCTATCAATACTAACACTGAATGTTAATGAACTAAATTCCCCCATCAAAAGACACTGATTGGCAAACTGGATTAAAAAGGAAGATCCAACAGTCTGCTGCTTACAGGAGACCCATCTCATTGACAGAAATAAGCATTGGTTCAGAGTAAAAGGCTGGAATAAGATTTACGAAGTCAATGGCCCCCAAAAACAGGCAGGGGTAGCAATACTTACCTAGGACAAAGTAGACTTCAAACCTACATTGATCAAATGAGACAAAAAAAGAACACTCCATACTAATAAAAGGGGAAATACACCAAAAGGAAATAACAATTATCAACCTCTATGCACCCAACGTCAATGCACCCAATTTCACCAATCATACTTTGAAGGACCTAAAAGCATATATAGACCTCAACACAGTGGTACTGGGAGACTTTACTACCCTCCTGTCACCAATAGATAGGTCATCCTAACAAAAAATCAATAAAGAAATCCTAGAACTAAATCACACCATAGATCAAATGCACATAGCTGATGTCTACAAAATATTTCATCCATCCTCTGCACAATATACATTCTTCTCAGCAGCCCATGGAACCTTTTCCAAAATTGATCATATTTTAGGGCACAAAGCAAGCCTCAGCAAATATAAGAAAACAGAAATAATCACATGCATTCTGTCTGACCACAATGCATTAAAACTAGAAATCAACAACAAAAACAGCAGTAAAAAACACACAAACAATTGGAAACTGAACAACACATTATTCAACAATGAATGGGTCACTAATGAAATAAAAGAGGATATTAAAAGGTTCTTGGAAGTTAATGACAATGAAAACATGACCTACCAGAACCTATGGGACACAGCAAAGGCAGTTCTGAGAGGAAAGTTTGTAGCCATGAGTGCATATATCAAAAG
The DNA here is from genome assembly GCF_047511655.1 of Castor canadensis. Classification (NCBI taxonomy): domain Eukaryota; kingdom Metazoa; phylum Chordata; class Mammalia; order Rodentia; family Castoridae; genus Castor; species Castor canadensis. Next base: position 43,636,161 of record NC_133389.1, on the reverse strand, counting down.
GACAAAAAGATCTCAAATCAATGACCTAACACTACAGCTGAAACTCCTAGAAAAACAAGAACAAACAAACCCCAAAACAAGCAGAAGGAAAGAAATAATTAAGATATGGGCTGAAATCAATGAAATAGAAACAAAAAAAAATATACAAAGAATCAATGAAACAAAAAGCTGGTTCTTTGAAAAAATAAATAAGATTGACAGACCCCTGGCAAACCTAACTAAAATAAGGAGAGAAAAAACCCAAATCAGTAAAATCAGAAATTCAAAAGGAGAGATAACAACAAACACCACGGAAATCCAGGAAATCATCAGAGGACTACTTTGAGAGCCTATACGCTTAATATATTTGAAAATCTCAAGGAAATGGACAGATTTCTTGAAACTTATAACCAACAAACTGAACCAAGAGGATATTAATCACCTGAATAGATCTATAACACCAAAAGAAATTGAAGCTGCCATCAAGAACCTCCCAAAAAAGAAAAGTACAAGACCTGACGGATTCACTGCTGAATTCTATCAGACATTTAAAGAAGAACTAATACCAACCCTCCTTAAACTATTCCATGAAATAGAATGGGAAGGAACACTGCATAACTCATTTTATGAAGCCAATATTACTCTCATCCCAAAACCAGACAAAGACACCTCTAAAAAGGAGAACTACAGGCCAATTTCCCTAATGAACATTGATGCAAAAATCCTCAATACAATAATGGCAAACCAAATCCAACAACACATCAGAAAGATCATTCACCACAACCAAGCTGGCTTCATCCCAGGGATGCAGGGATGGCTCAACCTATGCAAATCTATGAATGTAATGCAGCACATTAATAGAGGCAAGGACAAAAAGCACTTGATCATCTCAATAGATGCAGAAAAAGCCTTTGACAAGATTCAACACCACTTCATCATAAAAGCTTTAAGAAAACTAGGAATAGAAGGAATGTACCCCAACATTGTAAAGGCTATATATGACAAACGTACAGCCAACATCATACTTAACGGTGAAAAACTGAAATCATTCCCCCTAAAATCAGGAATGAGACAAGGATGCCCACTCTCCCACTCCTATTCAACATAGTACTGGAATTCCTAGCCAGAGCAATTAGGCAAGAAGAAGAAATAAAAGGAATACAAATAGGTAAAGAAACTCAAAATATCCTTATTTGCAGACGATATGATCCTATACCTTAAAGACCCAAAAAGGTCTACCCAAAAACTCCTAGACACCATAAACAGCTACAGTAGGTGGCAGAATACAAGATCAACCTACAAAAATCATTAACTTTTCTATATACCCACAATGAACAAATTGAGAAGGAACACATGGAAACAATTCCATTCACAATAGCCTCAAAAAAATCAAATACCTAGGAGTAAATTTAACAAAAGATGTGAATGACCTCTACAAGGAGAATTACAAACTTCTGAAAAAAGAGATGGAGGAAGACTACAGAAGATGGAAAGACCTCCTGTGCTCATGGATTGGTAGAATCAACATAGTAAAAATGGCTATACTACCGAAAGCAATCTATATGTTTAATGCAATTCCCATCAAAATCCCAATGACTTTCATCGCAGAGATTGAAAAATCTACCCTAAAGTTCACTTGGAAACACAAGAGACTGCAAATATCCAAGGCAATACTCAGCAAAAAGGGCAATGCTGGAGACATCACAATACCTGACTTCAAAATATATTACAAAGCAATAGCAATAAAAACAGCATGGTACTGGCACAAAAACAGACATGAAGACCAATGGAACAGAATAGAAGATCTGGATATGAATCCACACAACTATACCTACCTCATTTTTGACAAAGATGCCAAAAACATATGATGGAGAAAAGACAGCCTCTTCAACAAATGTTGCTGAGAAAAGTGGTTACCCGTCTGCAAGAAACTAAAGCTGGATTCCTGTCTATCACTCTGTACTAGTATCAACTCAAAATGGATCAAGGACCCAAATATCAGACCTGAAACTCTGAAGTTACTACAGGAAGGAGCAGGAAACACTCTGGAACAAATAAGTATAGGCAAAGGCTTCCTCAATAGAACCCCAGCAGCCCAGCAACTAAGAGAAAGGATGAATAAATGGGACTTCATAAAATTAGAAAGCTTCTGCACAACAAAAGAAATGGTCTCTAAACTGAAAAGACCACCCACAGAGTGGGAGAAAGTATTTGCCAGCTGTACATCAGACAAGGGACTAATAATCAGAATATACAGGGAACTTAAGAAACTAAACTTTCCTAAAACCAATGAACTAATTAAGAAATGGGCAACTGAACTAAACAGAACTTTTTCAAAAGAAGAAATTTTAATGGCCAAAAACACATGAAAAATTGCTCACCATCTCTGGCCATAAAGGAAATGCAAATCAAAACCACACTAAGATTCCACCTCACCCCTGTTAGAATAGCCATCATACAAAACACCAACAACAACAAGTGCTGGCGAGGATGTGGAACAAAAGGAACCCTCGTACACTGCTGGTGGGAATGCAGGCTGGTGCAACAACTCTGGAAAAAAATTTGGAGACTTCTTAAAAATCTAAGCATAGACCTGCCATATGATCCAGCAATCCCACTCCTGGGGATATATCCAAAGGAATGCAACACAGGTTACTCCAGAGACACCTGAACACCCATGTTTATTGCAGCACTATTCACAATAGCCAAGTTATGGAAAAAACCAAGATGCCCCACTACTGATAAATGGATCAAGAAAATGTGGCACTCGTACACAATGGAATTTTACTCAGCCATGAAGAAAAATGAAATCTTATCATTTGCAGGTAAATGGATGAAACTGGAGAACATCATTCTAAGCGAGATCAGCCAGGCTCAGAAGACCAAAAATCATATGTTCTCCCTCACATGTGGACTTTTGATCTAGGGCAAATGCAGCAATGTTGTTGGACTTAGATCACATGACAAGGGGAGAGCACATACGGGAGATATAGGAATAGGTGGAAAACCCAAAACATGAAAGCATTTGATGTCCCCACTCCAGAGGAACAAATACAGAAACCTTAAAACGACAGGTTTTAACTAGCAGGGGATCAGGAACCAATGTAAAGATCAATTAGAGTTGAATCAACATGAGTCGTAACACATGGGTACATGAAAGCAATAGTAGGAATCTTTCTGTATAGCTATCCTTAACTCAAGTAGCAAAAACACTTTGTCTTTCTTATTATGCGTATGTCCTTTACAAAATCAGTCACAAGGGCAGAACGGGGACCTGCCTGAAACTGAAAGGGGGGAGAAGGGGGCAGGGTGGAGAAATGACCCAAACAATGTATGCACATGTGAATAAATGAACAAAAAAAATAAAGAGAATGATACTGTTGGAACTATTCCAGAAATGGGGGGGAGGGTAAAGAATAGAGGTAGAATTCAAGTATGGTATATTTGAAACATTCTAAGAACCTTTGTAAATGCCATAATGTACCCACAACCAACACAACAATAAAGGGAAACATTTTTAAAAAACAAAGCAAATCCTAATCTATATTAAAAGAGGAATTGATGTAACCTAAGAGCATTTTGTTACTTATTTATCAGATACTCCCTGAGTACTTCCTGTACTTTAGACACTATGGAAAGTAGCAAGCCAACCTCTGCCATTAAAGACATTAATATGTAGAGAAAATAAAACATGGAAGCAATTATACAAAATATTTATTTAATGCCTACTTATGTCTGATAGTTCCTTCATTTCTCCCTTTAATTATCATATCACTCTAGAAGGGAGATAAAATTAAAATCTTTGTCCTGTGGATGTTTCACAATTTGAACAGCAAACTTTCCTAATTTCTTGAAGGTGCAGAGCTAACAGGAAAGAAGTAGGATTCAAGCCAGGTATTACCTAAATTCTAAGAACCCACTCTTAACAGTCCTCACAGTCCTCTCTTAGCTCTTTTAATTGAGGGAATGGCAGCTAAATGTCCCTGAAAGTGGTACAACATTGGTAGTGTCATAATCTTCTACTTACAGTCAGGCAAGAAGCTAATTATCTTCATATAAAAAAGCAGTCTTTTGATGCTGCAAATTTAGATATTTGGACACATCTGGTTAATTCACAGAACTTTTCCTTTTCAGCCAGATGGCTTGTTATTATAATGCCATCACATAAACCAAACCCAACTTGAACTGCTCAAGTTTTTCTAAATGAACCTTAAAGCATTCATTGTTCTTTCAGAAGTTTGATGTTGATTTTGATATGCTATTGTCTTTTCTGTGGTGTCCCATAATTAGAAATTAAAGTTGTTTCATTACAGAACTCTAACATGGGAAAATAGGAAGCTGTATTGATGAAAAATGTTCAAGCTTCTTCCTGAAGAACCTAGACAGCTAAAAAGTTTCACTGGCAAGACAGTCACCCTTGAAGACAGAGGAGCTTGTTGAGTCAAAACACTTCAAAACATTGGAACAGGCAAAAAGATTTTGAATATAGCCTCAAAAGTACAAGCAACAAAAGCCAAATTACACAAATGAATTACCTCAAACAGAGTTACTTCAACACAGCAAAGGAAACCAACCAGCGTCAACAGATGCCTTATAGAATGGGAGAAAAATTTTGCAAACTATGCTCAATGAAGGGGTAATATCCAGAATATGTAAGGAATTCAAGCAACACCACAACAAAAATCAAATAATCCCATGGAAAAAGTAGGCAAGTTATTTGAATAGACATTTCTCAAATGAAGATATACAAATGGCCAATAAGTATACCAAAAAATGGTCAACATTATTTTCTAGGAAATCCAATTCAAACCACAATGAGATACGATCTCATCCCCAGGTAAAGAGGGTGTTACCAAAAGGCAAAATAAAATGTGCAAATGTGAAGAAAAGAAAACACTTATACACTATTGATGAAAATGTAAATTACTTCAGCCACTGTGGAGAATACTATTGAGGTCACTCAAAAAACTCAAAACAAGAGTACTCAGTCCCAAGAGTGCATATGCAAATATACACACACAAATGAAATGAACTAATTATATCAGAGAGATATCTGCATGCCCATATTTATTGCAGCATTATGCACAATAGCCAGGACATGAAATCAACTAGTATATTCCCTGATGGATGAATGAATTTTTACTATTAAACCATAAAAAGATGGGATCTTATCATTTGTAGCAACATAGGACATCATGATATCTTATGTCAGTTAACTCAGTAACCAATACTTCTATTGTTTTCAGTTCACTGTAACATGAACAAGATGAACTTTGCTACTCTTTTACAGGCCCTCAAGATTTTAAAAACTATGGTCACACATCCTGTGAAAATGAGAGTAGCATCACTGCCTATATTAATATTCTGGCAGGACTAAGATTAGCATGACTTTATCTGTCCTTTTTCTGTTTTGGAGAAGTAACTGGCACCTCAGCTAATAATCCTTTATTTCGCACTGATGAATGTTAAGCTTTAATCCAAACTCATCATAATTAGGATCAGATAATAGAGTTTTGCGTGAGGCACTGGTAGCCTCCTTTAGACAAAAAGAAGGATTATAATGAGGAATTGCTGTGCTATTTGGCAGAACCATGCATCCTATGAGTCACTCTTAGTTCATTCTTTGTGGAGACCCATCCACATGAAGCAGCTAAAGCTCCAAAAGAACATTTGACTAGCAAGTTGACTTGATAGATTCAAATTTGATTATATACTGGAAACACATTGAGTTCAAGTTAAGCACATTAATATATATCAATTAGAATAAATACCCAATTCTTTCTTTATTATTCATTAATAAAACAATAATTTCAATAAAACATTAATAAAAAATATTGGCTTGCATAATTTATTAGGAAAAATTAATTGTTTTATTAAGGGCAGCCTGTTCCACAAAGTAATTACTGAGTCTTTGATGGGGAATCGCTTTATGTTATTTATTTAGCAAGCTGTTGTTTACCTCTTTCCTTTTATGTTGATTTGTTATGCATATAGCTTTTTTCTCCAATGGAAGGAAATTAAGTATATTTTGAAATGATGATTGTAACTGTGTACTTATAATTGATAAGGTGACTGCATTTTAGTAGATTTACTAAATTCAACCTGTATTACCAAGATAGAAGACTTTATTTAGTGACAGTCCTTTCCAACTAGCTTTTCAACACAGCAACATCTGACAAATAATGCCCTTATTTAGCAAGTAATGAGAAGGTAAAATAAACTTCAGTAAGTTAGTATTATACTGTTCCTTTTGATTAGGTAAATCCATGGCTTATTAATATTTCATCATAGAAGTGCCAAAATATTTAATAAGAAAATTACAATACTTAGTGCTTTCTGAGATGCAATATCCCCAGCTGTATGAATGAGTAATTAAACATAAATTTGAATCAATAATGGAGAATTACTAGTTTTCTTTCAACTTCTGTTTTCCTCCAGAGGTTCAATCTACGTACTAAACCTCGTCACATTTCTGTTAACAGAAAATTCCTGATAAGTATGTACTGATCAATGATTTTAATTGGTTTGACATTAATACAATTGTAATTAGTAATATTATTTAAATTAATCCTTAACATTTTAAATTGTTTTTTATCATAGACAACTATTAAAAAGCAAGGAATTTGTTTGAAATTATTAGCAGGTGATCAGAAGCTATCCTTCTTTTAGAAGATAATTTATTATCTACTGTGTATAAGCAGAAGTATTTTTACACTGAATTACCTAAAAGAGACTTTCATTCCATTACAGGGTAGATTATTCTGCAGTAATAGCAGGAATGCTTGCATAATAGTATCATGTTTCATTAAGATAAAAAAAGATAAAACCTGAAGTAGTGGCATTCCAAAATAAATCAGCCCAGCTCGGTGCTGATCAGCTTCAGCCATTTCATTGCTATGTGGTATGATGGATATTTTTCAAAGCCTAGTTTAGACAAACTGTTCAGATTGGAATGAGTTCTCCCGATCAAATGAAAATTAAGGTGAAAATAGATGTCCTTCTTCCCTCCCCCCATGGGAATATTTAAGAATAAGAGCCAATTATTTCTCAGAACTGTTAAGTCCTCTCAGGATTTTTCTCCTTCATACATTATGTAGCAACTATTAAACTCACCCTATCTCTGCAGGGTGGAAGATGGAGAAAATAAATGAAGGAATGCCACTGAGTATCATTCTTTCTGGAGACAGAAGGCACAATTCTGCTTCAGACCCTTTTTTCTATTACTCCTCAGAAGCAGAGAGCTCAAATCATTTTTTTAAGCATTGAATTTCTCCACTTTATTCATTTCTCAAATAACCACAGGATGGCAGCATAGGATGATAAATCAAAATTGATTGCTTAATTCAAAATCATCTAGAGAGGTTATTAATCAAACTTGAATCCTTTGCTGCCCAACACAAGCTACTGGTAGCAAATTCATTCATGGGGAACGTGGGTGTGACATTCAGTTCTACCCATGTGTGGCTGCAATGATGTCTCACCAAGCATTTTCTCAATTTACCATAGTGAAAAGTCCAGGACAGAATCTGTCTATTCTACTGTAGCATAACGGTTATACCAACTTGTAACACCAGTTTTATCAATCTGAACATGAATCTGTAGCAAGAAATATTACAGCTTCAGAGATGTAAAATGTCTGTCCATGACAGCCTTTGAGTTTCCTTTCTTTAGAAATCAGTGCCCAGTTTCTGATTTCTGTTCTTATTTCCCTGTCACACAAAGAAGAAATAAAAAAGTGCATATTCCATTCTGATCCTACCAATTTATTTTGGCTCACAGTATTTATCATTTTCCTATTACTTACTGTCAAACAGAACATAACTTACTTCCAAGCTGAAGGAACTATCCAGTGAATGTTAGGTACTTTTTAAAATTTTAAATCTGTTTTAAAATAACTTTGGGTTTAGAACATTCATACACATATATTTTTACTTTATATTTATTTCTGATCTTTAAACATGTCTACACTTTCTACAAATGGTATTACTTGTTTTGCTTATAAATTCCCACTTAGAATGGCATTTTCCCTGAGGAATGTTCCCTGAGGAAATGTTGTATTATAAAGTTTCCATTTGGGAAATTCCACATACTCTTTCTTGTGAAGAGAAGGGATGTGCATGCTAACACATCAAATCACTGAAAACTTCTCCAGAAAAGAACTACCTTCTCTTTTATAAATATTGCTGTTAACATGCCTCAGAAATGCTGATTTAGAACATATAATCCAAAAAGATTAATGTTGTCTTTCAAAATCCATAATATCTCTCTCATGCAACATTGGCATTTCAACACCACAATTCCTGGATATCCAGTCTATTTGGTTGTCAGTGAAAACTCCAACAAATTCCAAAATTCCTGAGAAAACTATTTCAATGCTATGTCATCTATCTCCTGTGTTTTTAATGATGTAAATTATTCAGTTCATCTAAAAATAAAAGTGAAAATTGTGCACCGTATCAATTGGGACCTAACCAAAGAAGCTATTGAATTCATCGATATATATTGCCATCTCGTGGCCATTTGTTATATCACAGTTTGAACTCAAAACTGAACATTTGACTAAAAAGTGCCATGGACAGTGTGTACGAAGTAGATCACCCCTGAACTCAAAGTAACTTATTATAATTCCATCACAAAACAGTCTAATATATGGTGACCATTTCTTTAGGAAAATCTATTCAATTTTCATTTCATCTACCCATTTTCTTTTTATAACTTTGCTGAGCACATCTAAGTGTTCATAATAGTTAATTACTATTTCTAAAAGGTTGAATGTGACTTCTTTTGATCTTCTTACTTACATATATTTGCACCTGGCTATTTACATGCAATTTAATTTATAGATTTTTCTACTCATATCTGGGAGAATAGTTATAATGCCTTTCAGAAGTAGCATTTACATCAATTAATTGCAGCTAACTAAAGTTAAGTTTGTGGTCAGTTCATCAAGTGATGAAATATGTCTAGTTGTAGCTCTAAGTAAAGTTCCATTTCATTTATCTAATAAATGTGTTTGAATGTTTATTTGGTGCCTTGGTGTATGCTAGTAAACAGAATGAATAATAACATAAGCTCTATGTCATAGGGCATCTAAGGAAGAAAAAGAATGAATAATTTTGTACAAAAAATACTTCACTGGAATTGAACATTAGGAATTAACTCTAACTTTTCCAGAACCACCATCTTGTAATATGCTAGGGAAGAAGGAATTCATACAAATCTACTAATTTGTGCACCCAGCAGCTCCTTGTCCAAGTCACCTCCCTGCTGCTTGCCACATATATTCTATTTGGGAAATTCCACATGCTCTTCCTTTTGAAGAGAGAGGAAAAATCACTGAAAAGTCCTCTTGGAAAGAATATTTTACCTCTCATAAATATTGCTATTAACATGTTCTCATACAGCACCCAATATGGTAATACTGTCTTCAAGGGACTAAATAATGCAAGAAGGTGGCTTTTCTTTACTGGCCTTTCTCTTTTTTTTAATAGGCAAGAACTTTATTAAGAGAAACAACAAAGCTCCCACATGAGGCAGGGAGGGGTCCTGAGAGGGTTGCCCTGAATTCTCCCTTTTTGTCTCAAAATTCAAAAACAAAAGACTTTAAGGGTCTTAAGACAGTACTAAGTGTTTGCAAGATAGATAAAATGAATTACATCTCAAAGGAGAAAAGAAAGGTACATAATCCATGATCATTATTATAGCAAAAAAAGAAAAGTGCCAAGAGATATATCCTTCAGATTCATCCTTACTGGATGCACCCACACTCCTAGCTGTATCTCCCTGTCCTTAGGTCCACATTCCTCTCCCAAAACTCTTAATTTTTAAATGGTTGCATAGAGTCAAGGTTGTCTGCCTGTGAAATCTTCAAACTGCTTTATTTTGCCTAGTTACCCATCCAACTGGTGACCATTAAACTCAACAAGTGCATATATTACACACACACACACACACACACACACACACACACACACACACACACACATTGATTCCATGGAGCAATGCAGCTTAAATTCACAATAAGAAAAAGACATATCTTCCTAAAATAACCCTTTAATTGCCTAGAGTAGAAGCATTGTGTGTGTCCCAGAGAATAGTAGAAGTTCCCTTTTCTTCCTTTTCGTTTGTGTAAATTTATGTCCCCAAACTTCTTATTTTGTATGAAATAAATAATAAATTGAGTCCATACAGAACCATATACCCTTTGATGACTATCTCTTTGCTACACAAAGACACAGTGGACATTTTGAAGCTAAAATTGCTAGGACCTCTTATACCAGGTCAATACTTTTTTTTTTTTTTGAGAATTTCTTTACATAAAGGGGACTAGGCATAAAAATCTTTTATCCCATTCCTCTAACCTGGAAGTGAGTGCTGGGCAGTAATGGTGATGGTCATGATGGTGGTGGAATTGAAGGAAATAACAGGTGAATTGCCTGGAATTACATAGAATAAATGCTAACAGAGTGATCTGATTTAGTAGGCAAGGTTTGGAAGGTCATGACATTAGGGTGATTGCTTACTGATTAATAGAAGTTATCTTGAATAAAATGTATCAGAGAATAAGAAGAATTCCAAGATCAAGCATGTGCAGAGGCCTCAGTGCAGAACAGGATAGGAACCCATAAGGATCACTGGTAATAAATGAATGTCGTCACTCCACAAGAGTGAATTATGACTACTTCAATTGAAACATCTTGGAATATGCATTTCTTTCAGAGAATTATAGTAACCAAGTTACATATCATTATGTTAGTGAAATTCAGACTTGGGCATACTCCAGTGATAATACGGCCCTTCTACACCCCCATTTCCCAGGTGGAGTAAACCAAACAATGCAGCTGAACCTTAAAAGTACAGGTGAGAGTCCATTCTCAACCACAGACCCACTTCATCAGGTGTCCAGAACTCTCTCCAGAATCTCAGATGTTGGAGCCACACACAGTCATGATGCCTTAAAACACTGTTGAACCCACTCACATGTTGGACTTGGATGTGTGGATTCCTTTGGGGTAAGAAGTATAGCACTTGTACTTACATGGGAACTGGACAGCTGACAGGCAATGACTAGAAATAACTGGCTGTGTTCCCCACTAACACTGACATAGTTAGCACTTGGGTGTCAACTCCTAAGTCTGACAATGGTGCCACTCACATTGATACTGACCCCATCCTAGAGACAGGGTCACGAGATAGCTCCTTTCACTGAACCCAGAGGAGGGAGGAGGGGGAGTGGGTATTGAGCAAGAGCCAGACAGAAGAGACAGGAAGGGAGAAAGAGTTTTCATTTGGAAAGAAGTTATCAAACTATCTGAGGATATATAAGCATCAATTACCAAGTGAAAGAGGAAAAAAGATGTGCAATAAACTGATGATAGGAAATAATGTTAACATGATCACTGACTGAAGTTTGGGATGTTTGGACAAAGAGAATAGAGTAATGAAGAGAGAGGGAGAGAGAGAGAGAGAATTGTTATTTTCAACATAAGTACTATTACTCACCTTAACTAAGCGAGTACTAAATTTTCAAGGCCTGAATAAAATGACAGAAGCATCTTCATTGTGCTTCAAACATTTTTGATCTTTGGGATTTTTAAACTAAGATATTTAGAAGCTATCAGATTCCCAGTTTGCCAGCAGAAAAGCCTGTTGCTTTTTCAATTTTAAAAAAACAACAGGTTCAGTTCAACTAAAAAGGTATCTATTGATGAGTAGGAAATGATCCTAAAATTTAATGATTTTAAAGAACACATTTGCATTGTCTCACAGTTCCTTTGGTGGGAAATACAGGCCCAGCTTACCTGACAGTTGTGTTTAAGGGTCTCTCAGGGGCTTCATGGTGTCAGTAGAGCTCAGCTGAGCAAGGATCTGTCCCCAAGTTTATATGGTGGTGAGCTGATCCTATTCTTCACAGTTGTTTGGGGTGAGGTCAGAGGTCCTTTTTGACTATTGGACAGAGGCTGCCCTCAGATTTTTGCTGTTTGGACAACCTAAACATGAGGCTTGACTTGCTTATCAAAAATGTAAGCTAAGCAGAAGGTAATAGCATCTGAAAGCAAAATGAAGTTGCAATATTTTGTAACCAAACTGCGATAGTGACATCTCCTCAACTTTGCTATACAGTAGACATGCATCCTTGCAATAAATCAGATTTAGATTGAGTTTTTTATACTCTTGTATTTTTAAATTATAGGCAATTACAATTGTTACTTTTGCTTTTAACAAACTAATAAGAAGAAAAGAAAATCCATATGACCTGGAGAAGAAGTGATGGGTCAAATATATAAAGACATGGATCTTGTCTTTTTAATAACCAAGACACAAATCAAAAAAAGCATTCATAATCCATCAATAATACAAAACAGAGTACAGCACCCTGAGTTGATTTGCTCACTAGATTAATTTTGTTTCCTTTCCTTATTTAACACTACCCAAGGTCTTGCCACTGAATTCTAGATTTTTCTGTACTTTAATGCTATGGTCGCTGAACCTGTTTTTTCCTACCTTGTGTACTGAGGTTGTGCATGCATTGCTTTTTCAAGTATACAACCACATCAGCACATAAGCCCAACTCCTACCGTTTCAAGTTATCTGGACTATTTATTCTATGGAAAGTATTTGCCTACCATTGCCCTATTGGGTTTTTCTGTTTTTTTTTTTTTTTTTTTTAGTCTTTCTTGATGAAAATTTCTTTCCCATGGGGCCTCAATAAAGCCCTTCTTATTTCCAATAGATTCTACTTTGATATAAAATAATTAAAAACCTTCAGTTTGAATGGTGTCCCCCTGAGGGCTTTTTCTTCTAGAGTTCTGATTTTTAGGAGCTTTCTCTAAACTCTGGTATAGTCTAGTCTTTGTAGATAAGAACTTTGGTTATTTTGTGTTTGTTTCTGTCTATATAAACTTATTAAATAAACTTTTGACCCCAGTTATGTTTTGAGAGTAACTCTTTAGGTTTCTCTTGCCTTCAGCAATGGTTTTCTTCTAAAGATCTTTTCCACAGCCTCAAAGGTCACCACCTTTTATCATCATGTGTGTATGAATGTGTGTGTGTGTGTGTTATTTCTCTTTTTCATCAAATACCTTTCAACTCTTTGATCTCAAGCACCTCACTTAATACCAAGCATCAGAAAAATATCCAAGTCCTACTAGGTTTTGCTATTCCTTCTTCACTATTCTCACATAACGATAAAAAAAATTCTTAACTTCAAGGAAAAATAAATTCTCCACAATACACAAAGGATCTTAAAATCTAATCTTGAACAACAGTTAACCTTCTTTATTTGTGGATGTATCACATGTGGTTTTGATCAAGCATGTTCATAAAAACAATAAATAAAAAAAGAAATTTCAAAAGCAAAATTTAAAATCCCACATACCCATTACACAGTTTAATTCATGCATGTGTTATCAGAAGTTATGTTTAAATCATTGTGTGAATGGACTTTTATTCAGCCACAAAGAAGAATGACATTTTGTCATTCTCAAGTAAATGGAGGGAACTGGAGAGCATCGTCTTAAGCAAAATTAGCCAAACTCAGAAGACCAAAAATTGTATGTTCTCCCTCATATGTGGACTTTAGACCTAAAACAAATGCAGCAATATTATTGAACATGGGTCATACACTAGGGGCAAAACATGTATGGGAGGAATAGGGAAAGGGAAGGAAACCTAAAACTTGAATGTAGCTGATGTGTCCATTGTAGGCAAGCAAATATAGTAATCTTAAACTGGCAGAGGTCACTGTGGGAAGGGGAGCAAGAAGTAGTGAAGAAGTCTGGCAGAGATGAACCAATGTGGGTTGCAATACACATGTGCATGGAAGCAATGCTAGGAATCTCTCTGTATAGCTATCTTTATCTCAAGCTAGCAAAAATGCTATGTCTTTCTTATTATCTCTTATGTTTTCTCTTCAACAAAACTGGAGAACAAGAGAGAACAGATTCTGCCTGGAGAAGGGGGGTGAGGGGGAGGAGGACAAGAAGGGGGGAAGAGAGGTGGCCCAAACAAGGTATACACATATGAATAAATATAAAAACAATAAAAAAAGTTTCTATCAAAAAAAAGTTGTGTGATCTGCTCAGTGTTTCCCTGCTCTTCATTTGTGGAAATCTGCCTCACGAAAAAACAAATGGTGTCCAAAATCAGGGAAAAAGTTATGATAATCCTCCAAGCCAAAAAGAAAGCATGTAAGTGCTTAATTTAAGTAATAAAGTGACAATTTGAGATTTGTCGAAAGATAGCTTGTCTTTCGCGGAAGTAGGGCAACACTATGGGGAAAATGAATTGAGAACCCGCAGTAAATGCTGAAGTCTATCCGTCCTGAGCACTCACAGTGACTGACAGGCTCCTTGGAACCACAGACCTGTAGATACTGAGTTTACAACTACTTATGCTGTTAACCTGCTCTCTGGCACCCTCTCTAATGGTAACAAACCACATCTAAATTTGTAATCAGTTCCAAAAGAAAATAATTATCGTATGGGAGTGTTTTTTAAACACCAAGATGTTTTTGGCTTTTTTTTTCCCATCTAGAACATCTGTAAATAAATTAAATACACAGTAAGTAAGAATGAAAACAAGCTAAATGACTAATTATGTGCTAACTTATTCAAACAAGCTTTAGGGTGTAAACTAATCTTTGATATATTTTTCAAATTGGGATAATACTATTTTTCAAACACTACTATTCTTTTCATGGCAGATGAGTTCTAATGTATATTACTGAAAACATGTAGGACCTTGTCATGACATGAATAAAATGTGCGTGGGTAAAAGGTTAGTGTCTGTGCCTACCACCCAGATTTTTGACACTGGTAAATAAAGCTAGAGTATGACAGCCCGATGTGACACATCTAGATAAATCTCTAATGGTTTCTCCTCAGATTTCGTCATAATGAAGTAGAAAATCAGTTTAAATAAATTCACCAGTTGTAATCAAACAAGGGGTAAAACTAAATTGTCTATTACCAAAACCTTGAAAAGAAAAATAAACACAAAAGATAGTTTTTATATATAGCATAGTTTCTGACCCCTACCACACCCAAAGAGACAGTACTGAGAAAAGAATAAAAATTACCTTTAAAATCCTGAGTATTTCTAATAATGGGCTTCAGTTCTGAAATAAGTTGACAGGTGCTACAAGGGAAATTATAAAGGAAAAACCTCTGAGAGTAGAAAAGCGCTGGGAGCCGAAGTTCTCGTGGTTCACCTTGAGACCTCAGCTGGGGAGGAAGATCACACACAGCTTTTATCTTCCAGGGCACTAGGCTGAGTGCAGGATGAAATTGCTACAATAAAATAAAGAGCCCTACCAAGGACTGGTAGTGCAAATTGGTAAAACTTGACAGTGTTACACATTCCATTATTCTTTTCTTTCAATATTTGTATTTTTTGAATAATGAACTTGTATCATTTTATTATAACTATTTATGAAAAACAGAACCACAAAATATGTAATGAGATTATTAAGATATTTATAAGATATATTGTCATATATATTGTACATATATATTAAGATATATGGGCAAGAAGACATCATATTAAGCAGTTATTGACTTTTGGGCATTGGCTTTCTAGCACACTCTTACAAGCAACTGATACCAAAGAGTACCTCATTTCTCCCTAATGTTGCATTATTAAAATTATCCCTTAAAAGTGCTTGCTTGGCATTCTCTCAAAATGACCCTTTTATTCTCAAAGGTCTTATTTGGACAAATTTTTATCCATTAAGCACCTTCCTTAGTTAATTGAAAAAGTAATTGGAAGCAAAAAAAATAAAAACTTCAAAGCCTACTTGTGAGGATATTTTATAATTACAACATTAATTGGGTTGATTAAATCAACATGGTTTTTAAAATCACCTTCACAAAGGCAGTTCCTATGCCCACATAGTTTCTCAGAAAAAAAGATACCATTTCCTTAAAAAGAAAAATACAGGAAATCCCTAAAAAATATATTAAAGAGATTTTAAACATGTAGGTAATATATTTTGCATCGCATTTTGTGTGTGTGTGTGTGTGTGTGTGTGTGTGTGTGTGTGTGTATGTGTGTGGTACTAGGGTTTGAACTTAGGGCTTACAGCTGGTGCCACTCTGCCAGCCTGTTTTTGTGATGGGTTTTTTTGAGATAGAGTCCTGTTAACTATTTGCCTGGGCTGGCTTCAAACCTTGATCCTCCTGATCTTTGCCTCCTGAGTAGCTAGGATTATAGGCCTGAGCCACCAATTCCTGGCTATATTTTTCATTGTGTTTATAAAAAGAAATAGGCCTACCTTCTTTTAAGTTGAAAGCAAATAATTTTATGATTTGAAGGAAATGTGTTATTTGAGGTGTATATTAAAGTATTTCAAATATAAAGATATTTACCAATTCTGCAGGGAAACTGAGTCTTACATAATAAGATATTTTATATAGATATTACTAAAATCAGAAAACACTCATAGATAATTTGTATGGCAAACGCTATCATTGAGCCTGAGTCATTAGAATTTAATCCCTTACCTGTGTCTCAATACAGGGAAGGCTAGACTTGTGCTTTAAACAATGTGTCCTTTGGCTTTTTTGTTTTCTAGCACATCTTTTCAAACATAAAATGCCAGAAGATGGGTAGAAACATGGAAAAAAGCTGGAATTATATGAATGGTTAGAAACTTGTAGAATCCCTAAGGAAAATGACAGACTGTAGAGCTCCAATCTCCTTCCTCCTACAAACATTGAGAAAACAGCAAGAGGCTCCTAAACCAATGATCTGGGAGCTCTGAAAACACAGATGCATGGCATTCAAGCAAACACAAAATCAAGAATGAAACATCTCCAAAACAGTAGCAGACTCCTGTGGGATTTACTTGCCCTAAACCCTCCCTGGCCCAGAAACAATCTTGATATTGAGAAATGGCAAGCCAGTTCTCAGTTCTACTCATCCTGTAATTAAAAGCAACACAATACTCTGTGATACTTTGAATATGAAATGTCCCCCCACAGACTCATGTGTTGAATGCTGGGTTCCCAGCTGGTGGCACTATTTTGGGAGGCAATGAAAACTTAAGGATGTGTAGCTGAAGGAAATAAGTCACTGGGAACATGCTTTAAAGGTTATACCTGGTCTCTGGTGGCTCCTCCTCAGCCCCCTTTTCTTTTTGTCCATCAGGAGGTTAAGTGCCTCCTCTGCCTCACACTCCCACTACCATGATGCTCTGCCCAAACACGTGATACCAAGCAACAATGGACTGAATCCTCTGAACCTGTGAGACAAAATAAACCTTTCCTCCTTTAAGTTGTTCTGTCAGGTATTTTGTCACATCAGCATGAATGTCTGACTACTACACTTACTTTATTTGCAAACTATTTGTATGTCTGTTCTAAACTGGCTCAAGGATGTTCCAGGTTTAAATAGACAAAGGTTCCATGTTTTCTCTCATATGTGGAAGATAGATATAAATGTAAATAAAAGTATTATACACAGAACATGTCTCCAACAGTAGAACTATTAGAGGAGACAAGGGAAGAAGGGAAAGAAGAAGAAAATGATAGTGGATAATATCAAAATACATCACATTTGTGTAGGGATAAGACCCAGAAAAACACACTGAAAGCTGTTGAACAATACAGCTTAGGGAAAATGGGGAAGGAAGAGTAATAGAAGGTTTTAGACTGATTAAAGTACAATATATTTACAGGTAAAATGCCAAGGCAAAACCCCACTGAACAATGAACAGACACTTAAACAATGAAGGACGAGATTGAAAAATAGGTCATGATAATGGGAAGGTATTAGTGGGAGGGAAAAATAAATGAAGAGGCTAAAGGAGGGTGAATATGGTCAATGTATTTTCTATACATGTATGAATATGGAATATTGAAGCCTGTCTAAGTCATTCTAAGAAGAAGCAGGAGAAGAAGAATAATGGGGAGGGGGTGAACCAAACTGAAGTACATCATGCAAATATACAGAAATGTCACAATGGAACCCCCATACAACTCTTATATACTATTAAAAATATTTTTTAAAAAAGTATTGACTTTTGGCCAGGCACTGGTAGCTCATACTGGTAATCTTAGCTAATTAGGAGCCTGAGATCAAGAGGATTGAGGTTTAACGTCAGCCCAGGCAAATAGTTCATGAAACCCCCAGCTCCAAAATATGGTAAAAATGAACTGGAGGAGTGGCTCAAGTGGTAGAGTGCCTGCTTTGCAAGTGCAAAGCCTCGAATTCAAGCTCCAGTCCCACCAAAAAGAAAGCCAAAAAAACTCTGACCTCTAGTCTCTGACTGGCATAACTTGAAACACAGACAGAAAAACATAGGCACTTCTCTTAAAAGCTACAAGGGTCTCTCCTCCTAAAACTACATGAGACTGCAAATATACCTATAATTGGGGTATGACAGTATGCATAAAGATAACAAGTGATAGACCATCTAGGGCCCAGAAGAGAAGCTGAGGTGAAACCCTGTGGGAATTAGGACATTCAAATATGTCTGCTTACAGATATGAGGGATTTTAGAAAGTCACAAATGCATGTCCAAGCAAGATGCATGCTTCTAAATATCCTAAGAAGACCTTAATCTTTCACTTCAGAGCAAGCTTAGGTCATCATGAACACTGCCACAGCTCAAAGTTGGTGGGCACAGACTGGGAGAGAGAGGTTCTTTACATTCAAGTTTGAGTGTGTGTGTGTGTGTGTGTGTAATGTATTTTAACCTGTTTCAGCTCCTGGTAATCAAGGCAATCTATCAAAGCACTTTCCAAATGTGAACTAAAGCAATAGGCACTTCATTGGGTACACACAGTAACAGTTCAAATTTGTAGAATTTTCAAAACAGGTATCCTACTACAGCTTTTAACACAAAATAGAAACAATATCTTAGGGGAAAACCTGATTTTCAGAGTTATAGCATTGTTACAATGATAAGGTAAATTTTCAAAAAGAAAAAAACTGCCAAGTGTATGAAGAATAGAACTGTGGCTACTCTCAGGCAGAGAATCTAAAACAGTCCTAGTTCTGTCCTAAATACGTCCAGAGAACTAAGGGAAAGCATGGGTGAAGAATGAAAGCAAATCCGGAAAGTGATACTCTAACCAAATGAGGATTTCAAAAAAGAAATGATCATTTTAAAAAAAGACCAAATAGAAATTCTGAAACTTGAACATACAATAATCAAAACAAAAAATTCACAAGAAGGGTCAACAGCAGACTTGACAAAAAAGAAAAGACAATCAGTAAATTTGAAGAATGGTCAATTTAATGTTTTGAGTTTGTACAGCATTATCAAAAAATTTTTTCTCATTCATGCTATTGATTTCTTACCTTATTAATACCAGTTTTTGTCAGTATTGGGGTTTGAATTTAGAGCCTTGAACTTGCTAAGCAAGCACTCTTCTACTTGAGCCATGCCACCAGCCCTTTTTTGTTTCTTTCAGTTATTTTTTCCGATAGGGTCTCATGGTTTTTTGCCTATGTTGGCCTTGAACCATAATCCTATGCCTCCTACATAGCTGAGATTGTAGATGTGAACCACCATGCCAGCTTTTAATATTATTCTTAAAATACACCATTCTTCTATTCCAGGGATAGATGTTGCTATGGGCTTAATTGTAGCTCCCTCCCTAATATTTGTATGCTAAAGCTGTAACCTCCAAAGTGGCTGTATTCAGAGCAGATCCTTTAACAAGATTATTGGCAATAAAGGTGGAATCTTAATCCCATAAGACTGATTGTAGGTACCATCTGTAACCCAAAGGGAGAAACCTCACAGATATCAATCCTGCTGGCATAATTATCTTGGACTTCCTGCCTCCAAAAGAGGGAGCAAATCAATTTCTTTTGCTTATACCTCCCAATATGCAGTGTTTTGCTATAGTGCTCTGAATAGACTATTACATATGTTAATTAGACTTTAGGGCATGAATTTAGATGCATTATTTGCAAGTAGGTGAACACCTCCTGGGAGGAAGTGATGCCAACTATTGTCCTCAGCACTGTCTGCTTATCTTCTCTGTGAGCCCACAAATATGCTCTGACTTGATGGTGTGAAAATAACGGGTTTGAAAAACAATAATGATCTTTTTAGTATTACTTTTTGTCCCAGACCTAAGAGTTGGTCTGCAACAAACATAGCTATTACTGAAAGAAGAATATTTGCATCTTTTTCAATATACAGTAGCAAGTAATACCAAGGAAACTACTATATTTCAAACTTGAGAAACTAAAAGATTTCAAACTTCAGTTCATCAAGAACTCCTTGCTGAAATTATGGCTAAAGAACTGTCAACAAGAATGTTATATGGATGAATGTATATGTATGTTTTGGATATAGAAATACTATCTTAACTAATAACTAAGAACAAATAGAAATGATGATTAATGGAGCACTATGCAGGACATCTATGATCAGAAAATCTAAAAATTATAAATCTGCTAAAAGTTGAGGAAAAAAGGATGAAGACAAAATGCATATATTAATTCTCTTATGTATAGTAGCTGAGATTCAAAATATCTCATGTGAAGAGGACAATTCAAGTAACAGAAGTCTTAATATATTTAAAAATATAAAGAGAAATATTTTGGAAAGATCATATTGCTAACTAAAATTATGTGTTGGCTGTATAAGGAAAGAAAGAAGAATGAATAGACTAAATTTATCACTACCAAACTAATTAATATCCATAAATGTAAAAACTGTTAATATATTTATTAGAATAAAAATATCATCTGATTAGAAAAAAAGGTAAAAATATTAACAGTTTTGAGAATATGTAAATATAAGTATGCAAGACATAAACCTAAGACAAAATGATTAAGACGAAGGACATAAGATCAATATACAGAAAACAATTGTGTACATACTTGCAATGCAATCTGAAAATGACTTTAAGAAAACAATTCCACCAAAATAGCACCTAAAAATTTTTTAAAAATACTTAATAACAAATTTAACAAAAGAATTGTAAAACTTATACTATGAAAAGTAAAACACATTGTTTAAAAAGAATAAAGATTGTAATAAGACAAATCCCAGATGCATGGATAGGATGATATAATATTGTTTAAATGACAAAAAAAAAGATTGATTGCACATTCAATATAATCCCGATCAGAATCTCAGCTGGCTTTATAGAATTGGAAAAACTGATATTAAAATTCATATGAATAAAGCAGGAAACTCACACTTTCTGATTTCAAAACTTACTACAAAGCAACAGTAATCCAAACAGCATAAGAACAGATATACATCTAAATCAATGGCATAAAATTAAGAGTTCAGAAATAAACCCATGTATATAAGGTTAATCAATGTATGAGAAAAATACCACATCCTTTCAATGGGAGAAAGTATACTCTTGCCAAAAAAATGCCCTGAGACAACTGAGTACAGCAGAAGAAAAGCTTGTATCACAAACAAAATTTAACTCAAAATTAGTAAAAGACCTAAATACAAGAGTTAAAACTATAAAACTTTTTTGCTTTGTTGTTTCAAGGCAGAGTCTTCCCGGGGTTACAGGCATGACCACTAGACCTGTCTAAAACTATAAAACTTTTATGAGAAATTGCAAATCTTATTGACCTCAGATTTCACTATTGGTTCTTAAATATGGCATCAAACTACAAGCAATACCACAATAATAGACAAATCGGACTTCCCTAAAATTAAAAACATTTCTACTTCAAGGAACAGTATCAAGAAGGTAATAAACAAGCCACAAAATGAGAAAAAACACATATCTAAAAAGGATGTATATTTGGAATTAAGAAGTCTTATGCATCAATAATAAAAATGAAAATAACCCACTTTAAAAAAATCTGAATAGATATTTCTCTACCAAAGATATACAAATAGCCAATAAGCATCATTAGTCATCAGAGAATTGCTAATCAAAACCACAATGAGATACCACTTCACATCCAACATGCATTGGCAAGGAGGCAAGGGTGCCAACATATTGTAAGAATATAAAATGACTTTGCGTTAGGAAACATCTCAACAAGTCCTCAGAAGACAAACATGGATTTACTATGTGATCTAGTAATTCTACTCCCAGGTACCCAGCTAAGAGAAATGAAAATATATTTTCAGCTCAGAAATATGTTCCTGCTATGTATGAATATTCATAATGGCATTATTAATAACAGACAAAAATAGAAACAACCAAAACGTCCATAACTCAGTAAGCAAAATTCAATGTATTCATGCAATGGAATTTTTCAGCTCTATGAAAGAATGAAGTAGTGCCACACTGCCACACCACTGATAAATTTTGAAGGTATTTTGTGAGAGAAGGCAGTCACAAATGATCACACAGCACATGAAATGTTCAGAGTAGGTAAATCTATAGAGACATATAGTTAATTGGTGATTGCCTTAGCACCTGGAGATTATAGTTAATGGGTATAAGTTTTCTTTTGGGGGTAATAAAATTATTTTTAAATTCATTGTGGAGATGGTTCTACAACTTTGTGACTAAAGTAAAACCCATTTAATTGCACATTACTAACAGGTGAATTGTGTGGTATGTGAAATACATTTCAATAAACCTGTTATGCATACATGCATACTTACATAATGCAAAACTCTACTCATAGAGATAAAATGAAATGATTTCTTAATGGATTTATGTAAATGAAGTCCAGAAAGATGAATAAGGAAAAAAAGATGAGACCAAAAGGAAACAAATGGTAATAGAGTAGACTGAAGCCCAATCATATTGACAATGGATGATTTTAGATATCTTTAGACGTGCTGTATGCAAGTTCACTAAATAAAAAGACATGGATGTGATGAACATAAAGGGAAGGGAAGAGATGTACCACTGAGCAAAAGAAATCTGATGTAGCTATATTATTACCAAGCAAATTAGAATTTAAGGCAGAAATATTGTAAGAGATAAAGAGAAACATTTTATATTGGCAAAATTATCAAATTGATAGCATAGGAAAATTCAAAATTTGTAGGAAATTGTCAAATAATGAAAGATAGTAAATTCATAATCATCATAGGAAAGGAGTTTTTGTACATCCAAATATGGTTCATTTGTGATTCAACACATGTATATGATGTATCATAATCGAATTAGGGTAATAAGAATTTTCATCTCATCAACCATTAATCATTTTATGTGTTGGGAATTTCATGCTCTTCTATGAAATATATCAGTTTTTTTTTTAACCAACAGTTCTACTGTTCTAGTGAAGAGATAGAAGTAACTCCTACATTCTGTATTTTAGTGTCCTTTCTTGAGCTTTTTCTGACCCTCTCTCCCCACTCCACTCTCTAGTGGCCACTATTCTATTCCATTCCATTCTTCTACAAGGCTGATTTATTGATTTCACATATGGGTAAGAACTTGTGACATTTCTGTTTCTTGTTTGTTTTGCTTAGCAATTGGAGATCATTACATCCATTTCCATCCATGTTGCTGCAAATGGCAGGCATTCGTTCTTTTTATGGCTGAATACTATTCCATTTGTACTTATACCCCATTGTTTCTCTCTGTATAGATGTGTGATAAAATTAGCAGACAAAATATGTGGTAAGAAAATACAGTATTTAAACAACTTGATAAGTCAAATTGACCTAAAGCACATGTATAAAATGACTACTTAAGGAAATGTCAGAATCCACATTTCTTTAAAGTTTGAAAAACAGTGAAGTAGAATCCTCTGTTTTGATAACCTCAAACAATGAAATGTTAACTACATGGATTTGAGATATTTTATATGACTATTAACTTTGCAGTCATTTAGGAGCAAAAAATTAAAAATTATACTAAAAATTGGAAAAACTTTCTAGAGAGACAGATCAAAACATGATGTTGACCCCCTTCAGCTTCACTGTCCCTCACTGCCTCCAAAACCTCCTGTCAACCTCCTTACTCTCAGTTTCTTAATTTGTAAAATAAATATCAAAGCACAACAGAATGAAAGGTTTAATTACCCAAAATGCACTCAAAAATGTTAATTTTCTTTCTTCCTTCCTTCATCCCAAACACTGAAGACTAAAATTTTAATCTTAAATTAGATTTAGATAAGGTGGATAGAGTATACAAATGTACAGTGTTACATGTCAAAATGTATACAATGGCTGAAAGAAATAGTCTCCCTCAATAAGTCCTTAAAATTTCTATCAGTGGACTTCCAGAATAACTAAAGAGGCCAGTGCATTTCTACATTTCTTCATGCATTTGACATGATTTAACAGTTAAGAAACTAAAAACAAGCCAGGCACCAGAGCTCATGTCTGTAATCTTAGCTACTTAGGTGGCTGATATTGGTAGGATCATGATTTGATGCCAACACAGACAAAAAGTTCACCAGACCCCATTTCACCCAATAGTTGGATTCAGTGGTGTGCACTGTCACCCCAGCTACACCAGAGGCTGAGAATGGGAAAATCCCGTGATCCAGATGATCCCAGGCAAAAATGTTTGCAGGCTCCCTCTTGATGGAAAAAAAAAAAATGGACATGGTGGTGTGTGCATGCTATTCCAGCTACACAGGAAATCTAAAATAGGAGAATCAAAGTCCAGAACAGCTGGTCAAGAAACAGGACCTTATCCCCAAAATAACCAGAGCAAAAAGAGCTGGAGGAGTGGCTCAAGAAGTAGAGTGCTTATCTAGTAAGCTCAAAACCTTGAGTTCAAACCCTCATACTACCAAAAAAAAAAAAAATCCAAAGCAAAATAAACGTGAAATATTGAAGCTCCATTTTCAGTAAAACCAGGAGATGACTATGATGAC
The DNA here is from genome assembly GCF_047511655.1 of Castor canadensis. Taxonomy (NCBI): domain Eukaryota; kingdom Metazoa; phylum Chordata; class Mammalia; order Rodentia; family Castoridae; genus Castor; species Castor canadensis. The sequence continues at coordinate 43,611,450 of NC_133389.1, read as the reverse complement.
AGATTCTAAAGTGAACCTCAGTGATTTTTCACCTATTGCAGTCTGTGCCTTAGCATCATACCCTCTCCTTGAATACAGGAAGGACCAGTAAAATCTAGCAAAAATATTGGGATGTCATGCCCTTGACTAAGTTATATTAGGTAAGAAATCCATTTCACAAAATTCATGTGAAGACAAAGAGTAACCATGTTGGAGAAGCTCCCATGATGAGGAATTTGCATCGCCAATAAGACCTGAGAACAACCCATAGAGATGGTGTTTAATAGAAAACCAGGGCTCTCATTTATATAGCTGCAAGGAAACAAATTCTGCCAAGGACCTGAATGAACTTGGAAGTGATTCTTCCCCTTCCAGCCTACAGATGAGAATGCAGCCCAGTTGACACTGACATTGCAGTCTCTTGAGACTCCAAGCAAAGGACCCAGATAATAAGCACTTGAGTTTCTAACTCTTAGAATGGAGATAATAAATCTATGCTCTTTAAACTCACTAAGTCTGTGCTCAGTAGTTATGCAGTAAGAGAAAGTGAATACACAGGCATAATGGTCAGAAAACAAAATATATACCAAGAACTATTAAAAGCATCTGAAATCAGGCAGAAATCATATGCTGAGGAAAGAGCAGGACACTGAAACTTACCTTAGTGAAAACATTATAATACAAAAATATTAGAAGTTATCTTCAAAAATTGTGTGAAATCTGGAGTAAGCATATACCATCATGGACCAAGATTAGTTCACAGATGCAAGGTATACAGCATTGCAGAAAGAATATCACAGATGAACCATAATTATAGGGAATTTACACAAGGGGGAGAACCTCCCACTGGGGAGGGATTGTGCCTTGCCTCCTACCCCCAACAACCTCGTCAACAAGCTGACTCCAGAAATTCCATTTTGTTCAGTGCTATTGGGAAAAACATCATTAGTTGCATGGAAAGAGGCAGGAATATTTCAGGCTAAAGAAGGAAATTTAATCAAGGATCACTGCAGGACTGTGTAGATCCTAACATCATTTCTTAAAGCAGACAATCTTGGGCCAGAAACTGTGGCTCTTACCTACCATACTAGCTATACAAGAAGCATATATGTAGGAGGACTACAGTCTGAGGCCAGACCCCAGCAAAAAACACAAGACCCTATCAAAAGAAAGGAGTAAATAAATAACTTAAAATGAAAAGGGTTAGGAGCACAACTCAAGTGGTAGAGCACCTGCCTAGCAATCACAAGATCCTGCATTCCAATCCCATTACCACCAAAAAATGAAACAAACACAAAACTCAAGATCATCTTAGTTTGTATGCTATGTCATTCAGAGATAAGTTTTCTGTTTATTTAGGCTCCTGGACTACTAGGGATGAGATGTCAAAAACTAACAAAGGTTAAGGAGCTAAATATAAGCTGCTGGTTTATGTTCTTCAGTTCATTTTTCATAGGATCTGGATATGAAGGTCACTGAACTCACTCTAAGGGCCTCTGCAGGTAACAGGTGAAGCTGGGAATGCAAACCCAGTTGTGGCCCTAGATTTGGTAGTATTAGTAACCAGACAAATGCTGGTCTTTTCCAGCTTGGTATGTGCCAAGTAGTGTCCGACCTACTTTGCATGTGCTGGTTCAGTGAGCCTTCAGATCAGTCCCAGGAGATAAGGAACTTATTATGCCTCTTGTGGTTCCTGTCATGAAAATTCACCTATGGGCTCCTTCTTTATTCAGAGTGAAGTCTCTGACAAGAAATTTACAAAAGTTACATGTCATTTACAAAAAAAAAAAAGGAAAAAACTTCATAAAATTCCTTTGAGAAATTTTCAAACCTAAAGATTATAGCCAAGATACCAGTTAAAGCTACTCACATTTGGTATTCGACATTGTTATTGGTATCTCATTATCTCTGCCTTAAGTTTAGTAGTGAAGTTAGAAAAATACCCAAATCTACTTCACAGCTCTTAGATGCAGAGATTCTGCACCTGACAAATTTTTTGAAAAAGGAAAAGAATATCTCACTGACAAAGGTATGAAACCAGTGTGGACCATATCTGCATGTTTCACAAATAATATTTTAGCTAGAAAATAAAATCCAGTAACAACAAATGGCCCTTTGGTTGGTCTCTGTCCTGAAATCTTAATCTCATGAATTTTAAAATATAATCTAAAAAAATAGGCTATAATCCAACACTGAGAATTTCACCTAATGTTGACAAAGTATAGAAAACTAATTTTATCATAACCCTATTTCAGGTACATCTGTTTGATTCATGTTTAGTATAAGAAACAGCAGAAAGAATACACTCATGAATAGCCATATGAATTACGTGTGAATTACACTGAGCTTTAATCATGTGTGAAATAAAGCACAGGCTTCAAACACCAAAGGGGAAAGAAAAAAAGAAAACAGAACATTAACTGTGCATTGAAGTACAGCTAAAGTGGAGATGGATTAGTAACAAACGTCTCACATACTAGTCATGTTTCATGACTTCCAAAATAACCTAAAATGTTTGGACACATAAAGAAACTCAGAGGGGAAAAAAAATCTCTGTAGTAAGACAGGTATCCTGGTCCCTCTATAATGAGTGTCAGTAAACAAAGTTGTGAGGACTTGTATAATAAAGTTACATAAATTACCAACTTTAATCTCCTCGAAATCTTTATTTTAATCTGCTTAATTATCAAGAAGATTGTTAAGTATGTTTGCTTGGCTGACTCCTTAAAGCATAAATACTTATCTCTCTCACCTTTCTTAACAACATGATGTAAAATAATAGACTGTTGGTTCAGAGATGAATTAAAAAACCTACACTCTGGGATATAAAATTAGAACACGTGGACCCTGTTTCAGAGGGATGTTTTCCAATCATGACAACAAGAACAGATTGACTAAGGGTGGAGACAGAATATTCAGGTTTAACATATGGTGACTGTAGGGCAAACATCAGCTCAGGAATCAAGTCAAGCTCATGTCTGTGAAGACTATTTGCTGGCGCATATTCTTCTCTTGACAAGTTAAATATTTTCCCATGCAACGTCAAAAAATGATTGTCCTGTATTTAGCACATTAATTGCATTCAAATTTGAAACTTATCCTTTGTGAATACATATATAGCTTTTGTTGTTATTTCCTTGTACTTCTCTTTGGATCATTGTCCTTATGTTGTCTTATCCTCACCTATCAACATAATTATCTTATTCTATTTATTACTTAATTGGTGTGTATGTTGATATACAGATTGGAGTTAGAAAGTTAGTCTAATTGGCTGGCTGGAATAATGACTTGCTTAATAGGATTACTTAGCAAATCTGGCCTGAAATTAAGTGTGGTGTTACAACATTTTGATGTATTAGTTAAAATGATAAAAGGAGGAAAAAAAGGAGATGGGGAGTCCAAGATCTAAAGATCTCAGAAACAAAAAAGTATTTACCAATTATGTGAAAAGTTATACACTCCTTAAAATTCAGACACAACCTAGTTATGGAAGAGTAAGGGAGAATCCTAATTTTAATCTAACTAATAAAATTACATTTATTTTCATTTTTACCATCTAAATAAATGTATGTGTGTAAATATAAAAACAAATTAAATTTGTTACTGGGGATATTAGTTGCATCCTAAGTTAACATATAAAATAAAGTTCATTCTAAATGATAGTATCTTTTGGGATCAAAAGGGTGAGGTTAATGGGGTTCCCTTTTTAAAAATACAGCATTTCAAAATGCAGACTGAGCAACATTCAAGTTTAACTCTAAAACATTATTCTTGTTATGGATCAGACATATCCTCCTTCATCAAGTTATAATCACAGAACACAGCATTACCAACCTAACTTGATGCCAGTAAAATTAACACCACTTTTTTCTCTGTGTTTTTTTCTCTTTCTATGCCTAATATGTTGAGGCCATTTTGGCATTTCCACAAGTAAACTTATATTAGTACATGTCTGCTTTAACTTGTCTGTGATGAGTCATATTAAGAAAAAAATTTCAGTGCAGTAGGAACATCTGTGAAGTTAGCTTGGAACTTGTCTCATCATGCTAGAGACACCTTTCATAGTCGATGACCATAATTTCAAAGCCAAAGTATAACTTTACAACCAGTAATGTAATTTAACACCTCAGCTCAAATTATATAGGTAAAGAAAGGCTAGAATTGAAATCTATCTTTTTATAAAATAAATGTATACATTTATAGCACACAGGAAACAATATTATTTTATTTTGGAAAAAAATAAAATCAATATGAATAGGATCTGAATTCCATAACAAAATATTCAGACTCCCCTTGGAATTATATTGCATCAATTGGCTTGGGCCAAGGAAAATTTGACTCATAGTGCCTGAGACAAATTTTCCTCCCGTGAAGATGGCATTGTGCACAGGAGACAGAGAAAGACTATAGAAAAGGGAGGTTATTATGGTTTTTTTCCAAAGTTTAACATTTTCAAATTGCCTCCTGAAAACACTTCTACTTTTCAAATTTTATATACCAACAACATGCTTTCAGGTACTGTCACCATGCTCATCCTTCCCCAGGTGACTGCTCCTGCTTGTTCGTCAGTTCAGGAGAGGTTTGGGTCAGGGAAGGGTGTGTCCCCACTGTCACATAGGAGGCATGGATGTTGGGAGCCACAGGCAAAGGCAGAGCACTCAGCTTCTCCAACCTTGAAAACTCCAATGAAACTAACTTTACCAAAACACAAAACAACAAAACATCAAAGCAAAGTAGTTGACCACTTGGATTCACTTTTTGAGTAGCTTCTTTGTTTCAGAGTAGGTAAGAATCTGAATGCATCTCTCAATTTTCCAGAAATGCAGTCCTTTTATTTTTCTATTAGTCATTTCCAAATCAACTCCATATTGAATCAAGTGATGGAAGATGAATCTCAATCACTTGGGATTTTATCTTCACTTCAACATTTCTGAGGTTGGTGAAAGTTTTGCCTAATTCAGTGAGGAGCAAGGGTGCTGGGGAGGAACCAATACTAATCACAGATGAAAAACAAATTAAGCTGCCAAAAAGAGTGAAAAGACATTTTAGAGATTCTTTTTCATGTACTACAAGATCATATTTGGGGAGAAAATTTAATTTCTTCTCCTTGCTCTTATGCCTCAACCCTCATAATTGAACCTTGAGACTTTTCTGCTCCCCCAGGCAAAATGCTGGGCAGCCACCAGACAGGGCTAGATTCTTCCAGAGATCTCTTGAAAGGCACAGTTTGGAAGAAAATGAATCCTCTATACTACTGGTGAGTCTGATAGTTTTTCATAAGAAGCTTTTACACTTTTGTGAATTTATTTGCAATCAGCATCTGGTATTGAAGCATAGACCCTTCACAGTCACTAATGGGCAAAGCCTAGGCAAGGAATCCATAAGGTTGTTCAATGGTGTTACACACAAGGGATTCTAGTGTGACAATGTAGCATGTTTTCAGCAGAGATTACATCACAAACTGAGTGTACACAACACATGCTCATTGCTATTCAGGCAGCATGCCAACAGCAGAAAGAAAGATCTGCTCATTTGAATTGTTTCCAACAAAACAATACAAAGAATAAAACAAATTTGTAACCCGAGTTTTAATGTTTTAGAAGAGTTCACCTTTTTGTACATAGTTTAATTAGATTTATGGCCAGATTGATAAATTACTGTTTAGAAAAATATTTTCTAGCCCAAATCAAATTAAGTCATTGTAATTCTCCAGATTCATAAACAATGAAGTTAAACTCTTTCCATATGCTATTTTTATTTCATTAAAATTATTTTAAGATGATGGCAGGTTGCTGACAGCCCCATTTTCTTGTGTTTCCACTAATCTGAAATAAAATCTCAGGTACATAGCTACAAGGAGACTTATGCAAGTGTTAGTACACTAAAAAAGAGGGTTCCCATATAAGGACAGACAGTAGCTAGAAATACCAATCTCTAAACCTCTCAAAGCACAAATCCACCTTGGCATGCAGCATTGACCTGGACCTGCCCCATCTCACACTTCTCTCAGCCCAGGCTTTTTTGTTTGTTTTTTTGTTTGTCTTTTTCTCTGTCTGGACTTGAATCACTTCCCATGAGGGCCACCTTATGAACAAAAAAAAAACCAACAACACAGAGGCCTAAGATCAGCTCAGCAAGCATTGCCTAGGTTGGATAGGCAGCTGCATGCCACCACTTGGAGCAGAAAGACCAACAAGGAAACCAACCAGCTGGATGAACCAGTTTCAGTCCTGAGGAGCACTTCTCAGTCAGGCCCAGTGTGGAGGCAAATACACCTGACTTCTGAGAAAATCTTTGGCTAATAGGACTAACCCAGAGCTGATAGGGGCAAGGAAAAGCTGCTCTGCCCAGGGTCTTAATCCAAAGGAAGGGCAGGAAGTGAGTGGACTGATTGGATAGAGCTCAACATCCTTCTCTATTCCAAGACAAGAGGGAGCTGAAGTGAGTTGGTCAGTTAGCTGGAATCCTTAACCTACTGCCCAACCCAGCAGTAATCCAATGGTATTCTCCTTCATGGAAATATCTGGTTTGGTATTGAATTGGTGAACTTATTATTGCTGAGTTAAAACCCTAGGCCAGTGGTCAGAAATGACACATTGATCTTATCACTAACCAGTCCTGCCAGAACATAAAGTATTCTGGGATAGACTTTAGTTCAAGGAAAAGACTTAAGGTAACTACAATCCCCAATCAACTAATTGACTAAAGATAAGCAAAAATCAAAATAAAGGCACTAGAAATATGAAAAACCCAGGGAATATGAGTCCTCAAAAATCAAAAATCACACAAGAAAGGATCTGATTGATAGTGAAGAGGTGGAAAGCTTAATTTCTGAGCCAAAAAAATGATGATAAAACAATGAAAGGAAACATTCATTGTTTAACAGTGAATGTTCATTGCATAAACATCTCAACAAAATCAAAGAGAATATGAATAAACAGATAAATGAGTTCAAAGAGAATACAAAGAAACTACTAAATAAACTCAAAGAGGATACAAGCAGCTGAATGAACTCAAGGAGGATACAAATAAATAGCTAAATGAAATAAGGAAGAAAATGCACGACAAGAAAAAGGAATTCAATAAAGATATAGAAAGCCTGAAAAACAATCTAATTGAAACTCTGGAAATGGAAATCTTCTTAAGTCAAATGAAAAAAAAAATCAGTTGAAAGCCTCTCCAGCAAAGCAAAGTGAATCAAGCAAAAAACAGAATATCAGGGCTTGAAAACAATGTCGATGTTGTTAGGAAAACACCACACACCACACACAAAGGAGGCTCACGAGAGGTTTCTCATGTCCAGAAGTTTAATAAGTGGGCAGGCTGGCTGAGAGAAGATGGCGCAGCAGCTTCTCTTGGTGGGTCTGGCCTTAAGTAGCATTTGTGGAGGATGTTAGGGCTAGGGGTGGGCAAAGGGAGATGGCGAAAGATAGGGAGCTTGTGGGCTTGTAGGTTTCATTTCTTGCAAAAGGAAACCTGCTGCTGAAAGGGTTACAAAATGGCTCCTGATTGCAAAATGGCTCAGGTTACAAAATGGTGGCAGGGGCTGTTCTTATCAGATGTAATAGAAAAATTGGATGAATATATAGAAAAAAGAATGAAGAAAAGTGAATATTCAAGAACTCTGTGACTCCATGAAAACACCAGATCTACAAATCACGGACATTGAAGAAGAACAGGTATAAGCTAAAAGCACAAGAAACATATTCAACAAAAGTAATAACAGAAAATTTCCCAAATCTCAAGGAAAAGATGCCCATTCAGGTACAAGAAGCCTTGAGAACTTCAAACAGACACAACCAAAATAGAACTTCTCCATGGCATATTTTAGTTAAAACATTAAGTACAGAGAACAAAGAAAGAATATTGAAATCTGCAAGGGAGAAGAGCCAAGTCACATATAAAGACAAACCCATCAGAATAACAGATTTCACAACAGAAACCTTAAAAGTAGGGAATGCAAGAAGAAGTATTTCAATCACGGAAAGAAAATAAATACAAAACTAAACTACACTACTCAGCAAACCTATCATTTATAATTGAAGGAGAATTAAAAATCTTTTGTGACAAAAACTAAAGCAATTTCAAGTAGGATACCAGTGGCTCACGCTTGTAATCCTACTACACTGGAGGAAGAGATCAGGATGATCACAGTTCAAAGTCAGTCTGGGCAAATATCTCAAAATACCCATCACAAAAAAAAGGACTGGTGGAGTGGCTTAAGGTGAAGGCCCTGAGTTCAAGCCCCAATACCATAAAAAAAAAAAAAACCCTAAAGCGATTTATGACCACTAAATCAGCAATCCAAAAGATACTCAAAAAGAATCCTACACACAGAAAATGAAGATAAATATAGCCATGGAAATATGGGAATAAATAAATAAATCTCCCCAGATGAGTAGATAAGTAAATTAAGAATAAGAAAGAATCAACTGCTAAAAAATAAAAAACCAACAAAATGGCATGAATTACCATATAACTTTCACACTTTTACACCACATGTCTTTAACACTGAATGTTAATAGTCTCATATTTCCCAATCAAAAGACATAGAATGACAAGTAGGATTAAAAAACAAGAACCAACAATTTGTTGCCTACAAGAAATATACCTCACTGACAGAAACAAACATTGGCTTGGGGTAAAAGGATGGAAAGTACCTCACATAATGAAAGCTAGATATGACGAACCTCTAGCCAGCATCCTACTACATAGTGAAAAAATAAAATCATTTCCTATAAAGTCAGAAATGAGAAAAGGATATTTACTCTACCCTCTCTTACTTAATATAGTATTGGAATTTCTTGTCAGAGAGATAAGGCAAAAAAGAGAAATAAAAGAGATTCAAATAGGGAAAGAAGAAGTCAAATTTTCCTATTTTCAGAAAGTATGATTCTATACCTGAAAGACTCCAAGGATCCACCAAAAAGTTCTAGGCCTGATTTAAAAAAATAAACACTTTCAGAAACATAGTTGGATATAAAATCAGCATATAAAAATCAGTAACTCTTCTATATACTAACAGTGAATGGTCTGAGAAAGAAATAAGTAAAACATTCTTATTCACAATAGCCTCAAAAAAATAGCTAGATATAAACCTAACCAAGGAGGTGAAAGACCTCTACAACAAAAACTGCAAATGTTGAAGAAGACACCAGAAGGTGGAAATACCTCCCATGTTAATACAGTGACAGAATTATGAAAATGGCTATATTTACCAAAAGCAATTTATAGATTCAATGCAATGCCCATCAAAATTCCAATGTCATTCCCTGCAGAAACAGAAAAATCAATCCTAAATTTTATAGGGAAGAATAAAAGACCCCATACAGCAAAAGTAATCATGAGCAAAAAGAACAATGCTGGAGGTATCACAATACAAGCCTGAAAATTATACTACAGAGCCATAGCAACAAAAACAGCATGTTACTGGCACAAAAACGTCATAAAGAGCAATGGAACAGAATAAAAGACTTAGGCATAAATCCACACAGCTACAACCATCTGATCTTTGACAAAGGAGCCCAAAACACATGTAGAAAATACAGCCTCTTCAACAAAGGTGCTGGGGAAACTGGTTATCCACATGCATTAGACTTAATCTAGACCCCTGTCTCTAACTCTGTACAAAAATCAAATCCAAATGGGTCAAATAACTTAAAGTAATACCTGAAACTCTGACACTGCTACAGGAAAAATCAGGACTCCAATTGACCAGAAAACAAGAGCAAGAATTGACAAATGGGACTCTATCAAATTTAAAAACTTCTGCACATTGACAGAAATAGTTACAAGAATCAGTGGGAGAAAATTGTCACCGGCTAGTCAACAGATAAAGGATTAATATCCAAAATACACAAAGAGCTAAAAAAATTAACAGCCAAAGAACAAATATTTTAATTAATAAATGGACAAATGGATTGAACAGACAATACTCAGAAGAAGAAATACAAATGACTAATAAATACAAGAAGCAATGTTCAATGTCTTTAGCCATGAAAGAAATGCAAAATCAAAACTACACAAAGATTCCATTTCACCCCAGTCAGACTGGCAATCATCAAGTAAACAAACAATAAATGCTAGTGAGGATGTGGAAGAAAGGAACCTTCATACAATGTTGGTGGGAATGTAAACTGGCACAACCACTATGGAAATCATTATGGAGTTTTCTCCATACTAAAATGGAGAATTTAAAATGGACCTAATTTATGACCACGCCATACCACTCTTGGGCATACACTTGCAGAAGTGTTAATTAATATGCAGTATCCTTTTTCAAATAATTTAGCCATGCAGTCATCTAATTACCTGACAAAAATAAAATGTTTTGGGGGAACATAACAAAAAAGAGAGAGATACATTTACACCCATATTTATTGCACCTCTATTCACAACAGCTAAAATATGGAGTCAGCCAATCTGCATTATCAGGTTTCTTTATAGTCATTTATGATGACCATTTTTGTAGCTCTAAATTCTTACCAAAAAGATATCATTTTATAAATATCAGGTACCAGCACATACTGTTATTTTTATCACATCTATTTTTTTCTCTATTTCATTTTATTTTCACAAATAACTCTTGATAATGAATTTGATAAGAAAATGGTAGCCATATTTGTTTCCTCAACAATTCTGAGTAAGATATTCTAGGAGTTCTTTCCAAAAATAAAGGAATAAACAATGAAAGAATCCAGGCACACAAGACCATGGTACTGTGTGATTCCATTTCCTTGGAACAGCCACAGCAGGCAAATCCATAGAAACTGAAAGCAAGATTAGAGAATGCCAAAGCCTGGGGAAATGGGGAAATAGCTAGTGATTGCTTAAAAAGTTTTCTTCTTCAACAATGAAGATGTTCTATAACTAGATAATGGCAAGAGTTGTACAGCATTTTGGATATGCTAAATAAGATGAGTTTTACACTTAAAATGGTTAAAATAGTGAAATTTATATTTAATGAAGTTCACCACAATTTTTTAAAAAGCAAAGAAAAAACAAAAGTTCTGAGTTCTGAAACATGTGGCATGACAATAAATCGTCAGAATAAAGAGCCCTGTAAACTTACTCTTGACATTATCTGACTATTTTCCATTCATGCATCCAACTCTAATTCTAAATAAAGAACTGAAAAGAATTTGTTTAGGCTGCCTTAATTATTTGACAAAATAACTTAAATACTGATTTCATCATGAACATAGAAATCATAAATCAATCATAATATCATTGTTTGGAAAGAACCTGCTCCTGCCCATTTTACCCTAAGAAGAGATGAAGATTTGTAGTTTATTCAACTAATATACACTGATAGGTAGCAGTTAGACTTGAGCAACCGGGACATGCAAAGGGAACCAAAATGGAGGCTCGTTGTTTCAGTGTGCCCGTGCTTAGGGCCCTGTTCACTCTTTCTCCCCCTACTTGCTTGAATGCTGCAAGTTAAATTTTTATTGAAGTAGGCTTTTGGATCCCACACCGTTATAAAACACCTGCAAAACATAAAGAGACCCTAATATGACTGATAAGAGAGAAGACTTGTGTGAACTGATAAGGAGAAAGCCTAATGTGGCTGGACTCTCCTCAAAATCAAAACTGCTCTGGAATCCCTTGCACGTGTTTCCAAGCGAAAAGCAAGTTCTGGTCTAAACAGGTTAAGAATTGCCTTTTGCCTATTACCATGTCATAATAATCTCATTGTATTTTTAAATTTTCTCCCTCCATGGGTTATTTTTTGGTAGTAATGGGTAATCCCAGGTACAGAATGATTCTTGAGACATGTCATAATTCTTTCACAACTTTCATGTCACTCACCCCCCATAGGCTGGTCCTGGATAAGAACTTGACACCCTAAGCTCCTGAACTTCAATTAAAAACTTGTGTTGGAGTGGAAATGGTCATCATTCTCCATCTCTCTCTCTAAGACAACCCACTTTGACCTCTGAAAATGCCTCTCTAATCTAGTAAACTTTGCTATTCCTTTCACCAAGTTTCACATCTTGTCTGGATATCTCTTGCTGAACACAAGAATTGAGATGCTGGGCTGACCTCCAAAACACACATCTCGCACTACTGTTTCCACCATGTGCAGGCAGTGGGTGTTCTATGTGCTTTAAATATATTATCCAACTTAACCATCTCAATAACCCCATGAGGTTGGCATTATCACCCGGATTTTAAAGATGAGAAAACTAAGAGAGGGGTAAGTGGCCTTTCTAAGGTCATACACCTGTTAAGTGGTATTGCCAGGATTCAGATGCAGCCATTCTGGCTCTATGCTTTCAACTGTTATGATCCAATATTTAAACAAATCAATACTGCTGGACACTTGGAATTTATTTAATGTTTTGCTACTACCAACAAAAATCAGTGGACATTTGTGAAGCCAAATACTTAGGAAAAAATCATTGTTACACTAAAAGTTCCTGCAAATGATATTGTTTCAAATTATATTAAAATTTAAGTCTTTTGATATAAATAATAAATTTTTGAAATGGCCAGCCTTACCTTTGTGAAGGAGCTTGTTCACATGTGAGGGAAATGTATTGATTGTGAAGCATACACCACCTTATCTGGTTGTATCATCTGTGATTAAAACTTGGATATTACCTATCTTATAAGTGGCAGAATCAAAATTGGAACATTGCCTACTTTTGCTTTTTGCTTTTTAAACTCATAATCTTTTCCCTTGACTACACTGCTCCTCAAAATAAAAGTCCTGTGTCATCGCACAAATTCTGCAACACTTTAATTTCAACCACCTTGTCATAATTTTCACACCAAATCAAAATCTAACATAAGTGCACATAAAGATTACATTCATTTGTAAGGCTGTACCTTGAAATAGCAGTTTCTACCCAATAGTATAGTATGTATTAACCATGTTGACAATTTGCTAATGACACTATAAAATATTCCCCACTAATACAACTCTCTTTAGAATTTCCATTCCATTTTAGCCTGAAATACAATTTTACAACATGACCATATCACATCATTTAATCTCTAAACACAGCAAAGACAAGAAACCAAGTTAACATTGTTTTATTACATTTTTAAGCATTATTTTACACATCCAATTTTTGTTTATTGTAATCTGCCAAATTTCAAAAGCAAAGTAGAGTCTTTTAATGGCAAAATTAAAGCTCTGTTTAAAATACTGCAAAACAAATCCCCATTGCATTTTAGACAGTTGGCTGCTTCCTCATAAATGTAAGAAAAATAATCTGTACACTTACATAAAAAAACCCAAAACCATTCGCTGGAAAAAAATGAAAGCTTGAAAAAGATAGTTTCTTGCATACTAAAATAGCACAATTTTTATCTATCTGGCACATGTGAGGAAAGAATAATATGACATGTTAAAATGACTGTGTTAAAATTAGAACTTAAAAGGAAAATGACTCTTTCAAAAGTCTCAGTCTAAGAAACATAGATTTCAGGAGCCAATGAGAAAATTTAAAATGTAGAATCAAATCAGAAATTTAGATACATATTTAACTGAAGGTCACGTTAATGCCCAGAGGGTTACAGGAAGGATAGAGCCTTCCTCGTGAACATCTTGTTTGTTCTGCACAACCAGTTCAGGCCCGTCGAAAATGCCTTAGTCTCATCACTCAGTCAGCCCTCTCCTTGATTCCAACTCCAAATAAGGAGAGGCATGAAGAAGAGCTTGGCTCATACTTCACCAAAATCAAATGGTAGCTGCACTGGCCCAGGTAACAAAGGAAAAGGCCAAGTCAAGCCTAGAAAAAAGTTTAAGTTTCTTTGATATCACTAACAATCCTTGCTGGCCTCTCTCTTTGGTCTTGAAAGTCTGGGTCTTCAAGTTGTTCCCTGACTGTCCAAGTACCCCACCTGGGCTTATTCTCTCTCCAAAAGATAATTTGATGTCTTGGGCTTGCACTCTCCTTTTGTTCTTAAATGACAGTTTGATTCCTTTCATGCCTTCTAAATTCCTATTTCTATTAGTGTAAAACTCCTTATAACAAAGCAAATTGAGAAAAATTAATGCACACTGATGGATGATTGAAAATCTGGAGTTCTTGCCATCATTGAACCTCTGCTGGAGGTCTTTTGGACAATATTGGCAAACAGATAAAAGAAGGGGACTGACAAGGGCTGGCTTTTCTGGAATCAAGCTAGTGCCAATTTATAATAGGTAATGAGTAGGGAAAGGGAATTTTGCAGCTCCAATTTCTGATTTGACATAGTGTAAGTGGGAACAGGTATGTGGTTTGAGTAAGGACACCCCACTTCCTGCTTTCATGAAGATTTGCCTCCCAGCTCCATGTAGCCTCTAAACTATGACTGAGAGGACATGGTTAATTGGCTCTAAATAAAAATGTTTGGAGAAAAGAAAGACAAGGAAAATGGTGATAGAGAATTCAATGTGAGCAGAGATAAAGTTTTAAAGATATATTTTAAAAGAAGGTTTTAGTATTAGCTCCCATGAAAAGCACCACGTCTGTGGAACCTTGCCACCAGAAAGCAGGAAGTCCTAGCTGTAGTGTGTTTTCCCCGCTTGTTTCTAACTTGTGGATATGGAAATCTTTACACAGACTGTAAAGAAAATCTACTTGCCCACCTAGCTTCCTCTTTCCCTCCCACTGAGACCAGAAAAGTGTAATTTGTTTCCAAGTCTAAACAGATGACTCAAGTAATTATGAACTATTTCCTGGTCACGTCAGATAACATGCCTAAGAACTAGGCATGAGAAGCTCGATCTTTTCAAAACCCTGGCTTCCTACTGCAGGAGAAACCACTCCTTAGCCTCTCTTTAAATTACTGCCATTTTCTTCTTTGTTTCCATTTCATTTTAAATATTATATTGATTAATATTTTAACTTATGCACACATTCATTTCAAACTATGTTCCTACAAATTTGTTTCCAAAGTCAAATGACGAATTTAATAGTGGGGTTGTGGGAAGTTTTCAGAGCAGCAAAATTTTTAATTGAATTTAGTCTTAACTGTTTCCTAAAACTTTCTTCAAATGGTGGCACCTAATATTTTAGCTTATTTCTTAGACTATCACTTGAAGTGAATATATATGAATGTGGTATTGGCATAGCTTAGCCATTTTCTGACTAATACTTACCTGACATATTTATTGGGAAAATACCTTTAAAGAACAGATCCTTTATAGACCCCAATTCCAATGCTGCAGCATGAGCTTTGCCAGTTGACTATTTTAGTTTTTTGTACTTCATGGAAAAGATAAGCAACAAATTGCTTCAAAAATACAAATTGACAAGGAGCATAATTCAAAATTTAGAAAAAAATTATTGTATATGCAGATGTTCCTCTATTTATAATGGGATTATGTGCTAATAAAACATTATAAATTGAAAATGCTGGTACATTGAAAAATGCATTCAATATACCTAACGTACTGCACATTGTAACTTAGCAGCACAGTGCAGCACTGAGTGTCATTTCCTTTCCTTTGTGATCAAGTGACTGACTGGGAGCTGTGGCTTGCTACCACTGTCCAGCATTGCAAAAGAGTAGCACACGGCATATTGGAGCCCAGGAAAATATCGACATTCAAACTTCAAAGTGCAGTTTCTCCTGAAGGTGTATCATTTTCTCACTATAATAAAGTCAAAATATGGTAAGTCAAGCCATTATAAGTCATGGACCATCTACATATAAATTGTAACTGAGTTTTACAATATTACTTTCTGAAACATCCAGAATGTCTGCAGTAATATGTCTAATTGTAGCATTGTGATCTTATCTCTTTGCACATGCTTCTGCTAATGTAAGAAATTTGGGTTCCAAATTATTTAAAAAGTCAAGTCCATCTTCTTCCTGTTTGTCACTGCAGCAACCTATGGAACCGGCTGGAGATCCCCTTCCTTCATAGCGATAGGTAAGGACATAGTCTTGCAATGGTATGTGGTCTTCACTCTGATTACATGCGTGCAACTTCTGTAAAATTTTTAAAAAGGATTGTATTATTGTTTTAAACAACTTAAATATATGAACATAAAATTTATTTTTATTTACCTTTTATGCTTAATTTTTAACCAGTGTGTCCTCTAATGGATTCCTACACACAAAAAATGCACATGATTGGTCTATATCACAACCATACCATAAAATCAACATATTTTATACTTTTAATAATCCATACAAATAAAAATTATGTACATAAATCTCATATTAAGTACACTTAAACTATCATGAACTAGCCCTAAATTTTATGTTTAAAGGTCACATTAGTCCACAAAATGGAGACAACATGCATTGTAGTTAGAATTCAAGCTTGAATGTAAAACAGTCCTAGTTTTATCAAGGCTCTGACTTTGCCAATTAGTTATATTACTTTGGGAAAGTTACTAAACATCTTTAAGTTTCACTGTCCTCATGTCAAAAATGGGAATATAGGCAGTGACCATCCCACAGTACTATTTTGGAAATTAATGATGAAATAATATTCCATGAAAGTACACTTATGCCCATCACAAGTCAATGCACAACAGATGTTAACTAAAATCACTATTACATACAGCTATGAAGTAGATAAGAATTACAGCTTAGCCTCAGAATCAAAGTTCCAAGATAGCCAAAAGATGAGATGCACAAAAAATTCACTGAAATTAAAAATAATCAACACATTCTAAATTGCAAAAACTGGGTTTTTGTAGTGAATCAGCAAATATTCAGCCACATCTACCTTCATTGCTGTCTATCACTGGCCTGTCTGCCAGCTTGTCAAATTTCTGTACCTCTACCCTTTCCTTACCTGCTTGTTCACTCACTTTCTAAACTAGAGCTCACTTGATTGGCTTATATTATCAAGTACCTTTCCTCATGACCTTGTCACTTCCCATTACTCTTGTTATTAGATGTGCTCACTGAAGAATACACCTAAATGTGTGCCCTACGCTTCATTCCGTCTCAAACCTGATCGTACATGAATGCCAACTATCTTCAAACAGAAAAAGGGTTAACACTTGAATTTAACAGCAAAAAAAAAAAAAATGCTAGAGGCATGTGATAACCTACAGCCCTAATATAGAATAGTGCTCATTCACCATCCACCCAAGGATTTAGGGTTTCTGATCCAGTGTTTGCTATAAAGGTACTGGTATTCTCTGATTAAAAAAGAAAAAGAGGTAGAAACTTTATACCAGCAAGAATATTTAATGTAGGGTTTCTCTACCCTAGTTGCACATATGAATCACCTGAAAATTTTTTTGAAAAAGCAGAATCAATAGAATTAGAATTCTTTAGGGTAAAGTACTTTTCAGAAGCTTTCTAGGGCATTTTGATGTAGAGAGAATCCCTTATTTAATCTCTTCTTTCTTTTGCATTCTTGCTTCCTTGTCAATAAAAACACTTTATATTTGCACAGTGCTTTATAATGTTAAATACATTTCATGTAATGGTGACTATAGCTAATAATAGTGTTTTGTATATTTCAAAATTGCTAAGATTCAATTTCAAATGTTCTCCCCACAAAAAAGTGACTATTTGAGGTCATTGAATCATCCAACACTGTAAACATATCATAATATCACTTACCATGCCCCTAAAAATATTATAGTTAGCCAACTTAGAATAAATACAAAATCAAAAACAAACAAATAAATCATATTAATCTTCATCCTAAAACTGCACGGGGATATTTGTGTTTTCATAAAGAAATATAGACTTGATTTGTAAATTTGTAATTGTCAGAAACTAGAAATTTTTCTTCACATTCTTCTGTATCAAGAATGAACGAGGTAAATGTACACCTAAAAATGAGTCTTTAGTGGGGAGGTTAGAAATATCTAATTTTATGGGACTTTAGAAATAAATGAATATGACAAAGAAATGAAACTTTTTAAAACAAAATAATGTAAGAAAACCAAGAAGTTTTTTAAAATGACCAAAGTGAGAAAGAGAAGGGACATTGAAAAGCAGCCTCTGAAAATATACATTAGTTTCAATTTACTATTGTTCTTAAACTGCAAAGTTTAAACACCCAGGGAACTCACTTCACCAAGTCGGGGCTGAGTGAAATTGTGCCACTCTGAGTAAGTGTATCTGCCATTGTCTGTCTCCATGTGTCCTCCCCTGCAGGAATCCAGTGTATGGTGGTGCCCAGCCACCCGGCAGGAGTCCAAGGTCTGATGTCCTTTCATCATTTCAATGGTTTCCTGTCCACCATTTCTGATTCCAGATCCCATTGTGCCACAAAAGCCTTGACTTGAATTGTTAGCAGTGTGGGTCGTGAATCCATTGGCAGAACACTATAATATAACACAATACCAATCATGTCAGGAGGAAAAGGATTTCCAGTAAAGTCAGAAAAAGCTAAGGGAGACAGAACATTCACAACTTTTTATTCATTCACTCATTCAATAGACATATATTTACTTGCAATTATGTGCCCAGATGCAAGAGCATAGAGATGCAAAGATAACACAGTCCATCAGTGGCTCCAAGAAGCTTTTATTCTATTGAGAGAGAAAAACTGATATTTCTTTTAAGAATATGATAAGTTCTCACTATGAGTCAAAACAGAATGCTATATGAGCATAGAGGTGGAGCATTAAAATTCAAAGCCAGAAAAGATAAGTGGAGAACCTTAGAACTTTAAGTAGAGGAGCTAAAGACCAGAAAGAGTAGGAGAAAGACTGTAATACCTGAAGAAGAGTCTAGAGTCAAAGGAAAATGAAGATGCCAGGTATGGTAGTGCACACTTCCTATAATCCCAGATTCTCAGGAGGGGAGAAAGGAGGATTGCCATTTGAGGCCAGCCTAGGCAAAGTTAGTTTATCTCAACCAATAAAAGTTGGGCAAGGTAACATGTGCCTATCATTCTAGCTATAGAGGTAGCACAAATAGCAGGACGTGGTCCAGGCTAGCCCAGGCATAAAGCGCTATCTGACTTCAATAACAACCAAAGGAAGAAGGCTTGGGGGGGAGCATAGAATAAGTGGTAGAGGACCTCCTAGCAAGTGGGAATCCCTGAGCTCAACCTCCAGTACAGTGAAGCAGAAGCAGAAGGAAGAGAAAGAAGAAGAAAAAATGAGGAGGAGGAGATTAATTTAGTATCACAGAGATTCAATGGAGTCGCCAAATTATTCTAGGTGAAAAATGATAAGGACCTAAGCCAAGGTAGAAACAATGATGCTTAAAATTGGATGGACTCCATAGAGAGCTAAATTGATGGCCCAACAAAGGGAAAAGTCAGCAATTATTCCTTTGTGTTCTACTTGGGCAACTAGATAAATGGTACAATTCACTGAAATAATAGAGAAAATTGTGTTTGAGGGTTAGAGGAGGGTAGCCGATTCCATTTTGAATTGATAAACTTGAGAAACGTGTGGGATGTCCAAGATATATATGGGAAAATGTGAATTTGGATCTCAGGTGAGAGATCTGAGCTAGAGATACAATTCTGGGAGTCATTACCAAGAAAGGTGGTTGTAGGAGCCACAGCAACAGATGAAATACCTGGAGAAAGTTATAGACTAAAAGAAAAAAAGGACTAAGGATAAAACACAAGGAAAAATCATGCTTTCACAAGTAAATAAGGGAAAAATGGATATATCACTGTCGGGAACAGCCACTGAGATAATGGAACTAAGACACCATGCAAAGGATTACAGCAGACAGAGAAAAGTCAATGATGGAAAACAAATTGGAGTTTAAGAACTAGTTCAAATATGGTTAAGTGCCCATTGAATTCAAGTAAAGTAGGCATTGGTAATCTTTGCCACAACAACTTTGAATAAGAACTGAGGAACAAGCAGTAATGTAACAGAGAAATCAATTTTACTTTCCAAAAGTTCAGTTTTAAAGGAAAAGAGAGGTGGAAGGAACTAGAGGAGGAAAGACTCAAGGAAATGCTTAATAATAAAAGAAAAAACTTGACTAAACATTAACTTAACACTGGGACTTTCAAGCCTTTGGCCATAGATCAGAAGTTTAGTCATAGCAGTAAGCTTAGTGTATCAGCTTAATTACAAAGCTTCATACTACTTTTATGATAAGAACCTCCATTATAGTCAAGCTTTCCATTACACTATTTTCTTATCAGTTTAATTTTTCTTACATTTAATGTGCAGAGTCTCTAATTAAACTGGAAGTCTTTTGATTTTAAAGTCTGATTTGCTGAACCTGAAACATATCCACAAAAGTCAAGCAGACTTTTTTTGCCTCAGAAAAAAAATTGCAGGAAAAAAAAAGACTTGAAAAGTAGCCATTTGGTGGCAGTGCTACCCTATATTTACTTAGGCTGCTGCTACAGTAAAATTCTGTTACATAAAATAAATTCCTGATTATTAAATCTCCTTGATGGTATAATTTTCTCATAATGAACACACACCAGAGATACATTTCTAAGATAATGGAACAAGAATTGAAAGCAAGCTAAATTTGATATTAATGCTGAGCCCACAGAGCTACTTTTATGCTTTTCGTCTACCCTCCGTGTCCATTACACCTGCATTTCACAGGGTATCACCTACTCCTTACTCATATCTATAGTTCCCAGATATACTGTTCCAGTCCTGATTTTTTATCCAACTCCTAGTCCCATCTGAATACTATATATCTAAGTGATTCTATATATTCACTATGAAATTTTGTCATGATTGGTAAAAATTCACCTAAAATATGTTTTGAAATTTCAAGCCCCTTTTAGAAGCATTCAGAAGAGAGAACAGGTAAATATGGTGAAGTGGCCCATCAATACCATCAAGTGACAAAGAACAAATATTAGGTAAAGATAATCCACTCAGTTTTCAGATATAAACTAAAATCCTCCTATGATATAAATCAGGGACTATAAAAGGACTGAGCCCATTATCTGAAACAGAAAATAGAAATAATCACAGTGCTCCCCATGTGATAGATGAGCTGTCATTTTGCATGAGAGTGGGAAGGAGTCGATAGTGGGAAGAGTAAGTAAGAAAGGCATCTCTATCCTGAGACATGGAAACAGAAAGATAGGTCATCGCAGTCCCTAGAGACAGCTCCATTTTCACTCCACTTTTTTACTTTGTCCCTCAAATTCAATCAATGACTTTTTCATTTATGACTTTAATAAATTTTAATATTCCAATTATCA
Source organism: Castor canadensis (assembly GCF_047511655.1). Lineage (NCBI taxonomy): Eukaryota > Metazoa > Chordata > Mammalia > Rodentia > Castoridae > Castor > Castor canadensis. The sequence continues at coordinate 43,590,398 of NC_133389.1, read as the reverse complement.
TAATCTTAAGTAGTGTTATCTTATGCTTAAATTAGCAAAAAATCCTAAGCCCTCACCTTCCCCACCCAAATGTTTTCCTATTGTCCTTTTTTTTTTTTCTGTTAAAAAAGTTTTTGTTTTCTTTTATTCATATGTTCATACAATGTTTGGGTCATTTCTCCCCTCTCTCCCCCACCCCCTTGCTTGTCCTTGATTCGCCTTCTGATTTAGCATCCCGTAGCTTGAATCATGCCACCCTCCTGTAGAACAGCCTTAACTACTCTCTTATCAAGACAATGAATCCAAATCCATCTGTAACATGAGGAAGTCCCCATCCTTCATTTCTTTCTGATATCCTTTCCCCCAGTGCCTAAGTTTCAAGCCTTTGTGCCAACACAGGATTTCTTCCATTCCAAAGCAATGTGTTTCCTATTTTACTGAACAGTCCTAAACTTTGCCATCACCTTCTTGTTCTTCATGCTGTTTTCCTCCACTTTGACTGTTCTTACCACCACTTCACTTTCAGACCCTTCTTATTCATTCTTAAAGTTACAGAATAAGCTGTACCTCTTTCTCCAAGTCTTTCTGGTTGATCCAAACCTTAAGCATTTACTTATAGATGGTAAGTATCTTTGAACTCTAACAGTGCTTCGTCATACTGATTTACTATCATATACCTATTTTTCTTTTCCATAAGAGTATATTCTATTTCCCATAAATAAATTAAAATTCTTTTGAGGAGAGATATACTTTGTAAATTACTTTCTTACATACTGCCTTAAAAAACAATAGAGCCAAATCCTTCAGAGGGCCTGAAAATATTTAAAGAAGTACAATAGCAATAATCTTTCAACTCCACACACTTTTTTAAAATATATTTTTTATCATTTTCCCAATTATCTTGAAAACTTTTAGCAAGCTTTGTTTTTGTTATCATTAGTGGTTGGAGAGTTAGATAATGAATATCTGGACATATACATTGCAGAGAGAAGTCAGAAAGATTATTTTATAACAAATTTTTAACATCAAAGAGTAAGTTTTAGATCATAATACTAAGGTGAAAAACATATAACTGAAACAATAAATCTGGTTTCAGAATTTTAATAAATACCATTATGTAAATGTTTAAATATTCATGAATCAAATAAATTTTACCCAATTAAAAATGTAAATTAACTCCAAAATGTTGAAATAATTTCATGAGGATAAATTATGCGAGACTGAGATAAATATTTTTCAAAGGATTACTCACCACTCTATCGTCTCCAGGTGCTTCTGTGTTTGATATAATTAAGTTTTGCTGTGCTAAATCTTCAGGAAATTTTTTCCCTTTTCTGGCACTAACAACTCCACATACTAAAGTTAGCAGTACAGCTGAGAAGAACAACAACAAAAACAACTTAATTTAACATACAGAGAATAAAGTAATTATTTTCTTTTATTCTTTTGACCTTTATTGACTTTTATCTCTTATGACCTAAGGGCCACAGAAGGAAAATGAAACCACTAAGCATGGTTTCTCATGAATTATCTTGGTCTTTCCAAATTAACAGGCAACAATTTGGCTTAGATTTAAAAATGTAAATGATCATATGTATATTTTGACAATTTTCCTCTCTCTCTCGCTAAAGGGTCGAATTCTACCAATCACATTAAAGCATTTAGAATCATGAGTTAAACAGTATATTTATTTAAGACAAAGACATTAAAGAGATTCACTGATTCCCAAAAGGAAGGTTTACCTACCTGAAAAAATAACAAAACAAACCATTTTCTCAGAATAATTTTATCTACAACTATTTTAATTAAACCTAGTTTTTAATTTGTCTATTTTGAATTTTTATTCTACATCATAATTATAGGGAGTATAAATATATGATAATAAAACAAATAGTAATAACAAAAATTCTACAAGACCCCATATCAGATTGGTTAACCCCATATCAGATCAGATGGTCCCAAATCTAGTTCACAATACGATTGTGTATGTCCCATGGGCTAAGACTTTATATTTAGAAATGGGTTAAAAATCAAAAGACTAATAATGGTTCGTGACATGCACATTATATGAAATTCAAATTTCAACATTTATATCTAAAATTCTATTGGAACACAGTATACCCATCATTTACGTATTTCCTATGGCCACTTTCTTCTTACAAGAGCAGATTTGATTGGTTTCAACTGAAACCATATGCCTGTAGAGCTTAGAATATATATATCCTATGTATTTTAACATATTTAGAATATATATAACTCTGGTCCATTACAAAGAAGCAGAGTGCCAACTCCTGTCTTCTCTATGCCTTACCTATCTGGTTCCATTTCCTAATGTTCTTCCCTTCACCACTCCTGTCCAACCATGCTACTTTTATCAACACATAATCCTACTTCAAGACCTTTGCACTAACATTCCCCTCTACCTAAAAGCTTGCCAAGCATTCTACATTTGACTCTTTCCCCTTTTCTAGAAATCATCAACTTTCTCATTTAGGGTTCACATAACCATGGATAGAAAATTGTAATCACTAGCACCAACATACCCCCCTCAACTGCACTAGAGCACAATAGATCCTTTTTATTTTGTCTATTTTTCCACAGCCTTTTACTTATTCATTTACAGTCAAAAGGAGTCTTTATTTTTTGTCTATTTTGTTCTCTAATGAATTCCAAGCATCTAGTATAATTTCTGGTATTGAGGAAGTATTCCACATATATATTTATCTTGTTGGGTTGATTAAAAATAATGAGCACTCACTAGAAATTTAGCATACAATATTCTAAACACTACACATGCATTTACTCAATTAATCCTCAGTGCTACCCCGGTAAGATACTCTAGTTGTCCCCTTTTACAGATGAGCAAGCTGATGTACTATTAAGTAATTTGCCCCAGGTCCCATGACTTGCAAGTGATGAGGCTGGGTTGCAAACACAGGCAGTCTAGCTCCAGAATCATGCTTGTAAGCACTATTCTTATCACAGAACAATGCTAATCTGAGCCTAAAAGGACAGGATGGGGTAAAAAAAAAGGGGGGGGGGATCTGGTGCCATTGGTAATTACACAACTGGCAAGAAGGGGTTAATAGAATTCAAAATTTGCAAGTTATAGCCAGGCTGAGATCACTGTGATCTGAGCATCTCCCCTACGTCTGTGGTTGCAAGGTGAGAAGACATGAAACGAACATGACTTTTAATGAACTTTCATATGCAGAAGTTTGACATTGTTCTAGTTATCCCTTAATGGAGTAGCACTGAGACCAAGAAATAAAAACTTGGTGCAATCTAAAGAATTAGCAACATTTATATTCAAGTATGAAATCTATCTCTGAAAATCATGTTTTCTTTCACAGAAAATATGCAAGTAGAATTCAGATGATAACACAAAAGAAACTCTTAAAAGAACCTCACATCTGACAGATACTTGAACACATTTAATTTATAAAGATCCTTTCCTGCACTCAAATCATTTGTTTTGCATTTTAACTTCAAGTTAAAGTACTTACAAAACAGCAGTGCAATGCCCAGTAATATCGCAAGGATGGCCCATTTTCCCAGTGCTATCCCTGCACTCCTCGAAGTCCGGACACAATGACTTGGGTGAGTACAATCACACAGATTAACTCTCAGAGTTTTGGTCGCAGATTGGCCTGCTCTATCTTTTACAGTAATAGGAATGGTATATTCTTGAAATGCAGCATTTTTCTTATATGACAAGCGGGCTGCTGTATCTGTAAGAAAGAAGAATTTTATTTTTAAAACATTATTTAATCTTTCTTTAGCATCTATTTCTTCACACTTACTTTAAAAGGCATTACTCTCCAGGAATTGTCTGCCACATAATAAGGAGTACAAATAAAAAACTATCTTTAACCTTTCAAGCACTAATATTATGTTATGCATGTACCCCTTGTAACCCTGTAAAAAAGAGCCACAAAGAAATACTTTAGAACCAGGTGTGGTGGCACATGTCATTAATCCCAGCACTTGGGAGGCTGAGACAGGAAGATAACAAGTTTGAGACCAGCCTAGGCTATGTAGCAAGACCTTGTATCAAAAAACCAAAATAATAATAATAATGAATTGGAGTGACTCAGTAACATTCTAGAAATATTTAATATCCCGTTATTTATACAAACCAACAATGTTAGATGGATTCTTAACATAAAATTTTTCCTTAGTACCAGTTCATACACTTGTAAATAACTCATATCTACAGATACACTGAAGGCTGTCTTCAGTTCCCATTCTCTTATCCATTTACCTTCTGCTATCTGTCCATTATCCTTGCGGATAAGACAGTTTTTCAAAGCACACAATAGATTCTTCATGATAAATGCCTTCCATGTGGAAGTAATCTCCATAGCAAAAAGCTAATTATGTCACTTAATCTTGCACATAAACAGATGCATAGACATAACAATTTGTTTTCATCAACTGTGATAGTCAACTTTCCCCAAAAGTCTTCATATTTTATTTTAATGATGTTATTATTAACTAAGCAAAAGCTGTATAGACTCTCAATGGCAATTGCAACCTCCTTGAGTTTTTATAATAGACTAAGTAAAATGATAAAGCAAAATAACGCACATACATACTGGAAGTCATCTGTGATTATTCAGCCTTGATCAATGCACTGTTACAACTATGAAAGCTCCAGATTTTGACTGCACTTCCAGCCAGAAAGCACCCAGGGATTTTGAGTTACTACTTGGGTTACTTTGGGACACTTTAGGACTATGAATGTCTAAGGTAAGATTTTCCAAGTCCCTCTTATCCTTCCAGAGCACAAGCTGAGTCCTTGCCATGTCTTATTTATTCACAGTAGTGAAACAGCCTTGATTTTCCTTATCACAAATCACCACCTCCCCCAGCCCGTCATCAATGTCAACTTTCTAAGACACAAATCTGGCATAGCTCTGCCTTCCTTGCACATTCCCAAGGCATACCTGCTGCCACCTGAGGTACCCAGGTCAGTCTCAGCCTGGCACATAAGTCTCTTTACCACTTCCATGCAAACTCAACATTCTTACATTCCTAAGAAAACTTTCTAAACTCTACCAATACCAATTCACTTATCCCTAGTGTGTTTCTTCTTTTATACATATTTTAAGCAAATATTGACTAAACAAACACTTTTTAAGTAGTTGTTATCTATTTGGCCCAAGGCTAGGTACTAGAAATACAAAGATAGTAACAAATATACTGAGAAACTCAGGTGTTGGGGGAGAGAGGTAAACAGTGGTGATGCAAGAAGAAATGTGTTACAATACAGAGCACAAAAGGTAGCAGAGCCTCTCCTTGTACTTCAAGAAAGAGTCCACAGACGTTGAGCATATGAGCTAAGATTGTCCCTTTTTATTAATTTCTCTATGTAACCTCAAGGTCTGCAACACTGTCTGATAGATGCTCCATAAATTTTATGAGTTACTATCAGGCTGAGAATCGGGAAAAGAGGTATTTTTGGCAAAAAGAACAGTATGTGCAAAAGCCCAGTTGCATGAAAGAACGTGACATAGTAACAAAACAACAAAGTAAAGTGCAGATGAAATCCAGAGACTGCTCTCACAGCAGACGGTTCATGACTGCTCCAGTGACAGGTCCCTCCCCACATCCCACCATCTTCCTGTCTCTTTCTCCTGGATTCCTCACTTCCAGAGTCTGCTCACAATACAATTTCAACTTCACGTCACCCTGTCTCTCTGTACCTAGAATTACTTTGAAAAACACAACAGAAAGCTTCTCTATCCATAAGTTGCCTAATATTTTAACAAAGCTGTTTGTCTTTGCTGTAAATGGAAATTTTGCCTATAAATGTTATAATTTCCTTAATTTTATCTATAATATATAACACAGTCAGCACACAATATTGGTAAAAAGCTAATTTAATCTTCTAAGACTGAGTTTGCATTAAGCTTTGTGTAGGTAAACAAGTATATCAATCCTTTAGCTATTCTGTTATTTCAAAGCATATAAATCATAATTTTTATTATATACCATTAACTTTGTCAATAGTCCATATTCTATTGATCTCTGGAGAAGTGTTCGCCAGGTTGAATTGAAATGGAGCTCCGTGGATGGGTTCATCAGGGTCAACAGCTGAAATGTCAGTGTACCCCATCTTTGGCTTGCAAATCACAAGGTAATCTTGAAGGATTGCTGGCGCATTGTCATTCACATCTTCAATGTTGACTGCGAGTGTTCCCGTACATGATCTGCCCTCTAAGAGGAGGAAGAGCAAGGTTTAATGTTGTTTTAAAATTCTTGTTTTCTAGTTTCTTAAAGAGAAAAACAAATTCAAATCTTGTGTGATCTATTTTTAATAAACTCTGATTATCAGAGAAATGGTAAATAAGAACACAGATGAAGAAAGCCTACAGTTGATCCAAAATGATTACTACTGTTGATATGTCAGGCACAGCTTTCAGCAAATCTTTTACCAGAATTTCTATGAAATAATAAAAATAAATGTCTGAACTGCAAACTCTCTTTCCTTGGGTTCCTGAGGTAGATGGCAATGACCAATGAAATGGCTACAGAAAAGTTATTCTAGTTCTAGTACACATTCAAAACAGTTAGGGAGGTGTGTGTGTGAGTGTGTGTGTGTGTGTGGTACTGGGGTTTTAACTCGGTCTTTGCACTTCAAGCACTAGACCACTTGAGCCACGCCTCCAGCCCCTCCCTCTTTTCGGCTTTAGTCTAGTTTTCAGACATAGTCTGGCATTATTTACTAGGGAAAAACCTCGGACTATAATCCTCCTACCTCCTTTCCCACCTAACTGGGATTAGAGGCACAGACCACCACAGTGGCTTCTTGAGATGAGGTTTTGCTGACTTTTGCCCAGGTTGGCCTCAAATTACAATCCTCTAATCTCCACCTCCTGTGTAGCTGGGATTAGAGCCATGAACCACCATGCCCAGCCTGGGAGATTTTTAAGATATATGATGACTACGCTCCACAACCAGAGACTCTGATTTAATCAGTCTAAGATAATGTCTACACAATGGTATTTTTTATTTTAATATATAGCCAAGGTTGAGTAATTCTGGGTTACTTTATGAAACAGAATTCAAGCAAAGAATTGTTTTTAAAGGCTCAATTTAAAGTGGCATGAAAAGATCTGGAGGATGGGCTGGAGGTGTGGCTCAAGTGGTAGAGTGACTCCCTAGCAAGTTGGAAGCCCTGAGTTCAAAACCCAATCCCTCAAAAAGAGACAGAAAGAGAGAGAGAGAGGAGAGAGAGAGAGAGAGAGAGAGAGAGAGAGAGAGAAATCTGGAAGAATCTAATGAGACCATTTTATCTAGTCCTAGATTTAATTTTAATTTTTGTCCTTTAACATAGAGCTGTACAAGCACTTTAGGTCCATCTATGCTGGTAATACAAAGATAAATAAAAGATAACATCTATCACTATGCAGTTCACCATGATGGATGATTTAGAGAGCCAGGAGCAGAGTCTTGAAGGTAATTTCTAAGAATTCCATACTATTACCATAATTCTGCACAAGAATAATTTCAATTTATGCTCCCACTCCTTTATAAAATTCTAGAGACTTTTTATTTTTACCTTGGTCTATTGCCAGGACTGTAATATTATATAAGTCATTTCTCGGAGTTGCAACCTCTCTGTCCAGGGTCTTGGAAACTGTGATTGACCCCGAAATCTCATCAATGCTGACCCACTCTTTAGGATCATGCAATTTCTTGTATCTGTTAATAAAAAATAAAAACAATCTCGGTTATCATAACATGCTTTAAAATAAGTAACTTTCTCAATTATGAGGAATGCATTATTAGTATAAGATTACAGATTTCTTTGTACCTTAAACCATTGCTACTTTTAGTTTCAGGGTCATATGCCTTATAGCCATTCATCTTTGAACCCAAGGCTGAGTTTTCTTTAATCCGCACGTATTGAGCTGCAGGGTTGCATTCTGGCCCTTCATCTTGGTCCCTCACGTGAACTGTCACCAAAGCTCGGTTCATAGTTACCACTTTGGTTGCCACATCTCTAGTCAATGGAGCTTCATTGTTCACTCCAATTTCTAGGATCGCTTGACGGTTTTCTTCATAATTCAATGGCTTTAAAATAAAGGACAGTCTGTCAGCATCTGTACAAAAGACATTTGATAGTTCAAATAGCAAGTGAATTTTTGTGAATATAAACAATACTTCATAAATTTACATTCACATTTTGTCAACGTTGACTTTTATCCCCCTGTGCTAATGATCTGTGCTAATAAGCCAATAACTAGAGTCACCCAAAGCTTTCTGCAGGTGGTTTTACAGAGTTGTGGAAAAACTTCTGGAATATTTTTATATTTCATTTTCACTAAGGAAAATTATCCTGAAGCTAAAAATACTGCAAAATAATGACAATGTCTAACAGTCTGGTGTAAAAGTCATCTGACTACCTATAGGAAAGTAGTTTTGACTACTTACTAGTGACTTGGGGCCCAAGAATTTCACAACCCTTGTAAAGTTAGACATAGACTTCAGTAAAACTGAAAAGATGCAATGCATTGATTTTCTGTCTGATAGAGATATTCCAAATGTCTGCTTTAATTACCCTACAAAGCATCTAACTTAGCTATCCCAATTCTATTTTTCCTTTTATCAAATACATCTAAGGTCTCATTTCTTCTTAATAGCCTACTTTGTCTTTTTGCTAGTTCCTTCAATAATGATAAGTGAAACTCTTACTCATGCTCACTACCTATTGTTATGAAAATTACATTTTTGATAATTTGAAAATAATACTTTGAAACTGTCTGCAGTTTATCCAATGAAACTCTCACAGTGGAAGAACAGAAGAGAAAGGGAAATACAACGTGCTTAATGGCAATCATTATTAAATATACAGCAATCTCTAAGTAGTGAGGATAAACTAACTGAACCCTTACACCTTAATGAGATATGAAATACTGTTTTTCTTTCTATTTTACAGAACAAGAAAATGATAAGAAGGAAGTAAACAGATTTTCCTAAGGTCAAAAAATATTCATTTAAGCTGAAAATGGACCCGTGGTCTGGTAGGACCATTTCCTTAGCTAACACACCATGATCCCTCTGCTGTACTAAGCTGATTAATTGCATTACCAGTCTCCACAAAGTTTTAAATCAACACTTTGATTGTAATTGATTTTTAGAGAGCAAATTAAGCAAAAACCATAAAACACTGCTTTCCATCAAACTGTAAGGTAAAAAAATCATGGTTTCTCTGATTCTGTTTCTGCTTATAAAAATAATCACTGGCTAAGTAGTGCACAAAATCAAAACTGAAGTAAAATTGTTTTTAAATTGTCCCTTCCTTATACCCAAAAGACTGTGACACAGGTTACTACAGAGGCACCTGCACACCCATGTTTATTGTGGCACTATTCACAATAGCCAAGTTATGGAAACAGCCAAGATGCCCCACTACTGACTAATGGATCAAGAAAATGTGGTATTTATACACAGTGGAATTTTATGCAGCCATGAAGAAGAACGAAATGTTATCATTAGCTGGTAAATGGATGGAATTGGAGAACATCATTCTGAGTGAGGTTAGCCTGGCCCAAAAGACCAAAAATCATATGTTCTTCCTCATATGCGGACATTAGATCAAGGGCAATCACAACAAAGGGATTGGACTTTGATCACATGATAAAGCAAGAGCACACAAAGGAGGTATGAGGATAGGTAAGACACCTAAAAAACTAGATAACATTTGTTTCCTCAACACAGAGAAACTAAAGCAGATACCTTAAAGCAACTGAGGCCAATAGGGGAAGAGGACCAGGAACTAGAGAAAAAGTTAGATCAAGAAGAATTAACCTAGAAGGTAACACATATGCACAGGAAATCAATGTGAGTCAACTCCCTGCATAGCTATCCTTATCTCAACCAGAAAAAACCCTTGTTCCTTCCTATTATTGCTTATACTCTCTCTTCAACAAAATTAGAGATAAGGGCAAAATAGTTTCTGCCAGGAATGGAGGGGGTGGGGGGGAGAGGGTGGGGGTGGGGGGGAGTAAGGAAGGGGCCGGGGAAGGGGGGAGAAATGACCCAAGCATTGTATGCACATATGAATTAAAAAAAATTGTTCCTTCCTTATACTCAGGTATTAACAACTTGATATGCTAATAATCATGAGTCTTCTTAGAAGTCAAGAAAATTTCTGAATCTTAGAATCACAAGATTCTACTTTCTATGAATATTCTGGAATATTCATAGAATATTCCAGAAACTGGGACAAAGTATTAATATTTGTTTATTTGATGTTGCTCAACATTGTCTCACAAATCATGTGAGTTGGTATGACCATGCAAAGAAAGAGGGCAGCTGTTGGCAGTGAGAAATAGATGGGAATAACCGGGTCCTCCAAAGAAAACCCTAAATGCAAGGGCTATCTAGCACTTGATGAAAGGCTGGATCATCTCACACTTAGAAGTCGCAGAAGTGCTCTCTTTTATGGAAAATTACATCACTAGTCCCAAGAACCTGGTATGACTTTTTATAATAAAATGATATCCTGTAGTTTACAGAGCACTTTCACTTTTGTTAATGTATTTAGGTAGCTATTAGGGGGCAGAGACTTGTATTATTCCCACTTTGCAGACAATGCAGAGGCTAACTTTCCAAGGTCACTCAGGCATGAGAAGCCATTTAACACGCTTAAAAGCATATGCTTGGAATCAAAGAGACCTTGGTTCAAATCCTGACTATACCCCATTCCTGCTGTGAATTTGGGAAAATTCCTTAATCTCTTTGAGACTGAGTTTTCTCTTCTGTATAAATGTTGTAGAAGTAGTATTTAGTTCTATGACACATAGTAAGTGCTTTATCTTATTGTTGTAGTGATATCTCAAACTGTCATACAGGTAAATGCAGAGAACAAGTGATGTGATTTTTTGTTGTTAATAGCAAAATATTTTAGTAATAAGAGATATTAGGCAGGCACAGTGGCTCATGTCTGCAATCCGAGCTACTCAAGAAGCAGTGGTAGGCAAATCATGGTCTAAGGCAAGTCTAAGCAAAAACACAAGACCCTATCAGAAAAATAACTAAAAAGCAAAAAGGGTTGGGCTTTACTACATGATTCAAGTGGAGCACTAGCCTAACAAGTGTAAAGCCCTAAATTCAAACATCTCAATATCGCCAAAAGAGAAAGAGAGAGAGAGAGAGAGAAAGAGTGAGACTAACAAAACAGTCTGCAAGCTTTATTTGGCTAAGAGAAATAAATGTGAATAATTCTTGATTTATACTTACTCCTTCAGGGTGTAAAAGGAGTACATTCTTCTGAACATGATTCTAACTAACAAGGAAGAGTGAGGATTTTGAAAGAGGAAAATTCCTTTGTAGTATTCAACATATTACATTATTCTTTAGCCAATCAAAATACTAAACATCACTGGGTGCATAGTTTATCTCATAGAGATAGGTTTCAAATGCCCTGATTATGCTGTGTTGGATTTTAAAATACAAGATGCCTCATTGAGATTAAATGGTACTTAAAGATATGACTTAAGTACACAATCACAAATATTTCCAAGGAAAAGAATAATATTTGGAAGATCTGTATGGCAGTCAGGGTATTCTGTGATGAATTCAGGTTTTCTAAGATTTTGCATAAAACGTGGAAAGGAAGATGTTATTGACAAAACAAATGCTATTGATAAAATGTTAGAAAATAATGTATGATTCAAGGAAAAAAGAGACGATGAGATTAATAAAAGAGTTTTTATAAGGACAGAAGGAGGAGATAATTTAAAACTAATCTCAGAAAAGTGGAAGTGAATTAAAGTCCAGTAAGAGTTGATTTTTTTGTACCAATGAAGACATTGCTTTATCAAGCCAGGTAACCTAATTATGCTAAAAAGGGAACATGACCCAAGGATCCCACTCTGGAAGACAGGTCTGGCTTTGCACTCTGTCCTGGCTAGGTTAGACATTTAAACATCTGTATGTATGTGGGGCGCAGATCACCTATTTAGCTATAGAATAGAAGCATGTTAACTTCTCTTTGTCTCAGCCTCCTTGTTTGGAAATAGAAAGAATGACTGTAGCAACTACCTGGAGTTACTGTGATGGTTAAATAAGTTTTTTAATTCAGTGGTGTTGGAGCTATTTTACACTGTTTCAGAACATGAAAAAGAGAAGGAGATAAATTATTTTTATGAAACAAGCATAAAATTGATAATGAAAAAGTCAATTATACACAAGAAAAAATAGACAAATCTCATCTGTGGATGTGGATGCAAATTCTAGACACAAATTAGGAAAAAAGACTCAGTAGGAAAGAACATTAAAACAATAACTCTATGACATAAAATCAGCCATGTCCATGATAAGCAATTCTATTTCTAGGAAATTTTTCCACGTGTCAATTGTGCATTGTGGTGGTGCATACACATGGTTATTAATTGTGGCATATTCTGAAATCACAAAAAACTAGGATTTCCATGGATATGGCCTAAATTACCATTTATATGAAACTGACTAAAATATTTTATATTCGTACCATGGATATTATTCTATAGTATCTATAATAGATAGCTACAAAACTGAGTAAACTTCCACAGATATGGAACAGGTTAAAAAACACAGTATGCCCATACCACGAATATTGCAAATGAAAATGTGACAATCTCAGAAATATGAGAAGAAAGGTATATTTATTTAAAAAACAAGATATAATAAAAACTACTTAAACACATTTGTATATACATGAAAAGCCTTTAAAATAATATCTGAGAAACTGAACATATAGTGATTCTTCTAAGAGGAACTGAATATCTGGGGGACCAGAAGGAAAGTGAGACTTTTTAATGTTTTAAACTTTGAACTCTCTAAATGGGCTGCATATTCAAAAACGAATTCAAAATAAAAAATGCATTTATTAGCTATAAAGTAAATAATTTACCAATGACATTTAAATATGAGATACAATGTTAAGGACTTGACATGATATCTAGCATTTGGTAAATAATAAATGTTAGCCATTATTGTCAATGTTGGTTTACTATCCAGGTTTGAACATGAGAATATAATTGGGCTCTGTGGTAAAAGGCTGCACATAGACACCAGGCTGTATTGAATAAGAACTGCCATATGGGCTTAATGGGGCATGACATGAAGTAACATTGAATTTGGTGCAACATAAAGCAGGTTTATATTCCAAGATGAATGATGACTATATGTTTGTATTTCAGGAGTTGATTTACTTCTATCAGTCTTAGGTTGTATATCATTATTATTGTTACTATTATAAATTAGAGATAATAATACTTTAACCTAAAGGAAAAAAGACAACTATACAGAACTTACATAAAGTGCCTAGTTTTGTTACTTCTTACATGCAATGTGCTCAGTTCATGAACACTATTTGTAGGTGTTTTTTAATGTTACATGTATATCCTAGATGTAAGAACTAAGACATAATTTTACATAGAAGTGTAGCTGTCTTATTTTTCCAAATAACAGAAATAAAGGCATTCAAGGTTGTCTAAGAAGAACATTTTCTCTACTCTTTCTTTGTGAAATGAAATTAAACAGAGCTAGAGGCAAAGCAGGAAAGGGTACCATCTAATTGCTTAAAACCTAGACTCCTGGAGTGGAATCCAGAAGATGTTCACCAGAAATGAAACTGATGCTTTCAGTCACTTGGAACAAGGAATATTCCAGGGTCTAGGCTATAATTGACAAATACATTTGCCAAAACATTTTTAATATCCACAATCAGCACTTCTTGGAAAAAATGAAGTACTAAATATGTGTACAAACACCTAATGATGAAGCTTCTTCTTTTTGCATTTTTACAATGCATTTGTTTGAGAATATTCATTAAGCATCATTTTGGATTGGCCAAAACAAACTTAAAATAAAAACTAATTCCTATTGCAATTTAAATTTTGCCTCCCTAAGCAAGAAAAATGAGATTTAAACATAACGAAATTCATAATACGATTTTTTTCATGAGGGACTTGAATCCTGTCCTTGAATGAGAAAGACCTAAGGAGTAGCCTTCTGACTAAGCACCAAGTGGGAAATACTCAAAAAGGTCTGAACTTGAGTCTCTGACATAAGCTACAGCAGTTGGCATGATCTATTCATTCCAGATTTCAAACTACTCCTTTGACTTATTTCTAGAAAAACAAACAAAAAACAACAACAAAACCAAGGTGTGTGTAAGGGAAGAAGGATGGCCAGGAAAAACCTTTCACAAAACATCTTTTGTGATTATGTCAATTTTGAGGCAAAACCCCACACTATGGAAGCAACCATGGAAGCTCCCAGCCTTGGAAACTGGAGAAGATGCATAGCAACTCTTTTCAAAAGAATTATGTACCACAACCCCTCAAAGCCACCCATAACTTCAGCTGCAGCTGTGATTGGCAGATCTCATTTACACTGATAGATTTAGGCCTCAAACACCCAATGATTGAGCTCTTCAGATTTAAGGCTTTCTCCAAAGCCAGATAGCTCCTTCAACTGATGACAGGCTCAGCCCAACCCAGAGGTACAGGGGTGTTAAATTTCAACTAATTGAGCTTGAAAACTGAGGATGGGAGCTGAAGGATAAATGTCCCAGGGACTCATCTTTGAGGGGAAAATTCTGAGTTATGTTCTACATGGTTCCTCCAGTGATTTAACACTCAATAATCCAAACTTGATTGGCTTTTCATTCTTCCTTAACTTAGTTCCCCACTTTCAGTCTGTCTTCCTGCAATCTACTTCCTAAATATCCACAAACACTGAGGTATTTATTTTGGGCTTGGTTTTTTTGGAGAGATTAAATAAAAAAATAAACCAATAAGAAATCAAAATAGGTGATACCATTTTGTTATTTTCTTTCTTACCACTTTCAATAATAAAGCTTCATTTTTAAGTAGTTGGTGTTTATTATTCAAGTTGAGCAAAGCATATTATAGAAAACTGAAATAGGAAGAAGTTTAACACTGAGATTATGTATTTGACTATTCACTTCTGAACAGAACTTAACAAGCATTAGTATGTAAACTAAAGAACTCTTATAGAGAAAAACAAAACAAATGCAAAGGGCTGTGTACCAAAGTTACCACCATATTCTTATTGACTATTCTATCAATAAGAATAATCAGTGAATGACCACAAAACCTGCCCACAGGGCAATACTCTTTTCTGGTCTAGGCTAGAAATAGGACCACATGTCCTTCCCAAACAAAGCCTATCCTTCCCTCAAAGTTAGAGCCCTAGAATGAGGCAGTGCAACCAAATATACAATATATAAAGAAGAAGTTCATTCAGTGCTATCGATGTAATACTATATTTCATCCTCAGACTACCTTTAAAGCATCAGATATAACTAGGCATATACACTAGAGACCATGAGAATAATATTGATTCTTAACTACATCATGGAAGGATTAAAGGAATTGGGAATATGTCCTAAAGAAAGTAAATCTCAAATGGACATAGCAGCATTTTCAAAAGGATTAGATCTGTTCTAAATAGTACTAGAGGTAAAACCAGGACCACAGACATGGATTAGAAAGAGAATAACTTGTGCACAATTAAAGTAAGAACTTCTGAGAATCAGGGCTTTCCAAATATGGAATAAGCTGCCAATAGAGATACAGAGACCCTTATTATTAAGAATGTTTAGGCCCACTCTAGGAGACTAGTAATTGGCAATAAATTATAGAAGAAAATCAGGCATTGGATAGGAACAGTCACACTAAAAAGGTTTTAAGTTCTCTTTCAACTTGCAGAGTCCATGAACTGAAACTATTTAGCTGATTAAACCATTAGTTGAGGAAATATATTGTTACCAAGTTGTTACTTGTTACTACTGTACCTTTACAACACACAGAATGCCTTCATTAGTTGATTTGTCTGTACTGATTTTGAAATGTCCATTTTCATTTCCTTTTAAAATGGTAAAATTGGCCCTCCAATTTGCAGTATTAATTAAATCCTTATCTTCTATAGGTATCCGTAAGATTTCCACATTATATGCATTTTCCTCCACTGATGCTTCATACTGAAAGAAAATAATTCATTAAATATCTATTTTATAAAAAAAACTTACAAAAAAAGCAATGTTTCTTTTATTCCAAAAAAATACGTGTACTTACACTTCTTGTAGATTATTTTAAAGTACTAAATAACACCATTGTTTCATGTTACCTTTTTCAGTTTTGATTTTATACATAAAATAAACACAAATACTTCAAAGTTTAACAGATTATAGTATTTATTCAGACTAACCAACAAATAGAATAAAAAGATAGATTTTGACATTGTAAACTTACAGCATTTTGTCTAAAAGTAGGTGCATTGTCATTTGAATCTGTTATTGTTATGACACAAGTTGATGTACTGATCAGTCCAAAAAATTGACCATCCATGTCTTGGACTTTCATTATCAATGTATACTTGTCGACAACCTGAAAACAAATATTTAGTTAATCTTGGGCACTTTTGTTTAGGCTCATAATAAAACCTCAATTACACACTTCTATTTGTGTGTATGTCTAAGTGCCTTATTTGACTTTCATATTTGAAAATAATCTAAGAACCTGGTAGAGAAGGATAAAGATTAAAAGGTAGGCAGAAATTAAATTACCAAGGGACATACTAAGATTTTAGACATATGCTTTAATAGATAAAATGGAAAAGGTTTATGGGAGTCATAGGGGGAGCACAAAGTAAGAACGATTGGGTTCTAGAAAGAATATTTTTAATAAATATTAAGCATAATTTGGAGTGAGATAGGTTGAGGCTCCTGTAATAACCTAAGATAGGTGGTCCAAATCTGAGGCAGTACCAAACGGAACAAAGAAAAAAGGTGAGAAGAATGACATGTGGGAGTGACAGTTGAGTAGAACTTGATAGTAGTTATATATACAAGTTGAAAGAACAAGAAGAAGTTGAGTATGATGCTTCAGTATCTCCCTTAGGTAGGTTGACAGGGATATCACCAACCAACAAAAAAAATGGAGGACAGTGTTCTTGGAGTATGTGAACACTACAGAGATTAGCAAGGAGAGATAAAAGTATGAGTTTTGCTGTGCATACGTTGAATTTTATATGCCCAAAAGAAATGTAAGGGGAAAGGTCCAGAGACACCTGTATATATATGGCCCATATTTTAAGAAGAAATGATGACCAAAAAATACCAACCAACCTGGGATTTGTCAGTATGTAAATCATACTGTTGAAAATCATGGCAGGAATCAGACAACAGGAGAGGTTACAGGGTCAGAAGAGTATAAGACATGAGAAACAACAGCATTTCAAACATGGAGGAAACAAGAAGACTAAAAAAGGACACAAAAAGGAAAAGATCAGAGAAGCAAAAGGAGAACCAGTAATTCAAGATAAGAAAAAAAAAGTTTTAATAAATGTCAGCAATAGACAGGGACCAACATTGGATTTGGCAATTAGCAAGTCACTCTTGACTTCTTCAAGTGTGTGCTGCTGAAGGAATGAAGTCATTAGTTTGGGATACATCGTTATTGTTGTCTTTTCTTTAATTTTACTAATATTTAGCCACACTTTTTGTGTGTTAGTTTTTCATTTCCTGATTCTTTCTCTTACTGTAAGTCTTCGTTTTACACTGTCTCCCTTCCACATCATAAGTCAGCATTTCCGCTCTGAAAAGTACTTCCCATACACTTTAGGACTCTAACACCCTGTGTTTTTCTTCACCTAAATTCACTGCTTCTTTATCTCCTTTGTTCATTTCATTGCTTCCTGTGTCATTCTCCACAACATACTCCATGTTTTTTCCCCACAAAATCCCATTCGATTTTTTTTCAACAGGCAAATAGACCTGAATCTGGCCCCAAAAATATAGTATACAAGTCTTATAATCTTAAATTATTTAGTATTGCTAAACATCCTCTGTTTTGATCTGTATGATAATGAGGGAAAGCCTTGTTTTGACTGGATTACCATATTATCGCTATATATTATACTGCAAAGACAAAAAACATTCATATTGTCCCCTTCAAACTTCCTCATTTATTATCATCAACAAAGTCTTCAATGCTACAAAAATTAAAATAATGAAAACTAAAACCTTTGTACTACTTTTGACTTCTTGTTATAGATTCCTACATCTTTCCCTTTTTCCTTTGGCATCAAACTCCATTAAGACTAACAAAATGGAAAGAGAATTAATAATAATAATAAAAGCTTAGAAGAGTCTGTGGAATAAACTAACTTGGGGAAGTCAACCAGACTTTCTGGCCATCACATTTCTCCTCTATAGATTGGCTATAATACCTATCTAGTCAAATTATTAAGATCAAATAAAATGATACATAAAGATTCATGCATAAATTATTATATTACAAAGTGCTATTACTATTATCTAAGCAGTGTTACAGATTTTTAATAATCCATTAATTTTATCTCAACTAATTCTTTCCTCATAAAAAGTACACACATTTATAATAATTGGATAGGGATCAGCATATGCTCTCCACCCATGAAATAAGCAAACTTATTGTTCTATATGAGGAACAAACCCTTTACTGAGCTGAATCCAACTAACCATGCACAAGAAACAAAACAATACTCAATAATAATTTTCACAGGAAATATTTTTCTCAACCCTTCTGAACACTGATTGAGCTGTGTTTCTATTCTTATGGATCCTTTTACATAGGTAATAGAAATAATGTTAAAAAACAGGAAAAATGCCAAGATATTTTATTGTCTTATACTTCTAAAAAAGTAAGAACTTCTTAATTCATAGGATAGGAGATTATAATAAATAGGGCAAAGGAGGCCAAACCCCCAATAAAATGTCATTCTAAAGAGCGTGGAAGCTACCTCTCTGTCTGTGTGATGAGAGACTGTGGTGATGACGCCTGTATTAGGATGCACTGAAAAGAGCCCAGGTGACCTTGGCCTCTGCTCCAAGATGCTGTACTTCAGACGTGTGTGCATCGTGTCCGGTTCATCTCGGTCTGTGGCACAGACCACTCCCACTGTGGTACCTATACATTTTAAAAAGCACTTTCAATTTCCAGAGTCAAAAAATATGTTTAAAAGAGCTACAGTTTTCAAATTTTAACAATGAGAAAGGAAACCTAATTTAAAATTATTTTTTAATAGAGGAATACATCTTTAGTTAAAACTGATGAAGACGACTTCAAATGTATAATACAAAATATGTTTAAGCTCAGAACCATGGTATGCTTGTATTTTGTTCATGTGTTAAAGAGCTTGATATTAACTTACTAAAAACAATTAGTAAATAGCAGTCAAGAATAATTTCAGTACGTCTTCCCACATTTTGTAATAAGAAACCTAACTCAAGATATAAATCATGTTTTGTAAGTCAATATTTTTAAATTGGACTTTTGATTAGTAGTTAAATCAAGACTGACCTAGGGTATGATTGTATCAGTGGTCAAGGTGACATTCAGTAGCCCAGTCTCTCCTTTTTATGATTTTTTTTTTTGCTATGCTCTAACTTGGTTCACTCTCTTTCAATAGTGTAGTTATCAGCCTTTACTTGTCTGAACCTATTAATGTGATGTGCTTCAAGCATTCAGAGCTAATAGAGACATCAAAATGTTTGCCTCAGAACCCTCAAGAATAATACCAGAAATCAATAACCCCTCTCTGAAAAGGAAAAATGTAATAGAACCATAGAATTGTGAAGCTAAAAACAATACCAGTCACCTAACGTAATTAACTCCCTTTACACGAGAGAACTTACAGTGACCTCTATGAGTTCTCGCAGTGAATTAATGAGAGAATTTACATGAAAAAATAGCTTTCCTAATCTCTGAATCAATGCTTTTGATTTTTAATTGTACGTGTGAGTAATAAATAGGTTAACACTGATTATATGAAATTACCAAAGTAAAACAGAAAAAAGAGAAGCAGGTGTAAAAATGCAGTGAAGAGCATAGTAACTTCTAGAAACCTGGCAGGCAAGTTAGCAAAGTCATCCTTCATGATTGACTCTACATTCTTTCAACGTTGACTGTGGATATTCTTCATATTGCAAGGCTCAGGGGACATTATGATGCCACATTTAAGAGCCAAGTAAACTGAAATACTTTGGTTTTTCCAATGTTAGAGCAAGTTTTTAGGATGGAGAATGTTTTGATGTAAGTTTCTCCAAAGTTTTTCTAGTATTTATTCTAAACTGAACATAGTAAAGCAGTATTTTTAAGAGAAGAGAGAACATAAAAAACACTTAAAAATGGATCCTTAGTGCATGCATTTAACACCCCTCTAAATAAAAATCTTACTAAGATATCTATGATGACCTTAAGTATTGTTGTTCATTCTACCTGCAGTTCCTCTCTTGGAGAAAATAACAAAATTAAATAAAATTCATAAACCCTATAGGGGATGAAGAATGAACAACTCTTAGATCCCACTATAGTTACCATGATACTGAAAATGTCAAAAATTCCCGTAATTCCTGATAAGGTACATGTGACTACAACTGATGGGAGTAAATGTTTTCTGACAAGAAGAGACTAGTCAAGCATTACCTTAGAATGGCCTGGTCATGAGTATAAAAGACTCAATGTCTGAAAAAAATGTATATAAACATATTTAACGAGAAAATAACCTTACCAAGTCTGCTACTTTCTGGAACTTCAAAATTATAAATGGCTTCAGTGAAAACAGGATGGTTGTCATTTTCGTCTTCCACTTTGATGGGCAGTGGAAGAGGCAAGTCTGCTGAATACCCATCGGCAGTTGATGCATAGGCAATCAACTACAAAGTACAAAAAAAGCAATGTCAGTAATTAATTGATACCAGATTGTAACAAAAAGAAGATGAGATTTTTCTCTTCAAATATTTTTAATAATAAAACCCCTTCAAAGATGTTTCTTTAATACTTTTTTAACTATCAGTGCACCAAATGGAGAAACACTTTATAGCACTTTATAGCAAAGAGCATTTGGTATTTTGGTTCAAATGGCTACAGTCCAAATAAAACTGTGAAATAGCTCATAGTACAACTAACTCAAGGTGACTCTGCACATTATTCTGAGGAATTGAATATGACTCTAAAGACTCAAGTTATAGTCCTTAATATCTCCATAATCGGGAAAATTACATTGGGACAATTCAATTCACTTCAATGGGAAAAATCCCTTCTTTATAATCTAAATAAAGCAACAATTCCTAATCTTGTCACATTCAAGCCATTTTACTGTTGTACCTCTTAGAACACATATTTGTAAGAGTCTTTCTAGCACAATACATTTACCAATTTCCCCTTTACTAATTAGTCAGAAGCAATGTAATGTCAAATAGTATGTATTTCTATTCAGTACATAATCACAACACTGAGTTGAACATTTTCTAGCCAAAAGCAAATAATGTCATGTGGAGGATATCCATCAAGTTGGTGACTCAATATCTCGTTCCATTTCTAGAAACATAATTCCTCTCTGTAATGAAGACTCTTCCCCCACCTGAAGCACAGGGGCACAGGGGTAGTGCATGACTCTATGGTACTTACAATTTTATAATGAAAATCGTCTGAGTTATTCCCCACCGACTGTAAGTTCATTCATATGAGAATTCAGGTTTATTAACCTGTATTTAGGTTTGATCTCCTGCTTTATTTCCTTTTCTAGTTTTCAGACATGATTAGATAACCAAACATATAAAAGGAATACAAAATAAGTAGTTACAGCTACAGAGAAAGAAAGTTTTTCCTATCAACCGTGGACATGTCCTGGAGAAAGGAAAATGTTCCAGTGGTCAGAGACAGAGAGAGAACATATTTCCTACACAAAACTAACTTCCTAAAAATATACTATAATTTTTATACAAATATAATTAAACTTCTTTGTTTAATTGGAGGGTGACCTAGCAAAAGTTGAAATAAAGTATAGGCCAAGCATTTCAAAATATTGCACACTCTGTTTTCCTTTTCCTTTTAAATACCTTCTAAGAATAAAGTTAAAGAAGACAGGAAAGAGAAGATGGAGTGAGTATCATAAGAAAGACAGTTAAGTAATATAAATTTATGTTTATCAATAAGACTCCTACATCAAAAACATCATATTCCTCACGATCTACAGGCCGAGTACAAAATAGATTTCCAGTGTCTCTTTCTATGAAAAACAAATTCAGAGGTTCTTGGTCAACTCCACGCCCACTTATTGAGTAGAAAATGGTGTAGTTCTGTGCTGCATCAGATTGAACCTAAAAGGAAAAATATAAATATATTTTAAAAACTAAAATTAATTCAATTAAAATGCAATTTTAAAAATTCAGCTGATAATGCTTTTATACATTTTTTATATTAAAGAGAAGAATTCAATAGAAAAGACAAAAAAACAACATTTATGGTTGACTAGGGTGAGGCAAACAGGAGCGCTTATAATGGGGAGGAGAATGATAATTAGAAGTACCTTAGGGAAGGGAACTAACAAAAATTAAAAGAAAGGCTGATGACGGTCTATGTGTGGTATGCACACCTGTAATCCTAGCTACTTGGAAGGCAAAGCCAGGAGGATCACAGCTCAAGACCAGCCCCAGCAAAGTTAGTGAAACTCTGTCTCAAAAATAAGCCTAGCATGGTAGCCCATGCCTAAGGCACCAGCTACTTGGGAGGCTGAGGTAGGAGGTAGGAGGCTAAGGCCAGTACTGGGCAAAGTTAGCATAAGACCCTTTCTGAAAAACAGAAGGACTAGGGGTATGGCCTAGCAAATGCAAGGCACTGAGTTCAATTCCCAGTATTTCCAAAATAAGAAGAGAAACAGAGAAGACTCTGTCTGACACTGGAAAAAGGGAGTGCAAGGGAATCAGGCTAAGTGTGTGCTTGGAGTCTAAAGCCAAAAGAAGGCCACCAACATTGGAATCTAAAGACCCAAGATGAAGAAGTCAAGAGGCAGTGGAGTCTACATTATCCTTGGTGAGTCCAAGGAAGTTTGAATTTCCCTTGGGGGGAAAATGGAGATGGAAAGCCATTGGAGAATAACATCATCTGTTTGTTTATATGATTTTTTTTCAGTTGAAAACATTTAAGTGACAAATGAATATTATATAGTCAAGACATACAACATGATGATTTGCATATACATATATATATATGTTGTGTGATGATTATCACAATCAAATTAACCAATACAACAATCATCACCCATCAGATTCCTAGGACTTGTTCATCTTATGACTGAAAGTGTATACCCTTTGTTCAACATCTCCCCCTTTTCCTTCACCTCTAGGCCCTGACATCAGCATTCGGCCCTGTTTCTGTGAATTAAACTCTTAGCTTCCACATATCAGTGAGGTCATACAATATTTCTCTTTCTATGTCTGGTTTGTTTCACTTAACATAAAGCCTTGGAGGCTCATTTATGTTGTTTCAAATTACAAGATTTCCATTTTTTTTATTTATCATACATTAATACTATGAGGGTATTTCATTGTGATAATTCCATACATCTATACAGTGTTTTTTATAGCTGAGTATTATTCTAGGTAAGAAGACACACACACAAAGTGATAGACACAGAAACAGTGAATTTCTTTAGGCATTTATCCATCAATGGACTCTTGAGTCATTTCCATGTCTTGACTATTGTGAATAGTGCTGCTGTAAACATGTGAGTGCAGGTATGTGTTTAACAAACTGATTTAATGGAGGTTTGTTTTGTTTTGTTTTCCACATCCTTGCCAACTAAACTGTGATGCCAGTAGATAACAGCTTTCCTAACATGTAAGACTATATCTTATGGTGGTTTTAATTTGATGAAATGGTGATGCTTCATGAACTTGTTGGTTATTGTGTCTTTTCTTTGGAGAAATATCTATTAAGGTCTTTTGTTCATTTTTATTCCAGTTATTTATTTTGCTATGGAATTATGTAAGCTTCTTGTTATTTTTTAAATAACTGCTTATCAGATGTAGTTTGCAACATTCTTTTTTCATTTTGTAGGCTGCTTTTAAATATGTTTTTAGAGGCAAGGCTTATTATTTTGTTAAGAGTAGAATTGGGCTGGTCACTAGTGGCTCATGCCTATAATCCTAGCTACTGAGGAGGCAGAGATCAGGTGGCTCAAGTTTCCAGGACAGCCTGGGCAAATAGTTAGCGAGACCCTATCTTGAAAAAACTCATCATACACACAAAAAATGGACTGGTGGAGTGGCTCAAGGTGTAGACTCTAAGTTCAAACCCAGTACCAGAAAAAGAAAAAAAAAAAAGAATAAAGTTGGATCAGCTGGGCGCTGGTGGCTCATGCCGGTAATCCTAGCTACTTAGGAGGATGAGATCAGAAGGATTGCAGTTCCAGGCAAGTCCAGGCAAAAAAGTTTGTGAGACCACATCTCAATGGAAAAAGCTGGGTGTGATGGCATGTACCTGTCATCCCAGCTACAGCAGGAAGCATAAAATGGAGGGACAGATGTTAAGGCCAGGGCAAGCAAAAAGTGAGACCCTATCTCAGTACGAACCAGAAAAAAAGGGCTGGAGTTATGGCTCAAGGAGTAGAGCACCTGCCTAGTAAGCATGTGAAGCCCTGAGTCCTAAACCCAGTACCACCAAAAAAGAAAAAAGAATAAAATTGAGATTATTTTCTCTCTCTCTCTGTCTCTCTCTCAGTTTTTCATACACAAATACACACACAAAGTCTCACTATGTAGTAGTCCAAGCTGTCCTCAAACTCATGATCTTCCTACCTCAGCCTCCTAAGTACCTGGGATTACAGATGTGTAACATCACACCTAGCCAGGTTTAGTCCTAAAAAACAAACAAACAAACAAACTCTTTGGGTAAGTTAAAAATCAGAGGGACCATTTAGAATACTGAAAAAACTCATAGGAGACATGATAATTTATTAGATTACCATGGTGGCATGAGGGGTAGCAAGAAATAGTTAGATTCTGGTTATAATTTAAAGGTCCACACAACAGGATTGATTTGCCAGTGGGTTGGATGTGTGGTGAAAGATAGAAGTCAAGGATTGCACTCTATCAGGTGCTAGCATTGTACAATATCTACTCTGTCGTCTTCCTTAGTGTTAGAATCTATAGCTGAGCAGAAAGATAACCAAAAGAAAGGCATTTCTCAGTCTGCCTTGCAATTCAGTATGGCCATGTGAGAATGTCAGGTCAACAGGATATAAACAAAAATAGTATAAATGATTATAAAACAGATAACATAAATGTACATAACATAATACAAATAACTAGTATCTGTGGACTATTCCAGCTGTTCTCGAGAAGGTGAAAGAGTGCATTCTCCCTTTTAAACATAGCGGTGAGCCATCTTGAACCTGCGGGGGTGACCAAGCTAAAATACAACCCTGATTCCCTAGTTTTTTTTTCCACATTAGAACCTCACACTTTTGTAGAACAGGAATGACTGTCTGTCTTACTTAAGCCACTGTTATTTCAGATCACAGTAAAATGTAGCTAGGCTGGTATCTTCTACCAGTCAGGAATTAAAAATTTAACTAGATGAAGAATAGATGGCTATGGCAAACTAGGGTTCGAGATCTAGTTGATGATTCTTCAATTGTGTCTTCTCATAATATAGATGCTAGATTTATTTTTTAAAAAGAACCAAAATCTGTCTTTTTCAGAATCTCTTGTAACCAAACTTCTGGATTTATATATGGACAGTCAAATGCACTTGAAAAAGATTTAGAAGCCATAAGTGAGGCAAATGTCTCATTTTTGCTGCTTTTGCTTTCTTTTCTTTTCTTTTTTCCTCCAGCAGCAGAAACTGTATCACTCACCAACTCTCTGGGTACCAACAGAGCACTGTGGGTCAATGTTTCACTGACAGCGGTTGGAGCACTAGAGAAGTCGTTCTGGAGCTGCAGGAGGAGCAGGGGCCTCCTGACTGGTGGCTTTCCTGACTGAAGCAGTGGTACTGTGGTCTAGAATTAATGTCTTCTTTACCACTGAGAAAGCAATATGTTTTTGGTTGCAGGTTCTATGGTATAGCTAGCATGGGATTTATTCCAAAATGTTCAATGTAAGTTTGTTTCTTCAGTCCTTCCAACAATTACATAAATTGTTTGACACACTTGAATTCCTCTAGCTACTTTGAAAGATGTATGTTTTCTACCACTAACACCTCATGAAACAAGACTCAAATGACCAAATAACTAAGAGGACTATTGGGCTTACCTGAGACAAGAGGGTGTTTTTAGGAGAAAAAACAAGCATTTGATTTGTATATGTAAGTTTGAAATGTCCAATGGCATTTTAATGAAATAAAAATAAAGTAGTTTGGGCTAGAACTATGAAATCTTAACTATCCAGTGTATAAATAGCACATAGAGTCATGAGATAAAATGAATCAATAAAAGAGCATATAACAAATTGAAGAAGAAATAGGTTCATGGATTGAGTTCTGGACTGTCCAAAGTTAGAAACTGAAAGGAGAAAAGTAGGGGAATGAGGAAGAACTAGAAAGAAAAGAAATGGTAATCAATGAAGGAAGTGGAAAATTGGGTGAATAGTATCTTAGAAGCTGAGTGAAGAAAGCATTTCAAGGAGGAGGGAAAAGCAAGGCATGTTCATATACTTATGTCAAGGACATGAGACTTGAGCAGCAGTAACTGGTTTAGCAATGCAACAGCTAAAGTTATGCAAGCAGCATAACTTTGGTAATCAGACTCTTAATATGCCTCCTTAGTGTTTAAAGCACACTATTCATAAAGAAACAAGAGTCTATCACAGGGAAGAAAAAATAAGTATGAAAGACTTTGGAAGGATAATTTAAAATGAACAAGTAGCACACTGATCATGCTGTTAGTGCTAAACAGCAATTTCAGTAGTAGAAATTTAAAAGAGGAAAGACAAGCACAAGGCCATGGCCTTACTTCAGTAATTATTTTCATTGCATATGTTCCACTCAGATCTTAATAAAAACCAAACCTGATCGTATTGTTACGCTGATTAAAATTTTCTCTTTGTTTTTATGATAAAGTGAAACTTCCTATCAGAATGCACATAGTCCATAATGGTTGATCCTTACCTGCCTCTTCTTCCTCCAGGGGCCCTTTGAGGAACCAAAGTACATCCCTTTTTTTTCACAATTATTTACTTGCATAAGATTTTTCCACCCTTCAAGAAATATCCACTCAAATATCTTTTTCTCTAAGCCTTTTTTTTTTAAATCGCCTTATCTCAGGGCTGTTGCTTACCCCATGTACTACCAAATCATGCCATCATCTCTATCCTAGAACTCTTCTCTAATACTGTTATCATTTACCTACTTCTATGCCCTTTACTAGGACAATAAACTATATGAGAGTAAGGACCAGGATCAAATTTATTTCCATATTTAGTACCTAAAGCAGGGCCTGCCACAGAGAGAGTAGGTACTCAAAAACTATCTGCTAAATGAATGAAAAAATTAATAAAGATCATTTCTTGACTGTACAGTCCAATTCATATTATTAGTATTTTAGTGATTTTCCTTTTCTCATTTTACTCACTTTGATTACACTTCATGAACATCTTCAATCAGATTTGTTTATCTTTAAACACCTAAAGAGTTATTAAACCTGAACAAAACAGACTCTTAGAATTAAAGTCCTTCATTCAGAAATAACATAAACATACTTGTTGAAGAAACAAAGGGAAGGGACCCAAGGAATTCTCTTGCATGGAACAAGGAATGGGTGCCCATCTCCTCTTGGCTCTCCTGAGAACAGTCTCTTTAGTGTGTCTTTTCTTCGGTACCTGAATTTAAAGAAAGAAACAATAAATAAACAAGAAACATCACAGTCTGCATTGTTAGAAAACAAGGAACAGCTTATAAACCTCCCTTCAGAGGTTTGGTCTCAGTAATTTCTGTGATGAAGCATGAGAAGGGTAAGAAAGAATTTATCCAGAGTTTGAAGATTTCATAGATTACAGAATTTCCTTTGCATACCTTTCTAACCCTGCCTTACTTTCAGGTTATAAAAAATCATCACTATACTCTTGGTTCTTCTTGTTCTGTCCCAAATAGAGATCACGAACACATCCTCTCTGAAGCAATTTCCTCACAGCACTTAGCTGTGCTTTCTGTTAAAGCCTCATCCTCTCAGGTGAACTGGAGAAAGGAAATGCATGTCCTTCACTGCCTCAGGTATCTTCACTGTCTGTTACGGTAGCCATTGACCACCAGGAGACATGTGATTGTTTATGTTAAATATAGTTATATAAATAGAAACCTATATCCTTCAGTTGAACTAGCTATGTGCCAAGTGCTCAGTAGTCACTCATATTGGGCCTCCATACCAGACAGTGCAGATGATAGAACATTTCTACAATTGCAAAAAAGTTCTACCTCTTTGTGATGCTCATTTTATTTCACAATATGGAAAAGGAAAATGTTTGATTTCCTACCAATCAATTGATAAATAATTTTATTAAAAATTTAATAAAATGCTAGCAGCTTTTATCATTAATACAGTTAGCATAGGTTAAGTGTAATTCAGTTTAAACTATTCATTATTTTGTGACTACTTTCATAATGGCATTCTTCATCAGTTGTTCATACTAATAAAAAATTTCTGAATGTTATAATAGTACCAAATGCCATTAGCTGGAATTTACAGGTAAAAGAAATCTTCAGAATGGAAGCATCTTTTAGTAAAATCAAAACCAGCAATTAATGTTACAAAAAAGAGGGGAGAGAGTCAAAGAAGGAGAAGAGGAAAAGAGATGAAGGGAAAGGAAGGGAAAACCCTATTTGTCATTGGTCCTCTTTGCAATTTCTAATGAGAGTATTTTAGTAAAAAGAACATGTCTGAAAATATTCAGTGTACTTTGAGTACCTTCTGATCTTCCAGGAGCACAGTAATCTCTCTCTGCATTTGTGTCTTCGTGTCAGAAAGCCTTATGGTGAATGATCTTTTCCCATCAGACAGCACAAGAGCGCCAGCTGTGAAAACGGACCCATCAACTAGAACTCTAAAGTCAGGATCACTTGACTGGATGAGGTCTGCAGACCTGAGGCACTCTTTCAAATTAACTTCAAGCAAAATTTCCCAGTTGTAAGGTAGAAATGCACACAAAAAGAAAAGAAAAATGTTAAAATAGTTTATACACCATTCTTCAAAATTGTGAAGTGAAATGATATAAGCCAGTCACTTTGCATTTACCAAATATCTTAACCAGTCTTTTTACATTATTTGAGAAAATCATTGCTTTCTTTCAGTTAAAAAAATAGTAATTCTTGATTATAAATTTCTATAAATGCCTTAAACCTTAATGGGCTTTAAACAGGCTTATGAAAGTGTTCTTCCAATTAAAGAGGTGTATGCCTTTACACTCATGACAAAGTTGAGCCACACACCCCCACATACACCTGAATAAACACTCAGAAGTTTTCCTTAACAACACACTCAAATCTTTTAAGATGCATCTGCCTTCAGCCAAAAGTTATACATAAGAGCACAAAGAACAATGGAGCATGTGACTTAAGTGTGCAGTCAAGTAAGAAAAATTGACCCTTGAATTCTTTCCTTTGGCACTTTTTTGTCTGTTTTCTGCAATAGACCTAAGGTATGTGTTTCCAGCTTTCCAGCCCCTCCTCACCACCCCCCGCCAGTAAAACTCTACATGGAGTTCTTGCTCTCTTAGCAAATGATAATAAAATAAGTATCAAGATATCACTGTTTTCCATCCCTTTCTTCTTTAACAGAAACCAAACTGATAGTACTCAAGGAATCACCACCCAAAGGATTCATAAGGTACACATGTATAGTAATTACACTTTAATCAAAATTTGTCACGTGTAGAAATATTTAGCCAAAATGAACATTTTTAGGGATGATGATATATTTCTCTAATCTTCACATTTAAAGTCAGGTGATGACTTCTGGTCTGTACCCCTAGAGCACCACCCCTAATTCTCTACAGCCTTTCTTTTATTTCTCCACACATGAAGTAAAGTGCTATTTGCCTAATAAAATTAACTGAGGTACTTTAACCAAATATGGGATATTTTCTAAACTTTTTCTCTTTCTGATGAAACTTTTTGTTATTATTATTATTTTGCTGGGTGAGGGTACATTATAGCATTTACAAATGTTCTTACAATGTATAAAATATATCATACTGGAATTCACCCCTCCACTTCTCTCTCTCATCCCCTTCCCCTGATTCCTGAAACAGTTTCAACAGGTACCATTTTTGCATTTACATACATATGTATATATTATTCACAATATATTCATCCTTTTACCCCTTTCCTGCCACTTCTCCCCTCCCGCTGGTGCCAACCTCCCCCACCCCTGCAGAACATGTTCAGCCCTGTTCTCTGATTTATAAAAGAAAAAAACATAAAAGACAATAAGAGAAACATGGTGTTTTTGCTAGTTTGAGATAAAGACAGCTACACAGGGAGATTCCTTGTGCTGTTTCCATGCATATATGTATTACACCCCCAACTGGAATATCTTTACCAGTACTCTTCACTCCTCCCTAGTCAGCTTCCCATGGTGGCCCTGGACAGTTTAAGATTTCTATATTCACTCTTGTACACTGAGCACATCAACCACATTCAAGTTTTTGGTTCCCTTCCCATGACCTCTCTCTCCCGTGGGCAGCCTTCCCTTAGTATGACCCGTGTCCGAAATGGGACATTTTGTTGAAAAGGTAATTTTGGTATCTCTAGGACAGGTTATAGCTCTTAAAAAAAAAAAAGTCATGGTGTTTCCCTTGATCTTCTAGAAACCAGCATGTAAAGAAAGCCCAGCTGGACAGACCCTTCCAGCTGTTGGAGTCTGAGGTTTTCCACCTAATCAGGGATCAGTGTGCAAAAGGCTGATTGAGTTTAGCTCTGAGTGAAAATGCTGTTCTGATTCTCTCAAATCCTTATCTACATTTCTTTAATGCTTAGACTCCCAGAATAATGAAAGTGCTATGCTTTGAATAGAATTATTTGTGTCATTTTAAAACTGTTAAAACACAAGTGACAACAAAAACATGGATTTATAAATTTTGCACTAGAAGCGACAACAAAACTCAACATGGTTGTAAAAAGCAAACGCATATGTTTAAAATATTCTCAAATTGCATTTACTTATAAGTAGATTCAAGCCAATTCCAGAAGGGAAAGTTGACATACAATACTCATTCCAACCTAGGTTAACTAAATTTCTGCTTCAAAAAACACTGTTTTGAAATTTCTCACCTCTGCCAACCATTTTGTCTGCCTCTAGTTTAGAAGGTACATTTATCGTCACCTTTTCACAAGCTTCACCAGAAAAACTGAAGACCTAGAATTTAAAAACAAAGTCACATTAATGTAATAAAGAACAAAATCCACTGGTCATCTCAATAGACACAGAATAAGCAACTGACAAATTCTATCACCCATTTATGATTAAAAAATAATAAAACTTCAACACAGTAGGAAAAGAAGGGAATCTGCATCTATGAAAAATTTATGGTTAATTTTATATTTAGTGGGGAAGACAATGTTTTTTTCTAGTCTAATAAACAAAACAATAATGTCTACTTTCAGCACTTTTATTCAACATTATGCTAGAGTTTCTAGCCACAGCAAGTACATTAAAAAAAAAAACTACATATAAAAATGGCCTGGGAAGAAAGATATAAAATTCTCTCTTCACAGATTACACGATCTTGTATGTAGAAAATTCTAAAGAATCCACTTTAAAAACAAAACCCCATCAAAACAAATGATTACAGCAAGAAATAGGGTAAATCTACAAAACTTGATTGTACTCCTGTATACCAGCAATAAAAAATACTGAAAACAAAACTAAGCAAACAATTCCATTTGCAACAGCATCAAGAAGAATAAAATACTTTGTGATAAATTTAGTCAAATAAGTACCAACTTATTCATTGAAAACAATAAAACATTGGTGAAAGAAACTTAAAGAGACCCAAATAAATGGAGATGTATCCCATTTTCACGAATTAAGACATATTCCCCAAATTCATCTACAAATTCAATGCAATCCCTATTAAAATCCCACCTACCATTTTTGAAGAAAATGATAATAAATCCTTATGAAATGGGAGGAGCCCAAGTAAACTTGCAAAAACAAGAACAAAATTGAAGGAATTTTTGAAACTTCATACAAAACTAAAATAATCAACACTGAGTGGAGTTTGCATAAGGATAAGCATATAGATAAATGGAATGGAGCTGAAATCCTAGAAATTAGCCTTAATTTATGGTTAGCATCCAGAAAGTTCAAGGGGAAGGAAGCTCTCTAAAAAATCATAGAAACAATTAGATAGCATCATGAATAAAACTGAATATGGACCCTAAATCACAGCATGCACAAAAATTAACTCAAAATGGATCTCAGACCTAAGTGTAAAACTAAAACCTAACAGTAAATCTTCATGATCCTAGGTTAGGCTGTGATTTCCTAGATATAGCACCAAACACAAGCAATAAAGAAGAATTGATAAATAGAACTCAATCAAAATTTAAAACTTTTACTTTTTTTTGGTACTGGGGCTTAAACTCAGGGCCTTCACTTTGAACACCCCACCAGCCCTATTTTGTGTGTGTGTGTGTGTGTGTGTGTGTGTGTGTGTGTGTGTGTGTGTGTGTATGAAGGGTTTTTTGAGACAGGGTCTCATGAACTATTTGTCCACGCTGGCTTCAAATCATGGTCCTCCTGATCTCTGCCTCCTGAGTAGCTACGATTACAGGTGTGAGACACTGGCGCCTGACTAAAACTTTTTACTCTTCAAGCAAAATGATAAAGAAAGTGAAAATATGTTCCACAGAATGGGAAAAAATGGTTTAAATAGTAAAATAATAAATGCTTATATCTCTAATATAAAAGGATATGCTAGACCTCAATAACAACAAATAACACAAAAATCAGGCAAAGAATTTGAATCATTATCCAAAGAAGATATACAATTGGCCATTAGGCAAATAAAAGATGCCAGTAACATTAGGCATGAGGGAAATGCAAAAATTAACCACGATTAGATACCTGGTAGGGAGCTAAAATAAACAAGACAGAAGAGAAGAAGTTGTTGAGAATGTGAAGAAACAAATCCTCCTGTATTGATGAGGAAAATATAAAGAGCTACAAACACTTGGAAAAGAGTACAGCAGTTTCTAAGAGCTGAAAATGAAATTAAGAAATGAGCCAGCAATTCCACCCTATCTGAAAGAAATGAACCTGTAACTACTCAAAAACTTACACATGACCAATCACAGCAACAGTATTCACAATAACCAAGAAGTGTAAACAACCTACAGGTCCATCAACTGGTGAACAGTTCAGCAAAATGTGTCTTATCCATAAAGTGGAATATTATTCAGCTATAAAAAGGAACAAAGTACTGATACATGCTATGACAAGGTTAAACCTGAAAAACACAACAGCCAGTGAAAGAAACCAGACATGAAAGGGCCCATCTTGAATGATGTCATTTATGAGAAATGTCCACAAAGGGCAACCATAGAAAGAAAGAGTAGACCAGTAGTTACCTAGGGTTGGGCATAGAAACAGGAATTGATTGTAAATGGGCATGAGGCTTCTTTTAAAGACAATGGAAATATTCTAACAGTGGATTGTAGCGGTGATTGTATATTATGTAAATTTGCTACAATTCACTAAATTGTACACTTAGCAGCAGTAAATTTTATGGAATATAAATTATACCTCAATAAAGCTGTTTAAAGTGAAAAAGAACAAATCACTGATGTAAAGATGATTCTTTCTGTCTCTACATGTTGGCAGTGAGCAGTTCTTTAAGTTCACAAATTCATGTGACTTAGGGAAAACATAATAGACAAATAACCACTAGAAATATTTCACTTCTATTATAGTCAAATATAAAATCTTGCTAAACAAAGGTAAAAGATTAACTCAGGGTAATACAACTGTTGTATAGACAAAATCAAAATTCTTCTACAAATAGTTTATTTTGATCAGTCCTCCAAATTGACAAATATTTATTATTGTTTTCCCTTTTTTCTATTACAAATGATACTGCACTGAGCATCCTTGCAAGTACAAGATATTAAAATATATATACCTGCAATAGAAATTGCTGCTATTCATAATAGCCAAACTGTGGAATCTGCCTAGAAGTCCCCAAAATGCTGAATTAATATAAAGAAAATATGCATATATAAGAAAAAAGGGAAATTACTGTGCTGTCTATGACCATTTCCAGTTCACCAGCTATTGCTAAATGACTCTCCAAAGTACTAGTATTAATATAGATTAAAGTTCCAAAGTACTAAATCTATTTCTCATATTTTCTCTTACAATTAATTCTGTCTTTTTAAATTTTTATTAATCTAATGACTGTTTCTGTTTGCATTTTCTTAATTTCTTGTGAGATTGAACATCTTGTGCTACTTATCATTTATCTTCTATAAATTGTCTATTTGTATCCTTCAAGCTTCTATTAATTTTTCCCTTTTTAGTGTATTTTTAATGGTAGCTTTCTGTGGATTGCTTTTTGTTACATCTTTTGGCAGTCATTGCTTCAGTTTTAAAGTGGTCAATTTTATTATGTATTTCCTTTGGACTTTTAATAAATGTTATGAATCATTTCTTTGGGCTGTGCTTTTGTATTTAATTTAAGAACACCTTTCTTATCCTGTCATAGATATATTATCCAATAGTTCTTCTACAAATGTAAAGTTACATCTAATTTTTAAATCTTTGGCCCTCGTGTATGAAATATTTAAGGTATGACTCACTTTATCTACCTAATCTTGTTTGTTTCCATAGAGTTCCCCAGTTGATCCAGAACCATGATGATAACACTTCCTTTCCTGTCAGATCCTTAATCTGTCCTCATTCCCAAGTACAGAATCTGTTTCTGGGCTTTCTACACTATTTAATTAATGTATGTGTTTATCTCTTCATCAGTGCTGTACAGTTTTAGTCAAGCTAGTCTTATAAAGTCTTGGCATTTGTTGTGGCGGCCCTAGGCTCTATCACTTTCCCTTCAGATATCTTTGCTCCTTTTAGCCTGTAACTCTTTCAAAAAACTTTGTGATCAGCTGACCAAGTTCCAGGAAATTTTGATGAGACTTCATTGCCTTTATATGTTAATGGAAATCTGGCATGTTAGGGCTATTGAGCCTCTCACTCATGAACATGACGCAATCTCCATTTATTCCATTTATTTATGAAATGGTTTTTCCTTCCAATAAAGCATTGTAATTTTTGGTATCAAGGTCTTTCACGTTTTTGTTAGATTATTTTTAAATACATTATGTATTGCTATAGTGAATTGAATACTTCCTAACTCTGTTTTCTAGTTATCTGTTGATAGCCTACAGAAATAATTTTTAAAATATCAATCTTGTATCCAGGAAACTTGCTGGTTTTTATTGCTTCCAGTAGTTTGTCAAAAGATAGTGTTGGATCTTTCGTGGAGATAATCCTGTAGCTGGCAAAATGACAATTGTATTTCTTTCCTTTTAATCCTGCATCTCTTTTATTATTGCCAGTATATTTTTTATTTCATGTGCTTTTTAGGCTTTTCAGTAAGATGTCGGATAGAAACAGCTACAGGGACTATAATGGCCTTGTTAACTTTAAAGAGAATGTTTTTACCATTTCACCAATTATGAGTCTTTTCCTTTTATTACATTCATTTTTTCTTTTTCTTTTTGGTGGTATAAGAGTTTGAACTCAGAGCCCTGTGCTTGCTAGGCAAGTGCTCTCTACCTCTTGAGCCATGCTTCCATTTTTTTTTTGCTTTTAGGCCATTTTTTCAGATAGGGTCTTGTGCTTTTTTTGCCCAGGGCTATCCTTGGACCATGATCCTCCTACCAAGGCCTTCTGTGCAGAGGAGATCACAGGAGTATACCACACCTACCTTATGTGTTGTGAAAACATTTTGCCCAATCTGGCCTTGAGCCTCCATCCTGCTAACCTCTACCTCCCAAGTAGCTGGTATTCCTGTAGTGATCCACTGGGCCCAGACTCATTCATTCATACTTTTTTGGCTGTGCTGAAGTTTGAACTCAGGGCCTTGAAGTTGCTAAGCTGGTGCTCTACCACTTGGGCTATGCCCCCAGCCCTTATTCCTTTTCATTGCTGTGTAGCAAGTACATCATCGGAAAGAATGTGACTTGATTAATGGGATAATTTTTGGGGGTAGTACTGGGGTTTGAACTCAAGGCTTTATGCTTGCAAAGCAAGCACTCTACCAATTGAGTGACATCTCCAGTTCATTTGAAGATGGGGTCTCTTAAACTATTTGCCCAGGCTGACTTTGGATCATGATTCTCCTGAGCTTAGCTTCCCAAGTAGCTAGGATTTCAGACATGAGCCACTGGTGCCCTGCTGAAAGGGATAATATTTATATGTAGATTTTAGTTACATTATGCTTCTTGAAACTATAAAGTTTGCTTCTTGAAATTATAAACATAGTAATTCAATACTATATTTTGGGGTGGGTGGAATATATTATTGAAAATTATAAAAAATAAAAAAGTAAAGACAGCATTATATTAACAAAATAAACAAGTGAGCTTTAAAGTTATTTTAAAAATCTTTTCTTTATAGAAAAATGCCTAATAATAAGTGCAACATACAAAACTTTTAAAAGATGGATGAATTATAGATTGGTAATTTAAGTTATAAAATTATCCTTTTTAATGGAAACTCAAGAATAATTTTAAGTACATGATTTATAAAACCTCGAGTTATTGGTAACTTTAAATTAAAATTGAACCAATTTAGTTATTTAAAAAAACGAAAGACTCATAGGGCTGGGGCTGTACTCAGTGGTACAGTGCTTGCCCTGGCTCATACCAAGCAACACACACACACACACACACACACACACACACACACCCCAACATAAAATATTGCCTACTGAAATTTAGGAGAAATACATTGTTTTGTTTCATTTTACAGTATATATAAATTTTATTAAAGTACAATTGCAATATTACCAAAAAAAAAATACTGACAGATCTAATACCAAAAGGAGAAAGAAAATGAAAGACGTTTTCTACAGTCGCTTCACTACAATTGTCTGAATCGAATACAAAAAGAAGGTTTTCTAAATGACACCTTTCTTCAGTAGGGGAAAAAGCAGCTAAAGAATGTGGCCAAATGTGTGACCCAATGGTAGAGTGCTTGCCTTCTTGGACAAGCCCTGAGTTCACTCCCAGCACCACACTGTGGAAATGTATGTAGTGTCTGAAGTATAAAGGAGATTCCTTGCCTGAGCATGACAACTATACCAAGTTAACTTTTCATTTCCCTTCTGGACACTTTCCTCCTACAAAATGGCAATATCACCTTTTAAATTCTTACCACCTCAAAGCTAAATGTAAAATTTGCTTTTCTATTCTCTATACTTAAGCTAGTCCACTAAATTTCCTCTTACCTAACCTCATTGTAAGGTGGGAGTTCTGAGTAAGCAGAAAGTGTGATTAACCACAGGTCACCACAGATGCCATGTATGGAAGACAACTGATCTGAGATTTCAACAAAGCCAAAAAAACGTGCACTGGGTTACATTTATTTAGTTATCCAAAAGTCACTTCTAGATCTGCCTAGACCTCAATATCATCAACAACCTTCTTTGAAAAAGGTAGTTGACAATGGATCAATGTAAACATATGCTAAAACTGTGACTTTCAGAAGATTCTGGCTTAAAATAAACTACCACTCATTTACTTACTTTATTTGCTTTAATCTTTTTTCATTAATACATGTCGATATAAATTGGGCATACTTTTCATTTTGAAAAGGTGAGTATGTCAAATGTTATAAAGAACAAAAAAGAATCTTTCTGCTCAAGGAGTCGTATTATTTCATTAATTAATAATATGAAACTGGACTCTGGGTGTGGTAACATACAACTGTAATGTCTCCACACTGGGATACACAGTGAGTTTGAGGCTGGCCTGGGATACATAGTGAGACCCTGACTCTAATAATACCCCAAAAGACAGAATGTGCATTTGTCAAGATCAATTGCAGAGCGAATTCACATACTACCTGGGGGAGGGAGGGCAGTACAGAATTGGATGGGGATATACCAATGTTACTAGGTTAGTTCTTTTGAAAGAAGAGTCCTTTCAGCAAAATGACAGACTGAGTCCAAGTACATACCATTTATAATAACAGTAGATAATGTAATTGCAATTTGATATGGACCACAGTATTAAAGACATTTTAAAAGAATCCCATTATGTGTAACACACAGAAGACGACTGATGTAATGCAAATTATTTTCCACCAACACTAACAATTCTTAATACATTAAAAGACAAAATACACTCTGCAAAATAAAAATTTTCAACAAAAGTGAGATGGTCTGGTATTTTGTTTATAGTTTCTCTTCTGTATAGGAATGTGTTTAGGGGTAGCTGTATTCAATGGCAGTTTAAAGTGTGGCTGAAGGAAGGACAGTGGGAAAGAGATGCAAGAAAAAGAAAGTGCAATTTGGGAAGATTTCTCGACCTAAGTCCAATTCAGTGGGAAGGCTAGCATGTGAAGGCTCTGTGTTCAATGCTTGCTTTGACAAGCTCTTTCCTTAGAACATGTAATTGTTTTCAAAGAGATCTCTACAAGGTATTTGTCTCTACAAGGTGAGAAATGTTTCAAAATGCTATGTCACTAATATCATACAAGTTGAGTGTTTCAACAGTCAAAAGGACATACACGCATGAGAGGATCAACAGACAACTTTTTACCCATATGGACCGAAATTGAAAATGTTTGCGCACTGGGTTGCAGATGAAAGAAACCGCCATTAGGTGTACACTTGTCAGTATTCAATCTCCAAATATACCATTTCATCTAAACTCTGTGAAATCCTTTCTAAAACTAACCTATATGAGTATGTCATAGACCAGAGCTGAAGCTTTCTCTAGATTTACAGGCACCTTCTTGCCTTGACACATTGTGCCTCCCCCATCCCAATTCCCAGTAGGGACCTTGCCTTCCACGCCCTTCCCCAGGGCAAATACTGGAAATCTTAGCAACACCCGCAATTTCTTCACCCCATTCCCTAACGTCTTTCTCAGGGTAAAAACAAAACGCCACATTCATGCTTTTGAATGGAAATGCTAGAAAACATCTCAGAACGCATTTGGGGAGTAGTTCCCATTTGAAAAGAGCTCTTCCATTAACTCAAATATTTCGGTGAAACAGTTTCGAGGCAGTTCGATTTTGGATATCTCTGTCCAAAATATATTATAGATCATAACTACCTATCCAACGATTAAAAAACGGGACAAGGCTTGGATCCTACTTGGAGACAGAAGAGCTACAAGAACCTTGCGGGGTCATAGCGGCCCCGCTCAGTAGGCAGGCACAGGCCTCTCGCCTAAGGCTCCCATGCCCATCTTCGGATGAGAGGAAATCTCGGGTTCACCACATCCGTGATGCAGCTCAGTTTAGGTCTACAGCATTGTAGAGATCTGCTTTCAGAATTCCTACAGTTTCACTTCAAGTCTCCCCGGTTCTTGGGAAAATGTCTCAAACTTCCTTTCCAGGAGAATCTGGTTCTCAGCTGGCAGAATTTGAGGGCCCAGGAAAATCCAGGCTGGGCTCTGCGCCCACGCAGTGCTTCCCAAAGCTGGACTAAGTAGGACTCAACCGCACCTATGCCACTCCACGCCGACCCTATTCCCTAGCCCACCTCAGTACCATTCCCACCACCCACCGGGCCACCGACTCGGACCGCCACCCTTAGCAGGCCTCCCCACAGCCTAGCTCCCCCGGCACACCCCTCCGCGGGCCAGCCGGGAGGCGTGGGTGTGGATGATTCGGGGGCATCCCCTGAATAACCTTCAGCAGAGGCATAGCCTGGAAACCCGTTTCTCAAGGGCACTTCCACGCCAGCACCCAGGAGCACAGCTTCGACCTTTGCACTTACTGACGTCCCCATCCGAGGTCAACTGGGACCCTGCTCTGGGAAGGGACGGAAAACACTCGAGCCTCATCTCACCACTGTGTTTTGCTAGCTCCACAGTCCTAAATAACTGACCATCAAACTCCTGGTCGCCCTCCACTCAGAGGCTCCCAGATCACTGTCACCAGTCCTTCCTGGGAGCTAGGAGAGAAGCGCGAGTCCCAGTTCCCCGCCCACCCGCGACGGCGCCCGCCGGAGCGCCACTTGTAATGCGGTGTCCCCCAAACATAAAGGGGAGTCTCGAGTCGTCCTTCAGAAAGTCCTTTTCTCTCCTCACCCCTCCAGACCGAACTTGGGACCTGTACCTGCCCTGCAGGAATGAGCTAAACGGCAGATGTTACCTTTTGCCCTCCCTCTTCCTGCTGCCCCCAAAGTGACCACCCCTTTCCCCATCCCGGCCCCCTGGTGCGGGATCGCGTGGCTCACCAAGATGGTCAGCAGCAGCTGCCCGCAGAGGGCTCCGCACAGCGGGCGCCCGGGCCGGGTGGCGGCCATCTGAGCGCGGGACAGTGGGAGGAGGACGCGGGGCGCGGGGCAGGGAAGCCGAAGAGAGGGCGCGCGAGGTGCTTTTCTTGCTACCGCTCTTCTTGAAGTCGCTTTGGCCTCTCTCAGGCTTCTCTGCCCCGAGCGTATTCTCTCCTGAAACCGGATTGGACCCAGAAGACGTCGAACGGCCCCTCCTAGTTATTTCTCAAGTTTTATCACCGCCAGCGTTGCTGGGGAGCTGCCCGAGCCTGCCCTGCGCTCCCCGCGGCCGCCCGGGCACTCACTCGCTCGCAAGCTCTGGGGAAAGCGGTCCCCGGCCCTCCCTCTGCCCGCGCTCCCACGCCCCTCGTCTGCCCGCTGGGCTGCCGCCCAGACTGTCCCCGGGCGTCCTCAGCGCTGACGCTGCGCACTCCTAGTGCAGAGCCCAAATTCGCCTGCCCCAACTCGGCCTTCCTGGGTGCCAGAAACACCCTTGTGATGCGATCAGAGGATCCTCCCTTCAAATCCCGAACAAATGCTTGGCAATGTCTTCGAAATGAAACGAAACACACGTATTCTCTCCAGACGTCACTAACACGATAAAATAAAGTGACAGAAAGAAAACTATCCCAACCTCCTGAGTTACCTAGCATTTTATTTGGTGTGCCAGAAAGTAAACCAAGCAAGACAAATTCTGATCTGACCGTTTTTCCACATCTAGGATGTGAATGGGTTACACTATAAGCTTAGTTACTGCCAATTTTTTATGGCCTTATATGAGCCTTCTTAGAAAGAAAAAAAAAAACAAAGGTGCTTATGTAAATTACCCATGTAAAAAAAAAATCCAGGACTTTTTTGATAATTGTATTAAGATGAAATTTTTTTCAGTTTGTGGTCAAGGGAAAATCGACTGCACCTACCTTCTATTCTAAAATGAGGCTCACAAATTTAATATTGCTCAACAAACATTTATCAATGTCCAAAATCCTTCAACAGTACCCTGAGAGCTGGAGGAAAGAAAAGGCAGAAGACCCTGTCCCCATTTTGGTCCCTCCCCACAAAGCAACTCAAAGTCTAGGAGGTAAGACAGGCTACCATCATACCCCATTGTGCAGGTCCATAATGGAGTGGGGAGCTATGGAGTGGAGTACATTCCTTTAGTTCTCTCTAAACTGAATTTTGTCTTCTGAACCCCCACAGGCTGGATTCAGGAGGAGATCCCTCTCAGAAGCATGTTGCTGAAACTTCAAAGGTCCATTCAGAAGTTCTAAGTCAGAACCCTGGAACAGTCCACAGTAATCAGGAAAGGGTGTGAAGGCCTTCATTCACCCCACCCTAGTCACCTGTATTAGAATTCTGTCTATACCATGTGTTCCCCAAAAGTCTGGGACTTCCCCCTGAAACTCATGAGCCTCAGTTCTCAGGACTCAGTCACCCATATGTTCAGCTTTCCAGTCTCATCTCTGAGGCACAGGAGACATATGAGTCACCCTTCAGTGGAAGTCATAAGGAAGGCCTTCTAGTCTGGGAGTCAGGTCTTCAAACTTCTTCCATTCCAGTGTTTTGTTTTCACTTCTCATCCTCTAAGCTCTCATCTTTGCTCTGGACCTCAGGGAAAGCTTCTTAAAGTCTCATCCAGCTCCAGCCAATCTTTGGAAACACAAGTTAAATTAGCTTTTCTAAAACACAGTGTGAAAGGAAAACCTACACTAATCTCCCTCCTAGCCCACCTTGGGATTCACTGTTGGAGTGAAGGGTTGAAGAATTAAACTGAAGGTGTTAAGAAATTTTAGAGCAGGATCTCTAACTCTCCGAAAAAGGCTTTAAAGAAGCAAAGAGGCTTGAGATTGGGAGAAAGGGGAGGAGGGGAGGAGAATGTTCCAGCAAAGTCAACAGCTCTGGAGGGACTTGTGACAGCTTCTCACATTTCTGAGACAGAAAGGGGTCCCTGGTTCAGAACAGAATGGCTAGATGGAAGAAGGCCTGTGGCTTGGTATCAGAATATGAAAAGCTCATGGCAAACCATCTGAAAATTGAAGATTGGGATTTCATCCTGGAAGAAATGGAGAATGATCCATTCTATGCAAAAAAGTGTTAATAAGGACTGTTACAGGATTGTCATTTGGGTGGGTTTATGCATTATTAATGAACCTGTTTCTGTCTTGATATGGCTTTCCCTTAATTTTTGTACATACTATATATGAATATGAATGCACATATGTGTATGTATGTATTTGCAGAGAGAGAGGAAGATAGGTCCAATGCATATACATTTTATTCTATGTGTCCATTTTTCTATGATTTTAACTTTGTCTTCAGATTAACAAGAGTCCAACCTAATTATGACTGTCTTCTAAGTGACTAAAACTGTAAAACTGTCTTTTCGTTGTTTTGGAATAGTGGATATTATTAAGACTACTGACTACGACAATTGTTATCACATTCTTGTAGTGCCTACAAAATAAAAGTTGTATTAATGTTTTCCAGAAATACTGTAAGAAAGGGTATTGGAAATACTTTCAATTTGTATTGTAAAATCCTAAGTACAATATGAACATTAGGATATAACTGAATATAGAATTAGTAATTATTTTGGAATTTCTTGTTTTGTTATAGCATGCACATATCCATCATGACTGTGTTAGTCTAAGTTCTAATGTAGAACAGTATGTTTATAATTTAGACAAAAATCTTTAAAGACAGTTGTAGTGACAACATCAAATGACTTAGCAATAAATTGTTTATATTTTTCCTGTGTGGATTATAATTTAAATTAATTTGTTTATCAGTTATTTAATTTATTTACTATTTATTATTTATTAATAATTTATCCATTGATTAGATTATAACTTTTGAAAATTTATTTTAAAGGTGAGTTTCAGTTTGAATATAGTTAGAACTGGATGTCTTCTATAGTAAAATTAATTTTAATTGATCATGAGATATCATAAAGCA
This sequence comes from Castor canadensis, assembly GCF_047511655.1. Lineage (NCBI taxonomy): Eukaryota > Metazoa > Chordata > Mammalia > Rodentia > Castoridae > Castor > Castor canadensis. The sequence goes on along the minus strand of NC_133389.1, from coordinate 43,547,167 downwards.
TAAAAGGTTTTCTGAGATGTCTTTTTCATAATTTTTATCTACATAAATTAATTGTACAAAGGAGATTTCATTGTGATATTGATATATAAACATATAATTACTTTGATCAAATTCACCTGCCTACATTACTCTTTCCTGACATGTCTTTATTTTAATATCCTATCCCTCAAATTGTAAAGTCAGTAGAAAGTCACTGCTCAACGTAAAATGGACCAGAATGGAAAGGCAATTTATTTTTTTCCCTTGTTATGTTATTAGTTTGAAAGACAAGAGTAGCAATATGAAAGATTAAAAATGGGAAGATTTTAGATGAAAGTACAAAACTTCAGTAATCCAGGTGAATTATAACATTTTCAGCAGAAAGCCAACTTCAGATAATTTAGTAGCCTTATCCATTTGTACCCAAGAGGAAACTCTGGCAATAGAAAAGGTAGCTATTCTTAGGAGGTGGGAGCTGACCCTTGCCCCACTAAGCCAGACTGTGTTGTGCAACTCAGCACCAACTGGTCTAACACACCTACTCACCTTAGTGTATTACATGGTCAGTGATATAGCAAGACACTTTTATAAAATACCACCAGGACAAAGCATATACTATCTGAAACAAATTTGCTACCAAGAAAAGTGAATTATATGAAAAGAAGCTTAAATTAAAACCAAGTTAAAGCTTGGCTTGAATAGTCTTTTTTTGTGACACAAAATGAATTCTGCCATAGAATGATAACTTGCAAGTGCTTTTGGAATATTACTTATGATCATGTGATGAGAGTCCCTCCACTAATTTCCCAGAAAACCACTGAAATCAGTCTTGACTTTATGGTCATTTCAAAAGACTGTTGATGCCTTGGGAATAATGGAAAGCTAAGTCAAGAGTGACCTATTTGTAGTGTCTTGCAGCCCAGCATAGAAGACATCCAAGAATTCCTGTTTGCTCCCCTCCTCTCCTGATTTCCCATAGTAAGCACCCTATTCCCAGATCTAATTCTATACCCACAGAAATGTTCCAGGCAGCAGAGAGAACCTCAAGTCTAAACCAAAATGATTCCTGGCTTCCAAGGACAGAGAAGCTTTTCCTTCCCCCTATCCTGTAGTGGTTATCCTCCTATCCTCACCTTGAATCCTAGAATTAATTTCTCCTAGAACGATTAGCAGTAAGACTATCCTTTCCCATCCACAGAAAACTCTTCTGTCCATGGAGGAATGCCCTTTCACTTCAACATTGCCAAAAATCATACGAAAGTCTGGCATTTGTACATTTCTGAAGTTCACAATTATCCTAACCAATGCCAAGACAGTAAGTCAAATCCAGATAGGGTGTGCCAGGCTCTCTTGGTTAATTAATGAGTCAAGAACTGTTACAATGGTTTTCCTCTTCCTCCACTAGTCTTCAGACTCCTTTACAAATATCCTCTTCTGCAAACAGTCCTCTCAAGGAGGGAGGGGCAGTGGCCCAGCTTCTCACTGCCTTGGAAAGAATGGTAATTTCCACCTAGAAAACAAAGCCTCATTGTGTAAGTGATAACTTTTTAGAGTCACTGAACAAAGGCCATGTGACAAAACCCTGACCCTGAGTGAATTTTTACTCCCTCTCATTTGGAATCGTCAATTAGATTTCCTTCAGAGTGAAATTCTTTTCCTCCTGGGTGAGGATCTTCTCAGACATTCTCATGTCCCCAGGAATTCATTGTGAGCATCTGTCTGTACAAAGGGCATTGCACAAGCATGCAGGTTACAGGTGTGAGTGGGCTGGCTTCCAGATCTCGTGTGTCATTATTTCATCATCATCCCCTGATTCACTGCCCCATCAGCCTTCTCTTTTCCCAGAAGTCAAGAAGGACCATCCCTAAATATCAGCCTTGGGAAGTGGCACATGCCCTAGCTCAGATTCTTGTCATCTAGCTCAGGAGCAGAGAAGGAGCTCTTCCTACCACCTCCCTATGAACAGTACAAAATTTAATCTAACATTCATTCCCTTGTTCTTTGCCTCATTAATAATTATGCATTGATGCTTTTACCTCAAGATTTATGAATCTTGATTTGTCTTTTTATCCTTCTCAGTTTCCCAAGTCCTATGTCACTGAAAAGGAGTAGCTGTCCATCAGTTAGCTACTTAGTGTTCACAGAGCAGGCTTAATGCCACAACAAGTTCTTTCTTACATTGCTTTCAAGGATCATACATGCATTAGCCTTTCTGTGTTATAATAATGTACACTCTACCCTAACAGGTAAGCACTAGCCTTAATGTACAGACATATGTGTAGGCTCATACCAGACTCCCATTCCCTAAAAAAATTCCTAATTTACAGATCTTAGCTGAATATTAAAATACACACACACACACACACACACACACACACACACAAACAATGAGGTATGTAGATATGTACCAGAAAGACTGTTTTGTTTCCCCTTTCTGGTGAGATTTCAGTGTTCTTGACATGTTCAATAAGATTGGCTGTTGGGCCAGGTGCAGTGGCTCACACCTGCAATTCCAGCTGCTCCAGAGGCAGAGATTGGGATAATCGTGGTTCAAGGCCATCCTGGGCACAAAGTTAGTGAGACCTCATCTCAACCAACAAGCTAGATATGGAGGCATGCACTTGTGATTCTAGCTTCTAGGGAGGCAGAGATTTGAGCAATCATAGTCTAAGATCAGCCCTGGGAAAAAATAAGAGACTCTGTCTGAAAAATAAAACAAAAAAGGGCTGGGGACATGGTTCAAGTGGTAGAGCACCTGCCTCACAAGGGCGAGTTCAAACTCCCAAACTGCCAAAAATGAATAGATGATAGAAAGATAGATAGATAGATAGACAAAAAGATAGATGGATAGATAGACGGATAGATGATCAATAGATGATAGATACATAAAAAGACAGAAAGACGGATAGATAGATGGATGACAGATAGACAGATGGATAGATGATAGATAGATAGACAGATAGATAAAATCGACTGTTTCCCCTACTTTCCAAGTTCTGTTCAGATGGTGGTCAGTCAAAGTCCTGGACTATAAGTTTACTTTTAAAATGAGAATCTCTGAGCAAAATCTTCCTGCCAGAAAGTAATAGTTTATTTACTTACTGCCCCAAAGTAAAAAACAGTTGTTTTAAATAAATCTAAGAATAATGCTTGTAAATTCAAAGGAAGAGGCATCAGCCAGAAGAACTGCCTCATTTCTTACTTAAGACACATTAAGTAGTGATCAGACATTATCCAAACATCTCAGGCCTCTGTTGAATCATCAGACCTCACCTGCTGTGCTAATTCAAAGGTCTAAGCAAAAATTGGAGACCTCTGCCAGACAGACTCCTACAGTTGTAGGATAGGTAGACAGTAGGAAATTGCAAATGGACATACGCCATGGTTGTGACCATTATGTCTTTTCTCCATTATAGTGACCTGGTTTTCTGTAATATTCCCAAGATATTTGACCTCAGTGTCAGTCAGCCTCCACTTCTTTCTCATTTGGAGCACTGAGAGTTGGACTTTCTCTCTGCTGAAAGAGTTCAGAAAGGGATTAAGGGCATATATGTTCATAGGCCACAATATAAGATGAAGAACATCTAATTTTCTGCTTGTTCTCTTGTTATATGAATTATTCCCTGAGAATAACAAGGCGAGTGCTCTGAACCTGGCTCTGCTAGGCGTGCCACTGATGATTTCCCAAACCCATCTATTCATAGATGAAGGAAGCATCACCTTGTGATGATGGGCCAGGAGGAGGTCACGTTTCTCCCTCAAGATCCACTGGACTTTTTTAATCTTGACAAATAGTGGCAATGTTGTTTAATTCTGTGCCATTGTTGAGGCAGAATGACAGATATTGTTGTGGCAATCATATAATTCTAATGAAATGAAGGGACCTGCTCTAAATAGAAGAGTCCCAGTCTGTCATATCTGGATTCTTTAACTTCTTCTACCTAGAGTCTCTAATGAATGAGGTTTTAGATTGTCTGTTATTTGGCTTATTGCTTTGGGCTAGGCTCATTGATCTATATGCCTAAATGCATCCAAAGTTTTCTTATCCAATTGGTCAAAGAATGATATTCCTAGCCTTTTCCCCCTTAAGGTATTTTTATATGCAGTAAAGTTTACAGACCATAAATGAACAGTGCAAGGAGTTTATCAAGTATATACTCTTGTGTGGCCACCATTCAAATCAAGATATAAACCATTGCATTCATCCTAGTCACTTCCCATTGTTCTATTTCAGGTCACTAAAGAGTAGTTGTGACTCCATAGAATTTCACAAAAAAGGGCATCACACACTGGATCAGGTATCTATTGCTATATTACTCTTTATCTATCAGACATCACTTTTACATTACTGCAAAATTTAGCAGCTTATAACAAGGACTTCTTGTCTCACAGTTCCTGTAGAGAATCAATGCATGACTTAGCAAGCTGCCTCTTGCTCAGGGGCTCACATCAAGGATTCAGTCAAGTTGTTTAGTGGGAGTTTCTCTTGTCTCAGGTCTCCACTGGGATATAAAAGTGTTTCTAAACTCATTCATGTGACTGTGGCAGGCCTCAGGTCCCCAACAACTGTTTTATTTCTTGAGACAAGGTCTCACTATTTAGCCCAGGAGGGCTTCAAACTATCAGTCCTCCTGCCTCTACCTTTCAAGTGCTGAGATTACAGGTATGAACAACCACACCCAGCTCACCATGGACCTTTCTAAGACAGCAAACAATATGGATAACTGGCTTCCCTCAGAATAAGCAAGATAAGGTCCCCTAAACAGAAGCTACAATCTTTTTGTAACTCATCGTCATAAGTGAAGACACCCTATCACCTCTGCTGAATTCTAATGGCTAGAAGCAAGTCCTCAGTTAAGGAAGGGTGTGAACACCACAGCCACACAGGGTATGAATACCAGGAGGCAAAAACCACTGGACATCATCTTAGCGGTGTCTGCCACATGGTGTCTGGTTTCGTTCTTCAACATGTTTGAGGTTCATTCAATACAATCGAGTGCATAGTGGTTTTCCCCTCTTACTGTTAAGTATTTTGCATTTTATGAATTTACTAAAAGATGTTTACTCTTTCTCTATTGTGTTGTTTCTAGGTTTTAGCTATTATAAAATAATCTGCTGTGAACATTCTCGTACAGGTTTTTTTGTGAGTATAAGTTTTTCTTTCTTTTGTGTATGTCTCTACTGGTAGAATTTCCTGGTCTTAGGGAAAATGCTGTATTTAACTTTATTAGAAACTGTCAGACCATGAGGCTAGGCATGGTGGAGTGTGCAGGTAATCCTAGCTACACAAGAAAGGTAGATAGGAAGTTTGTGGTCCAAGACCAGTCCTAGCCATAAACACAACACGCTATCCAAAAATTAAGTAATGTAAAAAAAAAAAAAGACTGACAGTATTGTTCAAGTGGTAGGACACCCACCTAACAAGAGTGAAGGTCTGAGTTCGAAATTCAGTACTGCCAGAAAAAAAAGTAAAAGAGAAGAGAAACTACCAGAGCAATTCCTCACCAGTAATACATGTGAGTTCCAGTTGTTCTGCATTCTTGCCAGCACAGTTTTAGCCATGAGAATCTCATTGTGGTTTAAGATGGCATTTGCCTGACAAAGTATATTTGTGTTTTATATTTGCTTTTCCTTAATGACTAATACGTTGAGTGATTTTTTTCATTTGTTTATTTGAGTTGCTTTCCTTTCATTGAAGTTTTATGACAGTAATAATAAATATTTGCTAATATTATTACCATATAATAAAGGTAAAACTTATTTAAATATTTATTAAAATAAATTCATATTTTGTAGCCTTTGAATAGAGTTATCTTTTTTTTAATTTTTATTGTTTTATTATTCATATGTGCATACAAGGCTTGGGTCATTTCTCCCCCCTGCCCCCACCCCCTCCCTTACCACCCCACTCTACCCTCTCCCTCTCCCCCCTGCCCCCACCCCCTCCCTTACCACCCCACTCTACCCTCTCCCTCTCCCCCCCACCCCCTCAATACCCAGAAGAAACTATTTTGCCCTTATTTCTAATTTTGTTGTAGAGAGAGTATAAGCAATAATAGGAAGGAACAAGGGTTTTTGCTAGTTGAGATAAGGATAGCTATACAGTGAGTTGACTCACATTGATTTCCTGTGCATGTGTGTTACCTTCTAGGTTAATTCTTTTTGATCTCACCTTTTCTCTAGTTCCTGGTCTCCTTCTTCTATTGGCCTCAGTTGCTTTTAAGGTATCTGCTTTAGTTTCTCTGCATTAAGGGCAACAAATTCTAGCTAATTTTTTAGGTGTCTTACCTATCCTCATATCTCTCTTGTGGGCTCTTGCTTTTATCTTGTGATCAAAATTCAATCCCCTTGTTGTGTTTGCCCTTTATCTAATGTCCACATATGAGGGAGAACATACGATTTTTGGTCTTTTGGGCCAGGCTAACCTCACTCAGAATGATGTTCTCCAATTCCATCCATTTACCAGCTAATGATAACATTTCGTTCTTCTTCATGGCTGCATAAAATTCCATTGTGTATAAATACCACATTTTCTTGATCCATTCATCAGTAGTGGGGCATCTTGGCTGAAAACCTAGCCCCTAGGAACTATTGAAGCTTTTGTTCCTTAGGTTGAATTTAAAGGTAGAAAGGTACAGATACAGCTATCTTCTCTGGTGCACTATTATTTAAACTTTTGAACAGAAGGACCCTTTCACAATTTCTTTTCCAGCTAGCTCTCTTCCTGGTCCTTTAAGCAACCTGAGGTCCTCTAGTCCTCTGTGAAAATGACTCGCTATTCTCTTGACCTATAAAACCCCACAAATACAGGCAAATCAAGAGATTCAAATCTTGTTCACTTTAATGACACCTGTGAAACTGCCTAGACCATTAAAGGTATGCCTATCTGAAAAGTCATCAAGTATCTGAAAGATGTCATTTTAAAGAAGCAATGTGTGTTATTCAGATGTTGTAGTAATGGACTTGGTAGGTGTGTCTAGCCCAAAGGGCAGGGTTAGGTGCAGGGTTGGTGGCTCAAAAAGAATGCTGCATTTCTGTTGCACATGCTTAAAAACATAGAGAGTAATGGAGAGCTTAAGGGGTTTGATGCAGATTCTCTGATTATTGAGCATATCCATGTTTGATGAACAAAGAACCCAAGTTGCATGGCTAATTGAGCTGCTTACAGATTAACCCATTCCTGAGCTCCCCTCCACCACATTGAGGTGATCCTCACCGAAAAGGAACAAAGTGTTCCTAAACCAGAAGAGGAGGTTGCACAGAAGAAAAAAATATATCTGAAGAAAATGAAGAAACACAACTATGGCACAGGAAAGAATTCAGCATAAAATAAATACAAATAACAAATTTAAAAACATTTCTTTTTGGCCATCTACATTAAATTTGTAGTCATGGAAGAGAAAGACTCAGTTCTACAAATGACTGGAAGTTGTGGGACTGGCAGGTGCAGCCGGGCCAGAATTGAGTAAACTCTGTTACTTCTATAAGTGAAGCTACAAATTTATGAATATTATCACTGAGAAAAGCAGTTCTTAACTCTGACTGCAAGTGTTTTTCTCCTGGGGAGATTTTAATAAACACCAACACCCAGATCAGCTACATCAGACTCTCTGGGGGAAGAGGCTCTGTTTTGTATTTTAATAACTATTTAAAAGCTTCCCAAGATACACTAATGTGAGAGTTAAGGATAATATCCTTTCTTTATTGGTGGGACTTGAGTTTGAACTCAGGACTTTGTGCTTGCAAAGCTGACACTCTACCACTTGAGCTACAATTCCAGTCCATTTTCCTCTGGTTATTTTGGACATGGGGTATCAAGAACTATTTGCCCAAGCTGGCTTTGAACTGTGATCTGCCAAATCTTAGCCTCCCAAGTATTATAGGGATAGTAGTATTATATTATATAGTATTGTTCATAGGTTAAAGGATAGTATTCTTGCTCTAAACAAGTATTTCTCAAAATGTATACACATGTGTGATTGGAAAAATGAGACCTGCTGAAACTACTCCAGAAATGGGGTAAAGGAGAATGATGGAGGGGGTGAATTCAACTATGATACATTTGATATATTGGAAGAACTTTTGTAAATGCCACAATGTTCCCCTAGCACAACAATAAATAAACTAAAAAAAAAAAGCCCAAAACATTGTTCTTTGACCAATAGCATGTGCATCACTAGGAACTTGAAGGTTCTTTTCTTATCCAGAAATATAATGACAGATATATAAAATCCATAAAATGATCAGACAGATTTTGGAAGAATTAGATCTCTAGGCTTTTGTATAAGGCAGGCTCTTAAATAACCTCTTTTCAAAACTAGTTTTATTTTGATTAGAAATAATGTCTCTATTCCCCATGTTTTAGCCATCTTGAAGTACTTATATTATCTATCTAATCTGTGTTTAACAAGAAAGGTTTAGGTGTACTCTTGTGCATTTCACCAGGCCCTTTCATAGTGGGCTGACAAAATGTAGTATAGTTTCTTGCCCATTTTTTGCATGTACTGTGGTTATATATACCTGGAGTCTCTCTCTTGACTTAAGTAAATCCCAGTAGAAATCTGTATTAAGAAAGCATTTCTCTCACACATCCATTCAAAACCAGATGTTTCCTATCCTTGGAAAAATACCATTTCTAGGAAGATCCCAAGGGTTCTGCTTTCCTGTGTCAAGGGAACGTGTATTTGTTCTAATTCTTGGAGCTTTCTGTTTTATATGGTCCCCAAATAATCTGTATATGCTATTAAAATTTTCCTCTGCTTGGCAGGGCATGATGGTGCATGCTTGTAATCCCAAATACTTGGGAGGTGGAGATCAAGAGGACTGGATAAAAGTTACTGAGACTCCCTCAGTTCAACAAATAAGCTGGGAGTGGTGGTTCATATCTGTAATTCCAGCCACATGAAAGGTATAGTTAGGAGGATCATGGTCCAAGGCTGGCCCCAGGAAAAAGTGCAAGATCTTATCTTAAAAAAAAAAAAAAAGCAAAAAAGGCTGGGAGTGTAGCTGAAGTGATAGAGTAACTGCTTAGCAAATGCAAAGCCCTTAGTTCAAACACCAGTACCACCAAAAAAATAATTCCTCTGCTTAAAATAGACAGAATTTTCAAAATTTACTTTGATGTCCAAATCCCCACATTATTTTGGTATTTTTTCCTGCTTGGATAGCCAAAACTATGCTGCAACACTTTCAGCATTATGGGAAATTAAACATGGGACAAAGCTAGGTGTCTCCATTGCCTGCACACTAACTGTTGAAGTACAATACCTTACTAATCAGAGGCTTATGACAGTCAAAACTAAACCCTGCTTTCCTTTGAGATAGTTCTGCTCATCTCCACCTGGAGATATGAGTTTTGTTTTAATCTTCTTCTTTGACTCATGCTTTACTTACCTTTTGTCTTTCTATTCCTTCTTGCCTAACTTTTTGTCTTTATCGGACAGTAACAATGTTCTCAGGCCACAGATAATTGACATGAATCCTAAAACAATGAGCTTTCTGTCACACATTTTTCAGGAAGACCCAATGACCCTAACACCTGAGCTAAATTAAATAGCCCATGAAAAGGGTAGTTTAGAGTTTCTTTACAGGAAAGATTGAGATGTGAACTTGGGCACGACCCTCAAATGTTAGAAGGAACCAGTGAGTCAGAGAAAAAGCATTACTGTCTGAGAAACCTGTGAGTATAGAAGCCCTGAGTCAAGACAGGGAACAGAGAGAGCCAACAGGTGAGGGAGTGAAGAGAGGTGATCAGCACATGAAGGAGTAAAAAGAAATGATGAGGATTGAAAAAAAAAGAAGAATGCATAGAACTTGTTAAAGGGTTTAGGTTTTATTTTAACTTCATGTGTTCATAAGAAGCTAATGAAAGATTTTGAATGTTAAGGAGCCATTGTCAGATTTTTTTTATTCATGTATTCACATGTATATACATTGTTTGGGCCATTTCTTCCCCCATGGTCAGATTTATACATTTAAAAAAATCATTCATGGTTGCTTCATGAAAACAGATGGTAGAAGGAAATAAACAGTAAAGTTTGGATTTGTGACATATCTTGAAGCTGGACTAAGTAGGTCAGGTTTTCAGATTGGAGGTAGGATATGACAGAAAGAGAAGATTCAGGGATGCTTACCAAGGACTTGGGACTAAGCAATAGAGTAAGTAGAATGAATAAATGGGACATGTAGGGAAAGGCGATGTTTTGGATTAGAATAGCAGGGGGTTATAAGACATGTGAAATTTGAGATGCCTATTATGTGTACAAGTTCAGATGCATTATTTGAAACTTTGGGACTGAAAGAAAAAGTCTAGGGAATGAGTGAAGATAGAGCTCTTGGGAATTCCAACTCCTACAGTCAGGAGGGAAAGAGGAAATGGCTTCTTTTAGACTAAGAAGGAGTGCCCAGTGATGGAGGAGGAGAAACCTGTGAACTTGGTATCCCTTAAGTCAGGAAGAGACAGTTTGTCAGCCAGAAGAAAGTCATTAATGGTGACATAGGCATTTGAAAACTCAAGTAAGATTAAGGCTAAAACTTGACCACTGTATTTGACATGAATAGGTCACTGGTGATAACAGGAAAGTGAGATTCATTGGAGTGGTAGTGATGAAAGATAGACTAGGAGAGCTAACAAGGAAACAGAAACAGAGGTGGTGCTTCCTCAGATCATTGCTCCCTTCTCTCTGTCACACTGGTTCTACTGAACGCAGAGACTGGAACACGGATGTGAGAGACGCTAATCTACTGGGAGACCCAGAGGCAGAGAATGGGAAAATAAAGGTGTTGTCAATGAACTGATTAGTGCAATAGGCTTAATCCAGTTGGCTACCCTCTGAGAAATGATTAGAATGTACCTCAGAGAGCACTCCAGAAAGAAAAAGTATTGCTAAGTAATGTTATCACAATCATAGGCTTAAAACACATATACACAACCAGTTTTGTGTGTCATAAGTCTGGGCTTGGCTTAGCCAAGTCCTCTGTAGCACTCTCATCAGGTAGTCATTTAAGTATTGGCTAGGATGAATTTTCATACAGAGACTCAACTGAGAAGGGATTCTTTGGTGGTTAATCTTGATTGCCAACTTGATGGAATTGAGAGATACTTAGGAAATCAGTAAAGCACACATCTGGGTTTGTGTTTGAGGGCATTTCCAGAGAAGTCAGGCATGGAGGACAGCAAACTGAGTGGGTAAGACCTTCCCTGAATTGGCAGCACCATCTAATAGGCTGGAGACACAGATGAAATGAAAGCAGAAGGAAGAAGTCCACCAGTACAGGCCAGGTCAGTTCTTCTTGAGCAGGTGGGTCTATTGCTACTGCAATCACTGATAGACATCAGACTCCAGCGTCTTTAGCCTTTCAATGTGGATTCACACCAGCAACTTTCCAGAGAAACATCAGGGCTTCAGCTTCAACTGAGACTGCTTCATTGGTTTTCCTTGTCTTGAGGCTTCCAGTTTCTTGGACTGAGCAGTTATCAGGTCCTCTGGGTCTCCACTGTACAAAAGGCCATTGCAGCAGGACTATCCAACCACTGATGGTGTGAGCTAATCCAATAAATCTCCATATTTATATTTCTGTTGGTTCTTTTTGGTTCTGTTCCTCTGGAGAAGCCATCCTTCCAAACTCATTCAGATTCTTAGCAGATTTCCATACAGCTGTATAATCAAGGGTCTTGTGCTGACAGTTGTCTGGAGGCCAGTCTTTAGTCTTCCATGCCAGTTGCAGGTTCTAAAAGCTGCTTCAGTCAGTTCCTTATCATATGGACTTCCTAATGTGGCTGTAACTTCAAGCTTGCAAGGAGAACTTCTTTCTCAGTTTGCTAAAATGGAAGCTGCATAACATAATCATGGGAGAGACAACCCCTTCACCTTGACCATATTCTATGGATGAGAAGCAAGTCACAGATCCCACCTGAATTCTAGAGAAAGGGAATTCCACCAAAATGTGGATACCAAGATGTCAAAAACACTAGAGGCTCACCTCAGCAAATGTGAACCTGGGGTGTATACTCATTAATTCCTGTTCCCTTGCAAGTGAGGTGGGCTCTGGAGAGCATAACCCATGACCTTCTGGCTGCACCTGCACACAGACTTGAGAGGCAGGCCAGCAAAGGCTACAGGTAGCTTAGCTATGCTCAGTTTGGGTGAAGAAGGGTTGTGATATAGGGCAGAGCAGGCATTTGCTACATTTGGGTCTGTGGATCATAGGTTTTTTGTTTGTTTGCTTTTATAAAAGAGACAGAAGAAATAAGAAAATAACTGAAGAACAGCTTAAGGTCAGCCTATTTTATTCACATGAAAGAAACAAATTGCATAGTAGTTAAAAATTTGGCCTCCAGAGCCAGACTGCCTATTCAAATGCTGATTCTGTCACATCTTAATATGTCACTCTGAACTAGTTATTTAACATTTCTGTGCCTCCATTTTTCATCATAAAATGGGAATAATAGTAATTCCTTATCTGACAACAGGATACGGCATATGATAACTGATATATATATATATACATGTTAGCCATTACTTTTATTAAGCATTTCTGTTTGTTAATTAGAAATGACCCAGGCAAAAGTGAATAATTATTGATGTGGGAGACAGGAGTTTAATTTGATGAATAAATATCCTGAAGAAGCAAAAGCTCATGGGAAGAAGTACCGCAATGGAGACACTGCCTTAATTAGGCATTGGAAAGATCTTTCATTATAAAGATTACCAGTCAGACTACGTCCTCTGGTTGTGCTCACTGGCCTTGTCCTCTCTAAAAGGAGAAACTGTTGTGTTCAGTTATAAAACCAAATATATTTCTTTGAGATATTTAGAGCTGTTATTCAGTGATACAGTTTGTGTCTAAAATGCTACCCAAACACCATGTGTTAAAGACTTGGTTGCCAGCTCACACAGATTGAAAAGTGTTAAGATCTTGAGATCTGTGATCGCATCAATGGAGTACTCCTTTGTTGGGTTCATAGTTGAATGGATTATATGGGAGATGGAAACTGTTGAAGGTGGGACCTCGTTGTAGGAAGTGGGTCATTAGAGCCTGCCATGAGGTAAGAAGCCTCCTTCACCACATACTCCTATAACCATGGATTGAAATCTCTGAAACTGTGAAACAAAATAAACCTTTACACCTTTTAAAGTGTTTTGCTCAGGTATCTTATCACAATGGCTAAACGCTTACTAACCCCCTCATAGAAACTACAAACCTTTGCAGACAGAAAAATGACTCTAAAAAGCTGTCCTTTTGTTAAAGAAATTTATATCTGGGTTAGTAAGTAGCAGAGACTTTTTTTGTCTGGTACCACCTGGGCCCTTCCCCTTCTTGCCACAGGAAAAACAGACTGATGATGATCTGACATTTGGCCCTGGAAAAGAGTATCACAATTACTTCTTACTTGGGAGACTTCATCTACATAACAAGACGATCCTTGCTTACTGTGAACATGCTTCACCCTAGCCTTATGCTTCAAAACTTGTGCCACCTCCTTCCCTCCTCCCCCCAGAAGTCCAAGTCATTATCTCTCCCTGAAGCTCTATATAAAGTTCAACCATCTTGTCCTTCCTTGAGTCTCATACTGGTTTGCTTAGGCATCTACTGAACTTCGTATGTTCTGTTTTTGTTATCTGTCTAGTGTAAGGTTATTTCATATATTAAAATTTCCAAGGCTTCAGAAGGAAGAGAGTAAATTTAAAATTTCCCTACAAATATAAAATTCTTAATGTCCAGCAAGTTGTTAAGATTGTAAAAGAAGAAAGCCCTTTTTCTAGCTGCTTTTCTTGAATAGTGGAGAAATTCACAGTGCACTTGTCTCCCAACTGGGGGAATCTCAGCTGATCACTATGCAGTTTCATGGTGATCTAAACTATGCAGACACAGACACATTCCATAGACACACTTTGTAAGTATATCTGTGACACTTACATTTCTGTGAGAATTTTATCTCATTTCTGAGACTATATATATTTCTTGAGGCCATGTCTTAAATATCTTGTATATAGTCAATATTGAATAAATTTTAATACTTAACATATATATAAAGTTATGTTCTACTATTTTTAAGTATTTTATTTGGATGAATTCCCTTAGTCCTCACAATAGGATAGGAATTATTCCATTTTGCATATGAGGAAATTGAAGAGCAGGGAGATGGGTTTTCCTTGATAGTTTGCAGTCGAGCTCATATCTGGACCTCGTGAATTAGGCATCAAGGACTCTGAAGTTGAAGCTCCAGACCAGATCACATTGCTCCACTGTTTAATGGCTAACAGAGACTCAATATGCTATTCATTAGGCAAAGATTAACTTTGTACCTATGACACACATACATACCTCCCCATGTTTTAAATAATATATGTCCATTATAGAATGAAAACACAGAAACACAAAATGAAGAAATATTTCCACCACCATGAGATTATCACTCAATATTTTTCTATATTACATGTGGCCTCATCTTTATTTAAATTTGAGATTATACTAACCTGGAAATTTATCCTACTTTTTTTATTAATACTATGTTTTTATTACTTTTCCCATTTCATGTTCTTGGAAGTAAAATGCTTACATGGTATTCATTCAACAATATTATCCCTACAGTGAGAATTACTATTTATTAATCTATTAATGAACAAGCACTAAGCTAGGATTTTTATGTGTATTCTCATTTATTCCTATTTTGTATTCATTTTATGTGTAAGAAAACTAAGTCATCTGTAACTTCACAAGGTTTCTCAAAACAAAGTTGTCATCTGGAAATTTCTGACTACAAAGTCAGTGGCTATGATTTTCGTATCCACTATCCCCAATTACACATCAAATATCTGTGTACTGACACCCTCAGCACCTTCAACTCTGGCTTTCTTAGTTTCTCATTCCCTGAGGGTATGCCTAAATCCTTGGTTCCTGTGATTTTTTCAATTAATCCCATAGGGTACATTTTAAGCTGGGAAGTCTTGGTTCTGTCCCCAAATCTCCATCCTATTTCATGGGCCCCTCTATGGGTCTTGGCTACCATGGTCACCCAATGAGTATTACCTGTCACGCTACCCAACAGAGCCTCTATCCAACAGCATAGTGCTGACAAACAGCTGCCACTCCTGGACAGTCACCTGTTTCACCTGCTGTTGACCTTTCTAGTTCTATTTCTAGTCCAATCTAGGAGAATTAAAAGTCTGACTTTGTTTTTGGAATATATGTAACAAAATATGCATGCTTCTTATTGGAAAGCAGAATTAATGTGGCAGAATAGCTACCTTTTCATTAAGTATTTATTATGTGTCCTGATGCTGTGTTCCTAACTTAAAACTATGCCACCAGTTCAGATCCATGTGGTGAGTAGGAGCCATAGAAAAACTTACATTCTCAAGTGTTTAATTTATTGAGATTGAGGAATTTTACTAATCAATGTGTTTCAACTCTGACATTTCTAGTGTTTTGCCTAATGAGTATTAAATAAAGAAACCTCTTAAAGTTATTTTATTTTGTTATTTTATTTAAATAAGGTCTTTCTATGTAGCTTAGACTGGCCTCCAACTCCTGATCATCCTGACAGCCTCCTGAGGGCTCGTATTGTGGACATGCACCACCATACCTAGAACTAAAGCTTTTAAACAAACTTAAAATACTGGTTTCCTCACATAACCCAACTTACTAAATTCCTATCAATGTTTTTCAAACTTTATATTATGTAAACATGACCCAGGAAATACTGAAAAATGAAGGATTCCATTCTTTCCCCATGAGCCTGTCATGTCTATGATTCTGGACTCAAAATGGAGTCTTTATTTCAATAAACACAGCAGGTAATTCTGATGGAAATGCTGTGAGCCATACTTTGAAAGTAGTATGAACAAATATTTCCACAACTGTGCCCTAATATTTATTAACTACTAAAGAAATGAATATTCTATTCTATCTTCTCTCCTTAATTGCAACAAAATGACTAAAAGAAAAAGAAAGAGGAAACTAGCAAAAACCCTAGCTTCTTAGCTGTGCTCAGATTTTCTGTAGAAGCACCAGGGTAGAGTCACAAAAGGAATAAAGAAGGCCACAAAATAGCCCTTGACATCTCTCCTATCACCCTCCATACTTAGCACATGAAGGATAACATCCTTGGTTTCACATGTATCTAGAGTTTAGGACACATCAAATGGCTTTAAAAGTAAACAATCTGCCCTAAAGCCAGTACACAGAAAAAGTTCTACATAAAATAAGATTTTTTTAAAAAAAAATAAGGCCAAAATGCTTTGTTCACCTCACCAACTAGCTATGTCAAAACATTACTCTCCTTTTTATTTACTGTTTTTTTAGGATTAATGTTTCATTTTACATTGAGACGCTATGTTACATGTCTTAATTTAAAAGCAGATGAGTCATGCATTTATTTGATTAATTTTAAATAAAATTTAAGCAGAAGTGATTAATGTGCTATTAGCTAGTGTTGGAATAAAGGACAGAGTGACGACAGGTGGGGAGAGAAAATCTTTCCAGAAAGGAAGATCAGATCCCACTTTTTACGATGTCAGTTCTCAGTCCAAAAACCCAGACCTGATGGTAAGACAATAATAGAGGAAAATACAAAAACGACACACACAAACCTTCCCCCAAGCCACGCCCCACTCCCCCAAAAAGGAGCAAAGGCCAGGCACATAGCTGTCTGGCTGTGTATTAGGTCTTCCCAGCATTAGCTGAATAGGTCTGTCACTTACATGTCCATCGCAACACAACAGGATCATGCTCTGTATCGTATGTGTAATATCATCAGCACACAGTACAATAGTCATTGCCTTGGAGACTCACTGCTGCATACTTCTTTTCCTTTTCTCTGATCTTTATCTGAAAGTTTTCTTTTTTCCATGCACACATAAGTACTGTGTGCCAGTTATACAGTGTTCTCGTCTAAATCAGAAGAAGCTCTTAGATCTGTGCCTCATTTCTTGCCTTTCGGTTTTGTGATACTTCTTGAGTTAAAGTCTAATTTACAACTGTTTGTAAATAATTAATGAGGCTCTGAAAAACTCATAAAAATCAATTCTCAAATCCCTAAAACACAGTAAGTGGTTCGTTAGTTGCTTTCCTTCAGGATGTAGCTCTTTATTTTTCGACCATTTTTAATTTTTATCATCATATTATTGTCATACTGGGGATACATTGTGACATTTATTAAAGTGTTTACAATATAGCTTAGTTAAATTCACCCTCCATTATTCTCCTTTATCCCCCCCATTCTTAGAATCATTTCAACAGTTCTCATTTTTCAATTTTCATACATGAATATATAATATTTCTATCATATTTACCTTCCTTTACCCTTTCCTTATATCCTCTCCCTCCCACTTGTACTAATACCCTGACAGGACCTGTTTTACCTTCCTGTCCTCTGGTTTTTGAAAAAAAAGACATTTTTGTTTAAGATAGCTATACAGGGAGTTTCATTATGGCATTTCCATGCATATATGTATTATATCCCAAGTTGGTTCATTCCCTCCATTTTTCTTTCTACCTTAGTCTCCTTCTTGTGGTGATTTCAACAGGTTTAAAATTCTATATTCATTCTTGTATAGAAAGTACATCAACAATATACACATTCTTCACTTCTTTATTCTACCGTCTTTCTCCCGTTAGTGACCTCTCATTAGGTTGACCTATTTTTCATTCTTGTCCTTTGTTTTTAGGTGTCTCTTAGTTGTTCAGTGGGATTTTTGCCTTGGTATTATACCTGTACATGCATTGTGCTTAAGTCAATGTAGTTTAAAAAATTTTTTTTCACTACAGTGTTGGAACATTGTGGCAATGAGATAGCAATCATGTGGTTTTGACATTGGTCAGTGAGTTTCACATTGAGAAAAAAATAATTTTTAGGTTATGCTGCAGTTTGCTCCATTTTGCCATGATAGAGCTGGCTATAAGTAGGTTTATGCAGTTATTAATGGTAGGAAGAGGTAAACTGATCTGAAACCGCAATACTCAGATAGTGCCTCTGCCATCTGCCACTTACACTACCCAAGGCAGAAGCAGAAGGATGGAGATTTCATAAACTCAGTGCTTCATTTTCTTGTACTGAGTTGCAAATGTTTGATGGTCCATTTATTCAATGCCTCTATACTAAAAAATAATTCAATACAGAATCATATGCACCATTTCTATAGTAAGAAATTAATACCAAGAGAAAGTAATATAGGAATCAAAAACTATAATATGTAATCTTTAATATTTTTTCTCTGTGACTGGACAATACAATTTGGTTTTATGAAAATTATTAATCAGCAGCATTCTAAAGATATGCAAATGTTGTCATTGTTCTTTGTCCTCAATGAGCTTCTATACGAGGAAAGAAATACACATACAATATAAACCTACATATGAAAACTAAAGCAATGTACTCTAGACACCAAATATCTTGTTTAGAGATGATATTTGAACTAGATCTTCAAGTCATATATTTACAAAGAAAGAAGTGGACAATAAGTGAGTCAGACCATGCAAAAGAGGAGCCAACATGAGCAAGACACTAAGTGTGTATGGAAGCACTGTCTGCATATCATGGTGCAGGCCAGCTCCACACCTCCTATACCCAATAATTGCATAAATATTTGTAACCATCTGCACCACAGTAGACTATGGACTACAGGGAGAGCAGTACCTAAGTGAGATTTTGTATTTCAAACTTATGCTCCAATGCTATAGGAAACTGAGAGGCAGAATGCTATAATCTTGCCTGTCCTTTGAAGAAGGAGAGAGGAAAGAAATTGGAAGTATACACACTAGTGAAGCTAAGAAATGCTGAGTGTTTGAGAGGAATGTAGTGAAGAAAGGAGTGAAGATTAGAAGAAGTGGGTTATATTTCATCCCCATGAACACTTGGGTGTGCAGGAACACGAGTTCACTCATTACAGTACAAGTTTGTTTGCATCATCTGGAATTTGTCTTACATGTGTTGAATACTTAATACGCACCAGGCATCATATGATGTGTTTTACAGGCAGTAGCCCATTCCTTACTCTTATCCACCATGTCTTGACCTGCACTAGAGCATGTGGGTGGGGAGAGGAGCTGATTCATCTTGTATTTTCTCATACTAGTGTAGTCTTTATAGTGTATGTTACAGAAGACCATGCATGACTGTACTAGGAAGGTATTAAATGACTGTTGAACAAATGAATTAGTTCATGAATGAAATTGTGTGTTTAAAACTCATAAAATTTGGCAAAAGTTTGAGGCAATAAACAGGATGTGCTAGGCAAAGAGAGAGAAATCAAGGATTCTAAGTTTGAAACTAGAAGGAAGACATTTCAATAGGAAATTAGGAGGCCCTCATTTGATGTGGCAGCATAACATATTTGTCTTTATACATAATGAGCTTGAAGTGCCAGACAGTTAACAATGATCTTCCACAAGAGCTGTATCAGAATTGGTCTCCATAGACAACATGTTTATTTTAGGAATTTCTAAGCATATAGAAGAAAAGGGGTTTTCTTCTCAAAATGCTATGAAATGAGTTGACCAGAGTAAAATCAGGTGTTGAGACTTCAATCTGGAACCCAGAAATAGGGGTAGAGACGGAGACTAAAAGGAAGCCTGTAGTTGAAATCAGATTTTGCCTAAGAGGTAAAAACTAGTCTTAAGATGAGGATCAAAAAAAACCCAAACCAAACCAAAAGAAAAACAAAAAATGAAAAATGATTACAGGGAGACCTCAAATAAAACTGTACTGACCCTCACTTGGGAGGCTGAGAATGACTTTGAAGCCAGCCTGGGCTACATAATGAGACCGTGTTTCAAAAAAATAAATGAAAAACTGCACCGAACTAACAGATCTCCATTGCCTTCCTCCTAGTAAATAAGGACCATCCATTTATTTGGGGAAATCCCTAAGAATTTTGTCTCATTGAGGCAAATGAAAGCTGATTAGAAATTTTACCTTCTTTTTCAGTTGTCTCAAAATTTATCATACTTCAGATGAGTAAGATGTAGTTTCATGAATACCGAGAATGAGAGACAGGGAAACCATACTGAGCCATGAAGATGCCAAAGGAATCACAGCTAAAATACTGGTCAGGCTTCTGAGAGAGATGAACAGGAGCCATATTCCAAGTTGACGGCTGAAAAGCAGAGTAGAGAAGGAAGCTACAATCATTTCTAATGTGTTCTCTTCTCACTTTAACAATGGCAGTAGCTAAGGTGCACAGAAGGCAAATCTATGTCAGCCTTTAGTGAGATAACTCCTTTAACTCTGAGAACAGTCTTTTCATGTAGTCTTCTAACCTCCCTCAGTACAGGAACCTAGGCATAGAAAGTCTAAGTGGTGTCTCAAAACCCACAGGTAGAAAGGGTGGGGTTGGGACTTTGATCAGGGAATCTTCCTTATAGGGAGCCTTAGCAATTAGGGTTGCTATGGTGACTGTCAATGATCCACAGTGATTGCTGATCTCCAACAGGACAGCTAAGAGAGTGGGTGAGGAAGGGCCAGGTAGCAGAAATCTAGGAATTTTTTTGTGGTCCAGGGTTTGAACTTAGGGCCGTATGCTTACTAGGTAAGCACTCTAACACTTGAGCCATACTTCCAAAACATCGTATTTTCTTAGTTGATTTTTTTTGTGAATATGAAATGGATTATGTATGTGACTTATTTAAAATTATTTATCATTATCAGGAGTGCCTTTTAGGTAGACCACTCTGTATGGCTTTCATGCTTAAAAACTAGTTTTTATTCAAGTGTCTTACAACCACCTGAAGAAAGGATTTCTATTAGTATCCCCCATTTTAAGATGAAAAAAACAGACACAGAGAAAGTATACAAACTACCCAATACCTCAGCATTAGACTTTAAAATAGTAATATTATACAAATGTGTAATAACAATACACCAAAGAGCTCCCCAAATCGGACTCTAAATTCTAAAAACTGTTTAGAAAAGGGACTCACCTTTTTACATCAGAAAAGCACAATCCTTTAAATTCATATCAAACCCAAGATTAACAAACTCACAATAATTTTCAAAAACTGCCTAGTTTACTTTATAGTAATTAATAATACGCAAGAATTTTGTACATAATTTATTAAAAATAACTCTGGGAGGCTATATTTTTTGACTAAGGAATAATGAAACTACTAAAAAGATAAGTGGTTATTTAAACAATCACCCAATGCTCCTTCCGAAAAATAACTGTCATAAGTCAACCTTGTGAATTCAATACAGGCACATTATTAACAGTCATAAATATTAGAAATGCATTTACAATGCCCATACAGTTAGCACACATAGAGAATTCATTGACTGAAACAAGCCATAAAACTTGGCCTAGAATTTGGTTGGCTATTAAATTTAATTTTGTCTTATTGTTTAAAAATTTAAATAGTTTGGCCCATTTCTATGATTTGTCAAAACTACAATCATGAAATATTAAAAATAATTTTACAAACACAGATATGGCTAGTCCTCTCATCAAAAAAGTTATAAAATTGTTATCCTAGAGAACTATCACTATTTTGCATTTACAAACTATATCCTTGCATTAAAAACAGGAACTATAAATGTGTTATCACATACTAAATATCCACATCCCAATTCTAATTATGCCATTCTTTTTTGTTAACATAAAATGTTGCTTTTAATAAAATAGCTTAAATGGCAAAATTAAAGCTTTTTTGCAGAGGAGGTAATGAAGCAATCACCAAAATGCTCAAAACAATAAAGTTACCATTACAATGACTTTAAGAAAAGTCAAGGAAACATATGCTTACATACAACAGCAAAAGAATAATTCACGTTATAAGAGAAGAGAAACCAACTAACTTTTAAAAATATTTGGATTTTCCAACCCAAGTAGAAATGTTAAAGACAGACTAGAAGGAAAAAGAAAGGGAGTGAGAGGAAAAATACATGCTAAAAGCATTTTTTGAAAGTTAAATTTCACTGACAATGTAGGTAACAGAGAAAATGTACATTCAGTGCAGGACTCTACATAGAATAAAACCTAAAAGCAAACTCCACCAAAATGGGATTGCAATAACAGTTAACATCTGGTTAGAAATCTCCCCATACATTATGAAGAAAGGTCATATTACAAGAATAAAACAAGAGCAAGACTGTAATATACACATTTTAGAATGTTGAGGAAAACAAGTTTCCAAGCACCATACAAATAATTAATAGTTAAGTGGAGATAATGTTCTCTCCCATCTTTGACTAGGTTTTGCTTCATGTAGTCTATAAATATAGACTCTGTTAATTAAATTTTATTGCACAGTAAGTTGGCTGCTGTCATTATACCCAAATGTAAACACTAATGCAAATTTCCTTAATCTTTCCACCAATACATTTATACAGGTGAAAGACAAGTAATTAAAAACTAGGCAAAATTCAAAAAAAATTGTGTACTTATTTACAGTTTCTTTGTGAATGTGTCTTTGGCCAAAGAGATTTTGTAAATTAAAAGGAGAAAAAACTCAAACATAACATTTTGTATTTTTTTAAATCCTGGTTTAAAATTAAAAGGAAGGAGTTTTGTTGACTTATTAAAAACACATTCATGTCTTTATACATGCTTCTGCTAGTGTCCTAAATTTGGGCTCCAAATGATCCAAAAATTCAAGCCCATCTTCTTCTTGGTGGTCACTACAACAACCTACAGAACCAGCCACAGACCCTTTTCCTTCATAGTTATATGTAAGGACGTAGTCTTGAGCGTGCCTGTGATTTTCATCCTGATTACACAGGTGCACCTTCTGCCAAGGGGAAAACAAAACATATTTTATTATTATTATTTTAAGCACCAAAACTTACTAACATAAAAATAATTGCTTTGATTTACCTTTCATTGTTTAATTTTTAATCACAGAGTGTCCTCTAATGGATTCCTACATGTAAAAAATGCACATGATTGGTCTGTATCATAAAAATCGTATTATAAATTCAGCATATAGCATGTCTCTAAAAGTCACACATGTGACAGCAAATATACAAGTGTTCATGTTAAATAACCATTGCTTTCCCATTTCAAAATGATGGCTAATGGTGAAAAATGCATCTTTATGCTGAGCCCAAAAGGATGGAGGCTCATGTATTCCCAGATAGGCATAGTGATGGTACACACATGTATTGCTTTGTATCACACTTATGGCTTCCATGACACCAGTTGTCAGATGGGAAATAGTAGCACAAAGTCTTAAGAGAGTAACTGAATCATCACATCTTATGTAATGATTAATAAGAGTAATAATTAATAATTAGTTAACCAGTGATAATATTCTTTACCATCTTTGAGAGTAATAAGAGCCAAACAAAATTAGGAAAAGTAAATAATCTTTAAATACAAACATAATTAAATCAAAATTAAGAAAATTCCAGTAAGTAGACTCACAATCGAAAATAAAGGTCTAAGTAAACACAAAGTTGGGAGTCATTTATCAAATCTGAAGCATATCAACAGAGATTTGTGGGATACTTAGGGAAACTCACTTCACCAAGTCGGGATTGAGTGTAATTGTGCCATTCTGAGTAATTGTATCTGCAGTTGTCAACTTCCACGTGTCCTCCCCTGCGGGAATCTAGGGTGTGGTGATGCCCAGCCACCCCGCAGGTGTCCAAGGTCTGATGTCCTCCTTTCACCATTTCAATGGTCTCTTGTCCTCCACTTTTGACTCCTGATCCCATAGTGCCACAAATTCCCTGACCAGAAGCTCCCACCATCTGGGATGTGAAGCCATTTGAGGAATACTGAAATGAGAACAGTTTGCATTGGGAAAATACAGCAAGGAAGAAGAGAATTACAAAAAAAGAACATCATGCAGATAATGCTTTGATTTGTTTTGTGTGTTAGAAGGTAAGCTCTCTGAGGGCAGGAACTAAATCTGTGTTGTTGGTCTCCCGAGTAACTGAGTATTACAATCGCAGTATTGAATGCAGTGTCGTCACAGAATAAACAAATTACAGATGCCAGTGGTTGGCACCTGGAGATAAGCTAGAAAGCTTAATGCATATGCCTTCTTTAAAAACTTCTTAGGATTCTGTACAGCTTCAGTTACATTCTTCTGGAGTCTCACCCTCTATGCCAGCACTATTCTCTCACATGTATGTGCTTTCTTATTTTAATCCTTTTCTATTTACCTAACTAGAGCAGAAAAAAAAAAATACTCAGCCTTTTTATTCAGTGTCTAATTTAGCTCCTTTCAACTACAATTAAAAGAAAAACATTGCTATAAGAATTTTAGCCTCAATAATAAATCCTTGCAACCTATATAAATATAAATAATAAATCAGGCAGAGAAATCAGCAAGAACATCGAAGATTTGACCATTAATTTTCTATGTTGCGTTTTTGGACACTCTAGGGCAATTCACTGTTATTTCTTTCAATCCCTTTCTAGATACTGTCATGCTTTTGTTTTCTTAATCTTTCTGCTCCAATCATCAATTATGCTTTTTACATGGAATTCATTTGTTCCTCTTCCACATTTTGGGCTAGAAAATTTCAGAGCAATGGAGAGACTTGCTAGCATTGCTCTTTCAGATGCCCAGCCTCAGGCTCTTTTCTAACCCACATCACAGCCAGAAAGAACCCATTAAACTTCTTCCCAGGATGATCAAAGCCTGTAGTGATGTTATTGCTGTTGCCGGGAAAAAAATGTAAAACAATTATGCTGGTGATCTGTGACTAATTAAATGCAACATTGTACTGAATGAGCAACAGTGTAAAAAGATGCAAAAAACCAAGCCTAACACAAAAACCATGAAATGTTTGAAAATGTAATAATGACATGCTAAAGAATTTTCACTATCAAGTAGCGCCATCTGACCACATTGAAATACCACGTGTCACAATGAGAATCAAAGGCATTTTATCTGTTCCATGGGATGGATGACATTTTATGATAAACTGCCTGATATCAAAAGAACTTTACTCAGAAAAGATAATTTCAGAAAGAGTATACATTATAGGCCAATTCATCCACTGTTTTTATTTTACAAAGACAGGTGACTTACCACTTTGTCATCACCTGGAGCTTCAGTGTTTGATACAATTAGGTTCTGCTGAGCTAAATCATCAGGAAGTACTTTTGGTTGTTTGCTGTCCACAGAAGTCCCACAGACTAATGTAAACAGGATACCTGGAAGAAGAAAGTCCATTACCTAACACTGTCATAAAATAATGTGAATTTATGAAGTTAAATGATTAATACACAGATAAATCAGAAATTAAAGAGTGTGTATTAAATGATAGTCATTCAAAGTATGATTGTTCCTGACACTGTAGTACACAATAGAAAAATCTGCCTTAAGTAAATATACTACAAATATATGCCACCTGCTATAGTTCTATATTGTAGAAGACACTAGAGCTATGCATACGTAAGTGCACTTAAAATAGATGTTAAATATATTTGTGTGCTAAATAGACACAGCTATACACAAATGATCAGCTACAGGCAATAGAGTGAATTTTAAGACTGTGTCTTTAAAGTTACTTTAAAGGGCTTTATTTAAATTCAAGGAAGGACTTACAAAACAGCAATGCTATGCCCAACAATATTGCAAGGATGGCCCAGGGTCCAAGTCTTACGTCTCCGCTGCCAGCCCTTGGGCTTGAGCGATCTGTGCAGTCACTTTCAGTAATGCAGTCACATACAAGGACATTCATTGAAGTGACTGTAGACAGGCCAAGTCTATCTGCAACTCGGACAGGAACTGCATATGATCCAAATGGAGGATCATTCTGATAAGAGAGACGTGCTGCTGTGTCTGAAAATAAAATAAATAAAAATTAGTGTTACAGAATGTCATTGACTTCACTTGAGCATAAATAACTAGTTATCAAATAATTATCATATCTACCTGCGAAAGGTCATTCCAATGTGGTTGGCACAGCTGCTAGAAGACTGGAAATGTGACTATAGTTCTAACTCACATATTGCATGTAAAAGTTTATCTCTGCTGCCTCTTATATAAACACCTTTTGACTCATGCAATAATATATTGAATCTGTTTATCAACAAGTGCTTTCATAATCAATAGACTTGTTAATAGGTTGATTTTTTAGCATACCTTCAAAGTCTTCAATTAAACCAATCAGTGTACATTTCCTTTTATAGGTGATGCACCAGAGTTAACAGTATGAAGTTCTGGATGCTGCATTTCTTTTTGCTTTCATAGATCATGCTAAATAGACATAAATATTTGTGATTTACAGAGACTGATTCTGACATCACAGAACACACCATACTGTGAACGCATTTGCAGGTCATAAGGCATGATGTGGGAACTCATCTCCTCATCCTAAAGGACACTGGGACCAACTGCACATTTTTTTTTGTTTTGATGTATTTTGATGTATCAAAGGTAGAAAACAGACCAAAAGCCAATAAAATCTTGGATTCAGATCAAAAGTCATAATACAACTGTAAATGTACATGACACGTGCCAGAAAACAATCCCTCTCTTACCTAAATACCCAACGTGACACTCTAATTTTTTAGATAGTGTTTGAATCTCTAAATATGAATTTAAATTCTTAGGTGAAGAAATCCTTGAATTAAGATTTTAAGAGTCACAACGGTTAACGTGTTAGGTCTATTGTGTAAGAAATAATAATAATAATATTGAGATTTAAAAAGCTATGATGCATAGTGTGCCACAATCTATTTCATTCGTTACCTCATTTACTTCCTAAAATAATCCCATTTTACACATGGGTAATTGATGTTCTTTTTTTTTTTTTTTTTTTTAAGTGAAAATCCTTATTTTTTTATTAGCATGGAGGGAAAAAGACAAAACCGTTGTCAAACCACAATATAATCCAGAAATGACAGATCTGCTCTAAAGGTTTTGATTCTTTGTAACTACAACAATGAACCCAACAGGTATTTTTGGGTTACTTTTCAACTTATTCTAAATTCTGACCAAAAGACCCCAGCAAGAACTTCATTACTATCTTAGACAGAATCACTTACAGGTTTACTTACAATCCTTCCTTCTCTAAACACTAAAATGCAGTACAAGGTAAAGTAATAAAACACTGCTACAATCAGCAAAAAAAAAAAAAAAAAAAAAGTTAAATCATTTCACATAAGGCAAATGACTGCTGAAGAAATAAAGTTTACAGATTTAGTTCTCGCATGTGGTTATCCAGTTTTCTCACTGAGTATCAGATAGTGAGACTATTTCATCAATTTTTGTCTACCAGCTTTTATAGTCCCAAATCAAAGTAACTTGCTTACCATGACACACTACATTTTTCTTTGCTTTTTCAGATTAAAACTTATTCCCCAGAAGAATGCTTTAAGACTACCTATATTCCATGGACATCTAGCATAATATAAAAAGCCACTATGAATCTTGTTTTGGAAATAAGTGCAGTATTAAAAAAAAGCAATTCTTCTTCCCTTTGCCAACCAAACTAAACTGTAATATTCTATTTTGGCTAGATGAAAGACAATCTTACTTAAAAGATACTTCACTTAAGTTAGCTAACATTTGGTTAATCATTCTAAAATAAGATTGTTTCAAAGTTTCATTAAAGCCAAGGGTTAAATTAAATCTGAATAGATTTAGGATGAGTCAATACTTACCAAAGATGATTTCTAAAAAGTGTAAGGTTTTAAAATAATAAGCAAACTTCAAATATAATTTTAAGAAAACATACATAAAGCAAAATAAAATAGTTCATGGTTTTATTGTCCCTCCTCACTTATTACTGAAAAAAAGTTTGTAATATTTATAAAGTGAAAGTTAGGTTAGCTGTCTCCTATCCTAATTTAAAACAAAAAGTAAAAGGCCCATTTCTTTGGACACCTGCATTTGACATTAAATAGTGCCTTGTGCAACATCCAAACACAACCCTGAAATGAACCACGGAGACAGCAGTGCTGCAGGACAGTAGTGTCCATTCCCTGTGCTTTGCTATCAGTGCATGCCACACATATACAGTGCATGAAGAGTGCAGGTTCGCTGCTACTCATACATTCCAAAAGCACTAACACATCTAATCAGCCAACTGCCCGGAAATAGGTATTACCTCTCAAAATTTCACTCAGTTGAGAAACTTTAGTTTGTTTTCATTTGCTGTCACTTATTGTTTATTCCGTAATATCACAAAAGTATATGCCAACTTTTTAAAGCTTGAGAGATGATAAACAATGCAAAGTTGTACCACAAATGCTTCATCACAATTTGTGGCTATAGATTGTTTTAGAACCTTGGATTCTACTGATTAAAAGCTACCTCAAAAAGTCCACTATCTTAAGAATGCTACCCAAAGACCTCTAAAAGACAATAGAGGACCAGCAAATTCTGCCATTTCATCCTAGAGCTACAGTTTTCTTATTGTTCTGACACCAGACAACAACATTCATTGAGACTGAAAAAAGCACAGGTATTCACAGCCCTCCCATCTGCTTGCGGCCCAGGGGCTTCAAAGAGAAAAAATAGCATGGTCAGAGTCAACCAGCATTTGACACTAAGTTTTGCTTGACTTTGAAACTTTGAAACTTCTACAGGGTATGTTCTTACTAACTTGGTGTTTCCCAGATTTTGTATGAATTCACAGACCAGTAACTCTTTGAAATAACAAAGTTTGGGGACTAACTTATATAACTCAATGGTAAAGCATGTGCCTTCCATATACAAGCCCTGGAATTAATCCATAGTGTCACAGAAACAGAAAAACTAACAAAGTTTTGATCAACACCCTGCTGCCAAAGTTTTATTTGGCTAAGTATATACATACATATGTATTTTAAATTACCATCTCCTATCAATACCTTTTAAACTAAAATGATATGATATCAAAATAAGTAGAAAGGACAAAATCTAAGAATAAGGTTAATTCTTCTTAAGAAAGAACAATGGAAAACTGCTCCTTTCTACACACACACACACACACACACACACACACACATACACACACACCAGTATATTGTTTAAAAAACTAAAAATCTTGTGTACTCACAAAATCCAGTGCCTTAAGTTACTACTATATATCCTTGGTTTTTGTTCCTCATCCCATTCTGCCTTTGCATTCTCTCACAACCTTTCCTTTGTAATGTGTCATAATAGGAAATTGAGGGATAGTTACTGAAAGCATGGAGGTGAAAAACATTCAAGGACATTTCATGGCAAACCCCACTGAGCTTACAGGTGAGGTCCCAAATCGTGTAGCTGGTAGGCAATGACCTCATGATCTGTGGGCAATGCAAGCAGGAGATTGGAGAATGTACTGAAGAGTTAAGAGATGATGTAGGGAGTGATGCAAAGATGGAGAGGGTGAGAGACCACCTTTTACCATTCTTGTTACTGTAGCTCTTTCTGGGCTGAAGTTAAAATACAGACTGGGAACTGAGTTGGGAGAAAATCCCAAGGAGATCACAATAGATACAAAAAGGTGAGAAGTCAACACAGTGGCAGACAGAAGCAATGGTGTTGTGGAAACTTGGTAGACACAGGTTCCCTGCAACAGAGAGGACTAATTGTCCCAACTGCTTGGGAGGTTATCAGTACCTTCAGTGCCTTCTTTTCCAAGCTCTTCTTTTTATCCACTGACTAATGGGAGAGAGCAGGAGATACAGGGGCCTCTCTGAAGAGCCATTTAGCTCAGATTCCCCATGAAGCTAGCTGAAGGTATCATCTGGTCTACAGTACTGCTTGACTTCTCCTTTTACCCAAGCCTGCTTCCCCTCCTTTCACAGTTATTAATCCAAAGAAAATCTCTTAACAAACATTCAGCCTGAGATACTTGACTCAGAGTCTACTTCCTACAGAACCAATCTGCCACATCATGGGGATTCCCTTTTGATTGAGGACATTATTCTGAAAAGAATCTGTGCAGGTGGACATTTTGAATGGAATGCAAATTCAGGAAGTAACTATGGGAAACCTGGTATGGGATTAAAGGCAAACACTAAAGATACCCACTGCCCGTCACACCCAAAGTGAGAAATGTGCCTTTTTCATTAGTGGTTCCCACACAGAGAATTATTCTTTTGTTTCATCAAGGAAAAAAAAGTATTTTAGACATCCTGATGTTGACAATAAAAAGGCAATGTTTAAAAACACATACCGTTAATTCTTGTCAGTTTCCACATTATCCGACTTTCTGAATTACGACTCTCCAAGCTGAATTCAAAGGGTGGGCCGTTTATGGGTTCATCCAGATCAACAGCAACAATCTCTGCAGAGGACATGGTGGTTTTGCAGATCACGACTGTCTGCTTAGGTATGAAAGGGGCATTATCATTTACGTCTTCAAGTATAATTCCCAAGGTCCCCGTACAGCTTCTCCCATCTAGACAAATGAAAATAAAAATGCATCTTTATGTTTTCAGTTTCACCAGAAAATTAAAAATAAATATTTATTAAACACTTGTTATACATAAGTTACAGTGACAGGTATAGCGATAAACTGTGGTCTCAGTTAACACTAAAAAAAAAATCTTATTTCTCTCAAGTGGTATAGACAATTACTAATATTTGGATGTGTTCATTCACTCACTAAATCACTGCAGCAGGCATGAAAATTTGAAGGGGAGAGTTTTAACTAATTTTTAAGAACAGGAAGGAGGATAGTGTGAATGGTGGACACTTCAGTTATGTTTAAAAGAAAAAGGAAATTCAACGAGATAGGAAACATGTTATACACACCCATGATCTGGAGAAAATAAAGGAGAAAGAAAACAAAGACAGGTGGGCAATGACACTGGAGAGAAGGAGGAGGGACATTTGAAAGCTAGACTAGAGTACCTAGAATTTAATATAGATATAGAAAGCATTTAAGGTTTTGGAGCAGGGAAATTGAATAGTAGGAAAATATATATATTTATATAGGGAAGATTAAAACAAAAATAGTACAGGGTGATGTTCAGACGGTAGAGGACTCTAGATGTGGAATATTACTCACAAATGGAAATTATCATTAGGGGAATACATAGCCTGTGAAATTTATCTGTCAATCTATCTTTTATCTATCACAAAAACTTATGCAGAGGGTACTGCACTGGAAAATCTGGGGCATTCAAAGATGAAGCAGTCATGGGTCCAAGGCAAAAATTAGCAATGGAGTTATGAAGACTGAAGTTGAACACAAATCCAGGAATCCTGTCTCTAAATCACTTATTCTTTCTGCTTATAATAGGAAGCATCAGACACTAAAGATGGAGAAGAGGAAGAAAAACCCTGTGCCACTCAAGGCTAGAGTTATGTCTTTTTTTTACTCTCATCTTTTTTATTTTTTCTTCTGGACATCATAGGAGATCATCACAGCAGAATCTCTGGCTCTTGCCAACAATAACCAGGCTCTGGGAAGAAGTTTTTGTACCATTTTTTGTTTTTTGGTTTTTGCCAGTTCAAATCTTAAATCTTTTCTGAGACTTCATTTTGGTCCTTCTCTCATTTAAAGTGATTTTTTAGAGCCTCTACCTCTGATTCCATTTTCCCTCTTAAAGTCCTAAACATTATCCAGTTGATTTATTAAAGCAGCTCACCAGGGCTTAATTCATCACACAATTAAAATAGCACATGAGGGTTTCTCTCTGAGGGAGGAGTTGTGGCTATTCTAGTCTCATTTTTTAAATGGACCAGATAACATTAGACACAGCACAGAAGTGTCTTTCTCTTATAAACCAGTGGGAGGGGGAGATGTGGCTCTGTTGTCAGGGGGTGCTGAGAAAGTCCTGGGGGCTCAAAAGGAGACTACTAGACGGGCTCAATCTATGACTGGAGAGTATGGAGGAGCTGCTGTAGCCCACCAGCCTCTGAGTAAGCTGGATGCATGCCCTTGGCTCTCCACTGTCCCACATTAGCCCATCCTCCTGTCACATAAAACAGGGGCTTAGGACTTTCACATTGCACCCTCCAAGGCTAGAAGGATTGTAGGGTTCACATTATGCAGATCCAGGACACACAGTGGGAAAGGTGGACTAAGGGAATAATAAAATCATCAAAATTAGATGTAAACTTAGAAAATATGGTCATTTAATTCCAGCCTTTCTCAACAAAAGAAACAAATTCTGAGACAGTTTCCTAGCTCAAGTTCATGCAGCTAAACTGTGGCAGGGCCAGGACTACTCACAAATGAAGTGATTCTAGGTGGTCTCTTCAATATCACACTCATAAGAGTTATGTCTTATCTGACACTGCCAACCTAGAGAAGCTAGAGACCAGGCTCAGCCCTGCAGTCTTAACTTCAACCAGGGCCTTGATGGCACAGACACTGGACCTTGATAGTTTCAGTACTACCATGGGACAGGAGCACGAGCTACCAGATTAAGAACTGTTTCTGAACCATGTACACAGAAGGAGCACGTACAGGCAACTTCAAGACTACAAGTTAAAATGGGGTAAAATGAGAAAGGAAAAACCAAAAACCAGAGAGGAAATCAAACTCTTCTCATTTATTATAGGTCCACCAATTAAAATTCCTGAAAGAGTAATATGAAGAAAAGTCAAAAAATTTGCCAGTAAGATTAATTCACTCTATGCATGACATCTTTGTAAGATCTCCAAAGACATAAAGAAGGATAATTAGTGAAAAAAAATGAAATTATAGCTCAAATTCCCATAGAAATAAAACAGCAACATTCATTAAATAAGAATTCTAGAAGAGAGAATAAAGAGAAGACAAGCTATATTTAAAATTAATTGCTGAGAATGTTTCAGAACTAATTCAGAGAGATTTGGAAACCTAAATTATCATTCAAAATTACATATAAATTCTATTTTTGCAAGCTTGAGCATGATAGTTATGTAAGCATATTTATTTTAGACAGGTACAAATTTCAAATATACATTGTGGTAAAGTTTTATTTTATGCACTAAATGGGTTTTATCTATAATCACTATACTCATGTTTCTCAATTTTATAGGATATAGAGAACCTAACTTTACATTTTATTGCCTTATATGGATTCATAGTATTTGTCTCTCTAATTCTGTAATGTACTATTATTATGACTATAATTTATTTTTACATAATTTCCTTAATTGGAATTCTAGTCCCCAAGTATATTGCTAATTTCCTGCAAAAAGTTATAACTGTTTTCTAGCAGTGCACTATATGGCAATAAAAATGTTCTCCCTCTAATGAACTCTAGTGACAGTAAATACTGTAAGAGAAATGAGTAGACAAATGGAGACAAATTTTAACTACAGTAATTTTCTCAGTTTTTAATGAGTATTTAACATTAAGATATCATGGTTTCAAGTGTTTCTAAGACTAAATTATTTTATAATTACATATAATACTGAAGATGCTGGTAGAAAGCAGACATGAGCTAATAAATGATAGCAAACCTCTCGGTTATTCTATATATCATTTGGAGGAGAAAGAAAAGCTGAGAATGTATGGAACCAGCTTTAAAAATGTATGCTATTGGGCTGGGGAAGTAGCTCAGTGGAAAGCACTTGCCTAGCCTCTGAGAGGGCTTCAGTTTGCTAAAGGTGTATGTACCTGGGTTAAAAAAAAAAATCTTACCTTTATCTAGTGCCAGAACTGTGATGTTATATATACCATTTCTGACGGTCTCAGCCTCTCTGTCCAGGCTTTGGGAAACTGTGATCGATCCTGAATTTTCATTAATGTTAACCCATCCTTTTGGATCACTTAATTTCCTATACCTATTAACAGTGATAAATTAAAGTAACAAGAACCATCATAAGTCAAATTATAATGCTGATATCAAAAAAGCTATAGATTTTTTAGTGCAGCAAATTTAGAAAGAGCAGCAATAGAAATATAAATACCTTATGTCAGTGCTAGTTCTTGTTTCTGGGTCATATGCTTTGTAGCCATTGCTTGTTGTTCCTACTGGTGCATTTTCTTTAATTCGAACAGTTTGTGTTGAAGGGTTACATTCAGGGCCCTCATCCTGATTCTTTACAGAAACGGTAACTGTGGCTGTGCTCATGGTTTGTCTAGAACTACTGTCTCTGATATATGGAGCTTCGTTAACTACACCAATTTGCAGGGACATCTGTTGTCTTTCTTCATAATCCAATGGCTACAGAAGCAAAAGTGGTGAAAAATCAGATCAAAGCATTTACTAACTGGCAATGTGAACTACTCCACTGACTTGCTAAATTTGGAAATACATAAGTACTATGTTGGAAAGAGTCATGAGAATTTTAACATATGCCTAAAATCATGAGGTATGATGGAAAGAGCATGCAGTATTTGGGTAGAACTGGAAAAACAATAAATAAAACTCCTCCAAATTTAATGCAAGTAGCATTATAAGTACAGATAAAGATGTCAGGAAGTATTTAATAAAGCTGCTTGGATGTTAAGCCTCCTGTAGTGGGTTCACATCATAACAATAGCTATTTACTACACTATTAATTTTAGGACAGCTTGTCTTACACTCCCAAGATAAATAAAATTATTGTTACTTGGGGTAGAAATACAGATACAGAAAGACAAGATTAGGAAAGTTTGGATCTTTTCATTGGCATAAAAGCTGTGCTACTTTTTGAATTGTTGAGAGATATCAGTTACAAGGTAGATATTATAACACGTTAATTGAACACTTACAAAATTTTTTACAAAATCAAGCTTTATAAAAAGTTACTGGAAATGATTATATTCATTCCATTTATCCATATGAAGAAAATAGCATTTTTTATTTTTATTTTATTTATTTTTTGGCAGTACTAGGATTTGAACTCAGGATTTCACACTTGCTAAGGAGGCTGCTGGTTGAGCCATGCCTCCAGTCTTTTTTTGCTTCTGGTTATTTTGGTGATAGGCTCTTTTGCTTTTTGCCCAACCCTATTTTATGTTTCCTGCTCTCGCTGGGATGACAGGCACATGTTAGTATGCCCAGCTTTTTTTCCATTGAGATGGGGTCTTGCAAACTTTTTTTGCTAGGCCTGTCCTGGAACTGAGATCCTCTAGAGCTCAGCATCCCAAGTAGCTAGGATTACAGCTGTGAGCTACCAGTTCCTGGCTCAATAAAATAGCAATTACATTTACTCTACCTATTTTATTCCTATACTTGCCAGAATATCTATCTTTCCTTTAATCCCTAGTATGTTTTCTGTGCTATTATAAATTATAAATAATTTACTAATTTATTCTTACCTTAACCACACACAGAACTCCTTCATTAGTGTTGGGATCTGTTACAATTTTAAAATTTCCATTTTCATTGCCTTTTAAAATTGTATAATTAGCCCTCCAATTAGGGGTATTAATTAAATCTTTATCCTGAATAGCAACACGTAAGATTTCCACATCAATAGTGTTTTCTTCCACTGATGTCACATACTAAAATGAAAAAAAGAAACAAAAATTTTCATTAGTTAACCCTCAGAAAAACAGATCACCATTTGAAGTGTGCCCCGTTCATCTAATTTCTAAAGTACCATGTTCATATGACTTTAAACTCTGACAACAAACTGTTATGTCCCTGGGAGTGTTTCACTTGCAATCATGAGGCATAGATAGACACATGGCTTTTTTAGCAATTACCACTGGGTTACACAGTTTTCTTCTTAAATATCATATACTTACAGAAGTGAGGGTAAATGTTGGCAAGTTGTCGTTCACATCTCCAATATTAATGATACAAGTTGCAGTTGTCTGCAAACCAAAATACTGACCATCCATGTCTTGCACTTTTATTTTCAACAGGTATTTATCCATTAACTGAAAAGAGGGAAAAAATGTAATTATTGAGTGAAAGGAGCAACATTATAAATGAATTCATAAGTGATATTCTATAATTTCCCTTACACTAACAATTTAGAGGTAGATCTTTAGCTTTCAAAGCATCCATGTTCTAGAAAAAATTTCCTCACACTAATAATTTTCAATTTCTGAAAATAGAATAGTTTCTTAAACGTAGATTACAGTGTCAATTGGCTTTACCATTATTCAACAGTGGTAGGATGATTGCTTGACAGGTGCATAGCCTTGATTCAAACCTCAGTCCCACCAAAAAAATAAATAAATAAATACATTCTTACATTCAAAAAATACATGGAAGTGACTCTTAAAACAGTCTTGTAATGAAACAATAAAGTGAAATATCTTACTGGGAAAAGATAGATTTTAAAAATTTATTTAAAAAATCATTAAATTAATATGAAAGTAAAGCAGGTGCTCTACTGCTTGAGCCACACCTCCAGCCCATTTTTCTCAGGTGATTTTTGGCGACAGGTGGCCTCAAATCACGATCTTCCAGATCTTAGCCACCCACGTAGTTAGAGGCACCAGCCCTGACTTATCTAATTTTTTATTTAGATGGAAAACAGAACCTGGCTTTTGAAATTTCCCATCTATGAGATCTCTACTTTAAAAGACGTGTTTCTTCTCATAATGGTTCCATTTACCGTAAGTGACTGAGAAACATAAGGCCTTCCAGACTAAGCCTTCGGCTCTATTCTCAACTCCAGAAATGACAAATGCTATCTTGGGCAGTTAGACATACCTGCGCATAGGATTCCACTCCTATAAGATGTCTATAATAATTATCTTTCCTATTAATTTGTCTCTTTTTCTAAGATAAAAATGTGTGCAAAAATCTATTCTAGTCTTCTCCCTAGAACGTTCACCCTTCTCTTACAGATACTTCCCATAATTCCTATCGCCTCTTTCTTTTTTTCTTTTATTATTCATATGTGCATACAAGGCTTGGTTCATTTCTCCCCCCTGCCCCCACACCCTCCCTTACCACCCACTCCACCCCCTCCGTCTCCCCCCCCTCAATACCCAGCAGAAACTATTTTGCCCTTATTTCTAATTTTGTTGTAGAGAGAGTATAAGCAATAATAGGAAGGAACAAGGGTTTTTGCTGGTTGAGATAAGGATAGCTATACAGGGCATTGACTCACATTGATTTCCTGTGCGTGGGTGTTACCTTCTAGGTTAATTCTTTTTGATCTAACCTTTTCTCTAGTTCCTGGTCCCCTTTTCCTATTGGCCTCAGTTGTTTTGAGGTATCTGCTTTAGTTTCTCCTATCGCCTCTTAAACTTTCTTGTTCTTGTGCCCTAACTGAAATAAAACTAGTTTTTTTCTGTCTTTGTTTTTTATGCGCATGATTTTCCTTATTTACTGCTCCTCATAGCTTACCACATGTGTACACTTGAAAAATAATGGCCTGTTTTGATTGACAATTTGTAAGACCTCTTGCTGTTACATTTTCGAGAGGGAACATGTATTTTCTTTGTAGTAGGCTGACATTTATTGGAAACAATCAATTGGCTATAAAAAATGATGTCTTTATTCTAAATATTAATTTGTGGTATCTTCAGATGAAAGAAAGATTTCAGTGTATGATAAAAAATCATACATCAATAAAATATCCACTCACAGTTAAAGATAGACCTACGGATTAAAGCA
The DNA here is from genome assembly GCF_047511655.1 of Castor canadensis. Classification (NCBI taxonomy): domain Eukaryota; kingdom Metazoa; phylum Chordata; class Mammalia; order Rodentia; family Castoridae; genus Castor; species Castor canadensis. The sequence continues at coordinate 43,509,863 of NC_133389.1, read as the reverse complement.
CTCAAGCTCACTGACAAGGCTTCAGAATCCAAAGTGCAAAAAACATTTAGGAAACTGCTACATGTTAAATTTTGATGTAGACTCACAGCAGAATATCCAATGAGACGTGAGATTACTTCTAAAATGCTCCTCTCTTTTCTAACCTTATAACACATAAGAGTTTCTTTATATACTTTAGCTAAAATGACATATTATAATATACTGAGTGCAGGAAATGTGAGACTTCACCTGCCTTATATTAGGCCAGAGTTAAAAAATTGGGGAAAAGGCATAATGATGCCACTTGTCTCACTATTATTTTGGAAAAATTGATTTATACATAAAAATTTTCATCTGTGTTAACATGTAGTACATATTTTAAATGAATAAGTTAACACATATTTTTTTCTTTTCTTGGTTTTAAATACTAATGGGAGTAAATACCAATAAATACAACCCATACAAATAAAAGATCTCAAGGGTCTTCAACAACATTTAAGAATGTAAAGGAGTCTTGAAGCCAAAAATTTTGAGGACTGCTGCTTTAATCCATGAGGGATAAAGAAAGGAGAGGAAATGAGTCCAATACGAAGTTTCAAAAATCAAAGAATAAATCCCAACAATCACATATTACTATATTTTAATTGTTTATTACTATGCTTATATTTTAAGATTAAGAATTATAAATTAGTAAGTAGGACAAACTGCCATAAGAATTCAGATGGATAGTGCTTGGTTGAAGAGGTAATAGTAGAATAACTAAACAAATAAATTATTATACTGGGGAACTGCAGAATTTAAATGTAAAATAATGTCATAGTGAATATCAACATACTTTGGAAGGTGGTTTGATTTAGAAGGTAATATGATTTTGAGAACATGATTCTGGAATGACAATAGAAATTATTAATAGGGAAAGAATTTATTACCATTTTAAAAAGAAAATATGGAAGAGAGAACATGTTCAGAAGATGAGTTAAAATTTAGATATATTACTAAATATACTAGATATATTAGGTGCCTGAAAAATATCCAAATAAGGAATTGTCGCAGGCAGTTGAAAATGGGAAACCAAGGTCAAAGAGACACAGACCTTCTTTTCATAGACGAGACTGCTAAAGAAAAGATCACACAGACAGAAGAATTTCTTTCCCTGGAAATAACAAATTTCTACACCTTTCCAAAAGGATCATATTTTCATATTTGACACTTCTTATGCTCAAAACAATAAATATTTATGTGAGAAAATTTGATTTCATAAAATATAAACTTCATGTGAGAACAAATTAGAAGTTCAAAATTAGTATAGCGTGCTGCAAGGTTATTTAATGACTGTCAATAACATACTTAAGATTATGATTTTCCCAAATTTTGATTCACATCAAGTTTTTCAAAAACACACCTACAAGTGACACAGAGATGTCCAAGAGTAGGCTGAGTATCCTTTATCTGAATTGCTTGAAACTGGAAGTGTTCTGGCTTTCAGATTATTTCAGAATTTGGAATATTTGCATACATTGTGTATATATGATAGATAGATAGATCTCTCTCTCTCACACATTGGTGATGAGCAAAAGTCCAAACACAAATTCATGTTTAATTTACACCTTCTATGCACGGCTTGAAGGTAATTTTATACTATATTTTCAGTGCGTATTTGTTTCAATTGTGACCTGTCCAGGTCAGATGTGGAATTTTCTAGTTATGATATCACAACACTGCTCAAAAAGTTACAGATTTTGGAGCATATCAGATTTTGGATTTTCTGAGTAGGGAAAATTAACCTGTACTTTTAAATAGCCATGTTACAATCAAGTTTTTTTGTTATCATTGACAGTACCTCTCTGTCAAGCTGAGATGATGTCGTGGTGATCACACCTGTAGATGGATGCATAGTAAACAGGGTGGGTGGAGAAGGCGACTGCTCCAGGATAGAGTACTTCAGGCGAGTGTGCATGGTGTCAGGCTCATCTTTGTCAGTTGCACACACCTGCCCCACAGAAGAACCTACAAAGGAAAAATCCCTATTTAATTTCCCAAACTTTCACGTGTTCAACTTCTTATTTTATTCCTTTCCACCTACCTCAAAAAAGTTCTGGACCACTTTATTATAAACCAGGGCCATGGATTTGATCAGTTTTCAGACCTCTACAGAAAGTATCACTTCCTTTTAAATGTGCTTGCATTTTTGGAACTTGGTGCTCATACACATTTTTACTATATTTAATGCATGATTTTATAAATGTTGATACTTTCCCTCTATGAGCATAATATTTTTAATCTAAAATTTTTGGAATTTTTTTGCTCTTTTCCAATTTGAAAGCCAGTACTTAATACATGAATCTGTTTTGTTGGACACTCATTGGGTCAGTTAGGTCTTTTTAGAGGAAGTATCAAAAATTGCATTCTGATTTCCAGTCAAAATGAGCCATTTTCAGAAGATTGAGAATATATTTGAATTATTTGCAATGACTCTGATGATCAGGCCCAGAATATCGTCTCTCACTGGTAGACATCTTTGAAACCAAACCTCCCCTTGCTAAAACAGGTCGTTTTTTGAACAGAAACAAATATACACAACTGAGTAAATGTGAAAATGATAAAATTTTTTAAAAGTCCTTTTTGGGAGAATGTTGTCTTAAAAACGTTTATTTTTACCTCACACAGAAAGGCAAAGTAACTTTTGGTAACTCCTATTTTTGAGGCACTGTGCTTGGCATTCCATATATGTCATGCTTCATTTATTCTTCGTAATAATCTGGCATGGGTTGGAGTTGTGGCTCAAGTGATAGAGCACCTCCCTAGCGAACATGAGGTCCTGAGTTCAACGCCAGTACCACAAAAAAAACCAAAACCCATAATAATCTGGCATACCGACAACCCATTTTATAGATGAGAAAACTAAAGCTTGTTAACACTAAGAAACTTGCCCAAGGTTGATCACACAGTGAAAGGCAGAGTAAAATGCCCTCTGTGTCCCCTGTTCTTACCACAACCAGATCATATGGTACTTCCAATGGTCATAGTGAAACTCAAAACAAATTTAAATTGCCATATATCATTACGGCAGGTACTCACCAACTTTGCAATTTTCAAAAACTGTAAAAACATATGTTGTTTCTGTAAAAACCGGGTAGTTATCATTTTCATCCTCTATTTTGATTACAAGGGGTAATGGATATTCTGGTGTATACCCATCTGGAGTTGTTGCAAAGGCAGTTAGCTGCAAAAAGAGCAAAATAAGGGGAAAAAAGTGAAAATTATCCTTTTTTTTGGCAGCACTGGGGTTTGAACTCAGGACCTCATGCTTACAATGCAGGTGCTCTACCACTTGAGCCACTCTGCCAGCTCTTTTTGTGTCTCATGGTGCTAGAAATTGAACCATGTTCAAACTCTACATAGTTCTTCATGGTTCAGAGATTATTCAGAATTGCCTCATTATTTGTTACTATTTTTGGAAGCAGACATAATTTTAGCACTAATTTCAGGTGTACTATAAGGTTATGTTGAAATTTATCTAATATAAAAGCATAGATAATTTTCATTTCCTCCTCATTGCTATATATTGCTCATAAGTAAAATGACTTTTTAATTGTTGTTTTTCCAAAAGATTTTTTGATTTGTTTGAAAGTTTCTGGTGCATGGATTTTTAAATATGACTTTCTGGATCTTTCTTAACTTAGATTTTTTGGGGATTACAGATTCTCCAGATGCAGTTAAATGGTATAGCATCTTATTTTCCACTAGTAAGGATTTGGGACATATCAATGGTTATATTTAGGTAAGTCTTTTCCTAAGAATTTTTTAATTTAAAAAGCAGGAGTCAGAAAAAAAAATTAATGAATGGCTACAAGTTTTGTATGGAATATAATTTGCTACTTTAATTTTGTAATATGAATTTCAACTCCAATTTTTCTCATTACTGCTATTTTAGAAAGAGCAGAACATCTTGGGGACTTAGAAGGTCATATTGTACTAATTCTAAACGTTAAGTATTTAATTCAAAGTTTGCATGTCTATTCAATTAATTTGGTCTCCTGGAGAATAATTAATTCATCCAAATCTGATATAAAATTGAGTTAAGCAAGATGATTAGGTACTGTTAGGAAATCAAACCAGCATGAAGTCAAGTTCTTAGTCATGAACTCAAATTCCACCATGGGAAGTTTCCCAGATGATTACTAACACTGAAGAAGCTTCAGTAAGCACTGCCCTCACTCCTTACCTGTTCACTCTAAGTTACCTTTCTCCCACTGCAAGGGTACTGAGGTTGGTGCAACTTTTGAGCCTCTTCATCTCATGTCTTATATAGAGGTTCACAAATCTTTTCCACCAACTAAATAACTGCTCTTCAAAATAGTACTCATTCTTTAGAGAATTAAAAAACAAAATAGTAAAACCATAACACCAGAAATAATCTATCAGAATCTAACCTTGTTTATTCTATTTAAATTACTTTTGTTTCACGTCAATAATATGCTGTCAGTTATAGCTAAAACATCAGTGACGGACTCAGAAAATAGAAAATAGTAAATGAATTGAGAACGAGGGACAAAATGACGAAGCTTACAATTCATAACACAATTCATAAACTTTACCTCAAAAGATTCATAGCGCTCACGATCTACTGGACCAGTACAATACAGGTTTCCAGAATCTCTCTCCACATAAAATAAATTCAGAGGCTCTTGGTCAACTCCTGGCCCTCTTATGGAATAGTATATAGTGTAGTTTTGTGCTGCATCAGATTGAACCTAGAGGGGAGATGATATAAATGTGAGATACTCTTTTATTTCAGCTGAACTTTTATCTGTATATTTATGCAGTCACATTGCTATTTTTACTTCAATAACTTATTACCCTCTTTATTATTATGCATACATTTTAAAAAGCAATAAACTGAGGAAGCCTAGTAATAGAGAAATTTCAAGAGCAAGGCATGAGCAAAATAATGTAGTAAAAGGAGTATTTTAAAGGCTAACTGGTATCAATGTGATAAAACATTTAAGACTTTTTCCTTTACTAGAAAATAAGGTAATCTGATGGTGAAAAATTACTCTGTTGTCATTTTTCAAAACACTGAGTTCTTATCATGTGTGACAATAAGAAACTGGATTTAACCATTGCTGGTAGCTCACACCTGTAATCCCAGTACCTAGGAAGCAGAGGCAAGAGAATGTCAAGTTCAAGTGGCAGCCTGAATTACATAGTGAAACCCTGCCTCAAAAACAGTAAAATAATAATAATAGTAAATATCCTGGCAAGGGTAACATTTTGGTATTTGATTCAGAAAAGAAATTATCTTCCAAGGTGATTCATCCTCTCAATTAGATCTTCACTATCATTATATAAAAATGAGTAACACAATTATTTCCTAAGAGTTTCCCTTTCTCAACTTTAATATGTTCCTATTTCAAGTAGTAAATTTGTTGGTAGGGTATAAAGGAAGATTCTCTCTCACCATTTCAAGAACTGATGGAAAAGAAACCAGGTCATAAGCTGAATGATAGCAGCCACTAATAAATACACTAATAGTGGAAGAAATTTGCTGGGGATTTCCATGAAAAGTTGAAAGAGAGAGAAGGAATCCAGTGTGATTTAAAAAATCACACTGAAAAAAAATTAAGAATAAGCAACAGAAAGGTCTATGTGTCTTTCCCCTTCATAACGTTAGTAATTTAACTCTTTATTAAAGAAAATATCTTTGGACTTTCTGGGTGCTACCCAGGCTCTGTGATACTCTTGTTGATAATTTTTTTCAAGAAATAATTTTAAAAAATGTGTTTGAGACTCCTAAATGGGATTTAGTGTTTTATAGATGGTCTTTGCATGACTAAAGTCTCAAACAAGTGCATGCAACTATAAAGAAATATATTTACACTCACATATTTAAATAACTTATACATATACCCATTCATTCATATATTTATGTGCAACTAGTTTCATATACTTTTTTTTTATCAATATTGGAGGTTAAATTCAGGGCCTCATGTTTACTACAATACCCCCAGACCTTTTTGTTTTGGTTATTTTTGAGATAGAGTCACTTTATGCCCTGCCATCCTCAACCACCGTTTTGTATTTTCCCCATAAAGCTGGAACTGACAAGTGTCCATCACCTCACCCAACCATTGGTTGAGATGGGGGTCTCACAGACTTTTTGCCTGGCCTGACCTTGAACCACAATCCCACAGATCTCCGCCTCCCACACACCTAGGATTACAGGCTTGAGCCAACTCACCAGCCTTTATATACTTGCTGTGTGTGTGTGTGTGTGTGTGGTGCTAGGGAGCAAATCCCATAGGCAAATAGTCTACCACTAAGCAACACCCCAGCACTTACACAACTATTTTAATATAACAGTATATTCAGTGTCAAAAAAATTTTTAAATAGCAGGAAAGACTCCCTCGGCAGTGGAAAGCAACTGTACCTGTTGAAGAAAAAGTGGGAAGGGACCCAAGGAATTCTCTAGCATTGAACAAGGAATCGGAGCCCATCTTCTCTTGGCACGACTTAGTACTTTTTCTTTAGTATATGGTTTTTTTAGCACCTTGATTTAGAAGACAGAAGAAAAATAACAATGACTACTTCATTCTCAAACATTAGAACTCTGATATGTTTCTCCTCTCATGAGGATTGGCTGAGGAGGTGAAAGACCATAACAGTATTTGAAAAACCAAACTACACATCAACACTGCAAAAAGATAATGAAGAAAGAGCTGCCCTAACTGTTATTCCAACAATTCTCTTGAGAAAACTTGGTGGAAATATGGAAGAAAGAGAGATGGGATTGGAAGCCTAGAAGCAAAATGAAAATTGCTATTGCCACACTGCCATGCAAAAACATGGGAGGAGAGATATGCAAAGAAAATAAGTGAGTATGTGCCCCTCCACATTAAGCATAAGCATCTTCCACTCACCAGCAACTAGGCAGAGCCAGGGGATCAACAGAGAGATCTCTGTCAGAATGAGGAGAGAAACATGGTGACAACTGTCAAACTACTGCAGTGTGGAATGGCCAGTGGCTGAAGAGAGATCATTTTGATCTTCGGTGTCACAATGTAATAGGCACACATATGGTCCCAACCTCCTTCTACAGTCATCTATTTTCTAAGACTGCAAGTTTTACTAAGATACATGAGAAAAAAATTTTCTCTTTATCTAGAGACAGAGTCAAAACTATTTTTGGAAATCCAAAAATCAACAAATGATTGTTTGGGTCTACTCTCAAGTTCTCAAGCTGTAAATTGTTCCAATTGCTCCATTTATGTCCCAAATGAGAAAGAATCACAGCCTGTAATAACCTATGTCACACAATTCTTTTCCACTTAAGCACCATCAAGTGGTTTCATGATTTTCATTTTTCTTCACACCAAAATATTCCATATCGTTTGATTCCGTATCTTTCCTAGTAATGTTAGTTAAATCAGAAGAAAAGATATCATTCCACTTTATTTACATAGTTTTGCATACCTCTGTTTGGCTCTCTAAAAGGACAGATATTTGCTTCTTTTCTTGGCTCTCTGTGTTGAAAAGCAATATGGTAAAACTTCTGTTCTGTGAGGACAAGCGAACAACATTTCTTGTATAGATTGAACCATCTTCTAAAATTTGGAAGTCTGGATCACTCGAATGAATTAGATTTGCAGATCTAAAGCACTCCTTCAGATCAACTGTAAAAAATATACATAGCAGTCATTTGTCAGGTGAAACATAGTAATATATAGCTTTAACAGTAATCTATGCATGTAAGAGGAGCCAAACAGTTAAATTATTCTCCTGCTTGTACATTTAGCATTTTTAAAAGGACATATGAAATGCAGTTAAGTTGAACTTAAACACATACATCTCTTATAATGTTTTCTTTACATCCTTTAAAAGAACAGACACTTGTCATGAAAGGCTTTTTTTTTTTTTTTTGGTAGGACTAGGGTTTGAACTCAGGGTTTTGTGCTTACAAAGCAGTCACTCTACCACTTGAGCCACCCCTTTAGTCCCAGACACTTGTCATGAAATGAAGATTGGTGATTTCCAATGTTTGGAATTTAAGCCAACACCAAAAACAAATTTTTTCTTTATTAGCTGAAAGTAGCTATAGAGTAATACATAGGAAGTACATGAAACAGAATCTAGCTGATTAAAGTCAGTATTTACTCAATTAAAATATTATTGAACTTTACATCTACCATGAAATAGTCATCATGTTCTGTGTCCTCATTGGTTTGATCTTTCCTTAACACCTGAATTATGTAATAAAATTTAATTGATAAAAAACATTATATGGAAGTAAAATGCAATAAGATGTTAAAATGTTTTATGATGAAAATCCAAGAATACCTTTAAACTCAAGATATAGTTTCAAGATTCTTTCTCAGTTTTTTAAAAGCATGTTTAGAATATTCCATATCCTTCACCTAATGTAAACATTCAAAATCATTTTATCACTCAAACCAAATCTTTTTATCTACTTCATATAACCATGCTTTTAAATAAAGAACACTATTCTGATATTGGAAAGACACCACATGTGTTACACATGAAAAATGTACTGCCTTAGTTTTCAAGATTACTCCCCATTCAGTTATAGTTCTAAGAATTACATTAACTTTTAAGAGATTGTTTCAAATTAGGTTTTATTGCACATTGTAGCTGGGGTTTGTTTTATTTTGTTTTTTTCTTTTACCTCTCCCAATGAATTTCTCAGCATCGAGCTTGGAAGGAACATGTAAGATCACTTGTTTGCAGGCATCACAGGCAAATGTTAAGATCTAAAAAAAAATCAAACCAATGTTGTACATTAAAAAAGATACAATAAAGACACCTGCACACCAATGTTTATTGCAGCACTGTTCACAATAGCCAAACTATGGAAACAACCCAGATGCCCTACAACTGATGAATGGACTAAGAAGCTGTGTGGGAAAAAAAAAAATTATATATATATATATATGTATTCCATATATGTTCCAAAAGGAACAATGAAACCATGTGGTTTAAAGGTAAATGGATGCAACTAGAGGACATCATTTTTAAGTGAAGTAAGCCAGGCGCAGAAAGACAAAAGTCACATGTTTTCTCTTATATGTGAGAGATGGACACAAACAAATATGAGCAGTATTATGAAAAACAGCTCATACTAAAGGGAATGAGGGCAGAGGGAAGATTTTAAAAAGGAGGTCAAGAAGGTGAATATATTGGTGATGTACTTTCTATACAAGAATGAATACAGAATTTGGGGGGGCCAGTACTGGGGCTTGAAATCAGGGCCTACACCTTGAGCCATTCCACCAGCCCTTTTTTTGTGATGGGTCTCCCAAACTATTTGCCTGGGTTGGCTTCAAACTGCAATCTTCCTTATCTCTGCCTCCTGATAGCTAGTATTATAGGGGTAAGCAACTGACGCCCAGCTTCACAATTTTTAAGCCTGTTGAAATCACCATAAGAAGGGGATAAGGTAGAAAGAAAAAACATAGAGGGCATGAACCAATTCAACTTATACATATACACATGGAAATGTCTCAAGGAAACTCCCTGTAAAGCTATCTTAAACAAAAAAAAATGTCTTCTTCAAAAATGGAAAATAGGAGGGTAAAACAGGTCCTGTCTGGGGGTTCATACCAGTGGGAAGGGAGATGATGATATAAGGAAAGGATGAAGGAGCTGAATGTAGTGGAAGTATGTACTCGTATGAAAATGGAAAAATGAGACATGTTGAAACTATTCCAGGAATGGGGAGAGGGAGAGATAAAGGAGAATGATGGAGGGGGTGAAGTCAACTACGATATATTATAAGAACTTTTGTAAATGTCACAATGTACCCACAATACAACAATAATTTAATAAAAATATATTAAAGATCCTTTTAATGTATGCAAAGTTTATATATGCTTTATTTATATATTTATTAACGTACATTTAGTTACATGAATTAATTAATCAAATATATAATTCTGTTTACATTTATATGAAATTCATATAAATCAGTTTATATAATCAGCAAAATAAAATAAAAGACATACACTGGAGTAAAAAATAGGGAGACAAATAATACACTAAGCATCATAGTTCACTCCTTCACAAAGCATATAAACTCAAGGAAGTATGTACCCTCTTAGGCTCTATTTCCTATCCTGTAAAATAAATTTCATTGTAATTAGCTGACTAACAGTGGGTATAGTGAGGATCCAACAATAACCTGTGTAAGAGAGTGCTGAAAGGTATGAGGAAGACAGCACTGGTATGAAAATAGGAAGGAGAAATAAAGAGCAAATTTAATGAGCCAGCAAATTGTTTGAATAGATTTTGTATTGCCTATGAGCTATGGTATCAAATCAATAATCTAAACAAAACCCCAATGCGTTTAAAAACAAGCACTAACTTAGTGCCATGGGGTGACTTTGAGTGTATTTATGTATTATTCCACCAAACAGGCACACCCCTTTGACCTGTGAACTTATTTTGAAGATGCATTGTCTCATATATGACAATTAAGGTCATTTTAGAAAGCAGTTTACTTAACATTTTTAAACAATCTAGTGATTCATGGTGAACCAATTCCAATAAGACATTTATTTAGATACACTAAAATTTAATTCTATTCTTTCTAAAACTTAACAAAGGCTGCTTCTGAAAGATTCACATTCCTTTTTCTATAGTTTTGCAAAGGCCTTTGGACAAAAGCAAGATACCTAACTAGTATTTACACTGTTATTTACAAAGTTGATAAACATAAACTAAAATCATCTAAATATGGATAAAAATCTCTATTTCCAGATGTATTAGGGAAACTGTAATTAACTTAAATACAATTTAAATTGTATATGGAGGCTATGGTAAGGCAGAGAATATCTTTAATTTCATTACAGATGGACACAATTGAGAGACTGTATTTGAAGTGGAAATTAGAAGCGGACAAGAACTTTCAGTGGGTGTATAGTTGAGAGAAAGTAGGAGCACAGTCAGAAGAGTTTGAGGATTCCAGATCAAAGTGACAGAATACATTAACTTATTCACTCAACCAGCACTTATTAGTTGCTATCTAGTGCTAAGCAGATTCAAAGGCTATAGCAGTGAACAAAGCAAAGTTCTTGCTTTCATAAAGGGGACATTATGAGACAAAAAAAGTACATAAACAAATGTCACATCATGCCAAAAAAGAGAGTGACAAAAGTTCTGAGTAAAATAAAGCAGAGAAAAGAGGTGACAAAAGGAAGACCAGAAGCCTAAATGAAGTGAGGAAGCAAACCAGTTCCCTAAGAAAAGTCTTCCAGGTGGGGGAGAAAAAAAAAAAATCAGAATCCAGGCCCTAGAAGGAGACAACCCCTGCTGTGTTAGAGTCAGCAAGGAGGTCATGGTAGTACAGAGTCAGGGAAGAATGACAGGAGACAAAATGAAAGGTCATGAAGGGTCTAAAAGGCCACTGGAAGATAAAGGCAGGTTTTTTTGAGTGGAAAGAGAAGCAACAGCAGGTTTAGATGCTGCAGACTGATATCAACCAGTAATTGCACTGAGTCATTCTGCTGGCTCTGTGGTGAACAGTGTAGAACAGACTACAGAGGGGCAAGATGGAAGCCTGGAGACCATAGCAAGAATCCAAGAGAGAAGTGATGGTGACTTGAACTAAGGTAGTAATGGTGGAGAAGGTACAAACAGCCAGTATAAGATAATTATATTGGAAAACAGTATCATAGACATCTGTTTATTCATACATTCAACAAATATTTATGGAATGTCTACTATGTTCTAGACAAAGAGCAGAAAGTATGATCCACATGATATATTTAATGCAAAGGTAAGACATATATGTAATTTCAATAAGGTAGGAAAATGCCATGACAGGGAAATATAGTTAGTGATAGAAGGAGACAAAGCTTAAATTCCAAACATAGGAACCCTTTCCTATTACTTCTCCTTGTTTCCTGGCTGCCATGAGATGAATGGCTTTCTTCTGTAATGCTTTTCCTCCATGATGTTTTTGCCTTGCCCCAGGCCCAAAAGCAACAGAGCCAGCTGGTGGTGGACTGAAACCCTGACCTGAAATAATTCCTTCCTCCTTTACCTATTTCTCTCAAGTATATGTCATAGCAATGAAAAAACTAACACAGAAACGAAAGGTTTGTGTCAAAGCAAATAAATTATATGAACACTGGTGAAGAATGGATCAGGAGAAAACAACTCTCACTTCCAACAAAGACAGGCAAGGTAATTCAGAAAGTCCCACGCCAAAATTAACAATGATGGAAAACATATTTTTAAACATTCTAAAGCATCAAAGGGGTAAAACAACCAAGGCATTAGTAGGCAAAACAAACTGCAGATAATCCTGTAACACAGACAGAACAGAAAGAGGAATCAACAAACCACTTCTGACCCATAAAGATTTGACAGTTTTGTTTGTCTAAATAGAGAAAGGGAAACCAAAACACAGGACCCATCTGCAACCTAAGAGAACATCCTCTGCACATTAGTCTAAGACCACAAGTACTGAGTCCTCATTGTAAGGTTGAACCAGAGCTAATCTATCTTTGCATGGATTTGCAATCCACATTCATATCATTTGCTTGGTGTAGAAACTTTAAGCCATGAATTATGCCTGGCATGTGATCACCACCATAGATGCTGAAAGACACTTGACCAAATTCAATAACCATACTTAATTTTTTAAAAGCCTCAAAAAATAGGAATTGATGAGTACTTCTCCAATACGATTTTTATGTATTATAATCACAACATCAATGAGAAAGCACAAGAAGCAACATTACCAAACTTAGAAACGTCACCATATGTAGTTTACATTACATTGAAGGGCATAGTAGGCAAGGAGCATATGCAAAGGAAGAGATATAAAAAAATCTCCATTTGCATTTGCTATGACTTTACCTGGAAAACCCAAGCAAATCAACTAATAAATTACCATAAATAACAATTCAGTTAAGAGAGCAGAAGTAACAAAGTGTAGATGAAATTAGTCTTCATAAATAAAACAGATAATATAAGAGATGTTGTTTCAAAAGCAATAAAATGTTCAAATGCCAAGAAATCAACTTAACAAGAAACATACAAAGCCTATTAGAGAAACATACAAGTAGGTTTTCACAAAAAGGAAGACATTATCTGGTATAGGAGAAAAAAATCAACATACATACATCAATCCTCACTAAGTTAAGTTACAATTTTATGATCCCAATAAAAATCTCAGCAGAATATTTCCTGAAACTAAGCAAGCTGATTCAAAAGATCACAGAAAAATTAAAACTAAATAGGAAAATTATGGAAAAGAAGAGCAGTAGAAGGATATTAGCCCTAGTAAAGGTTAAAAGATCCTATAAAATCTCACTAATTAATACAATGTAGTATCACTATATTAGATGCGTGAATTGGAGTCACACGACTTCTATCTGCATTTGACATGACTGAGTACAGTCCATGAAAGACATGAAACTTTTTGTTACACCCACAATTTATGAGAATTTCTGTTTATTTGCATTCTTGCCTACACAGCATCTTGTCAAACTTTTGAGTGTTTGCTAAGTGTAAATGACATTCCATTGTAGTTTTTAATTCACCGTTTTTTATTATGAGTAATGCTGACATATTTTATATCTTAATGATATAAAATGATATAAAATATATCTTAATGATATAAAATATCTTTATATCTTAAAACTATGTATTAGAGTAGCCTTTTAACATTATCTATGCTGTTTGGTTTCACTTGTTTTCTTTGCCATGGATAGTGTGTATATATGTTTTTACATCAATGATTTTCTCAATTTTAATAACTGACTTGAAATCTGAGTCATAAATACATCTTCTTTAAATTAATAAGAATTAATCATATTTTTCTCTATAACCTATATGGTATCATATAAGATATTTCTATCTGTTAGCTATTTGGACTTCTCGGTAATGTTTTGCATAAAATATGGGTTCAATTTTATCTTTTGGCAAATTTCTGCCCAGCTCAAGTCAACACAAAGTCATTCTTATTTAATAATTCTTATGCTAATAATATCCTTAGTGATGTGAAATACCATCTGCCATAAAACAACTTACTGTCTAGTCATATACAACCTTATGAAGGGAAAAGCAGTATCTACCAAAATTATATAGTCAATATTTTTATTGACTATTAACTCTATTTTGTTGACACAACTGACCATATATGAAATGACATATGGCCAAATTTATTCACTGTGATGTTATTTGTAATAGCAAAAATTAGTAGCAGAAGTGATAAATACAAGTAAACAGATCCATGAGGTATCTTTGAATGTAGATTTATTGAGGAATTAGGGGAAAGGAAGAATAAACAGCTTCCAGACTTCTACTCAAGGAACAAGGCAAACGGAAGTGTTATGTGGTGCAATATAAGACGCTAAAAAAGAACAGCACTGTTTGGGAAGATAACAAATGCTGTGTCACACATTATATTACACAGAGAAATATAAAGGCCTATTGTTCAATGGCCATTATCTGATGTAGCAATATTAATTTCAGATGTGTTGGCATCTGTATGATATTTTAAGCCATAAAGTGGATGAAATGGCCTAGGAAAAGGGAGTAAATTCCCAAAGGGCAGGACCTAAAATAGTGTCCCAAGGAAATCAGCATTTAAGAGTGAAGGAAAAAGTAGTCAAACTCATAGAAACAGAAAACAGAAGAAAGAGTAGCTGCTAGTGGCTGAGGTGTGGTGGAAAACGGGGATTTGCTGTTGAATAGGTATAAAGTTTTTGCTATGCAAGATGAAAAACTTCTAGAGATCTGCTGTATAACACCGTACGTGTAGCTAATACAGCACTGTACACTTAAGCATTTGTTAAGAGGGCAGATCTTGTGTGTTTTTAATCATACACAGTAAAAAATAAAAGGAACTGTGTAAGGAGTCAGATTGTGAGAAAGATCAAAATGATAGTGACTTTCAAGAATAAAGGCACAAAAACAGGGTAGAACTGTATAAATAACAAAAAATGTCACTTGGATTTGGCAGGGGAACTCCCTGATGGCCTTAGAGAACAAAGCTGCATTAGGCAGTCAAACAGGAGAAAACTCAAGTGGGCAAGACATGCATGCAGTGAGCAATAGTAGGGAGTAGAAAAAAGCTACTTTGTGGGTTGGTGGAGGATTAACCAGGGTGTATGGGAAGCAGGTAATGTAAAAGATGCCCCACCCCTTAAAGTCATTCTAGCTGAATAATCTCACACTCAGTCTTTACACAATTGACACACCCACCTGAAACTGGTAAGGCTTTACACCAGATGTAAACCAAAAAGTAAAACAACTTGGGGGTAAGCCTTCCAGCTTGAAAGAAGAAGGGGACTAGGTGCTGCCAATTCAGTTCTCTTTCTCTCTACCTCACTCCTGGCCTATTAAACCCTGAAACTGAGGAAGATCAAGGAATCGGGATTCAATTCAATTCAATTCACTTATGCCCTGTGATATTCTAAAACAAAGATCTGAGAAACCAGGCAGAAAGTTTTGAGTGCAGGTTTATAACAGCGGTGCTATTTTATTTGCAGTGCCTAAACAAGCACGTGTTTTCTTTAAACAATAATAGGCAGTGGATTAATAAAAAATGGTAACGTTATTAGGTACCAAACCAAAATTCACTCTTATCTTCAGCAACATATTTTGTAATTGTTATTTATTCCATTCTTAGTTTCCACGGCTATAAAATGTTAACTGCTTGGCTCTTCCTATGTTATTAATATGCCCTGGGAATTCTGGTGAAAGGTCTGAAGTCCATTCAGTTCCTTGGGAAAGACATTCTCATAACAGTAACGACTACAATTTATCACCCAAAAATGTAGGAAACCTTTGTGAAATCAAAGTAGAGGAGAAGTTATACGAATATTTCAGCCCCTCACTTCCACCACTCCCAGAAAGGATCATGGGCCCTCTGTTGTTTCTATGTCCTTCAGGGTTAACGTGGCCCCAATGCTTCAGGCTCAAGGAGAAAGGACACTGTGAAGATGATCGCTTTTATGAACCTCCTCAGTGAAACTTTTCTCCTTTTCCAGGGGCCGCAGGAAAAGTCCAGTCTGAGGCGTCTTTGATCCTAGACCCTCCCTGGGGCTACTGCCTAGGTTTGCATTCCTGTGTCTTCTAACTCCCTAAGCGAGATCCCAGCTTTTCTGCCCTGAAGGGGGCTAATCCATCCCAAATAAGGTCACTTCTTTGGCTCCCACCTCTGGAAAGGGGTGAGGACGTTGTTGTTGTGCTCCTTAAATTGGGAAATAATATGGAGCAAGGGGGTAGGGGTCCAGACACCTCCGAGGATGAGATCAGGACCAGGATATCGATTCCCCCAAAGATTTAGAGGACCCAAGCCTCAAGCTCACAATGGAGACCAAACAATTGGTCACCTAGGGCAAGCCCATGTTTGGTGTTTAGGATCAGAGGATTGACTCTCCTACATTCCCGCTCATCTTCGCCCCCTCCCCCAACACCCACACCAAGATCAATATACAGAAAGGTGAGGAGTCGCCTCTTTAACCCAAGGACACTCGTTTTCAGTCTGGTCCGCCCAGCACAATGGCTGCCCTTTGGGTGGCCTGAACCCGGCACTGAGGTAAAGGTGGAAACGCACTAGGGGACTCTGGAGAGGCGCGGAGCAAGGAGCAGCTCCGGCGCACCCCGCTTCCCGGTGCGCACCCCGAGGCCACGGTTTTGGCTGGGCGTTCGCAGCTCCCGCCTCCGTCCCCAGCCGCGCGCGCTGATTACATCTCCCCAGACACCCTGCCCTCGCCTTGGGATCGGATCGTGGCGCCCAGGTCGAGCTCCTCTTCCTGTCGGCCCTCCCCCACCGCCACCAACTCCATTTTTAGCCATCACGAGGCCCTTTAACCCCAACTGTGCGGGCCACCCCTGCTCCGCAGGTTTCCCCCTTCTCCCCTGGCGATAGGACCGTCCTCCCTAGCCGGTGGCCCCTGCTGTACTCACCGTAAGGGACAGCAGGAGTTGCCGGCAGAGGGCCAGGCTCCCGGAGCTTGTGGGTCCGGCTGCCGCCATGGACAGGACTCGAGGACAAGTCGCCTGTCGGCCAAGGCACCCGGAGGCCGGCGAAGAAGGATTCGGCCGGGCGTTGGGGTGCAGGCTGGGTCCGCAGCGCGGGGAGCCCGGCAGAGGTGGAGCGCGCGGACAGGCGCTTCTTTTCTTCCCAGTTTCTCTGGAGCGCCTGCCTCTCACCCCAGGGGCTTTTCCTCTGGCCGAGGGTGGGGCTCCAGGCTCGTCCAAAGACACCGATCGGCCCCTCCTTGCTATTTTCTTAAGTCTTCATTTCTCTAAGAACTCAACAGGTGGGAACTCCCCTTTGCCACCACCCTTTTACCAGAGCTAGGTGTTTCTCACCAGCGAACGCCACCTATATGCCCCATCTGCCCCCCCCGCCCCGGTGTCCGCCTGGCTGGATTAGCAACTGGCCCTGCCCATCAGAAGCCCTGACTGTACCGAGACTCACTCACTCCTGAGCGCCGCTTGCCCAGGCCCCGCCCAGTCCACTGTCCTCTAGGCCTGCTAACGTCCCTGCCCTGGGGGCAGTTACAGACCCACAAAAACTGTCCAGGGCTGAAGATGCTTCATTATCTGTCACCTCTGCCCTAAGTCCTGCAGACTTCAGGGAGACTATTTTACACATTCTTTTCTGCAATAAAATTCCTACAGATACTCAGAAGCATTTCGGACAAGACTTTCATCTGTGGCACAAGGAGCTTCAGGGTTGAAAGTTTTAGAAATTTCCTAGTCAGTGATATAAGACTGAAAGTGATACAAGAATGCATTCATTCAGGGAAGTACTAAGACATGCATAAATAAAGTCAATGAATCAGGGCTATAGGAAGAAACAAAAACCAAGGGTGAGTGAACCGTAGAAAACTTCAGCTGATGTCCCAGTCACATAGGAGTTACTGATTTTCTCCTAGAACCTCCCTTGTTACAAATGAAGCCAACCACAGGTTTTCTTATAACTTTTCTCCTGTATTGGACACCTGAACATCTAGTGCAGAATTCTTTCTCTTCACTGTCATCAAAACCAGAGTTCTCAGTGAGAAGTCAAAAAAGGATGGAGTAATTTACATTTTGATGTGAAGTGCACTTAAACTGGTAAATTATTGGGACACTTAATCAGGAAGATTAAAGTATGAAAGCTGTATGCTTTCAGCTCTGCTGAAAGCAATGACAAGGCATTCTGACTCATCCTCACCACCTCTTTTCAATTACCCACTTAAAACCAGGTAAGTCTGACCACAAAGGAGAAACTTGTCTCCTCCATTTGTTTGGTTTAAATCTCCACAGGGATGTTTGGAGGAAATTTGTTTGAAGAGCCAACCATCCTAATACCACTGGGCACAGAGTCAGAATAATTCTAATACAGTATATATTTACACTCAAAGTTAAGGTTCAACGTTATATACCGTACATCAGGTGTATTTAATTCCATGCTCTGTTTTATTAATGACTGCCTCATAATTAGCTGTTCTATTGTCTCCATAGCCATAAAATTATCACTGAACCTTTGCTAGTAAAGTAAGCCTGGCTCATCAGTGTGAGACTAGAGTTGTCATGTTTTTGTTTCCATATTTTTAACCCTCATGTTTTTTTCCAAAAATGATTTCATAAACAACTGTCATCCTATTAATAATGATGTAATCCAGAAAACACAGAAGCAAGGTAGTTTCAGCTTCCAGAAAATCGAGTCAGACTGTCATCATGGCCTTTGACAATGGGACATTTCCAAACTCTTGCCTACCTTAATGCTGTAAGGATGGATCATGTTTTTCCTCATTCCAGAAAAGGGCTGAAGAGCCTTTTAACAAGAATCATCTTGGGTATTTATTGTCATCTCTCACACTGGATAACTGAGGCTATTAAAATGGTGATTTTTGTTGGTTTCATGATGAAAAATTGTTTAACAATGAAAAAAATTAAAAACAACTTACTCTAAATAAGTATTCCAATTTACTGAATGTATTTAGATTAGACTATGAAACAAGCCCTCATTTCATAGAGATAGTGAGATGTCAGATCCAGAGCATCCTTAAAAAGAGAAACAATCTGCAACTCATCCTATGATCAAACCTACCCAGCGTAGCTTCAACATTTTCTAATTTCAGAAGCCAGAAACTAAACCCATTAAAGTCAACAAAACTCCCCTTACTATGGACGTGTTAATAATAGAGACAATACCCCCTGATTCCTACTGGTCCCTCACTGCCAGAGCCTGTGGAAGAGGGACTCACATGGACAGATGTAGTCTTCAGGGAGACTCTATCTGGGCATGGTATGTAACAGAATGGAACTCAAAAGCAAGGAAGACACAAACCTAAGGGAGAAAATAAAGCAAGATTGAAAGACATTGTCTAGTTACATTAGAGATGGGGGCAGAGAAATAATTCATTAACACCTCCAAATCCCCTTCTACTCAACACTAATCCCTGATCTCCTCTGGAACAAATTCTTCACTAGATGAGATGGTGCAATTTGTATTACTTGTGTGCCATTTGAAATTTACACTAATTTTTCAAAGGAATTCTTTTCCAATGTGAGAAAGGTTTTTAAATTTTAAGTATAATATTTATTTTCTAATGCTATACATATTTCTTTGAAGTTTGCTTTTCAAAATGAGCCTCAATGAAATACAGTGTACTTGGGACGGTTGGGAGGTAGAGGATGTGACTTCTAAATGCTCCTGTACCTATAAATATCGCTGCACACAAATACATCTGTACTTTTTCAGACCCTTGCTTATGAGGCTCCTTCTCATAAGGCAAGTGCTTTGCACTTGCTCTTTCCTCTGCCTGGAGTCTTCTTCCACCCTTCCAGACTGGTTAACACCAGTCTACAAATGTCAACTTTTATTTTTTCCATTATCAGATCAAATCTTCCTCATTAAACTACTGCCTCTAAATAAGAGCACTTGTCACAGGTACCATGTTAAATTTCTTTGAGTAAATGGTTAACTAATATTTCTTTCTCATGAAGACTATATTTTCCTTACTTTAACAGTCTGTCTCTTTTTTGTCCGCCCTTGTATCCTCAGTACATTTGGACATTTTTTTGGCAAGTCATTCTTTCCTTTTCTTGTTCTATTCTTAATATTTTTTGGCATATTGGAGTAATATCTTAGGTCACATTTGGTAAGATGGGGGTTCCTGATCTGAGGTCAAACATACTGGAATATATTTGATAAAATGTCAGGTGGGCCTGCTAAGAATTTCTAGTGTAGATTTTGCACAAGAACATACAAATGCACTGATGAACTTTAACTTAGAACTTGAGAGAGACTATGTATAAATGGGAACTTAATAGCTGATAAGTGGCATCAGATACCACAAGGAAAAGGAGAAATTATTGAATGGTGACATGGAGAAAATAGTCTCATTACTAGAGGAAAATAAAACTGGTCTCCTACTTAGCACCATAGGTCACAAAGTAGTCTCTATATGGGTTCATCTTTATTGTGGTGGTGAAAACATAAATTTAATGGAGGACAATATAGAAAAACATCTATATGGCCCACAGTTAGAAAAAGATTTTTGAAATAAAATCCATAAGGCATATACAATCAAGAGATTTTTAAAATATACATTTGACTACATTGAAATTCAGGCGTTTTGTTTACCAAAGACACCAGGAATAAAGTTAGTAGATAGATATTAGATTGGAAAAAGGCATTTGCTGACTAAAATAGACAAGAAGAAAATACTAGAAGATACATGGAACTCCTACATATCATCAAGAACAGGAAGAACCTCAATCGAAAAAAATGAGCAAAGAGTGTGACCAGGTGTTTTATAACAGAGGAATCTCAAAGCCTAAATAGTCTATTTTAATAAATTAGAAAAAAGCATATTAAAATAATAAATTATTCTTTTACTCCTGTTTGGAAAAAATTAAGAAGCCACGCAACAGAAAGTATTGATAGAATATGAATATTTGGGAAACCTGCTGCATTGCTGGTATAATAAATTTGATCAAATGTTTAGGAGAATAGTCTAGCAATGCTTGCTACTTACCCTACAATCTAGCAATGCCTCTCTTGGTTATAACCTAAAGGAGTTCTTATTGAAGACTATAAAAGATTATTTGTTATTTAAGGAGTTGGAAGCAATGTGGATCACCATCTTTGGGGAGTTCATAGTTTAACTATGGATAACTGTGCCAAATTCATGCTAATGTGCATGATAACATGAATGAGTCTCAGAAAGTATACAGAACAGTGAAATAACTAAAATAAAGTGTTTCTACATTTAATGTAAGCTTTACAATTTTCACAAAGCAATCGTATGTTTTAAAGCATTACACAAACAAAAGGACACTTCCTAAACACATTCAACATATTCCTTATAGAGGTAGAGAAG
Source organism: Castor canadensis (assembly GCF_047511655.1). NCBI lineage: Eukaryota > Metazoa > Chordata > Mammalia > Rodentia > Castoridae > Castor > Castor canadensis. Next base: position 43,488,527 of record NC_133389.1, on the reverse strand, counting down.
AATGAGTCTATGAAACAGAGGAGAAGTTAACAAAGAGAAAGAAAAATTAATATGGTATAACATGTTTGAATCTAATTTATTTTAATAAGTAGGAAAGCCAAATTTTAATAGTATTTTCTATTATATTCTATTTACAAAGTATTACTATAAATGTATTTGTATCAAGAAATAATAATTCAAGAAACGATTAATAAGCCAAATTAGAAAAGAAGAAATCAATTTGATCCAAGAATAGGAAGTCTTATAGGCCTTGGTGGTCACCTAATAACCTATATATATATATATAAAACCAGTAGTAAACATGTATAGCTGTTAGACTCAGTTTGTCATACACAATCTCCAAATGAAACAAGGTTTTGATAGTGTATTTCAAGATGATAAACCAAATGTCTTTAAGAGGAGTGTTAGCTACTCAAATTGTCTTTCTCATAATCTGTTAGCAACTGATGAAAATTCTAGGTGGCTGACAATTATAATAAAAAAATTAGAACACAGGCTTTAAATTATGTGAACCAACCAAATCAGCATATTATGATGATGGACTCATGGGTTTTGTTACCCACTTATGTGAAATATGGAGAAAGCAACATTTTAAGGAAGACATCTAGTTGCAAATAAAAATATCCATATGAAAATAGGGTACATGAAAGATTTCATTTACTAGTCAACTATTTAAATTATAGACGGAAACTAATCCTGATGACTAGTACCTAAAATGACCTAGAGGATTTAGAGAAAGGAACAAAATTCTGCATCCCAACCAAAAAGCAACTGATCAATGGACCAGATTCTGTAGCCACTGCGGGTCAGAAACACCATTCTTTAGAGTCTCCTAAGAATATTATAACACAAAAGAAATCAAAATAATCTTACTGAAATTTTAAGTAGGTGATAAAATAAATAGATTGATAATTCTGAAAGGGTAAAAAAAATAAAGAATGCAGAACAAATGAAAGAATGAATCAATGGCATTGATAGTCTAGAAAAACTCAACAAATATGTTTTGAAATCATTTTATTTATGCATCTCTCAAATTTAAAGTATTAAAATTTTCAAGAGAACCAGAAGTTCAATTGCAGTTTTCATTGTATAAATAATCTTAGTCAACTTCACAATCAGTTTTCAAATGCTCAAGAAAAATTGTTTTCTGAAGTTTTATGAATAAGATGTGATAACTTTAATCTTGAAAAACACATGGTTGTAAAAATAAAGAGGAAAGCATAAGAAAGATAAAGAGGTCCACAACAGTGAGTGGTTTTTTGGGAGCATTTGATGAAGCAGGTGAGAAACTGAAGAAAGAGTTCAAGGCAGTAGCTGTTATTATGCTTAGAGGCTATTTCTCATAATGGGGAAAGATGGAAGAGAAAAATCTAACTGTTCAGCTACATAGTTAGCATTAATTCTTCCTTCTGGAGATTCCCACCATTACCCATTTTGAGCTTATGAGAATAATCTGTACAGAGTTCCACTCTATTTGCCTATTCCATTCACATCCTCATTTTTAAAATTTTTTAATTTTTTATTATCATATTATTGTTGTACCAGAGGTACATTGTGACACAAAAATGACTACAATATATCTCAGTTAAATTCACACCACCATCATTCTCCTTTTTGCCCCCTCCCCTGTCTTAGAATAGTTTCAACAGTTCTCACTTTTCCATTTTCATACATGAGTACATAATTTTCCACCATATTCACCCTCCTATACACCCTTTCCTTGTATCTTCCCCCCTCCCACTGGGACCAACTCTCAGACAGTACCTGTTTTTACCTTCCTGTCCTTCATTTTTGAGTAAAAGGCATTTTTGTATGCTTAAGATAGCTGTACAGGAAGTTTCATTATGACATTTCCACATATATATGTATTCTATCCAGAATTGCTTCATCTTCTCCATTGCTTTCCTTTTTACCTTAGTCCCCTGCTTATGGTGATTTCAATGGGTTTAAAAATTCTATATTCATTCTTTTATAAAAAGTGCATCACCCATATTCACTTTGTTTGCCTTCTTCTTTTACTCTCCCACTCCTGTTAATGCCCTCCTCTTAGTGTAACCTGTTTTTCATTTTTATTCTTTATTGTCTGAGTGTCTGTTCGTTGTTCAGTGGGATTTTTGACTTGGTATTATAACGGTATATGCACTGTGCTTAAGTAAACGTAAACCCCCCTCCACCATACTTCCTCCCCCTTTCCCCCTTGTCCTGTGTTGTTTAACAGTTTTTGGTATGTTTCCATGTGTCTTTTGTAAGGCAATATTTTTATATCATTTTCTTTCTGTTCAAACTTCAAATATATTCCTCTATCCTTATGTTCTGTTACTGACTTGCTTTTTATTTCACAGAGCACATGAAAATTACCAAGGAGAATTACAAGCTTATCCATACTTGCCAACCTCCCTGCATCTGTGCTGTATATGCAGCCTTCTCTTCTACACCATGAACGAACCACCCCTCTTCATGGTTAAGGTCAACCCCTCCTCTTGTGCATTCATTCCCATCTGCTCCCACCTGCGCAAGGGCATTGCTCTAACAATTCTACCCTTCTACATCATCAGTTTAATCCATCTCTATCTTTCAATAATATCTGAAAAAAGCCAACAGAAATCTCTACCTCTTAATTCCATTTATCCTTCTAACTACCACACCTCAGTTCTTTGCTGTCCTTTATAGAAAAAAAGAACTCTGAGAAAAGCTGTGTTATATTTACTGTCTTCTGTTTATTTCCTGTCATTATCTCTTGAAGCCCTAGGTTTTGTGCTCTACTTCTTCACTAAAAGTGTTTCTCAAAATGACTACAGTGACATTCACGTTGTTAAATCTAAGAACCGTTTTTCAGCATCATCTCACTGTCTTAATTGCAGAAAGTTGGCTCACCCATTACTAAAATATGTTCTTTGTTTGGCTTCTATTTTTCTTTTTCTACCTCATTATCCTATTCCTTTACCTCTCCATAACCTCCAAAGACTGCAGTGCAGTTGTTGGCCCTTGATTCTGGTTCCACTTATGTTAACTCCTTTGTTGATCTCATCCAGCTCCTGGCTTTGAACACTGCCAGGATGCTGATAGTCAACAAGTCTAAAGCTCTGTCCCAGAACTCTCCCTTGAACTCCAGGTTCCAATCACCTAACAGAATCTCAGTTTCATTATCTATTGCAAAATTAATCCCCTAAGTTTGGAGCTCCTCTTCTCCACAAAAGTCTTTTCCCTTTCAATTAATGTCGACTCCACCCTTCCAGTAATTTAAGACAAAAACAGTAACAGGTTTTTAGCACCTCTTTTTTTCTCTTATACTCTAAATTCAATCAGTCAGTAAATCCTGTCAAAAGTACCTTTTAAATATACCTGAAATCCACCTTGTTTTCACCACCTCCATCATTACCATCCTGGTCCAAACCACTGTCATCTCTCCCCTAGGTTATTGTAAAAACCTCCTGCTGCCAATGCTTCTCACTTTGGTGTATTTTCAACCCAACAGCCATATTGTCTCTGTTAATAAATAAGTTAGGGCCAGATATGGTAGCACATGTCTGTAATCCCAGTACTTGGGGGCTGTTGCAGAAGGATCACAAGTTGAAGGACAGCCTGGACTATATAGGGCTACTGGCAGTTAAGGGCCAGGGAGGACTCAAGGACAGGGAAATTGAGAATTCCACCCAGTTTTTTTAGGTTCTTGTCACCTTCAGAGAGGAGAAAAAGTAAGGATTTGGGAGGAAGTTTTATTAAAGGGCAAAATTAGGCTCTCAAGGGGTAAATATGGGCTTCTCAAGAAAAATCACTTTGTCTTGGATTTTGGATAGTCTTATGTGTGAACTTTAATGGAAAGGAGGATTATTCATGAGTTAAGGCAGTGAAAAGGGGAATTCCAGGAGTGGGTTAGGATTTTTCTGGAGTAGGGTTTACTCACTCCCCTTTTCTGTCCTCACATAGGATTTTTGGATGTGTCATGGTATCACATGCATGATGGTATCACAGCCCATTCTACAAGACTAGTGATATGGAGATTCCATTATAATAAAACAAGGACAGGTAATGCTTGTCTGGGCCAGTCATGTTGCTCCCTGTCAGTTTTTTGTGGTCTTGGTTTCTACTACTTGATGTCCTGCTGTCCCAGGCACCATGCTCTTTGTCTCTTTTTTTTCCTATGCCTGTCTACCTTACCTTAATAGAGAGACCCTGTCTCTTTTTTAAAAGCAGGATAATATTTATTTTTTCATTCATCCACCAATGACCACTTAGATTATTTCCATATCTGTCTATTCTGAACAATGCCATAATAAATGTGGGAGATGCAGATATGCATATAAGGTACTGATTTCATTTTCTTTGGGTATAAATCCCACATAGGGATTGCTGAGTTGAATGGCAGTTTGCTATACCTAGTTACATTTTCAGAGAGTGTTTTTAGAATGCAAGGAAGTCTGTGTTTTGTCTTCCTTCTTCGCACAGTAATTTATTATCTGAAGATCAAAATTCACATAGAAGCATGTGAATATATAAATATTTAACACACTTTTTTTATGATTAAGAAGCTAAAAACATCCTCTCCTATTGTATTGTGGATATGAGAAAGCCATTCAAAACAAATGTACAGATGGCAATCACTGGTTGGGCTTGCATTTAAATCTTGCCTTTATGAAAATCTAGCAGTCTGATGAATTAACCTAGCCATATTAAGTCAGTTAACATCCCTCTGGCTCCATTTTATTATGGGTAATTAGGGATAATCAAACCTTCCAAGCAACTTGGAAATATGCTATTAATATTTTAAAGAGATAAAAATTTGTGGAAATATTCTATAGTGTTTGCATAGAGTAGGTCCTGAATAAATTTCTTCAACAAACACTTACTGAGTTACCTCCATGTGCAAGCACTGCTCTAAATGTAGACAAAAACAAATGTTATTTTCATGGAGTTTATTCTTTAGTTCAGGAGGGACAATAAAAAATAAGCAAGGAATGTAATAAAGAAGCAAATAATATATATGAAATGGCAACATAATCCATTTTATATTGAAAATTCACACACTACAAATAATCAGTAGCATCAGTACCTTAGAGGGCCAGGAAAATAATCAAAATAAATGCCAGATTGATTGAAAAGAACAGCCCTTTGACATTATTCAACTTATGAAAAGATAATATTGCAGAATGTATGTCTTCTTTCCCTCTTAAATCTTCTTCAGAAAGCCATCATATGAATGTTACAATAAAGTGACATTTGACAATCTTCCTGTCTATGACATGAAAGGCAAATTGAAGAGGACCCTGTCTAAAAGGAAAGCCACTTGTCACCTCCATTCATTTGGGGACCTTCAGGAATATGGACTTTGTTATCAGATCTTCTGATTTTTTAAGAGGTCACAATTTTATATTTGGAGTGAAATGTCCTGACTTTTAATGCAGTAATTTACTTGTAATATATTTCAACTGTAAAAGGCCCACCTCCCACACCAGGCTACATTTAGCCTGCCAATCAGGTTTTAAACTCTGAAACAAGTTGAGGTTTTATTTATTTCAGTAAGTTTTTGTTCTTCTATATCTAATAAAAATTGGGACATGAAAGAGCATAGTTCTCCACTCTAAATATACAATTCCTTAACTATTGTATAAGGAATAAATGTTTTCCTACAGATCACATGGACCTAGGGTAGTACTACATTGGCCAAGAATATTTGTATTTCCCCTACATTACCTGACATCATTATTAAATATCTTCCTTAGTTACGGTGTCTGATTTTGTTTAGCTGATAAGTTCACCTGAAAAAATCACATTTCTCACTCTCCTTTGTAGACAGGGATGAGCGGTCCACTAAGTTCTCCCAAGGGCATTGGTGGGGAAAGAGCACTCTAAGAACCAGGGAACCCCCTTTCTCCCTCTTTCTGCTTTAGACATGATGTCACACAAAGGCTAGCACTGCATGAGGAGTCTCCTAAATATGAAACAATTTGATAGGTGGGAAAAGAGAAGATGCTGAGGATATTAATAGCATTCAGAAGCTTCCATCCATATAAGCCCCAAATTCATCTTCTTTAGCATTAGAGAAAAATTAACTTTTACCTTGTTTAAGCTACTGTGTTTCTCTTGGCAGCAGCCTAATGCAAGTCCTGGACAATTCATTGAGATCATTTTTTAAAAAGCCTCTTTATATATAGCCTACAAGGTGTTACAGAAATGAAACTCAATTAAAATATGTAATCACCATTTATCATATAGCAAAACCATAAAGTTGTCTTCTTTGTCACAGGCTGAAATTGACACCATTTCTGTTTGTTGAACTTACTTTTGCTTATTTGGAAGTGGATTGGAGAAAGCACTTAAAAAAATAAACAGCTTTGTTTTGTGATGGAAATTAGCAGGAAAAGAACTTATTTCCTTTTATTTTGTCTATATGGATCAGCTGAAAAATAAGAATATGCCTCAGGCTATTAGAATCCAACCAAGTATTGAGTCTCTCTGACTAAAGGGAACATACCTATTAATATCATCCCACAAAGATATTGCAGTAGTGTGCTTGGTTTTAAACTATATATATATATTTAGGGAAGATGTTTTCATTTAAAGTTTTAATTTAATGTAACAAATATTAAATTTCATGCATATTGACAATCAAAACATAAAAGCCCTGGGCCTGGGGTCTATAGAGCTGTGCCTAGCAAGCACAAAGTCTGGATTTTATCCTTAGCACCACAAAAACAAACCCTGTCAAATACAAGTATGAAAGAAATACAATAATGAGTACATTATCCCTGCATTAAAGAATATCATAATTTGGTTGATAAAACCAACAAATGAATTTTTTTTTTTAGAGTTGAAGGGTCAAAGAAAATGAGGTTCAATGACCTGCTAAACATCACACAGCAGGCTAAAGGAAGAATCCAAGTTTCCTTATTCCACATGTGGCTTCCTACCAAGTAAGGCTCAGACTTTAGAGAGGCTGGAAGAGATTCTTCAAATGACTCATTATTACCATTAGTGATTACCATTAAAGGATTAATCTTCCTCTTTGCTTTGTTTTGAGGCTGTTCAGAAGAATACTGAAGACTCATCACTTTTGAACTTTTAACAAGAGAAAATGACTTCTTACAACACATTAACTTACTTGAATCATGACTTGGGTAAAATAATTACTTCCATGCAGTCTTTGTTCTCTCCCTATATCAGCTTAGAATCAGCTACATATAACAGAAAACTTTTTTTTTTTTGGAGGTACAGGGGTTTGAACTCAGGGCTTCATACTTGTAAGCAGGCACTCTACCACTTGAGTTACTCCACCCCACACCACCTCCCTTTTTTCTGTTGGGTATTTTTGAGATAAGGTTTAGCTTTTTGCCTGGCTGACCTTGAAACTTGATCCTCCTGATCTGCCTCCCGAGTAACAAGGATTACAAATGTGAGGCCAAGGGCACCTGGCTCAGAAAACCTAAATTTTACTGCAGAAATTATAATTTGCTTATTTGAGCAAATTTAAAGGCAGGAAGTCTCAGGCAGGTTAAAGGTTCCACAAAATTACCAGGGATCCAGCTGCTGCTAATCTTTATACTCCACCATTCTTAACACATGGCTTCCAATTTGAAGTTCACAGAATGACTGCCTGAATATTAGGCATTGCACATATGATTTGTATATCTTGCAATGTAATTGGGAAAAGCAGAAAATAAAATTTTCTGCTAAATCAGTTCCTTTAGAAACACCTACCCAGAAGTCTCATACACAGCATTTTCATTTTTTATTGGCCAGAATTTACCACACAGACCCATTTAGTTCAAAGCGTTGGGAAATAGCAGTCTTTCAATGAGGCACATAACTACTCTTAAGGACATTGGAGCTCCTCCTCTCAGAAAGAATGAGGTTGGGAGCCATTGGTCTCTATCACAACCCCCATAAAATACCAAGGCACAGATGTTTTCTTAATGTTTAACTTTGAACATATTTGACATTGAAGCACTAAATTAACATTTGCCATTAAAAAACAATTGATATTTAAGCTTAATTTTATTTTAGATCACATATTTATATCTTTAATAATATTTAATGATCATTAATACTAATTTTAAGTTAATAAAACATTGAAATATTAAAAATTTTAAACTACTGAGAGCTAGTCAGCTTTTTTTTTTTTTTTTTTGTCTGCATGATTTCCCAGTCTAGAAAAACAACCATTACAGAAGATGATGCTTCCTTAACACATAGACCTGGTCCTGACAACTTCTCAGCCACACCTATGAGATTCAAAACAAACTCCACCCATAAAAGTAAAACTTGTAAAGTCTTCAGGGTGGCAAACTGGCTCAAGAAGAAAAGATTACATCAAAACACCTATTTGCCAAAGTGATCTCAGGAGATTTGCTTCCTCAAACAGGGATTTTCAACTTGTTTTTTATAAACATAATTTTAGAAGTTTGTTGGATAAGCATGATCAAAACTAATGTGATTTTGTCCAATGTGATTTTTCCTAATTATGGATCCACAAAGTAAATTTATTAAGCAAAGTGGCAATGAAAATGTCATTTATTTAAATTTGGTTACATTCAATGCCATTGGTTATTTTCCAATGTAAGGTACTATTAAGGTTCAAAGTCCATAGAAAGCCAATTGTCCAGGTAGATAAGACAGAGGGTGAGGGGTTGCTGCTTTGGACATGGTGAGAGACAGTCTTGAATTTGGGTCACCACCTGAGATAGGACAAATTTGCTTACCATGTGTTGGCCATGGATCTGCTGCCTGAGGCTACACACCTTGTTCACTCTAATTGACGAATTGTGTGTCTCACCTGCTTGTTTTTGCTGCCTTTCTTCTCGCCTGATCATCTGTATAATGCTCATCAAAGTTTCATGTGCATGCAGATCTCCTGGGGATCTTGATAAAATGCAGGTTCTGGTTCCATAGGACTGAGGTGGGGCCTGAGTATCCACTGTCTTGAGAAAACCTTCAGGTGATGTGATGTGTCCTGCAGGGCTGCACAGGACACTGGGGCTAGTTACACCAGCTACCTGGGTCTCACCCTCAAAGATTCCTACTCTGAATATAAACCAAGATTTTGTATTTCTCACAAGTTCCCAGAGAGTGCCCATCCCATTGGTCCAGAAATAGTTAATGACTTAGACTTTCAGTGTGGACCTCCAAGATAAGAAATGAAGAGTATGGCAGGCACAGGACAGTAGCTTGCCCCTTTTATAGAACTTTCATAGATGGAGTGTTTTTATGAACATAGATTTTAAAGGAGACTGAATTATATGAATGTCATCTACTCCTTAACTCCTAATTCTCCCTATGTTTTAGGGGAGGCAAAGCAAAATAAAGCCCTTTCATTTCCACTTTTGTTTTTTGGGATTTTTTTTGTGTGTGTGCTGAAGATAAAACCCAGGCCCTCACACATGCTAGGCAAGCAGTTTACATCCAGCCTCTCATTTTCTCTTTGGATTACATAGTTTCTTTTCATTTTTCTTGAACTTTACAAGGTAGAAAATACTCTGCCTAAATTTTAGGTATGAATTCTACATAAAACTCACATATCTCAAATGAAGCCTTGAAATTTCTTTTTAGAGTAAATAATTCATTTGACATTATATCAATTAAAAGTTCTGAAATATGGGCAAATAAAACTCCACAGTTACAGGTATTTATTGTTGCACACTGACAACTAAATTAAACAAAATGTAGATAAGAGGAAAGCCACACCTGTTTTAGTTTTTTTTTTTTTTTCAAAACTAGGGAATAAATTCCTAATTCTGTAGGTTGGTTTGGGTATTTTAGTCCCATAAATCAAATAACTTACTTAAAAAGTGTAGATTTTAAGTAATTTGTCTTTACAAAATGCATATTGTGAACGCACTTCACACATTCATTGCATGATACACAGCTAAATTAGCATATATACATTAGACTAACATGTACATTTAAGTTAGTATGTATATATACAGTTGAAAATTGTTATTGTCTTATTGTTGATAGTAAGGATTTGAGGTAATAGAAGGATGATTTTTATCTTTCACACAAATAATATCCATTGCAACTGTTTTCTTTTTTAATGTGTTCATTTACTTTTTTTGGCCTACAAACTTAGCAGGATTAGTCATCCTTAATAATTCTATTTTCTGTTATGCTTCCTTTCCCACCCCCCTTTCTCTAGCTAAGTAGAAAGACAAAGGAAGTATCTGGTCAAATACAACATTCCTTCAGATTCACTAGAGAAGTATATAAAGAGACTGAAGAAATGCAGTGATATACACTATTTACATAGTCCTAATTTCAGTTAGGATTTTCAAGGAGTGCAGAACTTTTATAACTGACATACTATAAAAAAGGATAATAAAAATTCTCAACTCTGAACATCTATTTTGAGCGTGTAACATGGTTCAAATAATTTACATTTTCTACAAGTAAGCATATGCAGACGTATCAAGTTTTATGAAATACTTTGGATAAACTCAGAAAGAAATTAAAAGTTCAGTAAGGTTAGGAAGTGTTTAATGAGGCTCACTAATAAAAATTACATCAATTTTCATCTCTCCTAGTGTCCCCATGAAACTTTTTCATGTGAAATATTTAAAATCTGAATGAAGACAAAGAAAATTGGATTGTGTATTTCCCTCACTGTAGACTTAACTATAGAAAATAATTCATAACTATTAACTTATTAATACTGACAATTAACTCATATGAAACATTTTATTTACAAAATAAATTTGTAAACAGCTGGGCTGACTTTCATAAATTTCATCAATGGTGAAATTAATATTTAATTTGAGATGTAAACAGACAATGACTTTGAATTGCCTAAATAAATCAAACAACAGTTATAGTTTCTCTGTGAGACACATTTTAATAATACTTTGAAAATATTTTAAACAGTCCAAACTGTATCATACAAATTCATTTCTCACATTTTAATTATTCTTCCTATGCTTTACATTATTTGATGACTAGAAAACTCTGCTTATGGATATTAATTGTTCTTTTTTCCTTAGATATAAATTTTTTCTTCTATATGTAAGCAAGTATAGAGAAATATGAAGACCATATATATAACTTAATGTTCAACTAATAATTTTGATTGCTCAGAGAGTATATCTATATTCATGAATATAACATGATATTCTGATATATTTCTAAATTTGTAATAATTTAAAACTTCAAAACTCAGATTATTGTCAGAGTAACTTGCACATCACACAATAGAAATCACATTACCTGCCAAAGTTATCTTACAATGGCCATAAAAATCATACATCATGGACACTTTATAAAATATAATCTTATTAAAACAATCTTTTTTGTTTTAATATTCAATTTCATAACAAGAAGCACCTTTCCTTAGAAACTAAGAATGAGAAGACTAGTCACAAAATGCAGAAGAAACAACCACTCATTTTTTTTAATAGATAACTAGTTAATGGACATTTTAAGAGAACAGTGTGGATGAAAAATTTCCATGTGATGTAAATTGACAATTATAAATTCATAGAGTTTGCCACAAATGACCAATAAAAAATTATTGAAATATACAGTTTCTTACTATACTAATAAAACATGATGTCTTATTAAAATGTTATACTTTCAAAATAATTTATTTACTCATGTTTGATAATTGACCCATCATTCAATGAATGTTTGGTCACTGCAGCTATAATCAATTTAAAATTTTTAATACATACATGCTGGGCATTATTTCTGATTTTCCTATTTTTAAAGCAAAATTACCAATGTAGGCTGAGTCTCAAGTTCCAATATGGATGTTAACTCAATTTTTGGCATAAAGGGCCAACCTCTGTACAGCAGGGTTGCAGTCTAATGCCTCTAGGGTTGGTTATATAAATGCTTAAAATGAAGAGTGAAAACCAGGATAGTGGGTTTGTGTCACTGTATTTGTATTTGTTAAAGGTAACAGTACATCAGGTTGGACAAATAAGCATATTTTTAAGTCCATGTCAACCCACAGGCATCAAGGGTGCAATTCTTTCATGGAATCTTCTACAATCTTGGCAAATCTCTGCTGCTTATGTTGCTGTGAGCATGTTCTGGTCCATGTGGTTCCAACAGAGGACCTGGGAATCTTATAACAGCCACATGAGCAGAGAGACTCCAGGACTAAGTGCTGAAAGCTCCTGAAAGAAGAGAGTGGCTGGTGGCGGGGCATGGGGGGGACACAACCTCTCAGAGGATGAAAAGTGTGGTGAGACTTGAGCTCATTTACCAAACCAAAGACTGTACCTCAGAATACTTAGAAATCCTTCTTAAACCACTCAGCTAGAGAGAGAAAGCAATTCTCTGGCACTAAAGAAAATATTTCTAGAAGCCTAATTCTCCCAAAGATTTTGAAGAAAATATTTAATTTGCACATCCAAAATGAAAATTCATTTTTGATTATCCTCTACAACACCAACCTCTCCCAGGAAAACTTCCATAGCACACAAAGTAGCCAAAGTTTTCAGGTGCAAGACTACACATCAGCTGTCCTGAAAGGGCCCTATACACATGCACAGAAAAGATGAAAACCGTATGCCTGGACGGTGGAAGTTCTCTCAGATAAGGAGAATTTAGGGGAGCCTCATATTTATAGTACCCCTAGCTATACACGACTTTACCTCCAAAAATCAAAACCAGTAGCAGATACTGCTATCACTTTACATTCAATAAACTCCTATATATGTATTTGCAAATGTTACGCTATTCAGAGGCACATTTATTTCTTCACACATGTCTTTGCCAGTGTCCTAAATTTGGGTTCCAGATGATCTAGAAACTCCAGCCCTTCTTCTTCTTGCCTATCACTGCAGCAGCCAACGGAGCCAGCCATAGAGCCTTTGCCTTCATAGTTGTAGGAACGAACGTAGTCTTCAGAATGTTTATGTTCCTCGTCTTGCCCACACAGATATACCCTCTGTATCAAGAAAGAGCACATTTTATTATTTTTTTAAAAAACACCTAAACATATTAGCATAAAAATGATGTCTTTGATTTACCTTTTACTGTTTAATTTTTACTCAGAGTGTGTCCTCTAATGGATTCCTACATATAAAAAATGCACATGATTGGTCTGTATTATATTCATTTTTAAAATATAGCAAATAAATAAATGTTCCTAGAGAACACATTTATGAGAATGCAGGCTACACATACATTGCACAACTAATAATTTTCCATTTGAACATAAGGTGTGTGTAATTGAAATTTACCTCTGTAGCTTCCTTACATATATGGAGAAAGCTGATATAGGCTATGGTTCCTATGATTATACACTATTATACAACTATAATAATAGTGGAATATATTTAACTGGGTAATATCAACCTATGCTCTCTAATCTGAAACTCCCTTACCCAAAAAAACCAAAGTACTGAAATAAAAACTGAAACAAAAGTTTAACGATCTATCAGGTTGATTTCAATAGCCAGGACTTCATAACTATATGGAGAACTCAAGGATACTGGACAAATGCTTGCAATTTATGATCTGTTCATTATTCTGTCACAAATACTTCACCCCAGATGGTTTTTCTGGACATTTTTAGGAAAGAAGCTATCAACATCCACATAAGGAACTCCTAAATCAAGTTCTGCAAATTATATTTTAAAAACTGAATTTTAAAAGCTCATTTTTTTTCTTTGGGTTTGTACCTGACATCCACATCTATAATAAAACACAACATTAAAAGGGTGCTGTGTTCCAGTTGTATGTAGAGTAAAACTTTTGGGAAATCCTGATTTCTAATTAATGTTTAACTTTCAGGTAATGTGACTGTGAAGACATTGGAACTTACTTCGCCAAGCCGAGGTTGGGTGAAACTGTGCCAGTCTGAGTACATGTATCTGCCAGTGTCTGTTACACCCTGTCCTGCTACTTTGCTGGACTCCAAGGTGTGGTGGCCACCTCCTTTGTTGGAATCCAAAGTGTAGCCTCCTTTAACCATTTCAAAACTTTGCTGTGTTTTGACTCCTTGGCCACCAAGAGTACCAACAGACATGGTTGTGTCACAAATGTTGGATGTCTGTGTGGGGATCCTGATATTTGCTTCCTAAAAATAAAGTTAGAGTTATAAAATGAATGAATCAAATTGAAAAGAACATTTTACTTTCATTTCTTTCTCATCATAGAAAAATCACTTACCTGCCGTGCCTTAGTTCCCAGATGTAAAATCAGAAAAATGATAGTAGCCATCTCACAGGTGTTATGGATAAAACTGTGTCTCCTAAAAATTCATATGTTAAGATCCTAATCCCATATCTCAGACTGTGACTGCTATAGTTTGAAAATGAAATGCTCCCCACAGGCTCTCATGTTGAATGGCTTGGTCCCTAGTTAGTGACACTTTTTAGGAGATTGTGGAAATTTTAGGATTTAAGACCTAGCTAGACAAAGTAAGTCACTGGGGGGAGTGGAGTCCTTGGGAGTACCCTTCTCTCACTCTCTCTGTTTCCTGTCTGCCAGGAAAATGAAGAACAACCTGCAACATATGCTCTTGCTGCCATGGTGATCTGTCAAGCAATCATGGATTGAACCCTCTGAAACCGTGAGCCAAAATAAATCTTTGTTCCTTTCAGTTGTTTATGTCAGGTATTTTGATTATAGTGACACAAAAGTAACTAACACAGTGATCTTATTTGGAAATAGGGTCATTATAGATGTAATCCTTTCAGTTAAAGTGAAGTCATACCACATTAGGTGAGTTCCTAATCTAATATGACCAGTATCCTTATAAAAAAGGGAAATTTGGACATAGATATACAGCCATCTAGGAAGATTAGACTTATGCTGCCATAAGCCAAGGAAATTCAGGAAAGTAGGAGAGAGGCCTGGAATAGATCCTTTCCTAGTGCCTTCAGAGGGCACATGGCCCTGCCAACAACTTGATCTCTGACTTCTAGCCTCCAAAATAAACAAAATATTTCTATTGGTTAAGTCACTCTGTTCCCGCATTTACCACGGTAGCCCTTTGAAGCCAGTATAGTAAGATTATGAAGTCTAACTGAATTAAAATATGCAGAACACTCAGAACTCTGCTTGGCATTTCAGGTTATCATGATTGCTACTAGTGCGTAATAATCAAACTGTCATTGAATCACCACACAAGTCCAAGGGAAGTTAAATCTGATTTACCATCACTTCTTCTCCAGGTCCTTCGGTATTTGATACAATTAAATTTTGTTGGGCTACATCCTCTGGGAAACATTTCTTTACTGTTTTCTTAACAGTAACACAAAAACATGTAAACAAAATACCTAAAACACACAAAAAAAGATTAAAGAAGATTCTTTTTCATTCTGGGCTATATTAAATAATTTGATAATAAGATTTTTCTTAAAATCTCTTTGTACAACTTTTTTTCAAAAAAAATCAACCATAAATTGAGATCACTTCTGGTCATAAAACATAAGACAGACTATTTTTAAAATGCATTACTGTATAGAACATTCCTGTCTTAGATTAATTCTCTTCCCAGATCCAAACTTAAATGTATCTCTTACTTTCTTTACATTGAATCAGTTACTTCATCTGACTAAAATTTGAGATAATTTGTCAGTATTTAAAATTACACAAACACAAACACAAAACAAAGAGCATTAAGCATAAACATAAACAAGAAATCAATGATGAAAAGTCAATGTCTGTTTTTGAAAGTGTGTATCAACTAATATAGTGCTAAGAGAAAAATCCAGGTTCACCTGAAACTCAAAATGAATTAGGTCCTAGGAAAGACTATGGGGAAAGTTGCAATCACAACAGTTCTTCAGAGTTGAGAGGGAAGAACTTAATCCTGAGAGAGTCTTCTATTTCTTTCACATTTCCAAAAAGCATTTTTTTCAAAGTCAAAATTTTCGTTTCCTTTGGCCGCATTACTTTTCCTCAGTGTCTCATCAGATGACTGTTTTTCACTCACTGAAGCCTTCTCATGATGTATTCTAAGTCACTTCATGAATAATATTGAACACGGGGCTGGGAGAGTGGCTTAAGTGGTAAGAGTGCCTGTCTTGCAAGTGTGAGGTGCCAGGTTCAAACCCCAGTGCCACAAAAACAACAACAAAAAAAAAACCAATTAATATGGAACCCAAAAAAGCAAATGTAACTACCCTGCTCCCACTAACTCTTTTTGTATTTATGTATTCTTTATACAAACTTGAAAAATTATAATATCTTATGTGGGAGGGAATATTAATAACTTTATCCAACTTCTTCATTTTAAATGTGGAGAAATGAGTTCAAAGAAAAAAAAATAATTTACTGCATATTTCACAGGGAATTATTGAAGAGCTAAGCCTGACACCTCTGAAACTTACTTTAATTTTTTTTTTTGGCACCACATGCTATGCAGGCACTCGATACTTGAACCACATCCCCAGCTGTTTTTGTTTTAGTTGTTTTCTAAGTAGAGACAGCAATCCTCCTATTTACACTTTCCACAAAGCTGGGATCACAAACATGTACCACTACACTCAGCTTTTATTGGTCAAGATGGAGTCTCATTAACATTTTGTCTTGGTTGACCTTTAACCATGACCCTCTCTATCTCTTGAGGTAGCTACTATCACATGCATGACCCACTGTGGTTAGCTTAAAAATTTTAATCTGCAGTTGTTGATATGTTTCTTGCAGGACTCAGATCCCAAGTCATAAAATAAGCACAGGATTTTTAAAAGAACACATACATCAAAGTTTGTATGTGTCATTAATATGAAGAAATGCTGTATTTTTTTTTCCCAAAAATGACATGGTTTGGATAAGTTTTCCCCAAAGGTCCAGGTATGAAAGTCTTAGTCCCCATCTTATAGTGCTATTGACAGGTGGTAGAGCCTTTAAGAGGTGGGGCCTAGTGAGAGGAAGTCCAGTCATTGGAGGGCATGTCCTTAAACAGAATATTGGGACCCTGGCCCCTTCCTGTCTCTCTCTTTGCTTTCTGTTTTGCCATGAGGTGAGCAGCTTGGTTGAAGCACATGCTCCCTGCCACAGGCTGGAAAGCAATAGAGCCAATTGACCTTGGACCAAAACCTCTGAAACTGAGCTAAAATAAACCTGTACTTCTTGTAAGTTGTTATCTAAGGTACTTATTGCAGTAATGGAAAGCTGATGATCACATAAACATCAGTTATCACATTCTAGATAGTGATACTTACATAGTAACAGCGCAGAACCCAACACCATGGCAAGAATAGCCCATTTTCCAAGTATCACATTGGATGGTTTCACATCCCTCACACTCATTCTACATTCAGATGGAACTGTGCAGTCACATATTCTCACTGATAGCACATGTTTTGCAGAAACACCATGTCTGTCTTGTATTTGGATAGGCACAGAATAGTAGTTATAATTCATATTTTTCAGTGGACGAAGAATGGCACTTTTACCTAAGGGAAAATGTCAGAATATGTATTGATATGATCTTTCAATAGCAATTTTATTCCTAATTCATATTCTTGGAGGTAAAAGTTAATTTGGAATAAAAAAACTAATAATGAAACATTTTCTTCCTTAAAAATGATTTTGACTTCTCAAAAAACCAGGAAAAAAATTGATATTACTTTATACTCACCTTAGACTAACCTACATTTGACATGTTATTAAAATGACCATTTAAATGGATTTTTATGTTTTCTTAAAACATAACCAGATTAAGAGTCTAAGCATAACATAATATATATTTTAAAGCCAGGTATTATCATTTTTAGGCTTAATAAATTATTATCCTAAAATGAATACATATTTATTATGATAAACTAAGGCAAATATCAAGACCACCAGCCATCCTGAACCCTTATTGCTTATAAGATTCAACATAAATACTTACCGTCCTGTGGTTCTAAAGCCCAAACTTTGGAGGCAGAATTATCCAGAAGGAATTGAAAAGGTGGACCATTATCAGGCCCATCTGGATCTACAGGTTCCAGAACAGCATAATCCTTCTCATGCTGACAAATTGTCACTTCTTTGTCAATTTGTGGTGGGTGATCATTAGAATCTTCCAAAAGAACCATTAATGTGCCAGTGCAAGACCGGCCAACTAAAACAAATTTTTAAAACAGGTTATTTCTCACTGAGAGATGTGTTTAGTTTCAGCAATTTATGTAATACATGATTGACATCTACATTCAACTAGCTTTCCAGATCTCAGATGGATTTATTACAAGGTAGTGACATGTCACTTGTCCTGGAGGTCTCTGGCTAGATTAGAGGATCTTTCCCGGTGCCCATAGTCAAAAGCTATGAGTTTATGAGGAATGTCACTGTAGAGTAACCTGTTGAAAGAAAAATTGACTTCTTCTATCTTTCTTTATAGAGAACATATATCCACCTGAAAATAAAAATACTTTCTAAGCCTCTTCTCCTTTTCCACACATTCTTCATTCAAACCTTGTATATCTTCTCATCAATGCTTTCCCTCTTGTCTACTTTGGTACATTTGATACATTGTGTGCCACTACTAGGAATGCTTTTCTCCTCTTCCTTGCGTGCTAAGCCCTATTACCTTCTTTTTTTTTTTTTTTTTTAGGTGCTGGGGCTAGAACCCAGAGCCTCATGCATGCTGAGCCTGTGTCTATATCTGAGATACATTCTTAGCCCAATTTTATTATCTTAAGAAACTATTCAAATGTTATGACTCATGAAACTTGTTGTGACTTCTTCAAACAATGATAGAACTACTCTTCCCAATTTACTCTGGGCACATTGCTCATACCTTGGCTGATACAGTGAACATTGAACATGTAACACAGTAAGTCATAGTTATCTGAAGAGCCTCATGATTTTCCAATATTTCTTGGCTAGCTATAACTTAATGTTACTACACTAAATGTAATGCAGTTATTATTTTAAAACTTTGAAAAAATTTTTAATTAAATAAGCCAGAAAAATATGCTGTACCGCTACCCTACTTCAATTAATATGTTCCCATTAATTGTAAATGTCTCATTCATCTGTTGATCATGACTATTATTGGCCTAATACTTCATGCATAAATCATAATAAATATTTTTAATTAAAAAGCTGCTCATAATTTGTGTTTGAAAGATAAAAATAATGAAGTTCAGAAACATACTCAAATCCCATCATTTGTGAAAGGATAATAAACTCATAAATAGTAAAGTCTCAAAAGTAAAGCAAGTAAAAACAATCGGTACGAATTTTCATTTTCTTACAATGAATGCTGGTCTAGATATTGAAAAACTTATGTTGAATTTATCATAAAGGCTACTATAAATCATATGCAAATATACTCCATCTTTTCTTCTTAGATTGAAATAACCCCTAAATCATATCATGCAGTATATTTCAGAGAAATTTTTTCCTGTTGAGTAATGAAAAAAATAATTTACTCAAAATGATTATTAAATTAATAATTTAAGGTAACTACTGTCTGTATCTATTTTTTAAACTATTCTGAGTTTTAGAATATTTAGAAACAAAAGAGAGAAAGAGCTGTTTGGAAGAAGAACACTGCAGTAACACATAAATATTTTGAGACTGTCAGAAAATTATAAATAAACCTAAATAGAAGTAACAACTTCAAAATCAGCAAAGTAACAAATTAATAATTGGGGGGAGCCTTTTTTAAAGTAAAAAATGTAGTTGCAGACATTACTCATAAGTTGACATATGCACTATGATTTTTACCTTTGAAAGTTAAGTAGACAGCCTTTGTCTTTATGCAAATATGAGAGAAATCACATTTTTTAAATGTAATTTTAAATATGGCAACCACAGGAAAACAAATCAAGGTTCATTTAATCCCATATTCAACCAGCATTTATCATAACATTTTCTATCACAGTCTCTGTTTTAAGCATGCTGATAAAAACAGAACGAAAGATTATTGAGATGTTTTTTAATGGAAGTTAGTCAAAGCTAGAGCTGAAAATACTCTTAGAAAATTTCCAACCCTACAAAAAAAACTGATGGTAACTTTTCACTTTACCTGTGGGAAATAGAGGCAAAAATAAGTAATTGCTAATAAAGGTTCAATGTCATAAAAAGTAACTGGATATCTTTGTCTAGTCCAAAAGCTTACTTCTGATTTAGCACGTAAGCAAATGACAAGTATTTGTGGGTAAGAAACATCAGTCATAGAGCTGGTAAGTATATATGGGCTTAGTGACATCTAAATTTGTAACACTTCAGGCTGGCGGAGTGGCTCTAATGGCAAAAACACCTGCCTAGCAAGTGTCAGGCCCTGAGTCCAAACTCCAATACTGCCAAAAAAAAAAAAAAAGTTTACTCTCCAAACTCATAACACTTCAATAAGAGTGACTCTGAAAAGCATAGTTCTCTGATGTTCCTTAAATGTGTTCAATTCACTGCATTATGAATCTACTTACTACATATGCAGAGATTTTTAATTAATTGTTAGAAGGTGGATCTGTTGTGCAATGGATAGCACACTGGACTTCTAATTAATTGTTAGAAAGATTTTAGATGGTTTCTTCTTCTTCTTCATCTCCTGCTCTTCTTCCTTCTCCTCCTCCTCCTTCTCCACCTTCTTCCTTCTTCTGCCTCTTCTTTGCAGTCCTGGGAATTGAGCTCAGGGACTCCTGTTTCTTAGGCAGGTGCTCTATCACTTGATTCATGCTTAGGTCTTCTTGCATTGATTATTTTTGGGATAGGATTTTCCTTTATGCCCAGGCTGGTCTGGACCACATCCTGCTATTTGTGCTTCCCTGCATAGCTGGAATGACAGGTGCATGCTACCTTGCCCTGCTTTTACTGGTTGAGATGGGGTCTCACTAAATTTTTGCCTGTGCTGTCCTCAAACCACAATTCTCCAAATCTCCACCTCCCAAGTAGCTGGACTACAAGTTTAAGCCACCATACATAACACATTCTTTCTTATTAAGCTACAATATACATCCCATTAATTCCCAACAATGTGTTCATACTCATTTTGGACTCTATACACAAAATGTTTACCACTTCTACATGACACCCCTTCAACATTTATTTCAAGAAAATTCTTTTTATATACACAAAAAATAAGGCAATATCTTGTAAATTTTAGTTCAATTTTTTACATTGAAACCAATTTTCCACGTGCCAATTATGTCCCTGAAATTGTAATGTTCCTGGTAGTGAACTTCACAACCTGTACAAGGAGGTTTATAGGATTCTCAAACAATAGAGAAATGAAAAGTCTCAGTATTTGCATTGAACAAACATATGCCAAATTCTCTGCTAGATGTAAAGGAATGGCTCAGCAAAACAAAAGGATCCTTATACAAAATTGAGCTCATAAACAATCTAGCTAGAGGAACAGAAGATCCATGAGAAGCAATGAAAGTACCCTCTAGAATGAAGACACAACATATGTGATCATTTGCTTATTATTCCCAGTACAGGAGTGCTTAAAAGATGTTAGGAACTGAACACTAGTGGGGAAAAATTGCAAAGCTGTTTTTGCCATTTGTCTGAAGGGACTTGATCTCAAATAGGAGGGGCAATGTGTTCTAAGTGTAAGGGTATAAAATAGTGATTTCTAACAGCAGGGAAACCAGTCTGACCGACAAAGCCAATCCACAGAAGTACAAAGTCATGATCTGGCTTCTAAGAAAGCACAGAAATACCTGGCTTGTCACTCAGAAATGTTTGTGACAAACAATACAAAATGTTCATAAAGATACATGTGGACTAAAGTTCAAAGAAACAATGTTTTGTATTGCCTTGTGAATTTTTCATTTAAATTTGCAACTTTCTCACCTTTATTTTTTCTAGAGGAGACCTCTAGTGTCTATGACCCTTGGACATAGTTGTATAAAATTTTCTCTTTATCTCCTATTACTGTGCTCTCCATGCTTATAAAGTATCTTTTAGCACTAACTGACACTGTTAATTTCTTATATTTTGTTGTCCATAATTTTCTCCTCTCTAAATAGTATTTCATTTTCCTTTCATCAAGTCTGCATTTCTGTGAACTTTCCCCCTTTATCTTTAATCTGAGAAACTCTTAATTATCTCCACATCTGAAACTGTCTAAGCATTCTTTTATGGGTAAAATTTTTATACCATCACCTCTCATGAGAATATAAAACTGGAAAGCTTTCATTAATAAGGCCAAATCCTCATCTTATGATTCCCAGTTTCTGCAGCAACTTCCCTTGTACTTTGAACTTTGACAATCAACCTCGGAGGAATAAATGAATAAATATAATAAATCCGTGTAGGCCATCACAATTGTGTCCTTGAACCATTTAGATTTCATTTTACAATAAAAAGAGTAGAGTGCTAATTACTTAGAATTATAGAGTAATGACAAACCACATTTCTCAGTTAATATTTTCCCCATTCTCCAGCATAGCTTTTTTTTTCTACTTATATTAAAAAGCATACATTAAAAGTATGTGTGTGAAAGATATGAAGAGGAAAGAAAGATCATATGTAGGTAATTGAGTAATGATATTCATGTTTAGATTTTCATTCAGAAGCAGTTTTAGATTTTTAGTTCATGTGAATAATTCTTTGAAAGTGCTTTAAAACTCCTCCCTAGCTAAGCTGTGCAACATGGTATTATCTATCCCTTGGGCAACAAATGAAGCAAGCCTGAATGAGGAAATAAGAAAAAGCTAAATAGGGCAGATTCATTTGTGAATCAGTTCTCCCTTTCCACATAAATATTAAGCAGCTGACATCTTTATTAGTTTAATCTTTTATCTCTCTTTTAATAGATGTAGGTCTTGTTTTAAAACTGCAGAAGAAAGCATCTAAGAAAACATTGTATACTATTATCAAATTATCAAGCAACAAAATCAATAAACCAGAAAAGTTTCACTGCTTACTTTTAACTTGTGTTAATTTCCATGGAATTTGATATATATTTATTTTACCTATTCTTTCTAAAGAAATACAATGATTCTATAGAAGCAGAATATAACATTACTGTACCAGCCACTTTTATGTAAATAAAACAGTGGTAGCTTTCTTGGATTAGGCAAATACTCAAAAGAATCAGCTCCGTTAGAAAAGTCCAAGTTTACTGATATTTACTACCTGTGACAATTTGTCTCAAGTGGGTGATTATGTGGCTGATATAATGAAGTGAAATAGTGAAAATTTTATGTGTATTTTTGTCACCATTTGAATATTTATTTTATGGATTTCTATGAAATACATAGCATGTGCATCAGCATAACAGTACATATATATAAATAAATGCAACTAGCAAACATTTAAAACATATTTATAAATATTTTTAAATACTTTAAAATAGCTTACTGATGGCAGTCTATATTCAAAAGGGTTTCAAGATCACTGCAATATTTGAAGGACATACTTTACAGAGTAGGTTCAAAAATTAACCTGGAAGATTGCAAACTACTCAAAAAAATTAAGTCATCATTTATCCTTTCTTTAGGAAATAGGATTAATGATTTATTCTCCTTTAAGAGATGTTAGAATAAAACTACCTTGAATAAAACTACTGCTTTAGATGGGTTGAACCCTTTCAGCATGCTCAAATCATAATAATCCAAATCTGTTCTCCTAAACAAATTGGCATACTGTTTCCTTAACAGAAACAAAATAATGCAATCCTCAAAATTTAGAACTTGGCTATTTATTCATTTGTAGATTCTCATTACTGATGCACTGTGTGGAAGTCAATACAATGAGCAATTGCAGTGCATACACTTTTGCATTACACATTATTATTACATTAATGTAAACATTGTTTGCATTAAGTTTTGTTCAGAAGCAGATTTTCCCCAAGTTATCTTAGAAATGCATCCCATAAATGTTTTATTTCTAGAAAATGACACTCACCTGCATCTGTTGCCACTACTGAAACATTGTACTGGTTGTTCCTTACAAATTTTGATTCTCTATCTAGTACTTTTACAGTTCTCAAGTCTCCACTTTGTTCGTCTATTTCAAACCAGTTATCTTCATCTCCCAACTTCCGATACCTAAGTTTTAGCAATCAAATATAACTCATTAAAACAAAGAGGTGACATGAACTTAAAGTTTTTCATTTTGAAAAATACATTTTGAAATCAGTTTACATCCCAATTAAAATTAAGGAGCGTTTTGAAAAGTACATTACCTTAAGCCAACGCCATCACGCGTGTCTGGGTCCAGTGCTTTGTATCCAAGAAGTCGTTGGCCAACTGGGAGGCCATCTTGGCTCTGAATAACTTTCACAGGAGGCTGGCATTCAGGGCCCTCATCGTTGTCTTTAACTTTCACAGTGACAGTTGTAGTGCACATTGTAGGAGTTTGTGAGTTTGCTGCTTTAGAGAATTGTGCTTCATTAAGTACGCCAACTTGCAAAACAATTTGGTGATTGAGTTCATAGTTCAATGGCTGTTTAATAAACATAGTTTAATCAGTCAACATGTATTATCATCTAGAAACTAATGGTTATGACTCCAAATTATAATGTAAAGAGAATTTGTTTTTGTTTTGTGGTGCTTGAGAACAAACTCAGGACCGTGCACATGCAGGTGCTCTACACAGAGCTGAATCCTGCCATCAATATCATCTCGCATTTAAAACGTTATCAATGTTGATACAAAAACTAATAATCAGCTCTTAAAATGATAAACATGGTCAGATGCAAATTGTTTGTTTTAAGACTCAATCAACTTTCATTCTCACTTTTCTTTTGGAAGATGCTGCCATCTTTTATTTATTAAAAGTTTAAATGTTAATTGAAATGCAAAATAAGTGTTTGAAAAATTCAAATTTTTTCATTACTTATCATATGAGATAACAGGAACAGCTAAAATCCTTTCAAGCTAATGCATAAAATGATTAGGTAGAGATTTAGTGATAGAACAGTTACTCATATCCAAGTCAAAAGATGTCACAATATTACCTAGCAGCACCTATTCAAAGCACATTGCATTTGGATCTGCTTAGTATCTGGTCGAAGGGCTCAATTTTAGATTGGATAGTAAGAAAGACTCCTGAAACAACAGCTGAACAGTCAAAGAAAAATTTACTGTAAATAGATAAAAAGAAAAGAGAAAGACTATGCAATATAAAAATTAAAGGGCCTTTTTTGGAAATCTTATTAAAAACACAATTTCTACATAAAATTTCTGAGGACATCTGCTGTCTCTTAGAAATTAATGGAGGAAGATGTGCAAGAGGTCAGTGAAGGTTATAGACAGAAGAATTAAGATCCCTCTAAGGCAAATATCTAATTTAATATTTAATATTTCTCTGCCTTGGTTTTCCTCATATATGGAACAATGAGTTTTGTGCCTGACACCACTTTCTTCTAAGAAAATAAATGAGGGTAAAATAATAGAAGAAAAACTTTATGTAAACCAATGAAAACCATTTAAGGATTATATTGTGATATTCTTCTAGTCATATATGTACAGGAAGTATTACTTTTAATTTCAATGCATAAGCATAAGTAAGAATGATTTAAAACTAGATTGATTATTTTATTTATTTACCTTGACAACACACAGAACTCCTTCATTTGTATTTGGATCTGTGGTAATTTTGAAGTTTCCATTTTCATTTCCCTGTAGGATTGTGTATACAGCCTTCGAGTGAGGGGTATTTGGCAAATCTTGGTCTTGCACCTTCATTCGCAAAACTTCAACATCGATTCTGTTTTCTTCTACTTCCGTAGAATACTGGGAAAATGGTCTTTTATTATAAATCGATAGTCTTAACAATGTGGTTTTCTACTCTAAAAATTATACTTAAAGAAAAAGGTGATACAGAAATGTACACTCATCTTTTGAGAAAGAATTTATAAGTTTAATGCATAGTTTTCTTCATTTGTCCTAACCTGCTTTTCCAAATCTTTTCCATTCTTCAAAGACTAATCATGACGTAACTTCTGAATTTCTATGAGTTGATCTCCCTAATCATCCCCCCAGATGTGTCTCTTTTGTGAACCTCTACAATATTTACAGTGTACTTCCACTCTTTAGACATAATAAGCACTGAGTAAATGTTTTATATTAATGTGTTAAACACTATTTGTAGATAATGATTTCTTATTGATTTCTTATTAATGATTTCTTATTAATGGATGGCTTGTTTTCATACTTTTTTTAAACTTTGATTCATTGGAAAACATTTTAAAGAAAAAGTTTTCCCTTTTTTGAGACAGTAAATCATAGGTCACTAACCCCCAAAAGAAACATGGTTACAGAAAATAAGATATTAAAAGACTAAAAAAAATAGTAAATCAGAATCTGCTAGCCATATAAGATGAATATATAGATGAAAGATTGTACTTGGCTGGAGACACGAATCCTAATTATCCTTCTACATGGTTTATATGTATGAGATCTTAGGAAAGTTATTTAACAGACCTATCATTTCCTTATGGGATAAAATATACTCTCACATGTTCTAAAGACTAATGTAAAGCTTATATGAATGTGCCTATCACTGGATCTGCAGTTTTGTCATTATTTGACTTGTGCTGTGGTATAGATTCATGAAAAAATGGAAGACTGCTCATTAAAAGTTTAGGAAAAAAAGAACTACTTCCTAAAATTATTGTTTCCTCCCTAAGGGAAAGTTTGCTCATACATAATACAGAAAGAGCCCCTGTGGGTTGTGGGCCAGCTTGTTCCCTGACTCCAGAAAAGGATACAAACCAGCCCATTTTCCATCTTCAGAATTTAAAATGCAAAGGACACCAGAGAGGACCTTTTCTTCCCCACCTCATAAAACAACTTAAGTCCAAGGAATCTCATACTAGAGATTAACAATCAAGAAAATGCTGAACCAGTGAACTGCATCAAGGGTGAAAAAGTCTTAGGCGGCCAAGCACATGGTGAATGATAACTATTTAACCCAAAATGTGATCTCACAGAGCCACCAAATTCAAGTTTTTTTGAAAAGTAAGTGCATCTAGAGAAATGAACACAGAGATATACTCACGGAAGTTTCTGTGAAATATGGTGGGTTGTCGTTTTCATCCTCAAGTGAAATGGTAACTGTTCCAGTAGTGAATAAACCAAAAGGCTGCCCACCCATGTCTCGCACTTCCATTACTAACTGGTAAGTATCACATTTCTGAAAAAAAAAAAGAAAAGAAGGAAAAGGTCACGTTAATGAAAACTCTATTTCCTGTAACTAACAATTATCATAGCTACAGTTTGTGCTGTGATTATTTTGCAAATATTATTTTAAAATATGCATATATATATATGTATGAGAATTGAACTCAGGGCCTTGGTTTGGTTAAGCGTGTGCTTTTCCACTAAGCTACACACCCAGCCCTAAATGTAATTTGTTGTAAACATGAATACAAAACAAAGAGGCTGGCAAATCAGTAAGCAGAAAGCTGATGTGCCTAACATAACATTTCAAAATGTAAAGCTACTTTATTCACAATTGCTAAAACCTAAGGAAACTAAAGTTCCCCTTAGTTGATAAATGGATAAATAAACTGATACACTGCACAATGGAATATTATTCAGCACAAAAAAATGAGTTATCAAGTCATGACAAAATATGGAAGAAATTGAAATGAAAATAACTAGGAGAAAGAACCCAGTCTGAAAAGACTGCATACCACAGGATTGTAGCTACATAACATTCTGAAAAGGTAAAATTATGGAAACAGGAAAGATCAGTGGTTTCCAGGGGCTGGAGGGGATGAACAGATGACTACAAGGAGTGAAAAGGATTTTTAGAACAGCAGAACTACTCAATGACACCATAATGGTAGAAGTACATCATCATCATACTTCTGTCCAAATCCATAGAATGTTCAGCACCAAGACTAAGCTAATACCAACTATGGATCTTTGGTGATAACAATATGTCAAAATAGGTTCATTGACAGTCACAAATATACCACTGTGGTGAAGGAAGTCAACAGTGAAGCAGCTGTGCATGTGTGGGACAAGGGTAGAACCCTGTATGTTCTACTCTATCTACTTGTGAACCTAAAACTGCTTCAACAATGCTTATTAATTTTTAAATATTACATATATTTAAGTCAAAATTACTTATTAGAGCAAAAGTAAAATAAATCTAGAGCAATTTTATTCATCAAAATATCAAATCAGTTCAATTAATTACCTCTCTATCCAGTAAAGGTGTGGTTGTAGTAATCACACCTGTATCTGGATGTATGTTGAAGTGCTTTGGATGATCTGGCATTTGCTGTAGGATTTTGAATTTCAGACGAGTATGTAGAGTTCCAGGCTCATCATTGTCTATGGCTGTCACTTGTCCCACTGAAGTTCCTGTTTAGATAAATCCAATATTGTCAAAAATTAAATCATGATACAATTGAATTATAAGCAAAAATAAAATCAATGTATTGCAGTAGCAAATTCTCCCAAAAGCCACAAAAGGATGAGTTTTAAGGTAGATGTGGTAGTACATGCCTGCAATCCTAGCACCTGAGAGGCTAGGTCAGGAGGATTGTGAGTTTGAGGCTACCTGGGCTACAAGATAGCAAGACCCTATCTCAAAACAAACAAAATTGACAAATTTTAAAGATAATCTGAGAATATATTAAATGGTCTACAAAACTTCTCCAAGTCCTGCCTCCCTTGGAACTTCAATTAGGTGGCTACTATGAATAACATGATATGTTTTCTAGGTATAAGAGACCAGTTCCCACCTTATCCATTGTAACAATTGTTCTCTAATTCTTTCTCCCACCTACTATTCCAACTCATGTACTATTTTTAATGGAAACTTTTCTGTATAACTTGTCTCTTTTAGAATTAATAATGTTAATTAGAGGAATAGCACATCTTTTCATGTGATAACAAAGATTTTTTTAATATATGTGCTGGATTAGCAATAAATGCAAGGAATTACTAGTATACACAAACAATAAACATTGTGCACCAGTATAAGTACCATTTAGACAAACTCCATGGCCCAGACATGAGAGTATTAGGAATATTGCTTTAGCAATCCACGGATTGTGAAAGTGATATTATACATTCATACTTACATGATAACAGAATGGGGGAGCCATATGAAAGAACATCTCTCACAAATTTTAAAAACAAACTAAACAATCTTTGTTTATGATCTTTGGTAAGCTAGGTCACAATCTTGGCTTCAGGTGGCATTAAACCAGCCAACAATTTGTTTTCAACTTCTTGGAAGATAAGCCAAGAAAACCAATGTGTATGTTGTTATAAGTCTAGTTAGGATAAAATGTGAACTTACCAGATCGGCAATTTTCAGGAACACTGAAAACAGTCAATTTGTTTTCGAAATATGGAGCATTATCGTTGTCATCTTCGACTTTGAATAACAAGGGGAGTGGATAATCAGGTGCGTAGCCATCTGCAGTTGTTGCATAGCCATAGACCTAAAAGAAAGGAAAGCACCATTGGCTTGTCCCCAAATGACAAATTATGCACACAAGTAAGCTTAGCAGATGGGTAAAATGAGTCACTAAAAAAAAATCCTCAAAAATATCTGTAAGAAAGGATGCAGTAGAGAGGTCATACACAGGCACAGTGCATGACGGCCACATGGCTTCACAACGCCTTCAGGAGTTACTTCTCATTATTCTACCACTAAGTACCATGCACTCCAACCACCATGAACTCCAGGTGTTCTCTGAATTACCTGCATACTGCTCTACTAGTTAAAATGCATATAGACTTTCTCCATTGTACTAGTAACAAGCATTTTTTTAAAGTTTATGAAAACACAATTCTATTTATTTATAAATTTATATATATGTAAATATGTATCACAAATATCTCCAAGTGATGTATCTTCATGTATTTTCTCATCTTTCTACCATAAACATGTATTTCTTTCTTTAAAATGCTAGTAAAAGCATATATATGTATATGTGTGTATGTATATTTCATCTCAAAATGATCTTGGTCCCACTGCCAGGATATAATGTCTTTCCCCTTTGAATTCCATCAAATTATTTTTGCATTCTTCTTACGTGTTTTGTACACAGTAAGTGTTCAATAAATAGTTGTTGAGTTAGATAAACTGTCTTCACTTGACAGACCCAAGTAAACCTGCTCAAAGTGAGCTCTGTATTGACTCAGTTCTTTATAAGAATTCTTCCTGATTTTCCTACTGCAATTATTTCTAGAGTGGACTATGACTATAATCCCAAGTATCAAACTCTTCTTTTTCCCTTATTAGCCTTACTAGTCAGTTTCCAAGTTCTAGAGATTATGGCATTTTTTGTGTCTCTGTCATCAGTCTTCTCTTTTCTATTCTCACTGACATTGTCCTATGTGACTCCAGATGGGTCCTACATGTAACTTTACAAACTTTCCTAAAGTTGTCCAAACTGACCTTCTCTTCTACTCAGACAGTGTCAGAAGTCAGATTTTATTTTCAAAAAGCACAATTTTAATCAGATATTTCAGTGACTTACATGTCCCCTACTAAAGTAAACACAAAATTCTCACTATTATGTTAAAAGCATTTAACTGTTCATGTTAACCCTCCAAGGGAAGGAATTTACACCCCAACCTAGGATAAAAATATATTAAAATAGCAATTCATCTTCTCCCTGCCCCTTTATTCACTTTTCCCTAAACAACACCAGGTGAACTTTTCATTAATAAAATATATGTTTTGATTTCTATCATTTTGTTCTCTTTATCTTATTTCTCAATAAATTTCCAAACCCAGAAATGGAATATGGGAACATACAATTGCCACTTCCCTACCCCCACCTCATCAATCACCACCACCAACAACAACACCACTATGCACCTTCATCACCACATCTAGGACATCCAGATGTCATACTATTCAGCCTTCCATCCACTTCCTCCCTTTCTTCCCATACAGATCATGTGAATTTTTCTTTGTAAAATGCTGCCATGTTGAGACTTGGGACTAAAGAAAAGTATAAATTGTTCTATATCTCTATTAGATTACAATTCTCCTCAGGCATGAAGCTTTATACATGCTGGTATTTGAGTCCCTGAAGTGCCTAACCCAGTAACTCAGCACCTTTCATTGGGTAAGTTCGTAACAAATAACTTTTCCATTTAATTCCAGCCAGATCTTTCCCTTTTAGGAAGACAAACTATCCCTTAAGTTTACTCTATAAAAATTGTACCTCTTGTAATGAACTCTTCTACCTCATTCTAACAGCACTAGGATGCTGTCTTGCTATCATTTGCCAAAATTTTGCTAGTTTTTCTCTTCAGAAGAAATGAATATCATCTGCTTCCCATCATATGATCACTTGTAGTTTGAAATAGTAATATTTCTTGATATTTGACTACAAATAAGTATAATTTCCATGCCACTGACTCAGATGTAACAATTTTGTTTCAGGTACTATTCTGGTTTTACCTTTCTCTCATAATGATCCAAGTATCTCCAAA
Organism: Castor canadensis; assembly: GCF_047511655.1. Lineage (NCBI taxonomy): Eukaryota > Metazoa > Chordata > Mammalia > Rodentia > Castoridae > Castor > Castor canadensis. The sequence goes on along the minus strand of NC_133389.1, from coordinate 43,457,274 downwards.
GTATATCATAAATGAAACCACTATTGCAAATAGGATGATCTACTCTAAGAGAGTAGGTAACCATTAAAGCATAGCCCAGCACTCTAGAAGAATCCACTCATGTTCATGTGAGAGAGAAAGTAATCATAAATATTTTCTTATTTAGACATTACAGTAACACATTCAAAAAACTGAAGAAAAGTAATGGTTTTGCACACCAGATCTCACTGCTCTATAATAAAAGTGACAATAATAGACTGAAATGTCAGTATAATAAGACTAATAACGAATATTGTTAGTCATGATTTCAGCCCATTAGAAGGATGTTATTTAAATATCGTGGGTATATTATTATGATATCCTTTCCCCCTTTGAATTCTTTTGGATGCTGAAGAAACTCATCTCTTTTAGTCCTGCTGTATTTTGCTAAAATTGCTGTCATCTTTGGGAAAATGCAGACAGCTGTCGATACAAGTTGGAATTTGAGGTTGGTCTTGCAGTAAGAGCAACCAGAGTAGACTGGGCAGAGAAGGCGAGAATAGCAATGCCAAAGCTGAACAGGTACAGAATGTGAATTAGCAACACATATATGAAGACAATGGATAGATCAGTGTGTCTGAAAAAGCAAATAAACATTACTTCATAGTGGAATCCTGGTTGAATAGTTAAGAAGAGACCAGATTAATGTAGATTTTCCCAAAAGTATAGATTCTCACCAACTCAGAAAGAAAGTGTTTGCATCTGCTTTCTTTCATATGATAGTTTATAATTGTTGAAGAAAGCATTTTTCTTGTGCAATTGCTGTTTCAGAAACTTGGAGAATTTGCGTTGTATGAATCTCTGCAAAATTAGATCAATGGTTTAAGGCAAACTTCCCAAATTGCGATAATGGAATGAGTTGCCCAGGAAAATTTCCATGAGCTAAGATTAAACAACACAACATGAGGCAAGAGAGAACAGGAACATAGTAAGACTATGTATTGACTAGCTCCATGGCTGCTGCTCTCAGTAACTGATTAAATATATTATTAAAACTTCACAATTATATAAATTAAATAAAAGCAAAGAATTGGGTAATTCCATCAAAATCCCCAGGACAAAATTCTGGAGGATGAATGTTGTGTGCTTCACCATGAGCATATCTTTAAAGAGTTTTACAGTTTTATACTTGAGCCATGCCCCCAAGCCCTCTTGTTCAGATTACTGTTTTTGAGGTAGAATCTAACTAACTTTGCCTAGGCTGGCCTCAAAATCATGATCCTTCTACCTCTGCATCCCAAGTAGCTAGGATTGCAGGCATGTATCACCATGCCTGGGTTACTTCTTGTTGCTATGCTTCACTTAATAAATTTTGCTATTTTTCAAGTCCTGCTTCTTAATGCCAATTCAGTCTTGACTTTGTTAACAGGCATTAGAAAAACATGGATAATTCTTATGGGTAAATTGCTTAAAAGCCTAACTTTGAGCATAAGTTCCAAACTATGTTACTCACTTGTCCCTTAAAAATGTTAAAAATAGCAAAGTAGTTTACTTTTAGTTTTAAAATATTCTCCCATTCCTCCTGGAAAATGACTACCATAAGAGACAAGGATAAACTGAAGGTTGAAAAATAAGAACCTATCAGGTCACCTCACAGCAGAATGGATAATGAAATGAATATTGCAACATATAGAGTGACTTTTAGAGTTACATCTTTGCTTCTTGTGAAGGAGCTGTAAAAGCAGCAAGGAACCTACATACTCTATCAATTATTTATTTTGCTTATGGACAAAAAGGTAAAAATTGTTCCAGTGGGGCTGGAGGTATAGCTCAGTGCTAGAGCATGTGGTGAGCATCCATAAGGTCCTTGGTTCTATCCCCAGCATCAAAAACTAAAAATAAAAAATAAATGGTTGCAATGGCTTTGCTTACCTCTTCTGGAAGAGCTGAGGTAAACTATTTTTTAAGTAACAATTTTATACTATTAGGAGTAAAATGTTTCTAAGCTAGAGAATTAGGGAGGGAGCATAAATTTATAAAGAAAATATGTCATAACAATCTCCACTATTGTACTTGATTATAAAATATACAGAATGAAAATTTTGCATTGTTTTAAAACTTATGCTACCTTATACCATACTTTGGCAAACGTTCTAGGAGAGGTCCCGGTGTCTCCTTTGTATGAATGATAAGGTCTTTATTGTTCTAGTCTTCACTAATGGCTTTGTAGTTCACATTCTTCCTTAAAGTCAGACTATACTCTAGTCAGGGTTAACCGTTGTCATTTCTTTTTAACAAGTAGATCTTTCTATTGTGGATGTGCCTTCCTGGAGGATTTAGCTCTTCTCCTCCTTCCCCACCCTCACAATTGTTAATTTCTTTCAGAGTTGACTTTTATGTGGCCACAATTTCCTGTTCAACTTTCAGATGTCTGCTAAAAAAATACTGTCTGGATTGCCCACTTATCAAATAAGTTTCTTTTTTATAAATTCCTTCAGCAAAGAGCTTCTTTACTACCACCTTCACTCATAATTCAGGACAATAAAAGTTTAACCAGTATCATTCACCATCACCCCAACAGAGTTTCTCTGGTCCTTCAGATTAGAGTCAGAACACTGACGAGAGATATGAAATTTGAAACAAAGAAATGATTGATTTTCAGAAGAGATGGAATTTGTCTTTGGGTAGGATAAGAGAGTAAGATTGATTGGTAAAGTTGTTCTGTATTACTAAGAAAATAATATTGTAACCAATGAAGGAGAGAGAGAGAGAGAGAGAGAGGAGAAAAGAAGCAAATGGGCTGAAGCAGTGGATCCAGCCACAGTATATATACATTTTGAATCACCTCAGGTGACTAGGCCCCAGCACAAAACAATTAAGTCAGAATTTCTGGACATGGTCCCAAGTATCAATTTGTTTGGTTTTTTATTTGTTTACTTTTAATTCTCATGTGATTTACAACACACAGCCGTGGTTGAGCATAATTAAGGTATCTTATTATAGAGAATTCTTTTTTTTTTTTTGAGGCAGGGTCTCAACACGTAGCCCAGGCTGTCCTTGAACGCATGACCCTTCTGACTCAGGCTCCAGAGTGCTGGGACTACAGGCATGCACCACCACGCCTTGATATACAGAACTCTGAGCTCAATAAAATACTTTGCTGCTTCTCCAGAATTCCACAGATCAAAATCTGTCCTTTAAAATTCTGTCATTGTATTTTTCTATACTTTTCGCAAGGTTTATTTCCCTGGTTAGTTATTTCCCATTGCTTTAGCAATAGCACCAATAAAAATTTGAAGTTTACATTGAATATTAATAACATTTCAAATATTAGATCAAATATTTGAGTCTTACTATGTAAAAAAGCAACACTGAAAATATTAATAAGCCAATAATAATAAAGATGTAATTATAAGTAAATATTTCAGCAATCCTACCAAAAACTGATCGTACTGCTCACGGTCAATGCTTCTTGTGCAATAAATATCCCCAGTGTCTTTCTCTATGTAGAACAAATTGAAGGGCTCTTTGTCCACTCCTGGTCCACTTATGGAGTAAAAGATGGTGTAATTCTGAGCAGCATCTGACTGGATCTATAACAACAAGTCACAATTAGGAGCAAAGCAAATGTGTCATAGTCAATGTCTTCATTGTGATAAACTGTGATAGTTTATTTTTATCCCTTGTTCTCTTTCTTACTAGTCTTTCTTTCTTCTGCTTATATAACCATCATCTCCTAGGTTTTCCAAATTGCTAGTTCCATCCATTCTGCAAAGCTACAGGTTGTGTTACTTGCTTGATTCTAAATTATTTATTATCTGCGGAGTTATAAAAATTGTGGAGTAATATGCATTTACAATTCTTATTCACAGATTCTTATTCCTATATAAAGTATACTAATGCTTTCAGTGATTCTGAGTTATTTGGAATTTAAAAATGTCTGATTAAAAAAGTATTCTGGAAGTAATACAACTTTTCTTGCCCGATTAATTCAGAAACTTCATCATTCCAAAACTGTCCTATGCTTGCATTCTAATTATGTGGCAGTGAGACAATGTGACTTAGTAAACAGAAAAGTGACCATTTTTAGAGGATAAGTGTTAATTTAAATAGTTGAGTTATGCAAAATCCATAGGCATACCCTTTGCAGATGGGTGCTACAAAATCTTTCATAGTATTTAGGTGAATTTGGATGCAAACATATGGAAATAAGAAATCCAAAATGTCTTTAACGTGATTTCTGGCAGAAAGCAATAAAATATATTGGGTCACTTCAATGTGACCCTAGTTCTGGTGAATAAGCAATCCAATTATTACCAATAATTTAAAGCCCTGGTTCAATATATTATGCAATTTTCAAATGGACAATTTCAACAACCAAAAAACTTTCCACATATGAAATCAAATAAGATGAAACATACCTGCTGAACGTGCTGTGGAAATGGACCTAATGAGTTTTCCATCAGAGAACATGGAATAGGAGCCCATCTTCTCTTACTGCGCTTGAGGATGGAGTCCTTGATATGTCTCTTCCTAGGAGCCTACATTTGATAAGAAACAAAGAAATATAACATTCTTTACCAATCTTGGAATTGAGATTTTTACGTATACATCAATATGAAGAAAATAAGTCAAGATGACATATAACACTGCCATGGATAGCCTCCAAAGCATTTCTATTTTTTAATAGTAACAAACACAACAATAAAAACAAAATTAGACCTCAGACTGCATTATATTCCCTAGAACCATATATTTCCTGATTCAATCAGGTAACTATCAGAAATCTATAGAGCATTAGAATAGATGTCACCTTAAGATGCTACAGACCCTCTTAAAAAATAGATAATCCATTAACAAATATTTAAAATTGATTTTATTTCATAATGAATGGTACCACCAAAATCTTTGGAAACCCTGTCTATAGTGCAAAAGACACAGGGCACCATTTGTTCAAGTATATTTTATTTCATGCAATGTGGAGCTACTTCACAATTTACATTTTTTAAAAACATGTTTTTTAAGGCTTAAGCATATTTTGAATTCATTGAAAATAAATACTTACAATCAGAAGGAATTTAGCTGGGAAATCCTCTTAAAAGTGAATCACTTACTGATAAATGATTTTATAAGACCAAAGTGTCATTGTCCTAAGTTTACTTCAAGTGAGATATGAATTTCAGCACCCTTCTGCCTTCTTATGCCCAAGACTGATCACCACCATTCATTACAAAACAGTGAAAACATTCAAATCCATCCAGTGGACTGGCCACAACTTCATTGCCTGAAGAGAGACCCCATGGACTTTTCTGATAAGATAGGAACAGATTTTTGGCAATCTCTTTCCCCATTTAAAGAGACACAAATCCACAGTCACCTGGAAATAACCACACAGGGGGTGTCACATCTCTAACCATGTTCATTTTCTGTGAGTTTAAGACCTGACCCAGTCTTGTCCTTGTTCTTCATATTGGTTGTTCTGACTGCCACACCTCAAAATACTATCTGAAACCTTTGATAGTCTGACTTTGCTCCCTGGCTCAGAGTCATTCAACATTACACAACTGTATAAATACCTCTACTCCTCAACAGTCTAGGCTTCATTTCTGTTCGTTATAAGTAGAAAAAGCAAACATGATCATTCAAGGACAATTTAACCTGAAAAAAAGCCTATGAAATGAACTACTCCTAAGAATATTACTATACAAGGCTACTTAAATCTTGCCTGGTATACCTTTTTTTCTTTTGCTGACAGTACAATTTCTATCTCTTTTTGTTCCTGCGTCTGACTGTCAGAGAGTAAAACAGAAAAACTCTTCCTTTCAGAAGACAAAAGCAGGTCATGTGTTGTGTAAATGGAACCATCTTCTAGAATTCTAAAGGCTGGGTCGCTGGACTGGATTAGGCTGGGCAACCTGAGACACTCCTCCAGATTCACTGCAGGGAAGAAATTTCACAGCATTTGTCAGATGAAACAGGCACAGAACAAGTTTTACGGGAAAGGCAACTGCTAGTGAGTGCAGGAGACAGAGGAAGGCGGTTACACTTGGGCCCCTGCTGTCTAAAAGATGAAAATTAAGTAATTAAATTATTGGAGTCATTTTTCCCATTAATTTCTCATGAATTAAGAAACTGTTTGCCCAGTGTCATTGGATTTAGTCTATTTCCATTTTGCCTATTATTCATGCATTTGTGAGTATGTATATATGTGCGTATTGATATATCTGTGTATACACATACAACCCACATATATACACACACAGATGTTCCTCAACTTACAATGGTTTAATTTTATGATAACAGCGATATGCATTCAGTAGACACTGTGCTTTGAATTTTGAATTTTAATTTCGACCTTTTCTTAGTCTAGTAAATGTGATAGGGTCCTCTTTCTGCATGCTGGGCCGTGACAGTGAGCTGCAGGTCCTAGTAAGCATTGTGATTAGAAGGGGAAACAACTGAAACTCTACAGTGGATTGTGTTCCTAAGCTACTATGTTTGGTAGGTTAGTGTATTAAATGCATTTCCACTTAAAATGTTTTCAACTATAATGAGTTTATCAGGATGTGACCCCATTGTAAATCCAAGACCACCTAGAGATCTATAGATACAAATGGATGGGTGGATGGCTAGATAGGTAGACGGACAGAAATGCACATTTATAGCCACCAAGAAATTTGTTGTTTTATGTCAGACTGTTGATTTATCAATAAATTATTGCTTTCTATCACCTGTTATAATTATATGACATCTATAGATTGTGGATTTATTTGCATTAAGTCTTTTGTAGTTAAGACTATTGCAACAGTAAGAAAACTGGCTTATTCTTAAGCAATATTTCTTAATAGTATTGCAAGCAATCTTTGCAAAACATCTTTTTGATGTTAATAAACTCAATGCCTAATAAGTATTGATGATCTTGATAGTAAGATTCATTGAAATTTTATTTGACTTTCACAAGCTATTCTGTGAAATAGGTCATATAAATTCTTGGTGAACACTGTTCATTGTTACCAAACTTGAGTACAAATCTTATTTAGATTAAATTTTGACACATTTATTTCACATCTAATCAAGTAAAGAAACAGCATTAGAATTTTGACAACAGAGTAGTTAATGTGAATTAAAATATGTATCTAGCCTTGATGCTTTGCTTTGTATGAGCTAAGATAATTTGCTCATTTTTCTGGCAAGAAAAGTATGTAACTAACTTTGGTATCCTAATTATTTTTAACTGCCCCCAGAAAACAAGTATCCTATCTTTCATTGGAGGGCCAATTTTAATGGCAGATCACTACCATATGGCTTTTATCCCAAACCTTACAGGAGCAGCCTGAAGCAAATAGTGACAAGTTGTAACTATTAAATTCTCGACACATTTCTCACCTTTGCCTACAAGCGTTTGAGCCTGAAGATGAGCGGGAACATGAAGAGAAACTTTCTCACAAGCATCACAAAATAATTCCAGAACCTCAAAATGAAGAAAAAATCAGGAATTATATTTGATCATGCATTTTCACATTACAGTTTTGTCTTCTTGATAAAAAACATTGTCAATTTTGGAAACAAATTGACTTTTTAAGTTTCAACTTTTCCGTATTTTACAAGTTATTGACAAAAACGTGGCTTTAGGGACACCATAGACATTTAGTATCTACGAAAAACAAGTGAATCATTTTTAGAATCTATCATCATATTGTATAATTGCAAGAAAGTGTGTTGTAAACCACTGAATTTATATAGAATCTACTATTACTTCTAAGACTATTAATACGTGCTGTTCTGATGAGCCTGAAGAAAGTACTTAACTGTAGCATTCAATGGTCACATATTTGTACCAATTCTCCAACCATCATGTTCACTATTTGAAGGTGAAGTAAGAAAAAACATGAGGCCTTTTTTAACCTCATAAAAAATAATACCCACAGACAGTCACTGTTCTCAAATCACTTTTCTTAAACAGAAATATCTCTCAAAATATAAAGATGAATCTTCAAATGGGTAAAAAATTTTAATTAAATTCAAGACACAACTACTGTTCTAAAAGACTAGGTAGTGCAAAGAAAACATATTATCTGAAAAATAAAAGTTACCAGTTCCAGGCCTCTATAAGTTCAAAACATATTTTTCTTCTTTTGTTGTCTAGCAAAATGACTACATCTTAATCATTTAAATATAAAACAAATCACAGCTAGATTTCCCAAAACTACATAGGTCTATTTTATCATAAGTGTTTCTCTGACAACATATTTCCAGAATTATTGTGCAGAGGAAAGCAAAGGGATTAACATTCATGTTAAGAATATATGCCTCTTTTCTAACTCAGCTCAAGTACATTGGACATATTGGTAACAGCCTATTTAAACAAATTGTAATTTTACAAATATGTTAGGCAGATAATATGACAATTTGAAATTTTAAGAGTCACATTTTAATTTAATTTAACTTAAATACTCACTTATTAAAATACGACATTCTTTTTTATTTGATATTTTAAATATGTTCATCTCTAATGTCAAGAAATGCACTAAATTATATCTAAAGAACTTTCTGAGGATTAAGCCTTCCACTAGTAGTGGTCTAAATATACACTGTGGGAAAAAACACATTCTAATCAGAAATATATGTGTACATGCATATATGCACACTTACATATGAATATGCTTATACATATACCTAACGTGTATGCATGTATATGTGTGTTTGTATGTGTATGTATGTCATACAATATATCGATGTTCCCACTCCCACCCTCATCTTCTCTCCTTCCTGTCCCAGGTCCCCACCTTTATGATGCCCCTCACAGGCAGAGCCAATGGAGGCTTTCAGGCTTCACTTAAATCAGTGCTAAGTAATTTGAAAAGAGTTGTGATCAGTAACCCTTTTAGTCAGAATGGAGGTCAAGGATGAATGGGTATTGGATAAATCAAAGGACACTGGGCAGAGCAGGGATGAAAACCAAAAGAAATCTGCAAGGACTCCCTGGAAAAACATTTTACCTGAGTAATGCTAACTCAAGGTGGTCTCTGAGTTCTCTTCTCCCCCATCAGTTATAGGATGGGAAGTTGACCATCAAACCTACATTGTATTTATATGGAGAAAGTACCCCCATGTAGTAAAACCTTCAAATTCTGAAAACATAATTTAAAACTAAAATATTTTGGTAAAATGGAAAAAAAAAGAATTTCATGGTTCTTCTCTTCCCATCAAACAAAAACTAGCATCTTATCCACAGTTGCAAAGCTATTGAGAATCCAAGTGGAAATCAAGTAAATGGCATTTTCAATGCTGTCACATTTTGCTTTATTATTTTCCTTGAGTCAAAATGCTTGCTTCAACTAAGAAATCTGCCCATCTCTTAGCTTTTTCTGCATAAATTAAGAAAGTCTTCAATAATTCCTATACTCACCAAGAATTCTTTTCCTTTTCTTGTGGCTCAGTGGAATGAAACATGTTAAACACATGAGATATTTAATGACTAGTAACTAAACAAATCTCAGAACCTTCTGGGCCTAATGCCAAAGGACTGAATTTATTCCACTATTCCTGAGAAACACACAACAGCAAGACTGAACATGGCATTCCCTTGCAAAGCCTTACCATGTTGGTGACAGGCACTTGAAGAGTTAGCTAAACCCTCCCCAACCTGGATTACAAGGCTCTCAACTCTTTCCTTAAATTTTCTCAGATCTGCTTTTGTTTTCACAGTCTATGTGCCCTGCCTTGCTCCCTTTCCAATTCCACCCCCCACTTCTCTCTTTCAAGCCCAAACTGGAGGGAGGAAGCGGGTAGTGACATGCTTGATTCCCTAATCCTTTGGATGTTACTCACCAGGAGAGAGAAAAGGAGCTGCTTACAGAAGATGCTCCCTGGGGCAGCGGAGTCCACAGCCATCAGAAGTGGTCCCAATGGCCAGGGATGGTGACCAGATAATGGGGTGACCTGAGATGTACAGGGCAACTAAGCAGAGCCTGGAACTTGTCAGGATGTTCTGTGGCTACCTTGGCACAGCTGAGATGGCTTTGGAAGAAGGTCAAGAAGCAAGTGATAAACAGGAGGAGGAGCAACAGAATTGCTTTCCTCCTATTCTCTGGCCAGTTCCTCCTTCCAATCCAGTTACCTCTGAATGTAAAGAGGATTTCCTACAAGTGGGAAGAGTGAGGTCTAGAGCACCCCAAATCCAGCCACTAGCTCCTCCTCATAGCACCTTTCAAAATTTCTCCTGTCACTTAACACATAAGCAAAAGCAGAAGGGAACACCCTCCATCCTCAGCCCTCCTCCCTTTCCCCCCAGGTTGATACTATGAAGTTCTCCCCAGTTATTATGCACTCCCACGGCCTCCCCTCCTTCTTGGCCTTATTAACCTGCCTTGCCCCCAGGTATAAACATAAATTGTGCATGAACTCCATGCAAGGAAGTGATGCCTTCTTGGGTGCCATTGGCAAATCGGAGGGCATGAACATGCACACAGATCACACCCATCAGGAGTTATCTCCCCATCTGAGCATCTAGGTGTAGTCTGTCCCATAGAGCACTGTAGCTTTGCCACAGATCTGGCATTCCGGTTTACAGCAGCAACTTCACAGGTGCATTGTGTCTACTCCCTATTATTTTCTGTCTACTGGGGTTTAGTCCTCTAGACAACCCAAGGAAATTCCCAACATATATCGATCTCATAAAAGTAAAATAATAAAGAAATAGCTGGGATGCAATTTTTTTATTGCTTTCTTTTTGTTACACATAAAGCCGTACTTTTTATTGTTATCTTGTTTTTTCCCTAGGACAACTACAATCTATGAGACCAAATCTCATTAAAATCACTCCATTCTCCCTAATTATAATTGTGCATGGCAGGTAATATCCTGGATATTCTAGATGGCACAATAATGCCATCATGTTTAGGTTTTGTAAACACTAATGACTCTTACAATGGGGACTTTAGCATCATTTTTCCTGTCACACTCCCCCTGAGCTCAGTGATATCAGTAGGACTTGATGTAGGTGATGATGAAGTTGGGGGAGGAGGATAAGTGTTTTCAAATGTTAATTGCTGAATTTCAGGTGTATAAAGAGAACTAAAGTGCATACTTACTGGGCCATTGCTACAAACCCAGAGCCAGAACAGGCATTGCAGGAAATCTTCCCAACAGTCCAACGAGGGCTCCTTTCAGGAGACAATAGAACGATAGGAGAGAGAAAACTGTTTCTTGGTTCATGGGTGGAAAATAGAGAAGTAGACGTTTGAACCCAGGTCTGTCTGCCAGCAAAACACTGCTCATTTTCATTTTTGTCTGTATGTTTGTTTGCCTAGCTTGTGGAAGCCACCTAAAAATATTCAGACAGATTAATTCAGTTTTAAAGGATTATATGCTAGGAGAGCAGCACCATTCAGGGAGAAAATAAGATTAAAATCTTGGCTGGGTGCTGGTGACTCCTACCTGTAATCCTAAACTACTCAGGGAACAAAGATCAGGAGGATCATGGTTCAAGGCCAGTCTGGGTAAAACGTGAGACTCTATCACGAAAATATCTAACACACACACACACACACACACACACACACACACACAATGGTTGGGGGACTGGCAGAGTGGCTGAAGTGGTAGAACACCTGCCTAGCAAGCATGAGGCCTTGAGTTCAAACCCTAGTACTGTCAAAAAAAAATGAAGATTAAAAATCTTACAGTGTTAAAAACTATACTTTTGGGTGAAGAACACAAAAGAAGTTCAGAAGATAGAATAGAACAAGGCACTACAGCAAATATTAAATATCTTAGCATTTAAGAGAGAAATTAGTAACAGATATTAGGTCCTTAGTTCACACTTAAGTAGCAGAGTTTATTTTAAATATATAAATATTGCATAATCTGTTATCTACCACAAATTTAGGGTCATAAAAAGAAAGATTTAAGTATAAAGACCCACATGATCCAAATAGTTCTTTAATCTTTAGCTTAAGGTTCATCAAGAAAATGCACCTTTAGCATGGTACCAGTGGCTCATACCTGTAATTCTAGTTACTCAGAAGGCAGACATCAGGAGGAGCACAGTTCGAGACCAGCCCAGGCAAAAAATAATAGATCCCTATCTCAGCCAATAGCTGGGCATGGCAGCACCTGCCTGTCATCCCATCTACAGTCAGAAGTATAAATAAGAGAATTATAGTCTAGGCCTGTCAAGGCAAAAACAGAGACCCTATCTCAAAAATAACCAGAGCAATAAAGGGCTGGAAGTGTGGCTCAAGCAGAAAAGCACCAAACAGCAAGATTGAACCCTAAATTCAAACTCCAATATTGCCAAAAAAAAGTATACCTTTAAAGAATTTAAAGAATGGGCCTGGTACAGTAGCTCATGCCTATAATTCCAGCTACTTGGGACGTGGAAAATAGGAAGATCATAGCCCAGCCACCCCAGGCAACAGTCCACCCTATCTAAAAAATAACTAAAACAAAGAAGGGCTGGGGGTATGGCTGAATTGGTGGAGTACCTGTCTGGTAAGTGCAAGACCTTGAGTTCAAACCCCAGTACTGCCAAAAAAATAAGAATGTGCTCATGGATATACAGTGACAAATTTCACAGGAATTGGTTGTGCATGGCTATCTTGCAGGAAGGAAAGGCCTTAAAACAGTCATTTACAGACAGAACTATTATCTCTGTCATGTGACCCAATTTAGTCTAGAACACTAAATTGCTAAGAACACTGTATGCATTGTTGAAGCCATGACAAGGCATTTTGAGTTAAATACACATGACTGAAAGAAACCTGACTACAGGGGTAAAAATAGAGTCCAACCTTATGTGAGAAAAAAAAAATCTATGAACAAAGGGAAAAGGAAATCTTAGCTGTGCAAAGCAATATTTTAGGTTCTGTGAGCTCAATACACTACAAAGGAAAGCCCTTTCAATTCCACTGGACTCACAGACTTTATCTGAGTAAAAGGTTATTAAAAATTAGAAGTTAAAATATGTGCTCTAAAGTTAGTAGTCATATTTCTTAAGTTTCCACACATGACTACTCCCCCTTATTGTCAAAGTTGTTGACAGACCTATGAAAAGAAATGTCAGGGACACATCTCTGGATAATTTTGAACCCTATTCAGCACACACTTAACTCAAACTAGCTTAACAGAAACAAAACAAAATTGTTGAGGATGATGATTTGTTATGTCACATAACTGAATTTGAAGGGGTGGCCTAGATTCAGGAATAGGTTCTCTCCATCTCTTTGCTCAGACCCCTTGAGTTTGTTTCATGATCAAATATGGCCACCAGAACTTCCAAGTTCCTATTGGTCTGACTATTCATTGTTGAGTGGGCATGACTTGTTCCCAACTGTTTGAGCAAAACACAATTCTTCTGTCCTGAATTGCAAATATTGTATAAAAGGGCAAAAGTGGTGAAGTGAGTGCCCCAATATGACTCTGTGAGACACACAGAAAAAAGAGAAATAGTGGCTGAACAGGCAAGTCAACAGATTTCCTTTAAAAATGTCCTTTCTTTATTGCAATTTCAATGATGTCAGTCAATTATCCATTACTTATTAATACCTTCCATCTTATAAGCATTGTCCATGTTGCTGACAGTACAAAACTGAAGGCATCATCTCTGTCTCCATAGAATTTATAACTTTACACATTTTGGAAATTAGCTAAAATTATTCCTATGATGGTCAGAATTAAGATCCTGGTGAAATGAGCAAAACAAATATTGTCTACTTGTATTCATTTCTTGGTACTGCCAATTCTTATTTTTTTTTATGTCTTTCAAAGTTGAATAATTTAAAAGTGTTTTTCAATATGCATGGAATCTTCCTACTGACAATTTATCTTGTATATTAAGAATCACATTATTAAATGTTGACTTTTAAATATGAGAATATATGCCTAGCACCCCAATTTTGTTAAGATAGAAAACCAGGAAACTTCACCCATGATCTGAAGGTAATCTTTTGGGCTGGCAGAGTGGCTCAAGGGATAGAGTAACTGCCTAGCGAACATGAAGCCCTGAGTTCAAATCCCAGTGCTACCAAAAAATAATAAGGAAGGTAAACTTTCAATGTATATCTTTCCAGTCTAGTTTCTGTGTATAGAATTTTATACACATTGTTATACTTGTGCTTTGAATGAAATTTTTAGCATGCTTTTCCCTTTAAAAATATAAAATCTATTAAGTCATAAATGTAATGACATTTATCCTATGTCATAACAAGCTCTATGTATTCATCATGTTTATAACTATAATAAATTCCTTTAAATAATTGTAAATATTGATTTAACCACCTTCTAACTTTAATCACTTGTTTTCAATTTTTCACTATCATAAAAACTGTCTTTATATATAAGCCCTTTTCTGAATTTAGGATTATTTCTCGAAATAGAGTTCCACAAATAGAAGTTCTTGGTCAAAAGATAGCAGATTTAATGGTGACTTAATGACTTTTTATACCAAAAGCCAACTGGAATTACAAAAGCAGAGTACCAATGTCTATTCTTACTGACAGTGAATGCAGTAATAAATGTTGTTGAATTGAATATTACCATTTCACTTAACTGAATGAAAATTACTGTTCATTAAAAATTCCAACTCTTTGATAAGCAAGAAATTCTAATTCTGATTTTAATTGTTTGTCTCACCATGATATTGATGTCAAGTCATTGCATTTCTTTTCATAATGTATATGCACTTTTAATACATTGATACTTGTTTGGAAATATGAGGAAATTACCGCGTTTAAATTAAACAGGATAAGTTAGTCATTTAAACGTCTTCAATGAGGCTTCTTTTGGAGATGACAACACTGTTACTTCTTTTAATAGCTAGCCTTCTTTTGTATCTTTGTTACTGAATCTCTGTGAGAGAAATAGTATTTTTGTCATATATGTCCATTGAAAACCTAATCTTCACTGAGAACCATGATTATTTGCTGAAGTACTATCCATGTCTCTCATCTACAGCTTTATAAGTTGATCTGTGGACTGGATTAAAATGCAGGTATTGTCATTTCTATAGCAAATACAATGCATTCTTAAAGGAACTATTTTCAATTTCTTTGCTATTAAGCTAAAAATAAAATTAATTCTTCAAGGTTCCCGCAGCTGATTTTGTATATAACAAAAATAAATGTCACCAAGTATGGTAACATATTCCTACCATTTTCAACTACTCCAGAGATGGAGGCAGGAGGATGGCAGTCTCAAGCCCAGCCTAGGCAAAGTTAACAAGACTAAAAACGAAATGAAAACAAAAGGGCTAGGAGCAGGACTCAGGTGCTAGAGCACTTGCCTTAGCATGTGTGAGGCTTGAGTTCAATCTCCAGTACCACAAAAAAAGAAAGAAAGAAAGAAAGAAAGATCTGTTTCTAAATAGTGTTTCATGTAATACCACCTAAGAATTTGATCATATCTAAAGTTAACCAAACAGGTTGTAATTGAAATGGTTCTGTCTAAGGATGAAGATAAAGGGTTACCTGCTGGTATTCCCATGAGGTACCACTATTTCTTAAGTACTTGAAAACAATAAGAAAGATGAAGATGAGAAACTGAAATTGTTCTGCACAATAAAATGAAACACTGTATTTTGTGTGAATGGAGACAATTGCAGATTGTATTGTGTTTAGTAAGGATTTCCTTCCTCCATATGATTTCCAACTAATGTTTCTAAGACCTTTCCTGTACTTTGGAAATGTGTGTGTGCCAGTCTGCTAGTCTTTCTCCCAAGACAAATGGAAGGCCTCTGGCACAATGAAAAGAGCAGCTTGGAAATTGAGATATTGCTGGATATTGAGATAATCTCCTTGTGACTAGGAGATCATTTTTCTAATGAGAAGGACAGATATACACTTTTCACACCATAAACATCTGCAGACAAGATACTGAGCTAAAATAGGAAGTAGAAAGGATTTTGAAGGATTTCAATTTTTATGTTAGAATTTGAGAGGAATTTTCATGCTTTGCATTGTTTGGATTTTTCCCTATATTGTGAAAAATAGCACACACACACACATACACACACACACAAGAGTGCTGTAATTTAATCCTCCAATTACCAAATGAGAATACTCTAAAAGAAAAAGGATTTACCTAAATTTATGTAATTAGTCTTGGATAGAACCTGGATTTAGGTCTTTAACTTTAAGTTGGTAGTTGAGTGGATTGTTGTTGATAAATAAAAACTCAATGCTGTAAGAACTGACTTAGAATTTTAAAAATTGGATGTTTGAATGTTTTACGGGTTCTCAGCTTATAACTAATGTTTCTAAATTCTGCAAGAACTCTTCATGAATTCCAGTTAAAAGAAATGGCAAACGCTAGGAAAGGCTTTGATATTACTAGTTGTGTCATACAACACATAGACAAAACATACATCAGAAAGAAATATTTTCAAACACATAGATATTTCTATGTTAATTAATAAAGCATGTAAGAACTTCTAACTTTCATATATAGTATATATTGTATAGAACAAATATGAGAATGAAAAAGTAGATAGCAACCCAAGAATATTTTTATATTAAGCTACATTAATAATAGACTTCTCCACTTCAAATTTGTGTTAACTATGGTTTCCTTTGTGTAAATGGATTCAGAGTAATTAACATTAGACAAAAGAAACTACACCCATTGAAGCACATGCTTTGTGAAATAGCCTCAATTAGCATGGCCTCCAATTACATTACTTTACAGTGCTTCTGCAATCAGTTGGTAACAGACCAACAGTGGGATAGTTCAGGAAACGTGACTTAAGAAAAATGCTGAAGTTAGGAAGTCCCAGATTTCATTCTCAGAGTTTAGATTCAGATTGAAATGAACCCAATATTTGCCAGGCCTTCAGATAGCGCATGTTTAGAATAAAATTACTATTTATTAATAAGTATCAATTAAGTATCTAGACCACAGCTAGAAAATGTGAGAAAAGCTAAATAAATAGGAAGAACAATTGTGACACAAAATGAGTACAACAGGAAGCTGGGAGTGGTGGCTCACACCTGCATCTGAGGCAGAGATCAAGAGACTCAAGATTCAACGCCAGTCTGAGCACAAATTAAGACTCTACCCCAGGAAAAAAAAAGCCAGGCATGGTGGCACATGTCTATAGTCCCAGCTAGATGGGAGGTATGGTAGTAGGATCAAAGTCTGTGGCTGGACCAAGGCAAAAGTCACAAGACCCTGTCTGAAAGATAACTAAGCTAAGAAAGTCATGGAGATATAGCTAGAATGGTCGAGCACCTGCCTAACAAGCACAAGGCCCTAAATTGAAACCAAGTACCACCAAAAGAAAAAAAAAAATGAAACAGTAAATACCAATAAATGTGAAAGAATAATGTTTATTCAAGAAATGCTCAGAAGCTTTAGAATGGAGGCAGAACTAAACTCTAGTTGCTGTGGCTTGGTTTCGGACCTAAATAATCTTACTCTATCTCTATTTGTGAACTTAAACACACACACACACACACACACACACACACACACAATTTCCCTTTGTTATAGAAGAATTAAAACAGAATAACATGCTCAGCCTAAGTAAAAAAATCTATCTGCAGAAGGTTTGGAAATCAAAGTGAAAAATACCTGAGTAAAAAGAAAAGTTGACAATAAAAAAGGAAACTAAAGAATGAGTAAAAAGAGATGACAATAAAGAAGGAAACTAAAGAATGAGGACCCCATGGCTATTTTCTCAAACTATGTTATTTTGTTACTGTTCTTGGTGATAAAGTTGTTTCACTCTTTTGTTTGTCTGTTTGCTAAAAGTGGGAAGCCTTCTAAGAGCCACTAAATATTTACCTTCTTAAAATATATTCATAGTGGGAATAAATCAAGAGCCCCCCTCAACATTGACTTTGGAATTAAAAATGTAAGACGAACTGTAAAGTAGGTACAGTGTATGTATGTGGGGGTACTTGTGGGAGGAGGGAGGGTGAACAGAGGAGATGAAGGGGAGGGAATACGGTTGATGGACTTCATATACATATACGAAATAGAACAATGAAACATCTTGCAATTGCTTTAAGTGGGATGGGGAGGGGGCTGGGAGGGAGATGGTGGAAGCAATCTAACCAATGTACAATGTAAGGCCATTCAGAATTGGCACAATGAATCCCCCTGTACAATGAATATATGCTAATAAAAATGAAAAAAATGGGGGGGAGGTGGCCCAAATAATGTATATACATGTAAGTAAATGTAAAAACAATAAAATAAAAAATTTAAAGTAAATAAATAAAAAATTTTAAATTGGATTATTTTAATAAAAAAATTAAAAATAAATTAAAGGGAAATGTGTATTTCTAGAATCCCCTGCTGATTTGAGAAGTACTAATGTTCATCATAGAAGCTGTGAATTAGAATGTTACATGCAATACTTTTTGAGCTATGATAATATAGAAGCAGTTCCTTCCTCCCTATCCCACCCATCTGGACTTGGTAGTTACAATTTGATCCCTAGTTGAAAGACATCTGTCTAAAAAGAAGCAGATTTGTATGGAGTCTCATTGGGTAGAGTCAATTGAAAAGACCAATTAACAGAAGGTGATTGACTCCCTGCCCAATCCATTAGCTCCCAAATGAGACCAAGGATGAGGTGTTCCAACAGGCAAGACTCCAAGGAAATTGAAAAAAATATGCTTGATTGCATTGCATTCTATACCCAGTGCTGTCATAAAAACACCAATTAACAAATGCCAAGTTCATTTGAATAAAAAGTGATTCAGAATTGGTGAGGAAAGTAGCGTCTGATAATAAAGAGCTGCTCCTCCCTCCAAAGCCATTTGAAAAGGTGTTTTCAATGTTTAGAATGATTAAGGATATGCAGATTTTTTGCCATAATTTAGTTTATTGTTTTTACATACTATGTGCAATGTGTAACTGTGTATGCATAAAACACACACACATTACAAATTGATTCTGGAGTGTTCTGAAGAGATCAATGGATAAACCAAATACACACACACACACATACACCATGGGGGAAAAAAAGCAGGCAATTTAAAAGAGAGGCTGAGCTGGTGAGAGTTTGGGTTGTTGGTAGGGTGGATTTTCTGTCTTGTTTTCATAGAAAAGCAAGAGGCATTGTGGATTAACAAAGATGTTGGGAAGGCTGGGTTTTGAGAGAAGAGTAATGTCATGGCAATTTTGTTTGACACAGCTTATATCAGAAGTAGCCATTATCCAAGATGAGAGTGTTTTTGGGTCAGGTGGACACCTGTCAGAAAACTGAGAATTGTTGAAAGGAAATTCTTCAGTGTTGGGGGTGGAAAGAGAAACTGTTCCTGAAATTTTAAGGGGTTTGTGAAATTGGTTATGCATCACACAGAGAAATCTGCGTTTGATCAAGGGTAGGGGTATACTTACAGAAGGCTTTAGGGTGCCCTCAGAATTAGAGTAGGAGGTTGTATTGGATGCTGAGATGCAGAGAGGGGCCTGTGTTTGAAGTGTAGGGTGGGGAAAAATTGGGCCCAGGACTGTTTGGTGGTATGTATACGACCTTTTAGATGTAAATAGCCTTTTATAGCTGTTGTCATAGAGGGCTATATTGTGTTTGGGTTCAGGACTCATTGAAAGTGGGGGTGGAGGGTGGTGTCAATATGGGTCCAGTCTAAAAGGGGGGTAAACAGAGCCAATAGTCAGCACTGAAGCCATTTTGGCCCTTTAGTAGTCTGTGTGAAGTGTCAATTAGAGGTTCCAACTGTCAGTCTGCCTAGGAAGAAAAGGAGGCAAAAACACAAGAAGAAGGAGATTTGAGTTAGAGAGAGTCTGAAATGTCTGAAAAAGTACCCTGGAGCCATAGCTCATGTATGAGGGAGAGGAAGTCTGAGGAGTCTAGCGAAGGGATACCAGTGAAAGTCTATAAGGCAATATAGAAATTACTCAGAACGACTTAGGGTTAGAGGCGTGGATGTCTCAATGATCCTAGTCAAGTGAAGTGAAGTGGGTCCTGTGGGGAGAGAGAGGAATATTTAGGTGGGGGGTGGCTTGGGAGACCCATCAGGCTGTGTGGGGGCTGACCCAGGTGTACCTTAGGTCAACTGCGGTGGATCCAATGTGATAGCCCCTTGACCTGGGCCATAGTGGGTGCAGTTAGAATTACTTGGTGTGGTCCTTGCCATTTTGGTTTCCATACCCAGTCCCTTTGCTGTATTGCCAGAAAGTGAGGTGGAGGAGTGGGGTATGTGGTGAAGGTCAAACGGTCATCCATAGAGCAATTTGAAGGGACTAAGATCTAGTGGTTTTCTGGGAGGGAGTCTAAAATGTGTAAGAGCTATAAACAAGAGAGAAGGCCAAGCAAGCTTAAATTTGAGACACAGCTTGGTCAGTTGTTTTAGGAGGGTACTGGCCCCTTTCTACATTACCAGAAGATTGGGACCTGTATGGAATATGGAATGTCCTTTTAATGCCCAACACCTGAGACAGCTGCTGGGTAATAGCTGAGATGAAGGCAGGGCTACTGTTCGATTATAGTGTCAGGGGTACCCCAAATTGGGAAATGATATGGGTTTGGAGGGCCTTAGTAACCTCTTTGGCCTTTTCTATAGAAGTGGGAAGTGTTTCATTCCACCCTGTGAAGGTGTCCACTAAAGTAAGAAGGTATTTTTGTCAGTATTTTACTCATGTGCCAGAGGAGGCATATGAGTAAAATCAATCTGCCAATTCTGTCTTGGCAAACTGCCTCATGCCCAGTGTGGGGAAAAGTGAGTGCCTGACACTTCCCTGGGGATATGTGCGGGCAGATAAGGCAAGACTGAGTGATTTATTTAAGAGCGAAAGTTAGAAAGTGGGAGGTTAGGTGGGCCTGTAACAGATGTAGCAAAGGCTTGTACCCTGAATGAAAGAGTTTATGGAGATGTGAGAGGACTGGGTATTCCAGAACCCAGGGAATGACTACAAAACATACATTGGTTTGGGTACCTCCCATCTGGGTGAGGACAGCAAGTTCAGCTGTGGTATATGGGTAGCAAAGGTGGGAAAGATGGGGAGTATGGGGGCAAGGGGTAATCCTTTTGAGGGAGTGTGACCCAGGCAGCAGCCTTGGCTACCGCATCCACCCAAGAGTTATTGAGGGAGATGAAATCAGTGAGTCTCTGATGGTCCTTACAATGAATGATAACTACTTCTCAGGGTAATTTGAGAGCCTCTAGTACTTGGTAGATTTGGGGGACTATTAGTGATGGGGATTCCCTTGGTTGTAAGGAAGCCTCTTTCCTGCTAAACAAGGACATGGGAATGCACAATGTGATAGGAATATTTTGAATCTGTACATATATTGATCCTTTTGCCTTTAGCTGCAATTAACGCCCTAGTAAGGGTGGTTAATAATACCTTTTGAGATGTGATGTGTGGGGAAGAGTCATCACTTCTAGTGGGTCTTGTAGTAAAGGGTCTGTAATGGTATATTCTGCTGCTGGTTTAGGGTCTTTAAAAGAACTGCCATCTATGAACTAGGAGGGAGCATCAAGTAGGGGAGGTGAGGAGAGATAAGAACATGTCGGCGGGGGAGGGGATTCTATAAGATCTATGCAGGAATAGGTAGGTGATTAAGTATCTTTCTTAGTTGTGGGGTCAGGGAGAAGAGAGGTGGGGTTAAAGGCCCTGCAGCATTGAAAGGAGATAAGGGGATTTGAGACAAAAAGCACATGTTGCTGCCATATACAGGTAGGGGAAGAGTTAGGAGAACCAGAGGAGGTTGTGGGTAGAGAAAATGGTTATGTGTTGGTCTAATGTAAATTTTTGTGCCTCAGATGTGAAAAGAGCTGCCACCCCTAGGGTTTTTCGGTAAGGGGGCCATTGTTGTATGACTGAGTCTAATCGTTTTGATATCTGTGCAACAGACCAGGCACATGACCATAATCCTGAGACAGGAGGCCCAGGGAGATGTTTTGGTTTATGTGCAGGTACAGGCAAAAGGGTCAGGAGTAGTCCCAGAGTCCAAGTGTTGGAGTCTTTAATAAAGCCTCCTTGGATTTGATGAAGAGGGCCTTGATTGGCCTAGAAGGGTCTAAAGTTTCCTGAGGACAACTGGGATGTCATGTGTAGGGACTTGGCAAAGAGACAAAAATTGGGAATCCACGGATGAAAATATCCAACCAGACCCAAAAAGGACAGATAAGCCTTGGATTATCTGTTTACAGGACTGTGGGATGGCCCTAAAGTGTGGGTTAATGGTGAGACTCAGGTAAGTGACTTATGAGACTGATATTTATGCCTTGGAAGGAGTGACCCTATATCCTTTTTTAGGAAAGAAATTGAGGAGTTGTGTGGTATGTTTGAGGGATGGGTTCAAGGAGGGGCTACATCTACATATGTAGGTCATCTACATATTGTAAGAGCTTGCTTGGAGAGAGAGAGAGGGAGAGAGAGATAGAGAGAGAGAGGGAGGGAGACTTGAGATCACTGGCCAGAAGCAGGCTGAGAAGTGGGGGTTGCCCCAGAAGCCTTGATAAAGGACTGTCCAGGTTAGCTGGATGGAACTGTGGGTATCAGGGTCTGTCCATGTGAAGGCAAACAGATCCTGGCTGGAGGAATCTAGGACAATGGTGAAAAAAGCATCTTTAAGGTCCAGCACAAAGAAATGAGTGTTGGAGGGTGGATTATTGGTGAGAAGAGTATAGGACTTGGGCAAAATGGGGTGTATAAGAACAGCTGCCTGGCTAATGAGTCATAGGTCTTGGACCAAGTCTAGTTGTTGGGTCACTTTTTTACTGCCAAGATGGGAGTATTATATGGGGAGTTGGTGGGTCTGAGAATTCCTGCCCAGAGGAGGTGGGAGATCATGGGTTTTAGATCTTGAGAGTTCTTCTATTCCTAAAGAGTACTGAGTTTGTCTGATGTACAGGTCTGTGGTTTTTTAAGTGATTTTTATGGGAGTGTGGTGGGTAGCAACTATGGGAAGAAAGGTATCCCATACTTGGGTATTGACGAAAGGGTGTCAGGTTGTGGGGTCAGTGGGGCATGAGTTTGTCAAGTGAAGGAAAGCATCTGGACAGAAGAGAGTTAAAAGTATCTGTGTAGTACTGTTCAAGTGTAAGGAAGCACTGAATTTGAGGAAGGTGTCCCGGCCAGTAAGTGTAGTGTGACATTAAGGAGCAACCAGAAAGGAGTGTGAAAACAGAATATAGAGAAGGAGGCCTGTAAGGAGAGAGTAAAGGGCTTACCATTAACCCCCACAATAGAGAGGGAAGAAGGCAACAGGGGTCTGGAAAATTCTGGTAAAACTGAATAGGTAGCTTCCGTGTTGATAAGGAAAGAGATCTGCCTACCTGAGGCAAAGTTACCCTGGGCTCTGAGGCAGCAATGCTCTTGTCTAGGGCAATGGCTCCTGGGTCCTGTCAATCTTCTGTCACCAAGTCTAGGAGATCTGCCTGTCCTGGCTCAGGGGTAGGCAACTGGTGAGTACTGGTTATCTTTTGACAGGTGGATGGTTTCCCCTGTGGACAATCCTATTTCCAGTGCCCTGTGTAACCACATAGAGGGCAAGGCCCTGGCAGCTGCCCAGTGACCAGGCTGGCCACATTTGTAACAGGACCCCAAGGGAGCTTTTCAACTCTTGTTGGTATAAGGATAAAGTGTGTTATATGGGCCATTTTGGAACCCCTTTTGAATAGCTTCTGCTAACATCAGGGATTTGGCTTGATCCCTCCTGAATTTTGGGGGCTTTTGTTCTTCTTCTCTATTGTTAAAGATTGGAGGAAGCCTTAATAAGGTCACTCAGGGTATCTCAGGGCCATACTCTAATCTTTGGAGATTTTTGCAGATGTCAGGGGCTGACTGACAGATAAAATGAAGGTGGTGGTAAACGCAGCCTTTGATAGTCTCAGAGGTTAGGTGGGTGTACTAATCATTGCCACTGTTTAGTGGTGATTAAAGGTATATGGGTTTTCATCTGGCCTTTGAATAATTTCCTTAATCTTTTCAGAGTACACTGCCCTTAGAGTAACTTGTTGATCCCTGCTGGAAGACAAGTTATAATATTGCCCCTTCATCTTAGATCCTGGGAACCTGCCTGACAGTCCCAGTGAGGATCTTCCCTGGGGACAGCAACTGTCCCAGTGGGGTTATGGTTAGCATCCTATTGGTGGAGTGTGTCTGCATGGGCTTGAGCAGCCATCCAGATACAGTCCCTATCCTCAGGAGAGAGAGTGTTGGAAAGGATGACATATATGTCATGCAAGGTCATCATAGGATTGGGTGAGATAAAATAATTCTTTGCAATTTGTGGTGGGATCTGACACAAAGGAGCCAAGGTGCTTTCCAATTTGTGATGTCAGAAAAGGAGAAAGGAACATGAACACGAATAAAGCCCTCCACTCCCGCCACCTCATGGACTAGGGAAGACAATGGCCAGGTCTGAAGAGGAGGTGGAGTAGAGGAGAGTACAAAAAGTGAGATCAGGTATGGAGAGCCGAAGGGAGAAAAGGTGGGTGCTGGGAAAAGGGTGAAGAAGCAGAGGGGGCTTCAGCTGGAGGAGCAGGTGGGAAACAAGATGTTTTCCTTGGAGGGCCCAGCCAAACACCTCTAGGGTCAAGCAGAGTTTAGGATGGCCTGAGTGATATCAAGTTGAGACCTAACACTCATTTATATGGGATTTCCTAGGTCAGTGTTTTCCAAATGCAGCAAATTATCAGAAACAACAGGGTGTTCATAAAAGTGCAATTTCCCTTGGCCCATCACAAACTTACTGAATCAAGTTCCTGAAGGAATGGACCAGGAATTTGTATTTGTAATAAGTACCACCAGGTAATTTCAATGAATAGCCTACAAACACTCTGCACACTTAATCAGTTGTAGAGATTTTTAAAAACTACTGATTCTGGGACCCACTCCAGACCAATTAAATCAGAAGCTCTGGGATTGGAACTCAGAGACATGAAATTAAAAAAAATAAAATAACTCCAATGCTCCCAAAAAATTAGCCAACTTTGTTACTTTTATTTTAGTATGCTTTTGACCACAAATGGGCAAATATATTCCTTCTGTTCATCGTTCACATAGATTTTTGAATAAGGAAATAGAAAGAGAGAAAACAAAGAAGTCCCAATGCATGTTCTGAGTATCTAAAAACTCTAAGAATGTCTTACCCAAACTCCTGACTTAATTAAACTATCCTAACTACACAAATATGTACTTGTTACTTAATAATTTCCTTTTATTTTTATCATCCTATCTTATAGAGAAAATGCACCCCTTTAATTTTAATTCAAATAAACAGAAAAATAAAAGTTTAGTATTAATATTGGTTAACAGTATTTACCTTTTAAGTGTAACTCAGGTTTCTTTTCAGAGGGTATAAATTTTTTCCTTTTTAAAATATATTTTTTATTTCCAGCTAAATTGATTATGCACAGCATTATTATTTATTCAAGAAAATATTAAGTAATGTCAAATGTGATTTGAAAAGCTTGCATGCTTACCGATATTTCTTAATTCTGTTCTTTGAACAGACAGGAGAAATGCTACTTTGTACTTACTGAATTAGGAATATCTTTTCTTTTTCTTTTGTCCTGGAGTGGAAAATTTTTCCCAATTTATCTCTGGAAGCAGCTTCATCAGTCCTAATGTGTTATTAATTTTATGGCTGTGTTCTTTTTCCCTGTTTAAATTTAATTTCTATTTATATTAAAGTGTTATGTAAATAACAAGTATACCAATGTCTAAAACCCCAGTTCTCACTCCTTAAAAGCAACTGCATTCAACTCTTGACTACAAATGGTCCCAAACTTATAATGGATGAAATTTCAGTTCTTTGGCTTTACAATGGTGTAAAAGCAATACACATCTAATAGAAACCATGTTTCAAGTTTTGAGTTTTGATCTTTTCCTTAGTAGCCCGATGCAATAAGAATGCTGGACAGCTACAGTCAGCTACAGCTCCCAGTCAGCGTGCTATCACAATGGGTACAGTAGAAACCTACGGTGTGCTCTGCTGTTAAGCAGGTTAGGTTCATTAAATACATTTTCAATATAATGATATTCTGATTTTAGCATGGGTTTATTGGAACATAATCCCACTGTAAATCAAGGAGTATCTGTATTTCTTCCAATTGCCACCTATTATTAAATAATGCTCTTATATTTAAATTGTTATTTTCCAAATTGAGACCATTATTTATTGGCTTTGTACTATAGAAAACTGGTATTTAGCTCTTTTACAATATTCCTTCCTCAATCCATAATTCTCCATGAACTTCTTTCACAAATTTTAGTTAAGTCAATATCCACTTTCTACATTATTATGACTGTCTGGGAAGGGTTTTTCGTAGGGTCCATCTGTCTAAAATGCTACCACTAGCAACACTACCACAGGATACTTGACACTGCCACCCACAGACAGTCTCAAAGTCCAAGCCTGTCAGAGCTTGGAGTTTCTTCTTACCTGTCACTCAGCTTTTGTGCCCCCTGCTTAGATTTCAAGTCCCTGAGAAAAGATTGTT
This sequence comes from Castor canadensis, assembly GCF_047511655.1. Lineage (NCBI taxonomy): Eukaryota > Metazoa > Chordata > Mammalia > Rodentia > Castoridae > Castor > Castor canadensis. Next base: position 43,430,896 of record NC_133389.1, on the reverse strand, counting down.
AATCTCTTAGCTCAGCATGGCAGAAGACAAGGAGAAGGGATCTCTCCCTTGTGCCCTGCCTTTCACAAAGTCTGACAATGAATACATTGCCACACGTTAAGAAGAATAATAGTGACTATTTCTAATACAATATTATGTTCTAAGCCCTATTACCATTACATTGTACATCCTGTTCATAAGCATTTTATGGGCTTATTTAATCATCACAACATTCTATGTGGTAAGAATTACTTTTCATTTGAGTATAAATTACACTGAGAAATTAAGGACCTAGATGACTTCCCAGTGTTACACTGCTGTAAAGTAGCCAAGCAAAGATTCAGACCAAGGCAGTTAGGTTCCAGAACTGTTTTAAGGCAGGGTCATCACTACTAGCCCACGTAGGTAACAATATGGTTTGTTGATTTGATGAAGCAAGGTGAGAAGAACAGAGGAGGTTGACTCCAGAACAAATGCTGAATTCTTAGACTTGGACAATAGTACAAAGATCTTCTGAGCTATGAGTAAATGTGGGTTGGGGCAGGTGGATGGAGATACCAAAGTATGCATATATAAGCAAGATAATGAGAATGGTTTTGAGGTGGTTTAGATCTTGTATTCAATTTTTGTTCAGAATAAATAAGGTCTTCATTTCCAAATATGATAAGGATAGAAGGCAGCCAGCAGATGGTTAAGTATTTATAGTAACCACTGTGTGAAAAACTATAAAGTTCTTCTGTCTAGGGACAATGAATAGTATAAGCTTTAATCTTTTCTATTCTGGAAAATATTCAATTTTCAATTAACATGAAGGGATGGTAAATTCAAATTTGAGGTGTATTGGTCAGGTTCACCAGAAACCAAGGGTCAAAGGTAAGAGAGTAAATGAAGTTATAGATGGTAGTAACTGAGCTGGTCAAATACCATCATCCTTCCACAACCACCATTGTAATTATAGTACCTATCATTTATTCACTGGTTTCTGTGCCTCAGACATACTGTTCAATTCTTTATACGCATTATCTAAAACCATGCTCATAACAAATCCATAAAGTTGGTACTGTTATTATTCCATTTTATAGGCAAGTAAACTGAGATGTAGAGAATTTAAATAACTTCTTCAAGGTAAGAGAGCCAGAAAGTAGAGACAGGATTTGAACCTACTCTACATCAGCCAAGACAGTGTAAATAGGATAAAATATCTTAATCAAAGATTAAGAGTTGAAAAGCAGATAAAATAAAATTAAGAGAAGCCAGGTGTCAGTGGTTTACTCCTGTAATCCTAGCTACTCAGGGGGCAGAAATCAGGAGGATCATGGTTCAAAGACAACCCAAGCAAATAGTTCTCAAGACCCTATCTCAAAAAAAAACTTCACAAAAAGGGGCTGGTAGATTGGCTCAAGGTGTAGGCCCTGAGTTTAAGCTCCAGTACTGTAAAGAAAAAAAACAAAAAAAGTAAATAAATAAAATTAAGGGAATAAGAGGATTAATTTACAGAAATTGGTTATGGTTGGAGAACAAAATATTTGAGTTTATTCCTTTACCCCTGAAGTAGTTCTGGGTGACAAATTTCAAGTTTCACTTTGGAAGTAGTAAAACCACTTGGTGCCCATGTATGCTTAAGACAGAGAACAATCTTGGACAATGGATGGTGGGAGTTCTGGGAGATATATCATAAGGTTTTCAGGAGTTCACATATTATTAAGCATCAGTTGCCTGTAGGGGTGACCAACTCAGTGCTAGTCCTGTGTATTGACTTTTCCTTCTCCCATGTTTCTCTCCTCTGCCCTTCACTCTTAATCTCTAGAACTGCTTCCCAAAAAAGCATCTTGCACTCAAGGCTCCAACATGTCTTATGCTGCTTCCGGGAGAATGCAGGCTGAGACAACAGGAAGATAAAAAAACCTCAGGATAAATGCTTATTTCTGGAAGGTGGAGAAAGAGGGGAGAGTTGGGGGGTGATTATTTTAAGGAATTTGCTACTTCAATTGTGGGAACTGATGAGGCCAGAAATTCATGTAAGATAACTCTTGCCTGATGTTGTAGTAATTGCTGTATTCCTTGAGTCTAGATTCTATAGGGAAGCTGACAGGAGCAGGACTTAGTCTTGAGAATTATTCTTTTTACTTTAGGGAAACTCAATCTTGCTCTTAAAGCCTTCAACTGAAGTTCACCCACACTGTGAAAGATATTCTGCCTCAATTAAAGTCTACTAGTTATATAAAAAAATACCTTTACATCAATAAATTAAACTGGTGTTTGATCAAACTGACCCCACAAGCTAGCTAAATTAACATATAAGCATAACCATCACAGACTTTTGAGAAAATAGTCTCTATTCTTAAAAAGAACTGCAAATGCTAGTCCATTAGTACTTGCAGGATCCAGGACATCCCATGTTGGAGCTTGTGGTGGAATAGAGTGATAGAATATAAAACTAGAAAAGGGAGAATTTTTTTAATATGAGAGCATGTAACTTAGGATTTAATATGCTGCTAAGAATGTTCCTTGAAATTTGGACATGGACATGGTCTAGAGCAAATGGAAGAGTCACTGGAGGTTGGGGACTAGAAGGTTTGGGGAGGAGCAATATTTGGCTTGAACTCATTATGTGAGATGGCAGAACCCATCCTCAGATTATGTTCTTTGAAAGGGCTGAAAGGGCATTCTGTACACTAAGAAAATGAAGACTGCCCTGGAGCAAAGTCACTGCATCTTTGAGAAGACTGAGAGTGGTTTTCTTCTATATGCTGGAGTTGGTAGAACATCCTTTAGGAGCTGCCATATCTTTCCACTGACAATGGAAAATAATGAGATTCCAAAATGGCAGAAGACAGATGTGAGTTTGACATATTTATTATAATAAGTAGGAAGACTAGAGTGATAACTAAGGTACCTGGGCCCATCAGGCTCTGTGGTGATGGCTAATACATTATGATGTTCTGAGGACTGAGATAGATCATTGCTTTATGAAGAAGTGGTCATCAGAAGGCAAAGGCCATCCTGGGTCTTCATCTCAGTCCCAAACGTAAGTGAGGTTGCAGACCCAAAATCCATTGATTTGTTCTCCTTGAAAAAAAGATCTGTAATGCAACTGAGATATTCCATGATGAACTGGGTATTATAAATCCAACAAGACATAAGACTAAGTGAGAGTATGGAAGGTTGCTTAGATGGTGAGATTATTCCTTTGGGATTGGGCCCAACAAGGCCCAGAAGGCACAAAGAAATTATATAATCCTATAGCACTTGTTTTTCTTGTATTCGTGTCTCTTTCCCAATTAGCACATATAACCTCGTGGGGATTAACTATGATCAACTGAGGAAGTAGAGGGAACAAACCTGCCATTGGCTCACAGGAGAGTTGGCACATTGTGTTGGACTAGCTGACGTGTACCTGGACACATTGTTAAAAGGAAATTCTCTCAATGGGTAAAGTCAATGGTGGTATTCCTGGTTTTTCTCTTTGTGTAGAGGAAGAAGTAGCCTGAAGTTCACATATTCATAAACTCCTGGGCAGTGACGAAAGACTAGGCTGATTGGACAGGGTCCTCAGGGAAACAAGAATAGAAGAGTTGGAAAATGTGAAATGGAGGACATACTGATGATAAGAGTAGCAATTAAAAAAAAACTCATGATATTTACACCCATCTGCTAGTATTACTTCCAGTTCAGCATCTCAACAGTGTTCTTAGTTAACTCAGTCTATTTGTGGTAATTGCTCAGCCTTTCAGCGGTCTTCTCCCTTCTCTTATTGTCTGTAAGTTTTCTCCCTTTTCTCCAAGGTTGTTCATACAACCTTAGAGAGGTAAAGGGGACATGTATTTCTGTGATATTGTGTTGCAGTCAAAAAAAAGTGTCAATAAATTCATTTTCTGATTTAAGAAACATCATTTTGGCCCTCCCTGACCTCTGCTGCAGAACACAGTATTTCAGTTGAAAGTTTCTGAACTCTATAAATATTTGTATGATTAGTTGACTTCTTCAAACTATTTAATCTTCCAATTCAGGCATAAGCTATGATTATGATTATTTTGTACTTGTTAATAAATGCTTATATTAAGGCACCTTGATACCACACCCTACCTGAGCATGTAGGTGTGTGTGTGTGTGTGTGTGTGTGTGTGTGTGTGTGTGTGTGTCTATCTGGGGAGGACATTTTGATCTAAGAATGTTTGTATTTTACAGTATGTTGATTTTTATGTATTTCTGTCATTTCATCCATTTTAAAACACATTTTTTTTAAATTTTTATTTTATTCATATGTGCATACAATGTTTGAGTCATTTCTCCCCACTTCCCTTACCCGCTCCCTTACCCCCCTGCCCCCTCCATCTCCTCCCCATCCTCTCACTACCCGGCAGAAATTATTTTGCCCTTATCTCTAATTTTGTTTTTTTTTTTTGTTCATTTGTTTTTTTTAGCAATTGGAAAATAAGTTTTTATAGGAAATTCAAGTAAAGAGAAGCAGGCCGTGAAAATTGTCCCAAGTCCTGCCACTTAGAAATGGCTTTTCACATTTTCTGTTTAATTTCGGTCTTTACTTACATGTATATAATTTTTTGTTTGCAAACTCAGGATCATCTTTACACTGCTTTGTTACCCTGCTTTTTAATGTAATATATCACAAATATTTCTCCCAGGTCCTTTATATTTTTTTTTAATGCATCATAACTCAGTCCACTCTTGTTGGATGGTTAGTTTCCACTTTTTTGCTATTATGTTTATTATGTATTTTTTTTAATTTTTATTGTTTTATTATTCATATGTGCATACAATGCTTGGGTCATTTCTCCCCCCCGCCCCCACCCCTTCCCTTACCACCCACTCCGCCCCCTCCCTCTTCCTCCCACCCCCTCGATACCCAGCAGAAACTATTTTGCCCTTATCTCTAATTTTGTTGAAGAGAGTATAAGCAATAATAGGAAGGACCAAGGATTTTTGCTAGTTGAGGTAAGGATAGCTATACAGGGAGTTGACTCGCATTGATTTCCTGTGCATGTGTGTTACCTTCTAAGTTAATTCTTCTTGATCTAACCTTTTCTCTAGTTCCTGGTCCCCTTTTCCTATTGGCCTCAGTTGCTTTAAAGTATCTGCTTTAGTTTCTGTGCGTAAAACACATTATTTTAAAATACTCTTTCTACATTAAAGCCTACATTGGCTGAGGACAAGGGTCCACTGGAAAGCAGAAAAATACTAGCTGGTGCTGTTTCATTTCTAGGTATCACAGTTTGACCCATCAAAACCATGTACTTAGCGTTAACAATTCCTAAGGGTACATGCAAAAACCTTACAAAGAAGGCAAAAGGATTCCTTAAGAATCATAACACCTACTTATGGTAATTGGAACCATAGTCATGTGGCTATAAATATGTATATAAAATAAATTATAAAGCAGTGCTTTACAAAGGTCCTATGAAACACTAATAAGCAACCCTCTATTGTTTACTAATTTCATGTTCAGTAATGTGATGATTAAAATGTTCAGTGCAAACAGCAACAATTTTTCTCTTTTCCTTTTATAACCCTTTCAGTGTTCTATCCTATTTTCTCTTTCGGGTTTTTCACCTGTTAGAGAAGTGTTAAATAGTAGTGGGATGAAGCATTCCTGCTTTACTTCTGATTTTAATTGGAGCGCCATGCATCCCCTCTTAGTATTTCCTGCTCTTCCTTTGCATGCTTTAAAAGAATCTGGTTTTCAAAGACATCACGACACAGTGAGAAACAAAACCCAGGAATTGAGCAAAAACACCGTCTGGCTTTTATGTAGATGGTGGCTTTGGCTACTGCTCAAAGTGCCCAGCTCAGGACTCTGTTTGCACACATGTCATAATCTTCCTGTTCCCACACTCAAGCCATTCCACTGAACATTCATCATTGCTGCTCTCATACGTACAACAAGCCATCTTACTCCCATCTCCAAGGCCAACCTTGGAGGCCTTTAAATGTGAAGAGTGTCACATGGTGTTGGACACCTGGCAGCTTCCTCACATTCAGATTTTCATTCTGGTTCTACTCAGCTGTGTGATCTTGAACAAGTGAATTAATGTGACTATGCCTCTGTTTCTTGTCTATCAAAAGGGCATAATAACAGTCTCTACCTGGTAGTTTTTGTGAGGTATAACTGATAATGTGTGTAAATTACATAATGAGTGTGTGATATGTAGTATATGCTCCCTGTATATCATTGACTAAGCTGGGAAGAAGACGGCAGTCTGCCCATTCTGGAGTCAGGACAACCTGCAGCAGCTATCTATGATGATTCCATTCTTGCCATAGCCTGTCATATGCTTTCCAGAAATTTATCACCTGGAAGTTCCAGGCTATTCTTTCTCTGTGTGTCAATGTGCAGTCCTTTATAGTCCTAGCTCTTTATTGACTACAAATAGGTCCACAGGAATATATGGACCTAATAGATCTCACTGTAGCTTTATAGACATGAATGTAGATGGCATGAGCTGAGAGGCAAAAAACCAGCAAAACAAAAGCTTTCAATATTAGAAATACCTCTTAAAATCCTACGATTTGCTCAGCCACATGACTGGGATTTCCAAACAGCTTCTGTCTCAGACTCAAGCCCATGTGCTACACCTTGAATTCCAAACAAAGGTATTTGCTCCTAAAGCAAAGTTCTAATGCAAAAAAGAAAACCAACCTCACAACTGTCAGCCACCCTCAGAGGCCCTCATCAGGCAATCAGACAAATATGAGGTTGCCTGTTAAGACAGCAAACTTTGTTCATATAAAGACAATATACTTCTTTTCCTATTTAAAAAAAAAATCATATAATTAGGCAGAGTGACCAAATTGTATCAAATGAGTATCTTCTGAAATCACTTTTTATTACTGTCTTACATATTAATAAGAGAAGCTCAGCTTCATTTGCAAATGTCCAACTTTTTATTGTCACAGTTCTCTCACACCTTCTTTAAGTTGATTGCTAGGCCTATTTATGTCTTTAACTTTGTCTATATTGGGAAGTCCGTGGTTTCTAAAGATTAGTGAAGAAAATATTCTTCATTTCCTTAAATCCTAGACTCAAAACCATCAAGCTTTTAGATTCAAATAACTGGTCCACTGGTTTAAACACAAGTCATAAGTAGTGTTTATACAGCTTTAATGAATTCTTCACACTGTTCCAGATGTTTTATATCTGTTAATTTATTCGCTCCTCACAACTTAGGAATTGTGAGGAGTGAATAAATTAACAGATATAAACATAGATGCTATTATTATCCTTTCTTAAAGACAACAAACCCAAGGCCTGGAGTGACAGCTAGAAGACAGAGCACCATTTAAATCCAGGCATCTATCTTTAGCCACTGGACTAACCTTCCTCTCTTACCAATGCATGAGTATTTGATGAAGAATACCCTAATAAAGTCAAACCCCTCCCCACCCCTGAGAAAGGGAATCATTATAAACACACATCAGGTGTCATCCTAGAAAGAGGAGGATAAATAGGATTTAACCCTAAAGGTGCAGAATGGGTTTGGGGGAGGAACTGACAAGAAAGGAAGTGAAATAGCAAAGCAAATACAATTTTATACTTTTGGTCCTATTCATATTTTTCTATCATCCTAGACAGGGCTAGAGAAACTGCATTCATTTCAACTTTTACTAAACTTGACTTGAATTTCTGGTCCTGGTCTAGCCTATGATAACTTGGAGTATTTCTCTCAGTGGCATTTGGATTAAAAGGGTGGGGCAACACCCAGGTGCCTGGCAAACCAGAAATTCCTGCTCTCATTCTAGACCACATTTATCCTGGGATGGGAAAAGGAAGGGATCAAGGATGTTGGCAGCACCACAGGTAGTATTTATGCCGAGTAAAGTTTGCACAGCCCAGCTTTACAACTACTCTGCCAGTGGATTTTCTGTTGTGGTTTGCAATAGTGAAATAACTGCAAAGTGATTTTCTTCCCTTGACTCTACAGATCTGGGTACCAGGACACAATCATAAATAATAATCTTGTTTACCTTAGAGCTCAACTTTTCCTTCGATAGCAAACAAACAGGCTAGGACTAAATCTTTTCCTATAAATGAGAACAAAAATTATACTTCAAAAAGAATGGTATAACTAACCTAACCCTAATACACCCTAGTATCAAGTAATTCGCTTAAAAGTAAACTTTTCCCAGCTTCTTGGGAAATGGCAGGATTGTGGTCTGAGGACAGCCCTGGGCAAAAAGAAATAAAAAAAACTAAAAGGGCTGGAGACATTGCTCGAGTGGTAAGTGCTTGCCCAGCAAGTATGAGGCCCCTGACTTCAAACTGCACTACCACCAAAGAAAAAAGTAAGCTGTGTGCTTTTAACACCAAGCTATAAAAAATGTTCGTAGCCTAAGTATCTACTGCTAAGTTAAATGATATGCTATAACTTTACTACTTCTCACAGCAATAAGACCTTTCAGATCATTCAAAAATGTAATACAGCCAAAAGAATGATTCTCAGGAATTAAAGAAAACAAACAAATTAAAATAGTTAGTTCATTTTTTTCACAGTGAATTTTACTATTTTATACCTTTTAATTGCATAAAGCATAATTTACTTCATAAAATAAAGTTAACTTCAACTTCTTTGTTCTTCATTTTAACATAAAAGACGATTATAATTCCTTTTAAGACTTACAAGTTTTAAGATAATAAATTGAAACTGGAAAAGAGTCTATTAATTCAACATTATCAAATCTGGAATCATTTTGGAAATGCTGACAAATTTAGAGTCTCTTCTGTTTGATAGTTGACTCTTCCAAGGTATATAATTGAACAAGTTTCTGCCTGTATCATTAGTGCTTATCCTAACTCAGAATATGATTCATTCTGTCTTTGCATGCAGAACAAGTTTTAGTTTCTAGTTAAGTAATCATCACATGAACTTTTTTCTCACTATGGATTTGATAAAACATTTGCTGATCCAATGTAATATAGGCTATTCAAAGACACTAGCACATGGATGTTTGAAGTTCTTTTCAGACATTGTTAGTATTGAAAGCACAGTTTGTAATCCCAAAGACACAATCCCAGGGTCTGTTGAATATAATAATACTTTATACTACCAAATCATCTTTCATCAGAAATTTCAAAGGGCTTCTACAAACACTAATTTCACCTTTTCCTGTTACAATGCAAGCATTGTAACAATTCCAGAGGACTGAGCAAAGATTGGAGAAGAGTCCCAACCTCTTCAAACCTTGAGAAACTGTGTCAATGGGTGGTCAAAAGGAAGCCTGCCCAGAAGCAGCAGGCATAATACCATCAAGAATTGAACTTCATCTCAGCTATGTCCGGGGAGAGTTTTCTTTTTTTTAAAAGTCATCATGGATTTGGAATTTTGTTAAGAATTCCATGGAATCTGGGTGCAAATGCATCTCTTATAAAAAGTGAAAAAACTTTCTTGAGTGGACGGTGGTATAAGATGGTACTCTCTCATACTGTGCATAGAGATAGAGGCCCTGGGAGTGAGAAACAAAAGGCTCAAAGACTGTGGTCAAGTCCTTAATATACCCTGCTCCTAGCTCAAGGACTTCCTGGTAGCTTAAGTTTTGGTGGCCAGAGGTTCAGGTTTACCTAGGCAGTCTCAGTTTACAATTTTTGTTGGAACAATATTGTAACATTGGCCCCTGACACTCTCAAAAATATTCTGGATTGGGGGAGAATTTATAAGATCACCTAAGTGGATAGTTCCGAATTTAAAGAACTTTCTTTAAAAGAAAGGAAATAAGAAAAGAAATGCTCAGCTCTACTTATCCTTTCTAAGCCTCCAGTTTCTCATAAAGAATGAAGAGAGGCCAGGCATGGTCACTCGCTCATACCTTTAATCCCAGCTACTGTTGGAGGCAAAGATCAGGAAGATCACAGTTCAAGATCAGTTCAGGCAAAAATCATTTGTGAGATGCCCATCTCAATAAATAAACAGGACACGGTGGTATAAACATTTAATCCCAGCTTCCCTAGAGACATATGTAGGAAGATCGCCATCTGAGGCCAACCTGTGCAAAAAGCATGAGTCCTTATGTAATAAATAACTAAAACCAACAGGATTAGAGGTGTGGCTCAAGTGGTAAAGTGCTGGCATAGCAAGCAGGAGGCCTGAGTCCAAATCCAAGTACTACTAAAAAAAAAAAGAATGTTGAAAATGACACCTATTTTATAGTGCTGTTATGAGGATTAAATGCAGTGGTGCACATAAAATCTTCAATGCCATGAAAGGCCCAGAACCTGGGAAATTCTCAAAAAGTTAAAATCTCCATCCTTTCCTTGCATTTTTTCTATTATCACATAGAAAGAAAATTCTAGCATGAATTGCTCCAAATAAATGTAGGTGCATTGAAGCATCTTCTTCACTTTATTGAGTTTTCACACAATTTCAGGAAGCCTCACAGACCCTAACACTCCTTTCTGGCAGAGGTGAGATGAGAAGACACAAGCTTGACTCTTCTGACAAGATGTCTAGCTGAATGAATATCTCAAGACTAGCAGACCAAGGGGATTCAGTTACCACAGGAGCCAACCTTTTCTGTCCAGATTAATCTCAATTAAACATAAAGAACATTCTGATTAAACTAAGCATGGATGAGGACCTTGGAAGGAACTGAGTTCCCTACCATCATTCAGCTCAAATATTAATAGATTAATTATCTGATCAGGATATTATTATATAGGAGGTTTCCACTTCAGGTGGGTAGTTAGCCCAGTACTGGGCTACACAGGTCATTCATATGTCATTTTCTTTCTGTATGTATTATTCACTTTGATACTTCTTGCATTTTGCAGGAAAAGATCTAGCCTATATTTTTCCTTTTCTGAGCTTCTCATGAAAATTAATGAAAAGTACAGTTTAAACATTGCAGTTTTCTAGTGATGTTATGTTTGGTTTTTCAACAAGATCATTCCTTACACTCATTTGGACTACTCACCATTCCTATCTCAAGTGCTGAGCATAACATACCGAGTGCTCACAGTATTTAGTGACTAGAAGTACAAACACATTCCTATAGATTTTCCCATGGCCATCCCAAATACAAATTGGCACTGTAGTCAGCATCACCTGTGGCCATGAAACGTATTATTCATGTCCTCCTGTGATGCAAGAAGCAAGACATTCAGCAAACCCTAGAAATGTGTTGGCCCTTTGGTTATGACTCAAACTTTTGAATATAGAGACTGAAACTACAGAAAGCTGTGTCAGTCAGGCTGACAAGAATAAAAATATAATATGCCTAAACATTATAATGAATAGCACAAGTGCAGCTTCATCAATACTAAAAACACAAATCCATCAAGATGATTATAGTTGTTCAGAACATGAGACATATTCAGGCATTCTTGTCTGACAGTTTAAAAAATGTTTCATATGGTTACCTCAAATATAAACCCAAGCTAAGACTATAAACACCATGGGATAAATGTAACAGATCCTCAGGGATTTCAATTATTTCATATAAGTGAGAAGTTGTTGGTAAAGTAATGTAGTCAGTAAATAAAATGGTTTTAAATTGAAGAAAAATAAATCTAAGATACAATCTAAACTTAAAAATATATGAAGAATAAATTTAGCTCACTTAGGAAACTTTTCCCAAAATTACTGGTATATTGAATTTTAAAATACAGCATGATATTTATTGTATTAAAGTTGAAGTATTCAAGTAGTTATACTTGTATAAAACCATAAATACAACACACAGTAACAGCTACTGGGATCTGATGTCCCTATTGTTCCCCTTGGAGCTTTATTCTGCACTTCCTAAGAGGTTTGCTTTAGTGTTGCTAATATCACCATCTTGTCCCCCTATATTTCCAGCAGGAGAACTTTCTGTGAGAATAGACTACAATACCTCAGCCATCTCCCACCTCCCCAACAAATGCATTATGTGAGAAGGGCAAAGCATGTGAATTTTCCCCACATGAGGTATGAAATTCAGGGCATTTTGAATTTTTATTGAAGTAAAACTCTTCGGTTGCAAGTTCCAGAAACCCAGTTCACACTACTGAGGTCAAAAAAGATAAAAGCTCATTGCTTCACAGAAACAAGGAATTGGAAGAGAGGGGTAAGAGACTTGGGGACCAGGGGCTGGGAGCCAGTGGCTCACCCCTATAATTCTAGCTACTCAGGAGGCAGAGATCAGGAGGATCCCAGTTCGAAGTTAGCCCAGGCAAATAGTTGGTGAGACCCTATCTCAAAAAAAAAAAAAATCACAAATAACAGCTGGTGGAGTGGCTCAAAGTCTAGGCCCTGAGTTCAAGCCTCAGCACTGCAAAAAAAAAAAAAAAGAGCCCCATAGGGACCACAACGTTGCCAGGAACTGATGCATCCTTTTTTTTTCTTTTTTTCTGTCCCTCTGTTTGTCTCCACTCACATATTGTCTCATATCTTCACCAGTAGAGAAGTTGAAGATTTCTTTAACTGTCATTTTAATGAATCCCCAAATCCCAAAAAGACTTTGTGCAGTTATTCCTGAGCCACGGTCCACCCTATGGCCTGATGAAAGGACTGTTCTGATGATCATCTCCCTTCTGAAGCATGGAATTAAAAGAAGAATGGATTACCAAAGGAAGAGAAATGCTACCTCTCTAGAAGGAAAGAGAATTATAGTTTGCTGTCCAATACAACAAATAAATGTCCCTGGGTCCAAGGTGGTGGGTCCTAGTCTAGCTGGGATAAAAAAATGACCCAGTCAGAAGCATCTTTCTGTTTTTGTTTTTTTTTTTTAGATTTTTTTTTCTTTTATTATTCATATGTGCATACAAGGCTTGGGTCATTTCTCCCCCCTGCCCCCAACCCCTTCCTTACCACCCACTCCGTCCCCTCCCTTTCCCCCCCACCCCCTCAATACCCAGCAGAAACTATTTTGCCCTTATTTCTAATTTTATTGTAGAGAGAGTATAAGCAATAATAGGAAGGAACAAGGGTTTTTGCTGGTTGAGATAAGGATAGCTATACAGAGCATTGACTCACATTGATTTCCTGTGCGTGTGTGTTACCTTCTAGGTTAATTCTTTTTGATCTCACCTTTTCTCTAGTTCCTGGTCCCCTTTTCCTATTGGCCTCAGTTGCTTTTAAGATATCTGCTTTAGTTTCTCTGTGTTAAGGGCAACAAATGCTAGCTAGTTTTTTAGGTGTCTTATGTATCCTCACCCCTCCCTTGTGTGCTCTCGCTTTTATCATGTGCTCAAAGTCCAATCCGTTGTTGTGTTTGCCCTTGATCTAATGTCCACATATGAGGGAGAACATACGATTTTTGGTCTTTTGGGCCAGGCTAACCTCACTCAGAATGATGTTCTCCAATTCCATCCATTTACCAGCAAATGATAACATTTCGTTCTTCTTCATGGCTGCATAAAATTCCATTGTGTATAGATACCACATTTTCTTAATCCACTCGTCAGTGATGGGGCATCTTGGCTGTTTCCATAACTTGGCTATTGTGAATAGTGCCGCAATAAACATGGGTGTGCAGGTGCCTCTGGAGTAATCTGTGTCACAGTCTTTTGGGTCTATCCCCAAGAGTGGTATTGCTAGATCAAATGGTAGATCAATGTCTAGCTTTTTAAGTAGCCTCCAAATTTTTTTCCAGAGTGGTTGTACTAGTTTACATTCCCACCAACAGTGTAAGAGGGTTCCTTTTTCCCCGAATCCTCGCCAACACCTGTTGTTAGTGGTGTTGCTGATGATGGCTATTCTAACAGGGGTGAGGTGGAATCTTAGCATGGTTTTAATTTGCATTTCCTTTATTGCTAGAGATGGTGAGTATTTTTTCATGTGTTTTTTGGCCATTTGAATTTCTTCTTTTGAGAAAGTTCTGTTTAGTTCACTTGCCCATTTCTTTATTGGTTCATTAGTTTTGGGAGAATTTAGTTTTTTAAGTTCCCTATATATTCTGGTTATCAGTCCTTTGTCTGATGCATAGCTGGCAAATATTTTCTCCCACTCTGTGGGTGTTCTCCTTAGTTTAGAGACCATTTCTTTTGATGAACAGAAGCTTTTTAGCTTTATGAGGTCCCATTTATCTATGTTATCTCTTAGTTGCTGTGCTGCTGGGGTTTCGTTGAGAAAGTTCTTACCTATACCTACTAACTCCAGAGTATTTCCTACTCTTTCCTGTATCAACTTTAGAGTTTGTGGTCTGATATTAAGATCCTTGATCCATTTTGAGTTAATATTGGTATAGGGTTATATACATGGATCTAGTTTCAGTTTTTTGCAGACTGCCAGCCAGTTTTCCCAGCAGTTTTTGTTGAAGAAGCATCTTTCTTTTCATGGAGTTCAACTGAACTGGTGAGCAAAGACATGATTAGGAAGAGAATGGAAATAATCTTGGACTATTGGAATGTTCCCTCAACACTCAAGCTTGCCCTATGATTTTGACTGACTTTCATAAAGCTACAGATGTCATTCGATCAGAAACACAGTCCCAAGTGCTGTAGCCTCTGTTTTTTTTGTTATTTAGCTCTTGGGTACTAACCAGTACAGAGACCCTTATACTGATACAAAAAAAAAAAAAAGGTACCCTTCATTAGTGTCTGTTGGTATTTGTTTAGGACTTAGTCGAAATGTTAAGTCCCTATTTTAAATATTCTAACAGCCATTTTGGTCATGACATTAATTGTAAATTCCTACATAAGAAGTCAATAAGGAAGCCTGGTGTGGTGGTATATACCTGTAATCCCAGCACTCCAGAGCTGAAACAGAAGGATCGCAGTTCAAGACCTGTCTGGGCTACATAGCAAGAAACTATTTTTTAAAAAGTCAATGCACATGCTTTTTAATAATATCAGAATTTCAAAGATTCTTTTAAATATACCATAATGAAATAGTGGCAACTGGAAAGAGGCTTGAAATTAAAACTACAAGGGCTTCCCCCAAGCTATAATTCTATGATTTTATTACTTAAGTAACTGGATACTTTAACTCATTTTCTAAACAACCATCTTAGAATACAAACACCTGGCTGTTTAATACTCGGTGTTTTTCAAACACTGGCCCACAAGTGCTGCATCAGAAGCACCTAGAGCATTTTTTAAATATTCTAATGCTTTTGTCCAGTCTGTCGTTTCCTGAGTCAGTAGGTCTGTGTTGGTCTTTTATTTTGTTGGTTTCCTTTTAAATTTCCTAAATGATCTAGATGCATGGCCATGCAAGGAAATCATAAATTTGGACCCAAATGCCTAATCTTTCTGAAGTTTTTTAATGATATTTTGTAAAGCATATTCATCTTGCATAACTCATAAAATAACTGTGTTCTTAAAAATCAGATGATGGGCAGGTGTGGTGGCTCACACCTATAATACTAGCTACTCAAGAGGCAGAGATCAGGAGGATTGCAGTCTGAGGCCAGCTTAGGCAAAAAGTTACTGAGATCCCATTTCAACCAATAAAATGTGGGTGCTGGTACATGCCTGTCATCCCAGCTATGCAGGAAGCATAAATAACAGGATTTCGGTCCAGCCTGGGCATAAACACAAACCTCTATTCTAAAAATGACTAAATCAAAAATGGTTGGGGGTGGCACAAATGGTAGAATGCCTGCCTAGCAAGTGCAATCACTTGAGTTTGAACCCCAGTATTGTCAAAAAATATATGTATATATATACACGTATGTATGTGATCAGTAGAGAAGACTGAATTTTTGTCCTGGCTGTTCTATGACCTTGACTAAAACCTGTGGTGGTCAGGTGGTGGTAAATAAGACCTCTGCTATCTCTTCTATAAAATAAGGGATTTCAGTGAGGTCATTTTAAAGTTCCTTTTAACAATGCATTTATTTAATATATATATTCTTACAAATTGGATGGATAAAAGAAGCAGAAGAAATGTTTATTAGAATTTTCAACATGAGCCTATAACATAACATAGGTGTAAGTTGCTAGAAAAATGTAGAGTAAGTCAAATAGCCATAAGTAAAAGAGCTTAGTTCTTCAATTAAAGCACACACACACACACCTCATAGCTGAATCTATCTGAAAAGCCAGCCTTACTCATATAATGACTTAACCTCTCCTTGGTCAGCATTTTCACATTGATCCTTCAGTCCACAATGAGCCTGGTGACAGTTCTAGAAAGCAGTGTTCAGTGTGCTGAGCTTGGGCAAAGAACAGTTTCCAGGAGGGTGGGGCGAGGTCTTTATTTTTTTTTTTAGTGAGATGTCACGCCTGTCTGATTAGGACGCTGTGAGTCACTGTGTATTTGGCACACTCTCAACTGAAACATATCTTGGCTTTTCTCCCTCGCTTATCATCATGGGAAAAGATAAAAGTCACAAACTATAGATTAAGATACTACTTCTCCAGAACATCTCATTTTGGAAACAAATTCTAACTTTCCAGAACTTCACATTGTTCAGATTGTCTTAACCTAAAAAAAAAATTATTTTGTGATAAAAAGCACCTCTACATTTTTGCATGTCTCTCTTATGTTATTTTTCTTTAACTGTGTGCTTTATATATTCTCTGTTTATCCAATTAGCTAATGGTTGTAAAATAAGTATTTGTCAGTGATGGCTAGGATCTCAGGTGCAAAATTACAATTTTTTTTTTTTTGCGGTACTGGAGTTTGAACTCAGAGCCTACACCTTGAGCCACTCCACCAGCCCTTTTGTGTGTGTGTGTGTGTTATGAGTCTTTTCAAGACATGGTCTCTCAAACTATTTGTCCCAGCTGGCCTGGAACAGTGATCCTCCTAATCTCTGTCTCCTGAGTAGCTAGGATTACAGGTGTGAGTCACCATTTCCTGGTTTACAAATCATTTCTTAAATTTTTGAAATTATCCTGATCTTTACAATGTCTTGTCCTCTGAAAGACCCCTAGAAATACCATACTTCTAGTCCTCTCCTACTTACTATACAGATCCTGAATCCACAATGGAAAAGAAGAAACAAAACCGTGTGCCTTGTTTAAGATAAACAGCTTCATTTAAGTGAATCTACAAGTATTGCTTATGTTGCCTGCAGTTTTCATTTACTTGAATGAGCATCAAAGTCACCACATTGTGAGTCATTTAGCAAGGTCAGATTATTGTTGCAAATACAACTTTGGACCTTGGTTTAAAAAAAATTGCCTTTAACAAGACAACCACATTGAAAATGTTCTTTCCCATCCATTACTCCAGCTATCACATCTAAGGTTTCTTCTCAGGATGTCACAAAATCTCCCATACCACCACCTCCTCTCTCTTTTGGCTTTAGTCTTCAAATCCAAGTATCTTCCTGCTCTGAAAAGCTCAGAAATCCAACACTGACTTGCAGATTTACACATGCAGATAAACTTTGAACTTGTTCCAGGACTCCAACTGATTTCTGACGCTCCTTTGAGCAACAACTTCATTCTAAACCTTGCAAAGAGGTGACAACTCCAGGGCACTCATAGCAAAGAAACAGGCCACCTCGCTCATGTAATAAAAAGTATTCTTTCAGGACATTCAAATCCATGTTTAGATTTGCAGCAAATACTTTGATCAAAATAAAAATGCACATTTACTGATTGTAGCTCAAATTGAAAGAAAAGTTCCCAAATCAAAACTCTTGGACTCCATGAGGGCTAAAATGTCTGACAGCTGTAGGGAATGAAAGGTTTAGGTGTGTGATGAACATTGACAAGGAGGTATGCACTTAGTATTTCTGAAGGGAGAAGCAGCAGTCAGGCTGTCATACTGCCTGAGGTCTCTTCCAGGTGTCCTGCTGGCCAGGGTTTGTGTGCACCTATCTGTGTCAAATTCTCCACCCCACACCCAAGCCCACAGCACCTCCTTGCTTAGGCTTGTCCCATCAGCTTTCTGAGGTCAGACCAAACCCAGGCGAAAGTCTTGATTGCTGGGTGAGACAATCCAGAATACCTTGATTGCCGTTTGCAACTTGGCTGAATGATGGTGGTTTCATCATAAGGATTGTAGGACCTTACAATGTCTTCCTAGACATTGGTGGAAAACCTTCCTGTTCACCTTGACACTATCAAGGTTTCACCTTGAAATTCTGAACCCTGCCAACTTCAGGGAGTTGAGAGTTGACAGCTCTGTACATTACAATCGGCCCGTGGTTTAGCAGAGAAGCATTTATTTATTGACACCTCCAGGTAACAAACCTCAAAGGAGAATGTATTAAAATGCACAGCAAGTGAAGCTAGCATTAAAGCTATTTATGTTTGTGATTCTCACTTCTTCAAGAAATGTCTGTGCCTTTATCCTATGTGTGTTAGAAGTAAGTGTCCTATTAAAAGAACACACATTGATAAACTTTTTAATAATTTTAAAATGGATCTGGTCACAGGTGGCTCACACCTATAATCCTAGCTATTTGGGAAGCTGAGATCCAGAGGCTTAAAATTCAAGGCCAACCTAGGCAAAAAGTTCTTGAGACCCCATCTCAAGAGAAGGATGCTGGGTATAGTGGCACACACCTGTCCTTCCACTGAAGGTGGAAAGTCGAAAATAGGTGGATCAGGGTCCAGGCTAACTGAACAAAAAGTGAGGCCCTATTTTCAAAATAACCAGAGCAAAAAGAGCTGGAGGCATAGCTCAAGTGGTAGAGTTCCTGTCTAGCAAGAATGAAACCCTGAGTTCAAACTCCAGTACCCCCCAAACAAAAACATTAAAGTAAAAAAGAAAATGAGTACTTTGTAGTTCAGTGAGTTATTTTTGTTCTCTTTTTAAATTTGTAGAGTTTCTTCAGCTTATGAATACCCTGATAAACTTTACTATTCTTGAGCTGCCTTCATTTGGGGAGTTAGTATGGAATAGTTTTCTCTTTCAGGTAGTTAGTATGAAAGACTGAATACTTAACCAGGGAAGATTTGCAACATTGGGAGGGAAGAAATTAGGGAACAATAGATAGGCTTCCCCAGGCAAGAGGACAAGATAGAAGGACCTAGGAATCAAAACTGACTGTTCTGGAGGCAAGAGATATGGAGGAAACATATGCATGTCTTTTTATTTATTTTGTAATTGACAGATAAAAGTCATGTATATTTAACCTGCACACTATAGCATTATATTAATAGCCATATCTTGGCTATTAATGAATAATGTCACAATGAACTTGGGGAGTGTCAATGTCTCTTTACATTCTGATTTTATATCCTTTGGATACCCAGTAGTAGGACTGTTGGATCATATGGGAATTTTATTTTTAATGTTTTTGGGAATCTCTATGTTTGCTATATTGGCTATACATATTTACATTCCCACCAGCAATGTACAACGTTTCTTTTTCTTTCACATCCTCACCAACACTTGTCATATTTCATTTTTTTGCTAATAGTAATTCTGACAGATAGAAGGTAATATCTCATTTTCATTTCCCTGATGACTAGTGGGATGTTGAGCATTTTTTGTCTACTTGTTAAATATTTATATATTTTCTTTAAAAATATCTATTCAGGTCCTTCACCCACTTTGTAATTGGGTACCTATTTTTTTACTACTGAGTAGATTAAGTTGCTTGTATATTTTGGATATTAACTCTTTGTCAGAGACATGATTTACAAATATTTTCACCCCTTCTGTGGATCACCTCTTTACTCTGTAGATTGTTTCCTTTGTTGTGCAGAAGTGGTTTTGTTTGTTTGTTTGTTTTTTGGTTTTTTTGCCTTAATATAACATCTATTTTTATTTTTGTTGCTTATGTTTTGGGGTCACATCCAAAAATTCTTTGCCCAGATCAATACAATGGAATTTTTCCCTATGCTTTCTTTTAGTATGTTACAGTTTCAGGTCTTAGGCAGAAGTCTTTAATCCATTTCAAGTTGATTTTTGTATATGGTATGAGATGAGGGTCTAATTTCATTCTTTTGCTAGTGAAGATTTAGTTCTTCCAGAACCATTTATTGAAGATACTGTTCTTTTCCATTGTGTGTTCTTGGCATATTTATTTTAAAAATCAATTGACTATAAATGTACAGATTTATTTTCTGGGATTGCTATCCTGTCCCACTGGGCTGAGTGTTAATCTTTTAGTAGCATTATAGGCAAACCATTTTAGAATCTGAGAATGTGACTTAGAAGGGTATGCCAAAATCTTATTTAAAAATGTAAAGTCATTCTATATTCTTGCCTTATTCACAGCAAAATGAACATTGAACTACAGAAATTTACCTTGCTTAAAAATGGAATTATATTACAGTTATTTTAAATCCAACTTTGAGTTTCCAGAACAGAACTGTACAGATACCACAGGACAGAGGGAAAATCTTGTACTGTGCTCACCTGTGTTAGGTTATATATTCAACCATAAAGTCAGATTTCTTTGAATGGGTCAAACTAAACTCTAATAAGATTGTGTACAAAATTCAGTTGAAAAGCATGGGAAAACAGGGGCCTACCACTCAATTTAAAATTCCTTAAAGAGCAGCGTAACATAGAAAAAAGTTCATGTTAAACATGAAACTCAAAGTAAGAGCTATACATCTCAGTCACAGAAATAAGATTGTCAAAGCATGAGTATCTAAACACCCAGTAACTCTGGTAAAGTGAGTTAAAACTTAGTTTTATTTCATTATTAAAAGAAATAAAAGGTGAAAAGTATGCAAGGTGATAATACATATGTGATACCATAGTCTTATGCACTTTGTTAGCCTCAGTATCCCCCAAATGAAAATGCACTTCCAAATTATAAAGATAGTAAATGTGTTTATGTATAGTTTATAGACTGTAAAGTGTCAGTAACAAGTTGATAATCTTGAATCAAGAGCCCAAATGTTTCAGTCACATTTTGCATAATTTAAGTTGATTGCATGTATAAGTTATTTATTTCTTTAACAAAACATCTTAATGTTATGATATTAACTACAAATGGATAAATGAAACATGATCAAAATTATATCAAAATATCTGATTTGGGGTGCACTTACTATATACTCCATGTCAAGCTAAGCAATTTACATACAATATGATGTTCAATATCTACTGTACTTACCAGTTAAGAAGAAACCAATAAGTTAGTTAATTCTTTTTTAAATTAATTAATTTTTTATTATCATATTATTGTTGTAATTGGGGTACTTTTGTGATGCTTGCAAAAGTTCTTACAATATATCATAGTTGGCCCTTATCACTAATTTTGTTGAAGAGAGAATATAAGCACTAATAGGAAGGACCAAGGGTTTTTGCTAGTTGAGATAAGAATAGCTATACAGGGAGTTCACTCCCATTGCTTTCCTGTGCATGTGTGTTACCTTCTAAATTAATTCTTCTTGAACTAATCTTTTGTCTAGTTCCTGGTCCCCTTCTCCTATTTGCCTCTGTCACTTTAAAGTATCTGCATTAGGGAATTCCAAGATGGTGGCTAGAGGGAGGAAGCAGAAAGCATGCCTCCTATAGTGAAATCTTGGAGAGATGCTGGAGACACATGTGGCAGGCAAAACCACCAAGAAGAGGCAAAACTTTGACCCCTCCACACCTCCAGTTGGCACAGAGAATCTCCACTTCACGTTAAAAGGAGAAACCAGGAGGGCCCCCAGGCCTCCAGTCGCCCATGCCCAAATGGCTTGGGAAGACATGGACAAGGTGAGCTTAGCAGTACCACGGAACTCCCACAGACAACCCTGGGCCAGATCAGCATAGCCCCCTGGACAGACCGACCTTCACCTGGGGTTAAAGAGAAACTGAGTAATAAGCAATAAGAACAATAAAGACATGTGGGAAAGAGGGTGGGGCACACTGAGCGCCAAAGATTGGGGGAAGGGAATCCTTCCTGGGACTGTAAATAAACAAGCCGGGCAGGCCGGAGAGGCTCTGGCGGGAGTGGGGGCTTGCACCCAGCAACCAGGAGTGGGAAAGCTTGTGAGAGTGGCGGAGGGAGGAAAACTCCACAGGAGAAGGGGGAAGACCCACTTCCCATGTGAACTGTACACAAACATGCAGGCCTGAGAAAGCGGGTGCAGTGCACCTCCCCCAGTGTGCTTGGAAAGGGGAAAGCTTGTAGCAGAGGCTCGCGCACAGGAGAACTCTGAGCAAAGAAAGCCTGCAGGGCCAGGTGAGTGCTAATCTCACCCTAGAGATCTGCATAAATAACGCCTCCAGCAACAGCAAGCTGACAGCAGTGGGCAGGAAAGCCAAGACTGCAGATACCATTCTCAGAACTGTCTCCAGACTCTTTTTTTTGATTTGTCTCCCTACCTTTGATGAGAAAACAACCAAACTACACCTGCATGCTGAAAAACTTACTGAAACTATATTGCATTTGAACTTGGGACACTTTGTGGGGTTTTTTTGTGTGTGTGTGCAGTTTTGTTCTACTTTATGCGTCGCCTTTGATGAGACAACTACAGAACAACATCTGAGGCACCATCTCCAGGATTGGAGACTGAGACAGACACCAAAATTATTAAGACTGAAACTTCATTGCATTTGAACTTGGAGTTTTTTTTTTTTTTAATTTTCTATTTTTGGTTTTGTTTTATTTTATTTATATATATATATATATATATATTTCTTTCATTTACTTATTTTTAATTTTTATTCTTATCTTTATTCTTTTTTTTTTATTTTCAATTCTCTCTCTATCTCTCTAATGCCTGTTCAGCTTACTGTCAATTAGTACACTAACGCTCCCTGTTTATACCTTTGAAACTTTCTTGTTTGATTCCTTGTTTTGTTTTCTCCTACTTGTGTGTTTATTTGTTTTTCCCTTTTCTTTAACTTCTTGCTTCCCATCTCCTTTCACCCTTCCATTCTAAATATTACCATTGTTATTATTACAAGCTAGAAAATACTTAATTGCACACAGTACAGGGACAATAACAACACCAAGGACAATGATGGGAAGACAGAAAAAACAGGGAAGCCAGTTTCCCCACAGCAAAAAATTAGTACAGGAACCAGAGGGGAATAAGAAAACAGGTACTCAGATCCAGACTCAAACAAAATGAAGATAAACTATGCCAAAGAACCCAATGAAGCCCACAAGAATAATTTAAAAGAAGACATACTACAGGTACTCAATGAGAATTTTATAGAGATGATACTGGATATGGTCAACCAAAATGTACAAGAGACACTCAAGAAATTCCAAGACAACAAAAATAGAGAATTTGAAAAAGCAAAAGAAGAAATAAAGGAAACCATAGAAGCACTGTATAAACACCAAAGTAAAACAAAGAATATGATTAATAAACAGATAAATGAACTCAGGACAAAAATAGACCTGTATGCACCCAATGTCAACGCACCCAATTTCATCAAACATACCCTGAAAGACCTAAAAGCATATATTAATGCCAACACAGTGGCTTGTGGGAGACTTTAACATCCCATTATCATCAATAGATAGGTCATCCAAACAAAAAATCAATAAAGAAATCCAAGATCTAAAATATACAATAGATCAAATGGACCTACTTGATGTCTACAGAACATTTCATCCAACTTCTACACAATATACATTCTTCTCAGCAGTCCATGGAACCTCCTCCAAAATAGATCATATCCTAGGGCACAAAGCAAGCCTCAGCAAATATAAGAAAATAGAAATAATACCATGCATACTATCTGACCACAATGCAGTAAAAGTAGAACTCAACAACAAAAGTAAAGACAAAAAACATGCAAACAGCTGGAAACTAAATAACTCATTACTTAATGAAGAATGGATCATCGATGCAATAAAAGAGGCAATTAAAATGTTCCTGGAAGTCAATGAAAATGAAAACACAACCTACCAGAACCTATGGGACACAGTTAAGGCAGTCTTGAGAGGAAAGTTTATAGCCATGAGTGCATATATTAAAAAGATTGAAAGATCCCAAATCAATGACCTAATGATACATCTCAAACTCCTAGAAAAACAAGAACAAGCAAATCCCAAAACAAATAGAAGGAGAGAAATAATAAAAATAAGAGCTGAAATCAACGAAATAGAAACCAAAAAAACCATACAAAGAATTAATGAAACAAAAAGTTGGTTCTTTGAAAAAATAAACAAGATCGATAGACCCCTGGCAAACCTGACTAAAATGAGGAGAGAAAAAACCCAAATTAGTAGAATCAGGAATGCAAAAGGGGAGATAACAACAAACACCATGGAAGTCCAGGAAATCATCAAAGACTACTTTGAGAACCTATATTCAAATAAATTTGAAAATCTAAAAGAAATGGACAGATTTCTAGATACATATGATCATCCAAAACTGAACCAAGAGGAAATTAATCACCTGAATAGACCTATAACACAAAATGAAATTGAAGTAGCAATCAAGAGTCTCCCCAAAAAGAAAAGTCCAGGACCTGATGGATTCTCTGCTGAATTCTATCAGACCTTTAAAGAAGAACTGATACCAACCCTCCTTAAACTGTTTCATGAAATAGAAAGGGAAGGAAAACTGCCAAACACATTTTATGAAGCCAGTATTACACTTCTCCCAAAACCAGGCAAAGACACCTCCAAAAAGGAGAACTATAGGCCAATCTCCCTAATGAACATTGATGCAAAAATCCTCAACAAAATAATGGCAAATCGAATTCAGCAACACATCAAAAAGATTATTCACCACGACCAGGTAGGCTTCATCCCAGGGATGCAGGGGTGGTTCAACATACGAAAATCAATAAACGTAATAAACCACATTAACAGAAGCAAAGACAAAAACCACTTGATCATCTCAATAGATGCAGAAAAAGCCTTTGATAAGATCCAACATCATTTCATGATAAAAGCTCTAAGAAAACTAGGAATAGAAGGAAAGTTCCTCAACATTATAAAAGCTATATATGACAAACCTACAGCCAGCATTATACTTAACGGAGAAAAATTAAAACCATTCCCTCTAAAATCAGGAACTAGACAAGGATGCCCACTATCTCCACTCCTATTCAACATAGTACTGGAATTCCTAGCCAGAGCATTTAGGCAAGAAGAAGGAATAAAAGGAATACAAATAGGTAAAGAAACTGTCAAAATATCCCTATTTGCAGATGACATGATCCTATACCTTAAAGACCCAAAAAACTCTACTCAGAAGCTTCTAGACATCATCAATAGCTATAGCAAGGTAGCAGGATATAAAATCAACATAGAAAAATCATTAGCATTTCTATACACTAACAATGAGCAAACGGAAAAAGAATGTATGAAAACAATTCCATTTACAATAGCCTCAAACAAAATCAAATACCTAGGTGTAAACCTAACAAAAGATGTGAAAGACCTCTACAAGGAAAACTATACACTTCTGAAGAAAGAGATTGAGGAAGACTATAGAAAGTGGAGAGATCTCCCATGCTCATGGATTGGTAGAATCAACATAGTAAAAATGTCGATACTCCCCAAAGTAATCTACATGTTTAATGCAATTCCCATCAAAATTCCAATGACATTCATTAAAGAGATTGAAAAATCTACTGTTAAATTTATATGGAAACACAAGAGGCCACGAATAGCCAAGGCAATATTCAGTCAAAAGAACAATGCAGGAGGTATCACAATACCTGACTTCAAACTATATTACAAAGCAATAACAATAAAAACAGCATGGTATTGGCACAAAAACAGACATGAAGACCAGTGGAACAGAATAGAGGATCCAGATATGAAGCCACACAACTATGAGCAACTTATCTTTGACAAAGGAGCTAAAAATATACGATGGAGAAATAGCAGCCTCTTCAACAAAAACTGCTGGGAAAACTGGTTAGCAGTCTGCAAAAAACTGAAACTAGATCCATGTATATCACCCTATACCAAGATTAACTCAAAATGGATCAAGGATCTTAATATCAGACCCCAAACTCTTAAGTTGATACAAGAAAGAGTAGGAAATACTCTGGAGTTAGTAGGTATAGGTAAGAACTTTCTCAATGAAACCCCAGCAGCACAGCAACTAAGAGATAGCATAGATAAATGGGACCTCATAAAACTAAAAAGCTTCTGCTCATCAAAAGAAATGGTCTCTAAACTGAAGAGAACACCCACAGAGTGGGAGAAAATATTTGCCAATTATACAACAGACAAAGGACTGATAACCAGAATATACAGGGAACTTAAAAAACTAAATTCTCCCAAAACTAATGAACCAATAAAGAAATGGGCACGTGAACTAAACAGAACTTTCTCAAAAGAAGAAATTCAAATGGCCAGAAAACACATGAAAAAATGCTCACCATCTCTAGCAATAAAGGAAATGCAAATTAAAACCACGCTAAGATTCCACCTCACCCCTGTTAGAATAGCCATCATCAGCAACACCGCCAACAACAGGTGTTGGCGAGGATGCGGGGAAAAAGGAACCCTCTTACACTGTTGGTGGGAATGTAAACTAGTACAACCACTCTGGAAAAAAATTTGGAGGCTACTTAAAAAGCTGGACATCGATCTACCATTTGATCCAGTAATACCACTCTTGGGGATATACCCAAAAGACTGTTACTCCAGAGGCACCTGCACATCCATGTTTATTGCGGCACTATTCACAATAGCCAAGTTATGGAAACAGCCAAGATGCTCCAGCACAGACTAATGGATTAAGAAAATGTGGTATCTATACACAATGGAATTCTATGCAGCCATGAAGAAGAACGAAATGTTATCATTCGCTGGTAAATGGATGGAACTGGAGAACATCATTCTGAGTGAGGTTAGCCTGGCCCAAAAGACCAAAAATCGTATGTTCTCCCTCATATGTGGACATTAGATCAAGGGCAAACACAACAAGTGGATTGGACTATGAGCACATGATAAACGCGAGAGCACACAAGGGAGGGGTGAGGATAGGTAAGACACCTAAAAAACTAGCTAGCATTTGTTGCCCTTAATGCAGAGAAACTAAAGCAGATACCTTAAAAGCAACTGAGGCCAATAGGAAAAGGGGAACAGGTACTAGAGAAAAGGTTAGATCAAAAAGAATTAACCTAGAAGGTAACACCCACGCACAGGAAATCAATGTGAGTCAATGCCCTGTATAGCTATCCTTATCTCAATCAGCAAAACCCCTTGTTCCTTCCTATTAATGCTTATACTGTCTCTACAACAAAATTAGAGATAAGGGGAAAATAGTTTCTGCTGGGTATTGAGGGGGGGGAGCGGGAGGGGGTGGAGTGGGTGGTAAGGGAGGGGGTGGGGGCAGGGGGGAGAAATGAACCAAGCCTTGTATGCACATATGAATAATAAAAGAAAAAAAAATAGACAACATTAAAGAGGAAACAACTCAGGAAATGGAAAACCTTAGAAAAAAGAATGAAACAGAACTGCAAAACAAAATGGAAGGCCAATCCAGCAGAATAAAACAAACAGAAGACAGAATCTCAGAACTTGAAGCTGAAATGGTAATTAAAGAAAAACTGAAGAACTATTAATTAAACAACTCAAGACCTGTGGAAAGAAAATGCAAGACCTCACCAACTCCATCAAAAGACCAAACTTGAGAATCATGGGCATTGAAGAAGGAGAAAAGGTGCAATCAAAGGGAATGCATAATATATTCAACAAAATAATAACAGAAAAATTCCCAAATCTAGAGAAAGATATTCCCATACAGATGAAAGAGGCCTCCAGGACACCAAACAGAACAGATCAAAATAGAACTAGCCCACAACCTATCATTATTAAAACAACAAGTTCAGAAACTAGGGAAAGAATATTGAAGGCTATAAGAGAGAAAAAACACATAACATACAAAGGTAAACCCATCAAAATCACAGCAGACTTCTCAACAGAAAAATTAAAAGCAAGAAGAGCGTGGGGTGAAATCTTCCGGGCACTGAATGAAAATAACTTCAACCCCAGGATACTCTACCCAGCAAAATTATCATTCAAAATAGATGGAGCAATAAAAGTCTTCCATAATAAGCAGAAACTAAAACAATATGTGACCACAAAGCCACCATTACAAAAGATTCTTCAAGGGATTCTGCACACAGACAGTGAAACCCAACTTAACCATGAAAAGACAGGCAGCAGCAAACTACAGAAAAAGAAAAAGCAAGACAGTAGAGAGTAACCTCAACTTAGGTACACACAATCAAACCTTCAAACAATTAAGACAACTAAATGACAGGAATCACCATATACCTATCAGTACTAACACTTAATGTTAACAGGCTTAATTCACCCATCAAAAGGCACCACTTGAAGAAATGGATTAAAAGGGAAGATCCAACAATTTGTTGCTTACAGGAGACCCATCTCACCGACAGAAATAAGCATAGGCTTAGGATGAAAGGCTGGAAGAAGATTTACCAAGCCAATGGCCCCCAAAAACAGGCAGGAGTACCAATACTTATCTCTGACAAAGTAGACTTCAAACCTACATTGATCAAACGAGATAAAGAAGGACATTCCATGCTAATAAAAGGGGAAATAGGCCAAAAGGAAATAATAATCATCAACCTGTATGCACCCAATGTCAACGCACCCAATTTCATCAAACATACCCTGAAAGACCTAAAAGCATATATTAATGCCAACACAGTGGCTTGTGGGAGACTTTAACATCCCATTATCATCAATAGATAGGTCATCCAAACAAAAAATCAATAAAGAAATCCAAGATCTAAAATATACAATAGATCAAATGGACCTACTTGATGTCTACAGAACATTTCATCCAACTTCTACACAATATACATTCTTCTCAGCAGTCCATGGAACCTTCTCCAAAATAGATCATATCCTAGGGCACAAAGCAAGCCTCAGCAAATATAAGAAAACAGAAATTATACCATGCATACTATCTGGTCACAATGCAGTAAAAGTAGAACTCAACAACAAAAGTGAAGACAAAAAACATGCAAACAGCTGGAAACTAAATAACTCATTACTTAATAAACAATGGATCATCAATGAAATAAAAGAGGAAATTAAAAAGCTCCTGGAAGTCAATGAAAATGAAAACACAACCTACCAGAACCTATGGGACCCAGCAAAGGCAGTCCTGAGAGGAAAGTTTATAGCCATGAGTGCATATATTAAAAAGATCGAAAGATCCCAAATCAATGACCTAATGATACATCTCAAACTCCTAGAAAAACAAGAACAAGCAAATCCCAAAACAAATAGGAGAGAAATAATAAAAATAAGAGCTGAAATCAATGAAATAGAAACCAAAAAAAAATACAAAGAATTAATGAAACAAAAAGTTGGTTCTTTGAAAAAATAAGATTGATAGATCCCTGGCAAATCTGACTAAAATGAGGAGAGAAAAAACCCAAATAGTAGAATCAGGACTGCAAAAGGGGAGATAACAATAAACACCATGGAAGTCCAGGAAATCATCAGAGACTACTTCGAGAACCTATATTCAAATAAATTTGAAAATCTTAAAGAAATGGACAGATATCTAGATACATATCATCATCCAAACCTGAACCAAGAGGAAATTAATCACCTGAATAGATCTATAACACAAAATGAAATTGAAGCAGCAATCAAGAGTCTCCCCAAAAAGAAAAGTCCAGGACCTGATGGATTCTCTGCTGAATTCTATCAGACCTTTAAAGAAGAACTGATACCAACCCTCCTTAAACTGTTCCACGAAATAGAAAGGGAAAGAAAACTGCCAAACACATTTTATGAAGCCAGTATTACACTTCTCCCAAAACCAGGCAAAGACACCGCCAAAAAGGAGAACTATAGGCCAATCTCCTTAATGAACATTAATGCAAAAATCCTCAAAAAAATAATGGCAAACCAAATTCAACAACACATCAAAAAGATTATCCACCACAACCAAGTAAGCTTCATCCCAGGGATGCAGGGGTGGTTCAACATACAAAAATCAACAAATGTAATAAACCACATTAACAGAAGCAAAGACAAAAACCACTTCATCATCTCAATAGATGAAGAAAAAGCCTTTGATAAGGTCCAACACCATTTCATGATAAAAGCTCTAAGAAAACTAGGAATAGAAGGAAAGTACCTCAACATTATAAAAGCTATATATGACAAACCTACAGCCAGCATTATACTTAATGGAGAAAAACTGAAACCATTCCCTCTAAAATCAGGAACTAGACAAGGATGCCCACTATCTCCACTCCTATTCAACATAGTACTGGAATTCCTAGCCAGAGCAATTAGGCAAGACGAAGGAATAAAAGGAATCCAAATAGGTGAAGAAACTGTCAAAATATCCCTATTTGCAGATGACATGATTCTATACCTTAAAGACCCAAAAAACTCTACTCAGAAGCTTCTAAACATCATCAATAGCTATAGCAAGGTAGCAGGATATAAAATCAACATAGAAAAATCATTAGCATTTCTATACACTAACAATGAGCAAACAGAAAAAGAATATGTGAAAACAATTCCATTTACAATAGCCTCAAAAAAATCAAATACCTAGGTGTAAACCGAACAAAAGATGTGACCGAAAGAGATTGAAGAAGACTATAGAAAGTGGAGAGATCTCCCATGCTCATGGATTGGTAGAATCAACATAGTAAAAATGTCGATACTCCCAAAAGTAATCTACATGTTCAATGCAATTCCCATCAAAATTCCAATGACATTCATTAAAGAGATTGACAAATCTACCGTGAAATTTTTGTGGAAACACAAGAGGCCACGAATAGCCAAGGCAATACTCAGTCAAAAGAACAATGCTGGAGGTATCACGATACTTGACTTCAACTATATTGCAAAGCAATAACGATAAAAACAGCATGGTACTGGCACAAAAACAGACATGAAGACCAGTGGAACAGAATAGAGGACCCAGATATGAAGCCACACAACTATAACCAACTTGTCTTTGACAAAGGCGCTAAAAATATACGATGGAGAAAAAGCAGCCTCTTCAACAAAAACTGCTGGGAAAACTGGTTAGCAGTCAGCAAAAAAGTGAAACTAGATCCATGTATATCACTCTATACCAATATTAACTCAAAATGGATCAAGGATCTTAATATCAGACCACAAACTCTAAAGTTGATACAGGAAAGAGTAGGAAATACTCTGGAGTTAGTAGGTATAGGTAAGAACTTTCTCAATGAAACCCCAGCAGCACAGCAACTAAGAGATAGCATAGATAAATGGGACCTCATAAAACTAAAAAGCTTCTGTTCATCAAAAGAAATGGTCTCTAAACTAAGGAGAACACCCACAGAGTGGGAGAAAATATTTGCCAGCTACACATCAGACAAAGGACTGATAACCAGAATATATAGGGAACTTAAAAAACTAAATTCTCCCAAAACTAACGAACCAATAAAGAAATGGGCAAGTGAATTAAACAGAACTTTCTCAAAAGAAGAAATTCAAATGGCCAAAAACACATGAAAAACTGCACACCATCTCTAGTAATAAAGGAAATGCAAATTACAACCACACTAAGATTCCACCTCACCCCTGTTAGAATAGCCATCATCAGCAACACCATGAACAACAGGTGTTGGCGAGGATGCAGGGAAAAAGGAACCTTCTGACACTGTTGGTGGGAATGTAGACTAGTACAACCACTCTGGAAAAAAATTTGGAGGCTACTTAAAAAGCTGGACATTGATCTACCATTTGATCCAGCAATTCCACTCTTGGGGATAGACCCAAAAGACTGTGACACAGGTTACTCCAGAGGCACCTGCACACCCATGTTTATTGCAGCACTATTCACAATAGCCAAGTTATGGAAACAGCCAAGATGCCCCACCACTGATGAATGGATTAAGAAAATGTGGTATCTATACACAATGGAATTTTATGCAGCCATGAAGAAGAACAAAATGTTATCATTTGCTGGTAAATGGATGGAATTGGAGAACATCATTCTGAGTGAGGTTAGCCTGGCCCAAAAGACCAAAAATCATATGTTCTCCCTTATATGTGAACATTACATCAAGGGCAAACACAACAAGGGGATTGGACTATGAGCACATGATAAAAGCGAGAGCACACAAGGGAGGGGTGAGGATAGGTAAGACACCTAAAAAATTAGCTAGCATTTGTTGCCCTTAACACAGAGAAACTAAAGCAGATACCTTAAAAGCAACTGAGGCCAATAGGAGAAGGGGACCCGGAACTAGCAAAAAGGTTAGATCAAAAAGAATTAACCTAGAAGGTAACACACACTCACAGGAAATTAATGTGAGTCAATGCCCTGTATAGCTATCCTTATCTCAACCAGCAAAAACCCTTGTTCTTTCCTATTATTGCTTATACTCTCTCTACAACAAAATTAGAGATAAGGGCAAAATAGTTTCTTCTGGGTATTGAGTGGGTGGGGGAGAGAGGGAGGGGACAGAGTGGGTGTTAAGGGAGGGGTGGGGGCAGGGTGGAGAAATGACCCAAGCCTTATATGCACATAGGAATAATAAAACAATAAAAAAATATATATCATAGTTGAATTCACTCCCTCCATCATTCTCCTTTTTCCTCCTTCTCTCCTTCAACTGTCTCATTTTAGTAAATTCTTATTTAACATGAAGAATGTAAGAAGCAGACAGAAGTTAAATAACTTAAATCTAGATTTTCTGCTCCTACAAATACTCCATTCTGATAATGTCACATATATTGCTAGCAGCCACATTTCATAAGCTGGAATGCAAGCAGCTGCACTCAGTTAACATGAATGTCATTGTTGAGTCTTGGTGTGTTAGGAAGAGCAAGAGTGCTAAGTCCATTTGACCACCACAAACTCCCTCTGTCATAGAAGTAAGCCACTTAACTGCTCTGCATTCAGTGTTCTTTGCTGTAAGATAGAAAATAAACCTGACACTCTGTGCATAGTTGCCAAGGAAAATGATTATGCAGTGTAGTCATTCTACACTGTGTGCATTCATATCTCTCATTTCTGATATTCCAAGGGTTGCTGATTCATGGAAATGAGACTAAATACTTGCTTAACACACATGGACCTTAGGCTTTTCAAGGATTTAATATTTCAGATACAAGGACCAAACACAATGTTCATTCAATATTTCCTTAAAAGATGGCTATAGTCCCTTTGTCTTTGTTTAAAGTAATTCCCTTCACTTCTTACACTGCATTGTTTTTAAAAAAGAAGTTCTCAGTCAAGCCATTTACTTATAGAATGCCGCTGTCATTACTTATAAACAGGAGCCATCTATTGTCAACTTTACCATTGCTCGTATTTCATAAACTGGTACAAGCACTCAAAACTTCCGAAATAATTATCATAGCAAACAAGAAATGCAGAGTTAATAATATGCATGTTCTTATTAACATGACTAAATACAGTTTGCAAGAAAGCTGTGCTCATAAGCTCCATTTTCTTCTTGAGAAATTAGTTTCACAAGTTGTGAAAGTATATTTCAATTCATATCTACTCATTCAGCAAGCATTTACGCAGAGTCTGCTCTGCTGTGGGCCAGGTCTGTGTTAGAGTCTGGGGATGCAATTATGAACAGGAGAGCCATGATTCTTGCCTTAGGCTAGGGGGAAGGTGTCCTGTGAGAGGGACACACCAGGAACTTCAGACCCATACCTCGTGGTGGGTAGGGAAGACCAGCTGGTGAGAATGACCTTCAGGTAAAGGGAGAAGTTGAAGTGGCCAAAAGAATAAAGTGTTTCCAAAAGAGGAAACAGCCTGTGGGAAGATCTGTAGAAGAAGGCAATGGTACACGTAAGAAACTAATCTGTCTCGGTATGGAGTTTGAGGTGGAGATGAAAAGATGAGGATAAAGAGCTAAGAAAGAGAACCTATATGCAGAACTTCGCTTACAACACTTAAAACTTGGTCTTTCTTCTAACAGCAATAAGTACCAACCAGTACAGATAACAGAGGGGGAGAAGACATTTAGAAACCATTGATGTCCACAAGGATGTGAAAGACAGACTAGATGATGATTCCATGTGTGCGGAGGCATCTCAAAACTGCTTGGCATCCTTCTATGCTGCGCCTGTCCAGGGTATATGCATTATGGTCACGCAGCCATTACACCAGGAGAAATAAACAGCATCTTTGAAGACAAATGTCTGCTTTTTGGAACAACTATTAACTGTAGCAAGAGAGGTTTCATAACCTTCAGGACCCCTCCAATCACGCCATTTCATAGAAGTAGAATATCTGGTGCTTTTCAAACTGCTTTGTGAAATAAAGCAGTAGATTGAATACAGCAGCCCTGAATCCTACTTCACTGTGTCTCTACATCACCTATGGAAAGAAAGCCAAGTACGGAAGTCAGAAGACTTGGACTACAATGTTAGCTCACTACCTATAAATTCCATGATCAGCAAGCAACTTAGCCACTGTACTTTCATTCCAGTCCTCTGTGACAGTGGTATCACACTCCTGCCTCAGTGACTTTGGAAGGGTGTGAGAGATAACAATACAATAATAATGTAAAACTTAAAAAGTCCTAACAGTTCCGGGTTATTGGTATCAACTATGTTCTGGCTACCTTACATATTTTACTTAACCCTGTAATCCCTCTTTGATAGGTGAGAAAGCTTAAGGCTGAAGAGTTTAAGTAACTTCCTTACTCTCTGTGATCAAGAGGCAGAGCTTGGATTTGAACCCTGCTCTAGCTCAAACCAAAGTCATGTATACTATTTATTCCAATGCCCCTCCCTCTTCTTTTTTATTTCTTTTACAACAACCACAGAATGCAATGGGTTATAGCATAATATACTGAACATAAGCACACTCTTAGAAAACCTAAATACAAACTTATGTATGCGTCGTGCACATGAATTCACAAATACCACATTTTTGCCATATAATTAATTCAAGTCATAGTTCTGCCCTGCGCTGATAGTATGTTTGTGCCATTCCTGAAACCATCTTCTATGTTTCAGAGATGTTTAATCTGTCTTGTGCTTGCTCAAGCAAAACAGCTGTGTGCCACTCACTCCTGGAGTGCCATGAAACCATCCAGTTGCATCTGGTGAGTAATGGAGTGACGAAAGCCAAGATAGAAAGGAAGCAGTGCCCTTTTAATGAAGCAACAATGTAAAGGAAGACTCTGAAACCAGTTCCAGCAACTGCAAATGATTTATTGGGTGAGCCCCACCCATTCAGGCCCAGCAATTTCCCATTTGTCCCTTCCCTATCCTGCCCCTCCTACATCCCCACCCTCCTGAGGTCTGCCCTTCCCAGGAACCTCCCTCCTTTTATGGTGATTGCACTCTCCAGCTAACAGCTCAAACACCACACCCTGTCTGCTGCACTGGCTCCCTCCTGCTACAGTGAACCATTCCCTGCCTTGTGGCTTAATGGAGTCTCTCATTAATGTGACTTTCTGGACTCCTCTACAGACAGCTCCCATGGAATTCCTCAGCCTGTCTTTCTGCATTTTTCTTTTCATTTTCTAAATCCTTCCCAAATTACTTCAAATCACAAGCAAAACAGGTGAAGTGAGCAACTTCCAAAGACTTTTCTCAAAGACATGTCTCCCTGATGATAATTTCCTTCCAATGGACTGCTAGACTCTAAGTTAATCAGGACAGCTCTCCCGGGCACGAGACAATGCCTCAGGTAAATGTTCCATGATGTCCATTCTACTGTAGACAATTGCCAATTACTGATTAATAATTAGAATGCCACTTAACTTTTTTACAGTAGTGGTAACAACAGGGTGTGGAGGTAGAGATCTACAATCCCAGTTGCTCAGGAAGCAGAAATCAGAATTACTGTTTGAGGGCAGCCCAAGCAAAAAGTTAATGAGACCCTATCTCAACCAACGAGCCTGTAATACCAGCTACATGGGAGGCATATGTAGGAGGCTCAGAGTCCAAGATTGGTCCTGGATAAAATATATGAAAAATAACTAAAGCCAAAAAGGGCTGGAGACATAGCTCAAATGTTCAAAGGCTCTGAGTTCAAACATCAGTGCTGAAAAAAAAAAAAACAATAGCTACTTTCATTTATTCTGGAAGACTGTGTGTGGCAGGTGCCTTTCACACAGTAGTTTTCAATTCTTACAACAACCCTCCTTGGATTTCTACTTTGACCATAATCTATACATGTTTGAACTAACACAGAAAGGATTTAGACACGTATCTTTTGGCCTGCAGACTTTACTATCAGCGACAGATTTTAAAAACCATTGTCTGTAAATGTCTGCCTGTGTTCTTTGATCGCCCCAGCATCTGATTCTCCCTCCATTGCTGGCACATTCATTCTCTACACCACAGTCTGGAACCTCCTGGTCACGGATGGTTCATCCTCACCTGTCACTCTCCTTCAGCAAATTCTTGCTAGTTTTCTATAAATTCTTTTTGTATATCACTTCTTCCATTACTTTTCTTTCTTATTTCAACCGCCCTAGTTGAAGTCTTTGCTGCCTTCCCCCTAAACTATCACCATGATTTTCTGAGAGGTCATACCTTCTCTCTTGTCACCACCTTTAGATCTAGGCTTTGTATTTTTAAAAAGTTAGTATCTCTCTATTGAGAGATATTAGACCATCTCACCCCAATGTTAAAAAATATTTTATAAAATGAAATCTGGTATGTATTTCTCATATTTAGTTTTAGTGGTCATAGAATTTCACAGGGGAGTTTGGGGGAATGAAATGGTCACCAACATGTACTTAGGATCAAGACAAATATGTTTAAAAGGACCCTGAAACCAGAAGAAGAGACACCAGTCAAGAAATTAAAGTAAGGCTCCTTAAAGAGGGCTTGACATATTGAGGGCTAGAAACAACGTAATGGCAAGAAGAATTTCTGAAGGAACAGATTCATTAGGAGAACCTGTAGATACAGGGTTGACACCACTGTGCTGGCACAACTTAACGGCAGATAGGCTTATAGTGAAGGAAGGAGAGAAAGCAGTTGTTCTAACATACCTGTGGTTTTGACTCAGTGAATTCAAGAGTGCCTGTACCACAAAGAGGAAACAATAAAGAGAACATTTCATCCAGAAAAACAGGAATTCTGTATTGGACGTAGAGCACAAACCCAATTTATTCTTTCTGTTTTAGTTTGGTTTGATTTTGTTTGTTTGTTTTCTGAAAGAGGGTCTGTAGTTCAAGTTGCCCTTGGAACTCACACTCCTCCAAAGTTCTAGGATTATAGGTGTAATATTGAGATGGTGGAGGGTGTGCTATCAAGATGAATAAATCAAACACAACTTCTTTTTTGCTTTGGCTATCCAAGAAATGTCCTTTAAAAAATGCATGTTTAAATATCTAAAGATTAAATCCTAGATTCTTTATAAAAAGAAAACTGTGTCACATTTCCAACAGTAAAATAAACAAATAACTGACACATTTAGAATCCTTTTTTGTAGTTTATTTCTATGATTTCCTTTGGTTTAACATCATAGCTAAAGCTCCTTACCTCCTACCCTAAGCTTGCTAGTAACATTAACAATATGTTATGAACTGGGGGAAGAAGAGCAGGTCAACTCAGAGTCTTGTCAGTGACCCTCTTCATACTTTAAGTTGAAATTTATGCATTAATACTCTAGATTGATGAACTTAAGTTAGTGACTAAAATATTCAATGACAGCAGGGTATCCCTGTTTATGAGTAATGAACCCTAAAATAAACAGTTGTTAGAAAATGGTTCTAACGGTATCTAAAATATGTATTGATTTATTCATTCCTTTTGTGTATGTGCGTTATTTAGAGGAAGTATGTCAAGGGAGTTTAAGGAATTTGAATAAAGCTAGTTATAATTATAACTTGCATTATGCTTCCTTTGGAGGAGCCTGCCAATGTAAAGTGAACAGCTAAGCCATGCAATTATGAAGATTATTTAGTGGGGATAGACACTTGGCTCACACTTAGGGAAGGACAGCACGTCTCCAACATACCTCAGAGTTCTTTAGCACACCCACGAGCATTCTTCAGTGAATGAACCATCTCATAAGATGATGGGAAGAGAGTGACAAGGGCTATTTGTGAGGATAAAGGAAAAGACTAAGTTAAACCAAAACATTAAGTAGTTTAAGAAATGAATGCTCATCTTTTAGTGAATATTACCATGCACATTATTTTCAGTCTGGCTGGCTCCCAAGCAGAATGAGAGAGAAGCTTATTTGAGTTCTAATTTAGTGTTCTCTATAAGGAAGGACTGTTGAAAAAGGACTTCCCTGAGATTCTACCCTGGAACCATTCAGACATTTCAAAAAAGAAAAACAAATTTGAATTGTACTTGTCATATATTAGCTACATTTCAAACTCTGAGCACAGCAATAAAAACAATTCACATCTTTTTTTACAAATGGATTTTTAACACACTAAGATTTATTCTTTGTGGTATTGAGTTTGAAGTATTTTGAAAAATACATTGACTCATGTATCCACCATAAAAATTATCATATAATTCCACCATGTCCCCAAATTTCTGCATGCTGCCACTCCTGGTTAGCTCCTCCTGCCATTCCTAATCCCTATCAGCTACTGATAAATTCTCTAATCCTAACACTGCGTTCTTAGAATGTCACATAAATGGCACTCTGTAGTATGTAGTTTGAGGAGGTAACTTCTTTTACTTACCAAATGTTCATGAAACTTAACCATGTTTCTTAATATCTATCAATTCTGTTCCCTTTTTTTTTTGGCTGTACTGGGGCTTGAGCTCAGGGCCTATACATTGAGCCACTCTACCAGCCCTTTTTGTGTTAGGTATTTTCAAGCTAGTCTCGCTATTTGTCTGGGCTGGCTTTGAACCATGACCCTCCTGATCTCTGCCTTCTGAGTAGCTAGGATTACAGGCGTAAGGCACCGGCACCTGGGAGTTCTTTTTCTATTTTCTATATTTACATATACATATATACATACATACATATATGTATGTGAACCCAATTTATTCTTTTTGGTTTGGTTTGGTTTGATTTTCCTTGTCTCACCAACCAAATATATATATATATATTTAGTTTTGAAAACAGGGTTTCTCTATGTATCCCAGGCTGACCTTGAACTCTCAATTTTCCTGTTTCCACCTCCCAAGCACTAGGATTATACCTAACTAACTGTTCCTTTTATGTCAAGTATTATTCCATTATGTGGATATGCTGTATTTTGTTTAATCACACACCACTGAAAAACATTTAAGTTTTTTACAATTATGAATACAGCATGTTATAACTGTGTATAGATAAGTTTTTGTGTGAACATACATTTTTGTTTCTCTTGGATAATTACTCAGAATAAAGTCCCTAGGTCATATGGTAAGTATTCTCTACATTTTTTTTGGCAGTACTAGAGTTTGAACTCAGAGCCTCATGCTTGCTAGGCAGTCACTTTACCACTTTATAAGGAATGACTGAACTGCTCTCCAACATGGTTGTGTCCATTTCGTATTCTCACGAACAACAAATGAGAAATGAGGTTTGTGCTTCAGTCTGGGTAATGTCTGTTCATCTGACTTCAAGCTGAACAATCCTGCCTTCAACTGTGTCGAGTCTTCTTTTTGTCCCTCAAAACATTTTTATTAGCATGTATTTGTGTATGGGGGAATTTGCTGGGACCTTTCTGAATATGCTTACATTGTACATTGGTCAGGTTACACGCTGAGTGTTTAATGAGCCCTTGAGTGTTACTCATCTGTTACTGTGCTTTCCATTTTCTTCCATAGCATAGCTTCCACATCTGCCACCCATAGCCCATCTTTTCTTATTCATTGCCCATCTTTTACCACCTTCAGCCTATCAATCACTTACTTAAAGGCTCTTTCTGGTGTTTCTGTCATCACCATCATATCTAAATTTGGTTCAATTGATTGCTTTCCTCTCAACAGTTTGTTGCTTTTTCTGGCCTCCTAGTACACTTTTTAATTTTTTGCTGAAAGTTGACATCTAAATAAGAATAGAAACTTGTACTGATGTATGGGCATAACTTTCCTTTTATTAGACCTTTATTTTCAGGAATTGAGCCAATCTAAGAAAGGAGTCGAATTGGATTTGAGGTTTCCTGTTGCTATGGTTGCAATCAAGGTACCAGAGCAGTTAAATTTTTCTAGTGATACATTGCTTCATAGCGGTGACTGATTTAAGGAGGGTTTTTCTCAGTATTTGCTTTTCCTTCAACTTGAGCTCTTCCCTTTCTACTGTGCCTCAGATAGAGTCAGTCTCAGTCTCTCTCTCTCTCTCTCTCTCTCTCTCTCTCTCTCTCTCTCTCTCTCTTTCTCTCCTCACATGCTTACAACTTGTCAACATTATTCCACTCTCAGGATTTAGCCTGGTGATAGGGAGCCCAAGAAGGAAAGTTTCTGGCATTGTTGTTAAGCCTCCTCCACAGGCCCTGTATCTTGAGTCTTGAGGATGTAGCCTTTTGCTGCTCCTTCCCCACCCACCAACTATAATTATGGGTTCCACACATATTCCTGCCCCCCTCCAAGGTCAAGGTGCTTTCCTGTTCCCTAAACACTACTAGAATTCCCCCTTTTCCAGTGCCATATTAAATGCCAGGATGCCTGCGGCCTGTGCCCCTCCTGCCTATGGTTTAAGGCTCTTGTTCCATGCAGGACATAGCAAGGAAAATCTGTCCAGGGCTCCATGGCTGTCCTACAGGACCAGCTATTCCCTTTCTGAGGGCCTGCACCACTAAGTATGCTTTCTCAGGATTCTCAACAATCTTTATTTGTGACAGGAGTGAAGTTTCTAGAGAAGAGCATATAGCAGGGTGTGGACTTTCTATGTATCTATGACCCTCAGGGGCTCTGCTTTCTGACCACCTCATACTTGGCTTCTGCCAATTCCTTACCTAAATTCCTTAACTAATTTCATTGGGGCCTGATTGCATCTTCTCCAGCTAAAAACGTGTTCATGTTTCTTTCTCCTTGCAAATATTTTTCTCTTCTTAACCTTTCAGGTTAGTTGCTATCCAACTTCAACTTTCTGATGGGGTCAAGAAAAGTAAAGAATTTTCAGATTGCCTGGCTTTATGCATTAAAGTTGTAAGGGTAACAATGATGTTCCCAGGAGAAAAAAGGAAGTCTTTTCGTTGTTTGTTTTTCCTTTTTCTATTTTTTTATTGTTGTGCTGGGTGGAGTACATTGTGGCATTTACAAAAGTTCTTCAACATAACAAATGTATCATATCTGAATTTACCTCCTTCATCATCCTCCTTTATTCCCTCTCACCCCCATTCCTGGAGTAGCTTCAACAGATACCATTTTTCCCATTTACATATATGTGTGCATAGTATTTGCACTACATTCACCCTCCCACACCCTTTCCCCACTTCCTCCCCCCTCCCACTAATACCAACTTTCCCTTCCTCCCCCCACAGGACCTGTTCCAACCTCCTAGTCTCTGATTTTGTGAAAGAAGAAAAAAATTACATTTTTGTTGGTTTAAGATTTTGAGCTATTACATACATTTCACATTGTAACACTTGCCTTAAACAACACACTAGCCTTAAGTACCTGCTGTATTTATTAAAAATGTAGACCAAACATGATGTGTGGGAAGAAGGTCTTCACTAGTCACATCTAGTTTATCTCTGTGGACTTCTGATTACCTGTGCAAATTCTAAGTTGTTTGGTTAGCACAGTAGCACTGTGGTTTGAAGCCAGCCTGGGAATAAAGTTAGCAAGACCTTCTCTCAACAAATAAACCATGTGTGGTCTGTGCCTGTAATCTGTACTTATAATCTGAAGTGTGGGAAGGATGGCTGTAGTCACAGGTCAGCCAAGGATGAAAATATGAAAACCTATCTGAAAAATAATGAAAGCAAACAAAGGGCTGTGGGCATGGCCCAAGTGGTAGAGAGTCTGACTAAATAGTACAAGGCCCTAAGTTCAA
The DNA here is from genome assembly GCF_047511655.1 of Castor canadensis. Lineage (NCBI taxonomy): Eukaryota > Metazoa > Chordata > Mammalia > Rodentia > Castoridae > Castor > Castor canadensis. Next base: position 43,389,339 of record NC_133389.1, on the reverse strand, counting down.
ACCCCAGTACAGAAAAACAGTAGCACAGAAAATCAGAAATCAGGAGAACTGCTTAATCAAGTTTGTTACTGAGCAGATGACGTGAGCTTTATTTTAGTGTTTTGATTTCAGCTTTCTCATCTTTGAGTTAGGAAGTTAGGGTAGATGTCCTTTAGCATCCTTTCTACTATAATTTTTGAGACAGTCTATTATATTTGTTAAGAACTCAATTGTGCTCTAGTTATTACTCTGAAGTTCTCCCAAAGGGATGAGTCCACAGCACAGTGGGCCAGCCAGCAAATTCAAGAGTGAAACTGCCTACATTCAAATTCTTTCCCACTTTGATGCTTTGCACACTTCAAACAAATGACTTTTTAAACCTTAATTTTCTCATATGTAATGTGAAAATGATATAATGTATAGTTATTTTAAAACAAAAATGTAAATCATCTATCACAGAGTAGGTAAGAGCTCAATAAACATGACTTTAGCTCCCTCCCGAACATTGGCTAAAAACCAGAACTGGTCAGGTGCAAGGCTGCTATCTGTTTAAGGGCAGTGGAGGAAGACTGGCTGACATTGGCACATGTCCTAGCAGGGATTTAATATCTGCGACTTTTTAAGAACTCAATTAGTAAGAAATAAACAAGACCACACCCAGAAAAGGACTGTCCTCACCAATAAAAGGTGTTCTGGCCCTCAACTCTTGAGCCAATAGCTTCAATTTGTTGGCCATGATCCTAAGTAGCAGTTTCTATGTTCCTTCTTTTCATGCCTCATTTTTCCAAACCTTTTCTACATAGAATGTTCCTTTCTGCTTGATACAATGAGATTTATTGTGACTGTAAAGACAGTAATAGAAAGAATGGAGGAAAATAAAAAATGACAGTAAATGTTGATTAATTAAGCAAGTAGAAAGCACATAGAGAACAAGATAATATAAAAATAATTATAAGTTATATTGTCAAATGAAGCTTGATTTACATGATTTTGATAACATTGGAGACACTGTTCTCATTTTTATGATTGCATTGTTCTTTTTGGTGAATACACTAAAATTGCAGATTGCAGATACCCATCCCATCAAATATTCTTTTGATCAACAATACTCAAGAAGTATATATTTTAAAATTCTTTCCAGATTACTCTGGTGTGTTTTCAGGTTTCTAAATTGTTGCTAGATGATGAGGATTGTTAACCATGTTTTATGGACTAATTAAACCATAGTCTTGAAAATGGCCATACAGAGGCCATTACAGAATTGAGCTCAATATGTATAAGTAGTTCACATAAGGAAGGCAGCAAAGGCTCTCCCAAAAGTGAGGACAATGAAATGTGGATAAAGCTATAAAATGAATTTTACTACAGCCTCAGGTTCCCTGTGTTAGTTGCTAGATTACTTCTAGGCTCCTTCTATCCTCTCCCACAGTAGCTGACGACATGGGACAGATCAGAGGGACCCAACTCTTCATAAGGGTATTTAGATAGAGTAGGAACTATTAAATGTCACTATCAGTTTTGTGTTTAATTTTTGTTAAATCTATTGTAAGCACATTTTAACGTTCCTTTCTGTGAATGAGTGAAATTGTCAGGAATAAGTCATTCAGTCCATCAAATGACAGCTAACAGACTCTTTCCTTGAGTCTGCCAGCCTTGAATAGGGAACTCTCAGCCAAGTAGTGCTTTCATTGGCAGCCAGGTGGACCACCCTCATGGCAGCCTGGCTGCTTTGGCTACTTTCTGATCACTCTGAGAATGTTCCAGCAACTGCAGTGGACCACTACAACCAGGTCTCCTGCTTTAGGAGGCTTTGCTTCAGTCACAACTGCTGCAGACAACCTTGTCTTGTCCCAGTCTTGGAAAACATCACTACAGGACAAGCCTTGATGAATTCTAGGTAATCCTGCTCACCCTGCAACAATTCTCACTCAGACCAAGAGGGGAGTACTTCCAGTGGTTCAACAGAAAGCTTGTGATTAATGCAATGCAAGGTCTATGGTTGGTCCTTATGTAAGGCCTGTGATTGGTGGAACTGGAAGTTGTTCTGTGATTGCTGAAATTAAAATGCCAAATTTGCAATTCACATCCATGTTGCACCCATTTTCTGATTAGATAACCAGGCTGTTAGACTCACTTTTTGAACTGACTAGGAATCACCCTTTTGTGCTGCCCCCCAGTGTTGCAACATTAGGCTCAATAAAAGGCCTTCCTCAAGTGGTCTTTTCTTGGCTGATTGTGACCTTTATCATGGTAGAGCAGGCTGATATGTAACAGGAAGAGAAGATGGTGGCAGTGGAAGTGGTAGTGGCTGCTCAGTGGCAGCAGCAGTAGTAACAGGTGGCAGTACTAAAAACATAGCACCAGTGTCAAGAAAGCAACTAAAGAGTTCCAGAGAACAACTGGGGAAAGAAACAGTGGGGAGCAGAGGCCATAGAGACAATGAAGGACTGAAGAAGATAGAGAAAACAAGAGAAGCTGAAGGACCAATGACAAAGTACTTTGGATCTACGTTGTTGGAAGAGTTCCAGAGAGCTGCCAACCATGATGAATCAAAGCTTCCAATAGCCAGGGCCCAAAAGCTATTGATTACTCTAATCCTTGTTAGGAGCCAAAGATTCCAATACCCAAAGCTTGGGGTCATAACACTGGACATTGCCAACTGTTCTCAATGCTGGCTATTGCTACAATCCATGGATTGCTGGTTACTGAGAGTGGGGCTACACTGACCATCAAGGCTCAGAACAATAAGCCTCTGACTCACCTAGATTTATGAGTCTCTGGCTTCTAGAGTTTGAAGCCTTCAGTCTGTAGTTATCAGGACCCAAAACCCTAAGCCTCTAGGTCTGTTAGTCCAGTCATGGGCTCTTAGCACTCAAAGGCTCAGAACCACTGACACCAAGGAAGCTACTCTTTGTCTATTTGCCATTTCCATCCAGATAGAACAAAAGAACCCAGTCAACTAATTGGTAATAGACTCATAAGTCTCTTAATTCTTAGGCTTCATCCTGCTCTCTCCCCAACCACCTTTTAACCTAATGCTCTCAGATTAACAGGACTTTCATCATCTTCAATTCTGATTTTGATCTTAGGCTGAAGTAATGATAATGGCCTCTGCCTTTTCCCTTGTGGTCAACTCCAGCTTATTGTCCTAGTTTATCTAAAATCGATATCCTGATTTCTTCATGCTTGTTCCTCTGTCCTCTCTTAGGAACTCAAAAACTCATACTGAACTCAAGCCCTTCTAGCTTCCTGAAGGTGATTTTATTGATATTGGCAACCACCTTGCCTCATGCTTGCTGTATTATCACATGCTCACTATATCAATCCATGGACTGAGCTTTCCAGTTCAACAACTTGACTCAAATTCCACTCTCCACACTTGCAAACTCATGATTTTGTTTTGCTTTGCTCTGTTGTTTTGGTTGGGTTTGTCTTTTTGTAGTCCCGGGGATAGAACCCAAGGTTTTACATATGCTAGGCAAGCACTCTACCGATGAGTTACAACACTAGCAAACAACTTTAACTCTGTAAACTCCAGACGAAGTGACCAAATATTGACTCTTTAGAGTCCATCTGGAAATACCACACACTTCAGCTACATTTCATTAGCCAAGTGACTAAGAGAATCCCATGGGCCGTGTAGCTGCATACCACCTCTGTCATGTTCTCCTTCTGCATCCTTTCTCAGGATCCCTCCTTGATCTGTACATTAATCTGTTTTCTATTTTTAAACAGATTTATCAGAGCATAGGCTACCTACCATAAATTGCTGGTTATAAGTATAGAATTCAATGATTCTTTTGGTAAATTTATCTGGTTGTACAACAATTACCTCAATGTAGTTCTAAACACTTCCATAACCCCTTAAATTTCCCTCATGCTCATTGTAGTATTACTACTCCAATACTGAGCCACAGGCAACCACTCATCTTTCTGTCTCTACTAGATATTCCTTTTCTGAATATTTCATATCAGTGAAATGATAGAATATATTTGTCTTGGCACAATATTTTTTGGAGCCATCTATGTCATTATGTGTTTCAGAGGTTTATTATCTTTTATTACTGAATAATAGTCAATCAAATGGGCAGGCTACATTTTGTGTGGTCATTCACCAGTTGATAGATAGATTTCTTCCAATTTTTTGTCTATTACAAATGTTCCTATGAATGTTTTGTATTTTTCAACCTTAGAATTTCCACCTCCTTCTTTCTGAAAGACTGTTTATTGATAACTTTCCATTTTTGAGTAATTGTCACCATTAGTTATATAATCATCCATATTCTGATTCCTTCAATTCTTCAAACATATTTGTAATATCTGCTTTGAATTTTTGTATACTAAATATAACAGCCAGTGACAATTTCCACAGAAGATGCCTTTTTGTTCTGAGCAAGATTCATACTTTCTTGTTTGTTTTTGTAATTTTTATAAAATTTTGTAGACCCAAACTCTTAAGTTGATACAAGAAAGAGTAGGAAATACTCTGGAGTTAGTAGGTATAGGTAAGAACTTTCTCAATGAAACCCCAGCAGCACAGCAACTAAGAGATAACATAGATAAATGGGACCTCATAAAACTAAAAAGCTTCTGTTCATCAAAAGAAATGGTCTCTAAACTGAAGAGAACACCCACAGAGTGGGAGAAAATATTTGCCAACTATACATCAGACAAAGGACTGATAACCAGAATATACAGGGAACTTAAAAAACTAAATTCTCCCAAAACTAATGAACCAATAAAGAAATGGGCACGTGAACTGAACAGAACTTTCTCAAAAGAAGAAATTCAAATGGCCAGAAAACACATGAAAAAATGCTCACCATCTCTAGCAATAAAGGAAATGCAAATTAAAACCATGCTAAGATTCCACCTCACCCCTGTTAGAATAGCCATCATCAGCAACACCACCAACAACAGGTGTTGGCGAGGATGCGGGGAAAAAGGAACCCTCTTACACTGTTGGTGGGAATGTAGACTAGTACAACCATTCTGGAAAAAAATTTGGAGGCTACTTAAAAAGCTGGACATCGATCTACCATTTGATCCAGCAATACCGCTCTTGGGGATATACCCAAAAGACTGTTACTCCAGAGGCACCTGCACATCCATGTTTATTGCAGCACTATTCACAATAGCCAAGTTATGGAAACAGCCAAGATGCCCCACCACTGATGAATGGATTAAGAAAATGTGGTATCTATACACAATGGAATTTTATGCAGCCATGAAGAAGAACAAAATGTTATCATTTGCTGGTAAATGGATGGAATTGGAGAACATCATTCTGAGTGAAGTTAGCCTGGCTCAAAAGACCAAAAATCGTATGTTCTCCCTCATATGTGGACATTAGATCAAGGGCAAACACAACAAGGGGATTGGACTATGAGCACATGCTAAAAGCGAGAGCACACAAGGGAGGGGTGAGGATAGGTAAGACACCTAAAAAACTAGCTAGCATTTGTTGCCCTTAACACAGAGAAACTAAAGCAGATACCTTAAAGCAACTGAGGCCAATAGGAAAAGGGGAACAGGTACTAGAGAAAAGGTTAGATCAAAAAGAATTAACCTAGAAGGTAACACCCACGCACAGGAAATCAATGTGAGTCAATGCCCTGTATTGCTATCCTTATCTCAACCAGCAAAAACCCTTGTTCCTTCCTATTATTGCTTATACTCTCTCTACAACAAAATTAGAAATAAAGGCAAAATAGTTTCTGCTGGGTATTGAGGGGGGGGAGAGGGATGGGGCGGAGTGGGTGGTAAGGAGGGGGTGGGGGCAGGGGGGAGAAATGAACCAAGCCTTGTATGCACATATGAATAATAAAAGAAAAATGAAAAAAAATAAAAAAATAAAATTTTGTAGAAAACTAGAAAATTCAGATAATTTATAGTAGCAACTCTGAATTATGATTTTCTTTTCCTTTTTGCTCTGAGAATTTTTATTCTTGCTGTTTGTTTGTTGCTGTTTTAAGTAACATATCTGAACTTAGTCTGAGGAATTTATAACCTCTGTGGGGTGCAGCTATTGAACATCTCCACTCAACTTCAGTATTTTTATTTTTAAACTGGTTTTTTACAAGTTTTTGTAACGTAATGGTCAGTCAGTGATTGAACAAATGTGTTCAGACATATTGGATAGTAGATCTAGGTTTGTTTTGAGGAACAATTCACTTTGGGCAGTTTTCTAGTCAGCCTGGCTATTTTTCCTGTTGGCATGTCTCTGGTCTCCACCACACTAGAACGCAGGGTCCCAGGCAGTCAGGGATGTGTGGAATGTTTATCAAGTTCCTCAGTTGCTTCCTCTCTGATTCATATCTTGCGAGTCTTCTGTTCTGCTATTTGCCCCAATCTGGACTGCAACTTCAGTCTAGGCAAACTTTATTTAGCCTTTTCCCATTTGCTGCAGGGTGAGATTGTTCCAAACTATACCCCAAATAAAGTCAGGTATCTCCAGGAGTAAAGGTACTGGGTTTGTCAACAGTCAGCCCTGGTATAAATATCATCTGAACTGAGATAGGACAAGAAGAAGTGGCATTCTTGCCACTGATAAATCACTATTTTATTCAAAAGTTTAGCAGCTTTTCCTTAATATTTCCCTCATTTTGTTGTTTGCATTTAGTAAACTTTTAGAATCCTGAAATTTTTTTTAAAAATTTTGTCTGTTTTATATTTTTTGATGAGAGAAGAGAACTTGTCAACCACTTCAGTTTTGTATAGCTAGAAGTCTTGCTCTTTTTCTTTTTCCTTTTATGTACTTTTGTATTGATCATTTCATATATAGTCTCAAATACTTCACAGTATTCAACAAAATGAAGAACTCTTTATTTAACAGGATCTAACCTCATTAAAATTAATTGGGGATTATTTTTTTCTCTTCTAAAACCAATATATACTATAGCATTGCTGGTATGAACTTGACTGTGTGACTCATACCTTTTCTTTTCCTCTCTGATAAACAACAAAAGAGCAACAGGACATGCAACAATTCAAACGCACAGTAGCTTTTAATACAGTCTGTTACTGTCTCCTTCTGGAAACACTTTATTTACTTAATTTCCACACTACTTCCTTTTCTGTTATATCACTGTTTTTTTTTTTCCTCTCCTCCTGGCTTCTGAATTTTGTGCACTCCAGCACCATGAAGAGAGTTAGCTGTCTTCTATTCATTATATGCACACAGACATATTTGGTGGTCTCATTCAAGCTCTCAGACTTAAATATCATCTTTAAGCTAATGATGCCCAGATATGCAACCCCTACTTGACCTCTCTACATGGATACCTAGTCAATGGCTAAAATTTAGTATATATATATATATATACATATATATATATATATATATGTATATATATATATATATATAAAATGAAACTTTTGGTTTTGGACAAGTGCCAAATGTGTTCTTCTTCCAGTCTTTCCATCTTTCCAGTCTTCTGGCCCTTAACCTTGTAGTCACCTGGGTTCACTATACTCCTTTTTGTTCCACACAAATCCATGAGCATTTCCTATGGGGTCATAATTCAAAATATATCCAGAAGATGCTCCTCCTCACTGCCACCATTTTAGATTAAGCCACTATTTCTCACTGAGCTCTTGCCATAGTCTCTATAATATTTTCCCTGTTTCCACATGGTTATGTCTCTTTCTGCAAATATAAATTAAATATTATCATTCCATAGTTCAATTGGTTCTTAAAGAATAAAATCTAAGCTTTGCACCATGAACTGGTCTGGCCCGTGCATACCTTTCTGCTTCTTCCACTCCATAAACTCTGCCTTTCTCTTTCTTTCACATCACACAACTTTCCACATCTTTCACACATCTTTTCTGTTTACTTACATTTAAATAAGTAAAGCAGAAATTGTATCCAGAAATTTAATTTTGCAAACATTGTTTTGCAAGAATGCAACCACATCACTCCATCAACTGCAAAGGAATTCTAGGAAATGTAATCTCTTCCAAAGAAACCATATGCTCAATTTAGTCTCTGTTACCTCAGAAGGGCAGAATGGAATTTGGTGGACAGTTAGCAGGCTCTGATACAGTACTTGGCTCTAGCTACCAACTGTTTAGATGTAAATTTCTTTCCAAAATAGGCTATACTTGTTCACTTTCCGAGGGAGATAATCCAGTCTGATTCTGTTATTTCATCCACCTTAAAGTTCAAGATCACAGGTTGAAGTACAGAACTTTTCATCAGATCAATGTTATCTCTCTCCTGCCCCCACCCACCAAATAAATAGCAGCAGAGCAGGAACAAATTGCAATATAAACAACAGTTTGAACTAGGAAAGCATGAGGAAGACACTGGAGAGAATGATCCAGAGTGCTTGTCATTGTGCTAGGCAGAGGTCCACCAGCCTGCTCCAGCAGTAGAATCAGTCCTTGGTTGGCCTATCTGGCTGTCCTTGGTTCTGCTCTCTGAGAAAAACTTCTTTGCAAGGACCTTTGCTCAAGGTCCTTGGTAGCCTCTGGCCTTGGCTTTTGGAAGCCTGTCTTGTCTCTCAGCAATTCTTAAGTGAATGTTGGAATGTGTGCATTCTTCGAGGGTTGCTTCATGTCTCACAATATTGCCTTTTCAGGCTATGGCAATGACTAATTTGGTAATATGATTCTTTAAAGCAGTAACCACAAGTTTATTTGCTTATAATTGATTGCATGTTCACACCCAAATATTTATTTTTAATTTTACTCTTGAATATATCTGTTTTCTGACTTCTATGCTTTACCCATTCTTCTCATATTATCCTTCTGGAAACTTTCAATCATTTTACCTAAATGGACAAGTTCAGTGGGGAATTTCTCTTGCAAATCACCACATGCAATTCTGGTTATCAATTGTTTTCAACATATGAATGATGGTGGCCATCTTTCCTATCTACTCTATCTAGCCCTTGCTATATGTTACCTGATTTTCAGTTGATATCACATCTGTTTTTGTGTGTCATACCTACTTCTAGTATTAATTTCTCTAATACCATGTCAAAGGCTAAGCTAGTATTAAATTCTGGCTTCTTTACTACAATGTTCTTTTTTTTTTTTTTTCACATATAACATATTAGTTATAAAAAGACCAGTTCAGGTTTCTAGGGTGACTCCTCTTTAGACAGTCATCTAAGTAACCAGATTACGTCCAGTTTGTTTTTATTTTTTTATTTTTTCTTTTTTGATTTTGCCACATCTCAGACTTTATTCTTAACTTTAGGTTAAAGCTCTCCTATGAATAGTTTGTGCTCAACTTAAGGACTAGGAAAATCCAGGCAAGGAAATTTTTTTTAAATTCTGGTAACAAGCAGGGCTTAAGTTTAGTATTTCTTGAGTTCTTAGGGAGGAGAACAAATCAGGGTATTGATTCTAGGCAGAATAAAACATTAAGCTGGGTCTTGACCACAAGGGAAAAGGCATTTTATTTATGATGCATGATCAGTACCACAAGGACCATCTTATTGCATTAAAAATAAAGGTATTGTATGTCAACTAGATGTCAACAGTGAAAACAGTGAACGAGCTGCTTCCTTTTGTTAACTCAGCCTTGTCTCACCAGTTTCTTTACTTTGTTTACAATGGGGATTATCTATTCAAAGGATTGCCTACAACAAGTCAAACCTATATCGTAGAATCTCCATCAGGCAAAGAAAAAAGTAAAACTTGGAGATGTGTAGAAAATAATAACAGTTCTTAGCATACCTGAGACTCTGGGTTCAATCACCACCACCACCACTGATATTAATAATAGCCTCACTGCCAAGAAGATGTGGAAAAGACATTCTAACTCAAGCCTCTTGACCAAAATCCACAGTTTGACGATGAAACGGAACTACTTACAATTGTTCATTTTCTTGCCCAACATTATGAAATGCTATACTATACTGAGAATTTAAACATTCTTATAGTGTAGTCCATGATAAATTACATTGCACTGCTTAAAGTTTATATACTTTTTTGATTGTCATGAAATTATTGCCAGCTTCATTTTACTTTTAAGTTTTCTGTTTTACACTTTGGGTTGTAACCTATGCTGAAGCTTCTAAGTATGACTCACAAGCATAAGTGTATAGCAAAAACAACAAGCAGAATCATCATCCAGGTGGCCTCCTGTTTCAACCAAAAGGGATTAACGATGCTCTGTTTAAACAAGTCACCTTTTCAGTAGTGAAAGATGGCCTTTTTTGTTTAATGAGTCATCCCTAACCAAAGACAAGCCAGAATGACGCAGTGAACACATGAGAATAATACCAGCTCAGTCTTATTTCTTTGAGAAGGGAAAACATAACCTATGTTGATTAGTTGAGTGAGTTTTTGATGAAGTGATACATTTAATTGCCAAAGAAATACAGTGTCTTCAAATACATTTAGTAGTTTACTTTCAAATTACATATATGGTCTTATTCTGTTGAGTCCAGCTTGATAGAGTATTGTATCTGGAGAGATTTATAGTTCTCATGACATGTCAGATTAAAAGTAAAATTATTTTAAAAGTTAAAGCAAGTAGTTCTCTTTTTAAAAGAATTGAACCTACTACACTGAATACAATGTAACTTTTTCAAAATTTCCATGATATTTTGAATTTTAATTTCTGATTTCTATATGAAAATTTAGCCTGAATAAAAACTGTTCTTTTCATATACTTTATCATTGCTAAGTAACCATTTACTGGAAATAATCAAATTGTCAAAAATATATAATTGAAAAACAAAAAATAAAACTCTTTCCTTCTATATTCATGCCATAAATTAAGAAAACTGAAGCCTAAAATGTTAACCTGTGGACCTAGGTGATTGTTTACAATTACACTATCACCAACTACAATAGAAATATACAATTATTAAAGTGCTTATGAATGGGTGTTAGGATTGTACCACTGACACCATTCATAGTCATTTACATCTCTGTTGTTTCCACAAGGTGTCTTTTTTTTTATGTTTAATGTTTAATCTTATTAGTAGTTATCAAAATGTTTTCCAAAGTCATTTTTAGTCAGGTTTACAGTTAGTTACTATAGCAAGATACCTGAGACAATCAATTTAAAAAGAGGAAAAGTTTATTTCAGTGTACTATCCACAAGGTGTTTTTAGCCAATTTAATCCCTATCCTCGCTAGAAAAAACTTTGGACATTAAAAGACAGAACAAATGTCTTCTTCAAATTGCCTGCCCTTTCCTCTGAACCTTTAAACGAAGTTATAAGATCTGGGGAAAGAGTAATAAGAAAACCCTATGCAACTAGAATCATCTGGAGGGTTTATTAAAATACAGATGAACCATGTTTTGAGAGTTTTTGATTCCCATATGTAAGGAAAGTGTTCTCTGAGCCGAGAAGTCCCCTCTTAACAGGACATAGAAAGCTGAGTAGCAGAGGCCTCCTGAGCTGGATCTGGTGCTCACGTATACCCCAGAACGACATGGAGAGGGTGCCTGAGGACATCCAACTCAGTCTCCTGCTGGCATTCACACAACCACTCAGTGCCCAGGTCACAGGAGTTGCTAAATAATTTTTATAGCACCTTTGTGCTTACCTCTGGGTAGTTCAAAGAGAAAGCCCTTGAAACATGCAATCTCATAGGAAAGAAAGAAAAATTAGCTGCTACAGGGGGGACAGCAGACCTGAATATTCTCTTGGCAGCAGAGTAGAATTTACAGCAGAGCTGCTAATAAAAATTCAACTGGAGTAAAAAAGTCTCTTTTTTATGCAATAACTTCAATTCACCTCAAATAAATACATGCTTTTAAGTAAAAACAGTATTCTTGCCATAATCTGAGTCCTCTAGGCCTAACTTTCCCCAGATGGCCATCCATCAATTCTTGCTGTAAACATGTCCTGTCCAGAACTTGTAGAGAGGTCAGACTTGGGGATCCAATGGAAGGAAGGAGTTGTCTGTGAAAGTCAGGATGTACAACCCTGCTGGGGATATGCAATCTATCCCATGGACGCCAAAACACCTCCAGTTCTCCCTTCAATACATAGAGCGCCTAAAAGAGGAATTATCATGGGAAGTAGGAGTTTGATCTTTAATGTGATGAAGTTTTGAGCTTGAAATGACTGATAAATTGAAGAATTTGGATGCTTTTACCTCTAAGAGGCTAGTTTTCACTGCTCTTAGATTAATATGAATTTGAGACTGCAATTACCAGAAAAAACTGCCAACTTTTGCATGACTAACTATGCTGTATGTATATTTATGGTTTAATTTGGATATGGCACAAAAATCACATGATTAGCATGAATTTGGACATTTTCCAGAAATGGGCTTGGTTAAAAAAAAGACTGGGACAATAAGTAATCTGTAATGCAGGGGGGATGTCATGAAGATTAGGGCTTGGATTATGGTTGGTTTAAAATAAACACCCAGTGGGATTTGGAAATGCAAAAGAGAAAGAAGGGTCAAATGAGTTGAAGTTTTGTCTATACAGAGACGGAAGAGACATGGGGTCAAGGACCAAGATGACTGTCTAGACATCCAAGGTGGTTTCTTGTGGCCATAGGAATTGGAAGGTGAGAGCATAGATTTTTCTTCTGAGTGTGACTGACCTTGTATTGGGACAGAGTGTGTTGGAGGTGACAATATCACATCAGTAGTAAGATGGAAACACAAGAATAGTAGTAGGATAACAGGACATGATAAGGAATGTCTGCGAATTTTTGGCACAAAAGGGAGAGTTGACACCACAAGCTTGATTGATAATTCCAGAAATGAAGGAAGAGGTGAGCAAGAGGGCAGATCTGACTGATTGTCAACATGATAACTGCTTTTGACCAATGTGATATAGGGCAATTTGTAAACATAGGCTTATTATAGATAAATGAGTTGGGTTAGAACTAATGCTTTCTTTCTCTTTCAGTCTTTTCCTCTCATTAAGAATTACCAAATGGTAGTCAGTAATTATTAAAACTGTTGCAAAAATGTTTGGACAAAAGTTTAGTCATTCAATTCCCTAAACTATACAGTAGGTAGGCTATTTTCTAGATTTGTAAAAAAAAAAAACCAGAAAACATTTATCCAGGTTTTATCCAGTAACTACACTGTTGCAGTTTTGATCAATTAAACTTATAAAGATTGGATTTGTTTTCATGGTTGATTCCAACTATTACATAAATACCATATCTTATGAAAGCAAATGCCATGTCTAGTATAAAGACCACTAAAAATCAGCTAACAAAACAAATACTTAAGAAAAAGAAAAACCACAGGAGTCTAGTCAGTGAAAAACCACAAACCTTTGTAAAAAGTGTATTTTGGTATGGGGGAAAATACTGAATTAGTGTCTTGAAAATAATCTAGTGATTTTGATTATACAAATGTGATAAAAGTACATGCTATCCTTTGGTACCATGGTGGGTCAATTCCAGACCCCAGATGTGTAGTTGCAGATAAGAGTAGTCAACCATATCATAAATAATGACTATCACTTCATTCATCAAAATATTTGCAAAAGATTTTTGTTATTTTCTCTGTCATTATGAAACATGTACTGTTTAAAAAAGTCCAAAATGAAATTTTCTGCATTCAATATACTTCAAAGAAGCTATTTCTAAAATAGCAGTGATGTGAAGATTCTGCCAAATGAAATAAAATGATAACACTTTGGAAAAAGTTATAGGAACAGTTATTTGGGAGAAAAGCTATGCTTTCTTCAATAGTAATCCAGGAAGAATATGAATTGTGGTAAAATCTCTGCTTGACTGATAACTGTTTGTAGATGAACTTAATCATGGTCAAGAATAAACGAAAGTGAAATATACCACCTTGGTAATTCTAGTTTGCGGTTTGTCTTTTGATTGTTTCCACAGCTTGGCTTAATCTATATCTGTTGCTCTGCAACTCATTCATTTACTTGTGCACTCAACAAACATTGCTGAGGCCTAATATGTGTTCCAGGCACTTTTCAGTCAGGGTTGCATGGAGCCTACATTGTGTGGAGGGGTGTTTGTGAGCAGAACTGTTCAATTCAATTTATTTCAAGTCTAGGTCAAATTATGGAAATATTTAGAGATTATAGAATAAAATAGAAGTCATCTTCCTCTTTAAAAAGCTTTCTTATGTTAACAAACATACTACAGAATTTAAGTGAGGTGCATCTATGTTCCCTCCATTCCTTCAACGCTACATGCTGTGACACTGAATACAGCCATGATCTGTGCTCAAACACTTACAGCTAATATGATGCTGAATCTATTGTGAAAATGTACACCACAGCTTGCTGATACTAAAATTAAAAAACTAAACAACACTTCCATGAGCTAAGTTTGATGGCTGAGTAACTTGTTCCACATCCAGCGATTCCTGCTGGAATTAATTCAGAGAATCTTATCCCAGTCACGTGTTCTCTGGTGTCCATGAAGTCCTCTGCTTGTTTGTTCCTTGTCTGTTCGGTCCTTGGTACCTGACTTAATCATTTCAAATAATCAGTCTTACTTATCTTTCAAACTATTTTATATCTACTATAATTATAATTTTGTAGTTTCAACACTTTAACCATTTTGGACAAGAACACTCTGGGGAGGAGGTTAATAAAGAAAAGAAAATACGTAGATTTTTTTTCTGAGAAGAGTATTCCACAGTTGATGAATAATAAAAATAACTGGCATCTAATTTACCTTAATTTGTAAGAAAAAATAAAAATTGGTAATAGTTGATAATGGTATCACACTTTTGTGTTTTTGTTTTGTTTGTTTTGCTTACAGATTCTCACTATGAGCCCAGACTGGCCTTGAATGCAAGGCTGGACTTGAACTCTCAATTATCCTACCTCTACTTCCCAAGTACTGGAACTATAGGCTGTGCCACCAAGCATGGCTCTAGTCACATTTCTAATGAGCATAAAATACCTACAATGATGTTATTTTTGACAAAATACCAGCCCCCACTGCCTAGAATCTCGCTGTGTCCCTTCCATTATTTTATCAATGTGTGTTTAGAGACTATAAGCTAATTTAATATAGGTAGTATAAATAAGTCTTATTTAGGAAGCAAAATCTACTGAAAGGCTGAGGTCAGGGTCTTGGATTTGCAGTCTTTGTTCCTCTGTTAGCCCAAATAGTGCATTGGCGTAAATGACTGAAAGCACATCATCCCTGCCTGAGCACGTAAGCCATGAAACATGTATGAATAACACAGATGACAATTAAGGGGAGACCATAAAAATAAATAAAACATTAAATTCCAAATTAGCAATCACACTTTAGAAAACATACTGGGCATCATAGGACAAAATCATTCTATTAAAATACAGGACCTATAAACACGGCATTTACATGACATGGGCAGGTGGAGCATTAGGGCCATTTAGTGTTTGCAGAGATCAAGAAGGATGCCTACAGAGGGATGGAAATTGAGAAATCTTCAGCTGAACCCAAGAATGGCCCCATGGCACCCTTTTCTTAGGTTTTCTCACATGAGGACTTGTGACAAGGTTCCAAGTCAGGAGCCTTTCTGGCATATTTGACAAAAATAAATATGTGAGAATGATTTTTGTATTTCCTATGTATTTAAAATGTCATATTTGTTTTGCTAACAGGAGCCCATATTAAGGTCAGCTACATCATCTGTAGGTCCTAAATCTCTGGAAGATAATTTTCCCATATTAGAGTTTCCCAGACTTTGATCGGATGAGATATACTGAAACCTAACTCCCTAAACAAAATGTGTTCTATTTGCTCTTGTTTCCTGAAAAGTCATAGAACAAGGAATTAAATTGGCAGTCACTGTATGTGGAAGAAGCATGTAAGGTAGAAAGTGATTCTGACATGGGCAACTTCCTAAGTACTTCCAAACTTACCTCTTCATGTTTTGCCACTAAATTTGTGCCAGGAGTTTGTATATGTTTCGGGTTAAACTCTAGAATCAACGAATACAGATGAACTCACACCTAGGAACACTAACTAGGATGTGAACTAAAGATCAGCTGGAGCCTAAAAGTCCACTTCTAGGGGCGATAACTTAATATTTGCCACACTAAGCACATTGCAGGATCCATCCTCTTCAGTCTTCACAACAATCACGTGACTTTGATAAAATTATTACCCCACAGTAGAACGAGGTCCCACAGACGTGGCTGCATCCACTAATGTGCTTGAAGTCATAGGCAGATAGAGGGTAGAGCCTTATTTGACCCCAGGTAGACGCTCCTTCAGGGCTGGTGTTCTTAACTGTTGATATCTGCCTCTAAGTGCATCCATTCTTGGGTCACATTTAGCTGTGGAGTCAGTAGTGAAAAACAGATGCTAATAGCAAGACGAAAGGAGTCTAAAAATTCTTAGTCTAACTCTTAGCACATATCTTTAGTCACTATATTATAATTTGTTCTATAAAAACAAAACAGGAATTACGGAGAAATGAGGCATTTGCAACTGCTTCTTCATCAACAGATGTGCACAGATGAGACCTAGGCATTGTATTACAGCCTGTGGCCTGCTGAGTGACTGGGTAACCCTGCTGCCTTATTTCCAAGACCCAAGTTAATCACGTAGAAATCATGAGGCTGCACTTGACCTTCGCCCCAATATAAAGCAAAATTCTTGTCCTCATTCCAAACCTGACAGCTTTGTCAATCACATGCTTCTTAATCATTATGTACCTCCTCATGTAAGCATGAAGACTGAAATAAATTTTAAGGACACAAAGACATGATTTCCCAAATATAAGTGCATTCAGCCTCACTTTTCTGTTTAAAGATATGCTGGTCCATTTCACATTATTAAAATCAAGTAAGTCCAAATTTTGAGAAAATGCTTTTACCATTCTTTTTCTCTTTGGTGTTTCCTTTCTTTCCCACTAGGTGCCCTTCTTAACCCCAACATATACACAAATATAGACAGCACTTGAAACTTTATGCTCTGTTTACAAAACATCACCATGGTGACCCAGAGTGCCACTCTTACCTTCTTTAAAATTGTCCCTTTCATTTTCCTCAAACTTCCCTTCCACAGGAAGACTGATACATTACATTCAGCAAGAAATAAATTTAAATAAACTAATTCATACTAAAATGTAGATGACTAAAATTGCTAAAAGTTGTGTAAAGGGTATTATCATTACAGTCAGAAAGACCCAAGTATGAACGCTGTCTTGCTAAGAACTTTCTGTGAGTCTTAGTTTCTTCATCTCTGTAAAATGGGCAGGAAAACAACTCAAAGGTTTGTTGTGACAATTAAATGTGATAATATTCATGCCAAGTATAGTGTCTGGACATAGTAGATGAGAAATGTATGCTATTTATCACCTGTGACAATGTTTAAGTATACTAAAGAAGTTTGTTAACACCCTTGTTTTAATGGGAAATGTCGAAGTCCTTATTGGAACACCTGAATCATTTTATGTGTTGCTCTTTCATAGGTTCCATGCTTGATAGAATAGATTCTCATAAAACATATATCATCAGTAGAAACATGCAGAATATCCAACTCAAAACCTGATTCATTAAAAAAATGTCTTAGATGTAGTTAGCAATTTGTTCAGTAACCTTTCACTGGTCATTTCCTAGTTCAGGCACCATAGTGAGCTCTTGATACAAATAATGAAAAATCATGAGCTGTGGAAACACATAAGAGAAAGCATCTAATCCAATTCTGCTGAAAAGGGGCCAAGCTAGGAATTTTTAAATCTCATCAAATCATTAATTTGTTTGTTTGTTTTGTGAAGATGAGGTCCAGCTGTACTGCCTAAGCTAGTCTTGAACTCCTGGGCTCAAAAGACCCTTCTATCTCAGCCTCCCTAGAAGCTGAGACTATAGATGTGTACCAGTGAGCCTGGCCATAATTTAGTTGTATTTTTAAAAATTACATCTCTCCTTTCAAGATTTGGGAAACAGAAGCAGGGGGCACAGAATGCCTAACAAATCAGAGTTCCCAGAAAAGTAAGCAGAAAGGATGTTTGTAAAAGGATCTCTTTCTTAACTCACTTTTGTCTAAGCAAATTTCACTCGAGAAAATAATAAGTAAGGAATCAAGAATACATTGTCCTTTGGTTTTTACAGTTAAGAAAGGTTGTTTATGGTGTGTATGTGTGAAATAGGTGTACGTATAAATTCTCTTCTCTGAACTTTGTTGTGTAATATTTTATCATGATTTTCCCACAATAATATATGGCATATTTCCAACTTATCTCCCTTCATTCATACCTTAACAACACAACCTAAAAGAATGTTCAAATCCGCCTTTTGAATGGGATATTTGAGGACTAATTATGTCAGGCTCTTCAACTCGTTTTTAAACATAATTTTTCAGGATGAGAATTAAAAGAAGTGTCATTTACATTACAGTAGTATAATTTGTCTCTTCACTGCTTTCTCCATGTATCATTTTTATGTAAAATCAAATTCTCCATTCAAATGTGGCAATGTCTCTTTAAAAGTCTCCACCAAGCAGACAGAAAACCAGCTTCGCAACTTCTCTGGGTGGATTCTCATATGAATAATTAGCCTGGAGCAATGAAACTGTTCAACAACTCTTCTTGAAATCTTTGATCTGTCTGATTCACAAAAAAGTGCTTGCTTCCTGCTGCCTCAAACAGAACTTTGGCAGGGAAAAGGAAATCCTCCCTTTCTTGATTACTGCAGACTTGGGTGTTGGTGGTGGTCTTTGCTATGGAGTGGTGGGGAGGTTGAGGGACCCTCCCATCCCACTGCTGCTAATGAGGAAGCTTCTTTTCAAGTTTCTCAAACCCCACCTTCAAAAGCTGAAATTACATGACTCATATTTATTTTGATACCATCAAGGTTTTGCTGACAATGTGGAATCTTCACCTTCCCTGTACTAAAAGTGTACTCTTCAGGTTCTTAAATGAATCAAGACCTTTGTGAAGTACCTAGAAATAAAAACTTAACTCATTGTTTATTCCAGTTACCTTCTCACCCCTTTCTCATGGTGGCCATTGGGAGTCAGTGAATTACATGAAGGAAAGATGTTACAGTGTATGAACACAGAAAACAAGCCCAATAAATTCATCTAAAGAGCCAAGCACCTTCTAACCATGCACCGATAGTGACTATAAGGATATCTTATGTAACAGACTATAACCCTGTGAGAGGAGTGACCATTTGGAGGAGTAGTTTCAGTGTGGATATGTTTTATTGTTCTTAGACGATAATAAAATCTTTGAGGCAAGAAGAATATTACTGCTTTTTTTGTGTGTTCACCACAACACCTAGTAAGGCACCTGACACATTGATAATGGATTAATTTTACTGGATGAATCTGATTAGGTAGCAGTTAGACATAAGCAGTGGCCAAAAGAGGAAGAATGAAAAAAAAACCATTGTAATTTAACTTCCCAACTCCACTAATCTCCTTTAAAATCAAGTAGCCAGAGCCAGGGATTATCACAGGATGCTTTGAAGGTAGCCACTACTCTAAAGCTTTATCCACTCTTTACCCAAGAGTAATTCACATCCTAAACATCAGCTAGGTCTGGTGCTGGGAGTTTTCACAAATAAATTTAACAAAATACAGACCCAGACCTAAGAGCAAAGGTAGGAATTTCAAACAGAAATTGTCTATTAATTAGAGTAGGAATTAATAGATTACACAATGTCTCTCTTGTTTATCAAGGCAATGACCCAAACCCAGGAAATCATCCCAGGGGCCAAAATGACCCAAAGCTATGAATTTCTCAATAAATATTCCAACCTTAAAACCTGACCCTGTTGTTCTCACTCTAGAGACAACCCGCTTTCAGTCTGTTGAAAGTATATTCCTTTCCTAATAAACTTTACTATTATTTTTACTATAATTTTTGCATCTTGCTTGAATTCTTCTGCCAGATACAAGATTTGAGATATTTATCAGTGCTCTTTTTTCTGGTAACAAATTCAAGTAGGTAACCTCTTGAAAGCAACCTGCACACATGTCACCAGTACTGGAGTCTCAAGGAGACCCTGCTTCTTATCCTGATTTGTTCACTGTGGTTTTGCAAATTTTTAAATCACTTAAAATACTGGGTTTCTTTGACTTTGTATATAACAAGTAATAATGGATAAAGTTGCTCTCTGAAGTTGTTTTTATTCATTCAATAATCTTAAGTGAAAAGTCAAGGAATGTTTCTGCTTTCATGGAATGAATTTGACAGGTGAAGAATGGGAAAAAAATAAGGTGATTTCAGACAGTAGTAACTGTTAGGCTGACAACACAACAGGGAAAGGGGTAAAGAGTTAACTCCCCGAAGATGTCTTTGTTTTTAATTTTTTCTTTTTCTCCAAATGGAATTCAACAGGCTTTCTTGAAATGAGACCTTAACTATCAGAATCAACTGTGATTTTACACAACAGTTTTAAATGATCCACAGGAGATTGTAGCAAATGCCAGAGATGTAGAACCCAAGCCCTGAAAGTTCTGTTACCTTCAGAACAGTCTCAGTGGAAACGCTGGTGCCTGCTGGGGGCCATGGATAGCAATTTACATATATGTACTTTGTATTTTAGTTACCTCTAAGTATGAGATTCTGTAAGCAATTCACTTGACTTCTAAAATACCTGAATATACTAACTTAAATTCACTCAGCAAGCTCAACTTAAATTCACTCAGCAAGCTCAAGATGTTAATCTTAATTTGATTCCAATAACTAACCTCCACTGGAAGTTAGCAAGTTGAAAACTAGATTTTGTTTGTGATTTCAGAGAGGAGTGGACGCTTCAGTCAGGTCATTGTGGGTGCCCAGACAAGACCCAAGGTAAGACTTCCTATTTAATTTTGACACATGGAGTATGGTTATGAATAGCAGATGGGGTCATTTATGATCTTTAACACTGTAGCAAGCCCAAACAGGGCAGAGCAGGGGAAAGCCCACAAAACAGAGTAGCTTTCACACTCTGTGCAGTGCTGTGGTCACCACAGGCAGAGACAGCTAAGTGAGACACAGAACTGTCCTACACATGTTTCCTGGGTGTACTTTCTCCCCACATCACATCATGGCCACCAGCTACGCAGGGCAAGTGATTTCAGCATTCAGGAAAGCCCTACAATAATGCTTCTAAAAGGAGTGGCAAACATTTTCAGTTCAAATGCATCTTCATAAATCAGCAGATTAAATCGGCCATTTTTTAGAAAAGCTCTTTCCCTCTATTCCCTCCATTTTTTTCCTTAGCCTTTGAGAAATAAGACATATCCTGGAAAATAAAGAAACAACACAGCACTGATCTCCATGTGCACTAAAATGCAGTCTGAAGATGTGGATTTGATATCTGCCGCTGGCAACCTTAGGCTGGCTGAGCCTCTGGGACAGGGGCATCGTATCTAACTGACAGGAATTTTATGAGGTTCCAACAAGAAATAATTATGATGTGAAAATGCCCCACAAGATTCAAAGATCAGCTAAATAGAAGGCTTAGCAACCCCTGGCCTTTCTTTGCATGTTGCACTTGGGACAGTTCTTACAGTCTGAGCACAGAGCTGACCTAATAATAGCTTAATTCGATTGCAGTGCCCTGTTTTCTGTGATGTACACTTTAGAAAAGAACTGGCTTTTGAGGTGCAAACTAGCCTCCTCCAAAAGGCCACCTCAGTAAAGACAAGCAGGATTATTCTGAGGCATGTGGTTTTACTGGCTTTTGGCTAGTCTGTGGCCAAAGCATCATGCCAAGACTGGAGAAAATAGAGAGCAGTAAGAACAGCACTGACAGACAGACTCAGGAGTCTCATTCTTGAGGCCAATACACTAGAAAATTTGCCTAGTAGCAATGTAGTCTGCACTACATTACCTGAAGAAAAAAGGTAACAGCAAAATGGAGCATTTGAGCAATTATCCACCTCACAGTGAAGTTCTTAAGAACTGACAAAGGGAGTTCTCCATCCATGTCTCTAACACACATTTAACTTCTTTCACAGATCTCTTATGTCTGCATGATTTAACTTCTTTATGATACAGCTGTGTTAAGTGGAGAGGAAACTGCTGAGTCTCAAGTTGCTCTGTAGTTTGTCAAACAGTGACAGTCCTCACTGCTAACATGAGACACTCCCTTTTTAATCTCTGCCTGATCAAGCATAGCGTTTTCTGCAGCCTTCTGAGTTGTACAAAGAATGTTGTGGTTGCAAACACAAAAAAGAAATGCTTGGAGTGAAATGAACTGAAGGCTAATTGGAAGGGCTGAAGGAATATCAAAATAAGACTCACCTATAGAAAGTTTTTAAAAAGTGTCTGGGGGTGTGGCTCAAATGGAAGAGCACCTGTCCAGCAAGCCTGAGGCCCCTGAGTTCAAACCCCAGTACTGCCAAGAAAGAAAGAGAGGGGAAGGAAGGAAGAGAGGGAGGGAAGAAAGGGGGGGGGGGGAAAGAATCCAAATTATAGATTGGTTTCAGACTTTCAACGTTACTGATGTTCCCAAAATGTTACCAGAAAGGATTTGGAAAAGAAATGTTATTTTATTTTTACCCCTAATAGAAAATAAATATGTTATGACAGAAAATTTAAGAAGACAGATAGCAAAAAGAAGGAAATAAATAACTTTACTATACCACATTCAAATGTGTGCTTTTTACATTTTAACACTTTCTATTCCTCTTGTAATAGGAAAGATTTCTATGTCTAAGGCAAACTATCTTTTTCCTTAGCAGTCCAGCAAATGTATATCTGCATAGGATGAAAGAATTATCTTTCAATTATTAAATGAAAATGTTAATAATCTATCATATAAGAATTATGACCTAAACATTTAAATACAATACATAAACTTTCTCTCATTAGCAAACTAACAGCTCTGGTTTTATATAGGACTTATGTGGTTGAGGGAGCCAAAAATGTGAGCCTTCACTATGCTGATGAACCCACAAGCAGCTCTGTCAGAGAAGCTGTGCTTAAATATCCCACATGGCTCTCGTTTTCTTTCAGGAGCATGGAAGTGGCTTCTTTGCTCCTTGGGAACATTCATGCTATGTTTGTTTTATTTTTATGGATGTCTAATTTTTTTCTCTCATGACTTACACCCCATCTTTTATTTCAAATTGTTTGTATTTCTATTTCTTATTTTTTAAATGCCATTATTCCTTCAGTCTTATAAAGAGTTTATTTGTGAACAATCTTGTTAGTTCCTACTTTTAATATTTTTACCTTGAGTTTAGTTGTTACATTGGATGAAAGTGCCAACATTCTTTCCTACCATGCTTGGAATTCAAAACTTTTGTGCCAAAATGAGAGCCAGTACTGCTGGTAATGCAGAAATTATCTCACCACCAAACTTCGTACCTTCTCTCTTCATTGTGAAACATCTATGAAACCAATTCATGCCTCCTGTTCATTGACTATCTCAAGGCAAGTAGGTGTGATTGATTTTTTTATTCACAACTGTCCTAAATTAGACTTGGGCTGTACACATGGGTACCAGGTTCAGTATTCAAAGAATGGAGCCTAGAAGACTGAGTGAGCAGAATGGAAGCCGGAAGTTCTAGCAAAAATGAGTCCTGCTAAAATAGAGAAAACAGAAAGTAGAAACAAGATAACCACCCCAGAGTAAAGATGGCTCAGATAGGGCAAGAAGGGCTGATAGCTGTGGTCATTTTATCCTATACTTCAAAAAAAAAAACAGGAAGTACAGAGATCCTTACCACACTAGCCAAAGGCAAAACCAACAAGAATTGAAGAGGTACTTATTAGCAGAGGAGCTTAGCTGAGAGCATTCTTCTCTAAGGCTCATCCATGCAGGAAAGTTGGAAGACTGCTCACAGGAACAAGCTTTCTCTGACAGCCCCAAAATAGTCAAAAGTGTTTTGTGAAAGAAATAGGCATTTAAGAGCAAATTCCACCAAAATTATGAATCTTTGCAGTCATTAACAATATATAAAATGTGCAGTTCATTAAGATTTTAAACATTTCTTAGTGGAAATACTGTTTGATGCTTAATGACTTAAGGAGTAGTAAAAAGTGAGAATTAAGCCAATTGGAAATATGAAACCAATTCCCCCAGAAAGCTTATAGACTCTGGAATAGAGGGAGTCTCTAAGGCAGCATCACTAATACTTCCTCATCCCTCTCTTGGAAGAAAGAGAGCTCTATTCTAAATTAATAATCTAACCACCTTTAAGACAAGTCAACTGAGGAACACATTTTAGTTTTTTTCTTTTTTGCACTAGACAATAGCTCTATGAAATGAGTCTGTGTGCCAAATACAAGTCAAGTTCTGAAGAGCCCAGGCAGTGATAAAACTAGGGCCACAGTCAGAGCTGCTAACTTCCACTTAAGTATTAGAAAGACCTGCCTCATAAAGTGTTAATGGTCTCAGCCCGGTTCATAGCAGACATCTGTCTCATCACTCACAACATACATTTAAATTGGCAATGTCAGCAAAGAAAATGAGATTTCTTGGGTGTGAAGACAACCAACCCTTTAGGTGGGAAACAACCTCGCATACTAAAGATCATGTCTCTATGATCAGCTCTAAGAAGTCAAATATTTTTTAAGCTTTTTGCTCACTGTTTCCTGTCCCATAAAGAGCAGACACAACAAATGATGCTCTCAGACTTCCTGTAATAAGAAGAGCATCAAATTCTATAAGCATTTATAGCTGTTGCATAATAATGCTTGCTTCCAGGCTTATTTCACTTCTGTTTTCCTCAGTTAAACAATCATTTACTTTTAAGAAGTGTGTAAGTGTCAAATACTGTTATTATGCTGTCAGATATTTGACACACATAAAATTTAAAGATAAGCACTAAAATAATAAGATACGCAATTCTTGCTTCTAGAAGTATTCCATATGAAGTAGAGTTTGGGGCCTGACTAATTGCTCAAATATGGATGCTACAATGGAAACTCCACTTAAAAAGCTCAAACAACTCTTGCCTCATCACTAGGGAAGCAAGAGAGAGCAGACACACTTTTCCAATTGGGAGCTGACTGTGCACTTCCTACCCAGTCACTTAGGTCATTATGCTGACAACAATAGCGGAAGAGCCATGAATCCATGAATATGAGACTGGGAGCTCTCTAAGTAATCCCAAAACAAATATTAAAATTTGAGTTCAAATTAAAATTTCAAATCACACAAGGTAATGTGGCAGTAAGAAAGACAATAAACAAAACCAACAACCAGAAATAAAATTACTTTATATAAAATGAGTATGTATGAGCAATCTGAAAATGACTTAAGAATAAGTATGTTTAATAAAAGGGATAAAAGAAAAAATTCCTGGTAGAGAAAGAAATCATAAAACCAAACAAGGCAGAAATGAAAAAGGAGCAGAAACACATAGGAATCCTAAAATTCTAAATATATTCACCAATGAAAATCTAAAAATCAATATAGGAAATATTCTCTAGATTGAGTTAGTCTTTCTTAAATATTTAATTTTTGTTAACAAAACCCAACTCATGTTATACTGCCTAGCAAAATTAAATTGTGTATATAACTAGTAGTTCAAGTTAAATGTTCAATCATTGTTGAAAAATTAAGTATTAATGTTTATAAGAGGAAGATGATACTTGTTAGATGATATAGTATTGATTCCTAAGAGCCTCAATTATGTTTTTATATAACAAATGTTATTTAATTAATACTGTGGTCTTACTTAGCACAGATAGTTGCACAAAATATATTCTCTCTTCCCTTTTTTTTTAGCTTTTCATATATTTTTATTTAGATTGTTTACATACTGTTTTTATTTGCACATATTAATTGTACACAATAATGGGTTTCATTATCACGTTTTCATATATAAAGTATCTGATTAATCTCACCCCATTACCTTCTCTTGTTACCCCTTCCATCCTAAAATCATCCCTCATTTACTTTCATTTAAAAAAATACAGATTCTGCATATGAGAGAAAATAAGTGACATTTGACTTTCTGAGTCTGGCTTAATTCACTTAATATGATAATCTCCAGTTCATCCAGTTTCCTGAAAGTGACATAGTTTCTTTCTTATTTGGGAATAAGAATTATCAAATTATTTGGGGATAAGAATCAGTTCTGTTTATATACCATATTTTCTTTACCCATTCATCTGTTGATGGCACCTAGGCTGATCCCATAGCTTGGCTACTGTGACTCGTGTCCCAATAAACATGGGTGCCTGTGTCCTTAGCAATCATCAGTCCCCAAGGTTTCCTCTGAAACACAACTTCAAAATTAATGTTGTATGTCAGCACCATTGTGTATCACGTGGGATTCCCTCCTTTCTTTATTTAGGGTCAAACATAATTATGCCTTCCTAAGTGATAAGCATTGTCTCACATACTTTTAAACCATTCTGTGTTAAGTCACCATCATGCTTTAAGACTGGTCTCCATTGCCGCTGTAGAGTTAGTGTGATAACTTTTCATGTAATGTTTCACCATGGGTATAAATCACTAGAGTTCATTTTTAGGAGGTTGATTGATTTTAGAAGATTTTGTACAATATGAAGGGCACTGCTATAGATGTTCCTGTGAATGTGTCCTGGTACACAGTCACACTCATTCATCCACGGTACGTGAATAAACGTCATAGAAGTGTATCCCCTCCTTTAAACTAGATCACTTCAATGATTTCCCATAAGTGATAAACAATTAGGTACTGCCATAGACCAATTGGTTATTGTAATGCATAAGAAGAGACTGGAATTGATGTGCTCAACTTTCTCCCAAAGTTGACATTGTTCTTTTTTTCTTTTTCCCCTAATGTTGATGTCCTAGGGTTCTTGTATCTTAATTCCTCAGAAACTGTGCAGAAATGGTGCAGCGTGGTGTTGTTATATCTTCAAATAAAAGGAGACAGGCACACATGAGGCTGACAATGTTGAAGCAGATAATTATTTTTTTCCAAAACAACATTGTATGTTAGTTAAGAGCACAGATTTTGAAAGCTATCTGATTTTCCGTTTGAATTTTGTATTTAAAATTTTTTTTAATTTTTATTTTTTTCTAATTCATTGTGCATACAATGCCTGGGTCATTTCTCCCCCCTGCCCCCACCCCCTCCCTTACAACCCACTCTGCCCCCTCCCTCTCCCCCTTTATTGCTAGAGATGGTGAGCATTTTTTCATGTGTTTTCTGGCCATTTGAATTTCTTCTTTGAGAAAGTTCTGTTTAGTTCACGTGCCCATTTCTTTATTGGTTCATTAGTTTTGGGAGAATTTAGTTTTTTAAGTTCCCTGTATATTCTGGTTATCAGTCCTTTGTCTGATGTATAATTGGCAAATATTTTCTCCCACTCTGTGGGTGTTCTCTTCAGTTTAGAGACCATTTCTTTTGATGAACAGAAGCTTTTTAGTTTTATGAGGTCCCATTTATCTATGCTATCTCTTAGTTGCTGTGCTGCTGGGGTTTCATTGAGAAAGTTCTTACCTATACCTACTAATTCCAGAGTATTTCCTACTCTTTCCTGTATCAACTTTAGAGTTTGTGGTCTGATATTAAGATCCTTGATCCATTTTGAGTTAATATTGGTATAGGGTGATATACATGGATCTAGTTTCAGTTTTTTGCTGACTGCTAACCAGTTTTCCCAGCAGTTTTTGTTGAAGAGGCTGCTATTTCTCCATCGTATATTTTTAGCTCCTTTGTCAAAGACAAGTTGGTTATAGTTGTGTGGCTTCATATCTGGGTCCTCTATTCTGTTCCACTGGTCTTCATGTCTGTTTTTGTGCCAGTACCATGCTGTTTTTATTGCTACTGCTTTGTAATATAGTTTGAAGTCAGGTATTGTGATACCTCCAGCATTGTTCTTTTGACTGAGTATTGCCTTGGCTATTCGTGGCCTCTTGTAAATACCACATTTTCTTAATTCATTCGTCAGTAGTGGGGCATCTTGGCTATTTCCATAACTCCACTATTGTTAATAGTGCTGCAAGAAGAGAAGATATAAGCAATAATAAGAAAGACAAAGCATTTTTGCTAGTTGAGTTAAGGACTGCTTCCATGTACAAATGTGTTACAACCCAAGTTGAGTCGTCTCTAACTGATCTTTACACTAGTTCCTTGTCCGTGTCTCATGTATTAGTTCCTCTGGAGTAGGGACATCAAACAAGAAGCACTGATTTTTTTCACTTTTCATAAATTATGGAATATCTGAGTTAAGAGAGAAATGTTTTGAAGAAAACTAAATGACAGTCTTTTCTTCCACAAGAACCTAACATAATGACATTTAACAATGTGGAAGATATCTCAGAAGAAGAAACCAAATTGAAAAAACTGGATTGCCTCTGATATGAGGAGACCAGAGAAGGGTAAGTTTTGGGCATAGGAATGCAAATTTCCTTGTACACTTTGCCATTTTCTTCAAAATTTTAAAGCATGTTGATTTTTTTTTTCATGGATAAGCAATAGGGAGAACTAGATTTAAGTCTGGTCTGGTTATTCACCCACCCAAATAGGATTACTGAGTCCCTAGCACTGTAC
Organism: Castor canadensis; assembly: GCF_047511655.1. NCBI lineage: Eukaryota > Metazoa > Chordata > Mammalia > Rodentia > Castoridae > Castor > Castor canadensis. The sequence continues at coordinate 43,361,059 of NC_133389.1, read as the reverse complement.
ACCCGAAATTCCTGAAAAGATTTCTAGAACAAAATAATCTCCAAATATTCCGTCCAGCACACACTTTGACACCCAGGCTTTTTTGAGTATGCTTTCTGAACCAAGAAGCCTTAGTTCTTGACAAACTAGAGTACGACTATGTCCTTTTTCAGATGCAGGGGTTCGAAAGATTCAGGCTAAGCTAGACTCCTGCCCCTAGTCTCCTGGCAAGTGGATTCTGCAAAGCCTGAGGAATAATAAAGGCTCATGCTGACCTACAACCTTTAAGAGATTTCTCATACGTGTCTGGGATTTTCCAAAGCATCTACGATTTCCTAGAATTGTAGAACCACTTGGGTGTCAAGTTTCAAAATGTGTCCTGGACACAATTCTGAATGAGCAATAGAAGGAATAGCCATCCATGCCCAGAGCCGGGAGGGTGGAACGTTGTATGGTGACCTGGTGTGTCTCTTGGAGTAAAGAAAGGAGCATTAGTCATTCCTGATTCACATCGAAGTCCACACACCTAACAAACATTTTCATGGAAATGTTCAAAACCTCATCTGTCATACTTTCAAAAACTGAATATTCCTGTCTACTTAATTTTTAATACCTGTCCATTTAATTGTTAAAGCTGGTTCTTTTGGAAATTTGAATATAAATAAAATAGAAATAGAAGATTGTTAGAAGCAAATGGTGTGTGGCATTGCACTTTAACACAGGTCTCTGCTTTCCTGTGTCTGCTCACAGTTGCTATTTACAAAGCAAACTTCACCTCCTTAACATTTCTCTCTCAGAAAACCAGATCCACATTCTTCTCTTATCAGTGTCTGGTCCCTCACACTCAATTTAATGTTTAACTAAAGTAACTCACACTTGTTTCACTTATTTGACAGGCTTATAAAAAATAGATTTTCTTGTGAGTAGAGAATTAAAAGAAAACATTTATATCATCTGAACAAAAACTGAACTATGCACATGGAAAGGGAGAAGGGAGGGAAGTCTGTGTGTGCGCATGTCTGTCCACACGTGTTTTCTGCCTTTAGAAAGTATTAACACAAAGGATAACTGGCCAAATGAAACAGGGACAAGTCTTAAATAAATTTAATCAAGTCAAGTTTAAAGATTAGGTATATGCTGTGTACAAAACAAGATAATTTGCTTTTGTGCAATTAACAAAATGAATGCAGATCACTGTAGACACATTCGTTTTGAGTTTTCCATATTCTAGACAGTATACTAAAGATTTCATACTCTTTATCTCATTTAACTTCCACCAAAACTAAAATAGTCATCATTTTCCTAAATGTAAGTCAGTAGTCTCCATTTCCTTTTTGATCATCCCCTTAAGTGCAGAGATAAATTATTATAGATAAGTAAAAGTTCTTAAGTGCCTCAATTGCAAAGGAATAAACATGCCATGTAAGAGCGATGTGATGGAAAGCCCCAATTCTAGTAAAAGAGATTCCAGTAACTGGAATAAAACTCTAGCATAATCCAACCTAACAGTTTTGTTTTTGTATGTTGAGCAAGTATTGGCCTCCTGTCCCAGTCGTTTCCATGTGTGATTTTCATGTGAACATTACAGCAACTCCATAGAAAAATGCTTGCATTACTTCACAAAGATGCACACAGGGCTCAGAAAGTGAAATGAATCCCACTCAATATCATAGCCACTGCTGTCCCTGGACAATTAAGAAATGCCTACAAGTCGAAGAGATGCAGAGAGTTCACAGAAAGAAAAATCCAATTGGCCAGCCAAGCCTGAACTCCATTAATATAGAGAAATTCACACTCAAACCACAAATAATACAAAATTTTCATCCTTCAAAATGATAAATGTAAGGAATTCAAATGTTTCCAATGATAAAAAGTAAAAGGCATGCTTCTTAATTCCACTGCACAAAAAGATCCTTAGAAAGAGGTGTGGAGGGGGGGTTAGTGGTGTGGTAGAAATAAATGATTAACTTTAAGTAATTATTGTGTAATTTTAGTGGTTAAAATTAACTTATGTTCCTTATACAGATAAGAATAATCTAATATGCTAATATATTTTACATGGGTGCATTCTGGAAGAATATTACTTTCATGGAAACATAAACAGAAATGTTACTGTACAAAGAAAGACAGGTAAATAAATTATTTTTTAATTATTATCTGTCTATAATCTTAGTCTGAAGAACATAAGGACAGAGGAAATGTGACTTTATTCTCAGTTCTAAAATTTTTTAAATTCTTAGTTTTAAGTAGATTTATATTTGCAATGATCTATAGTCTTGAATGAACTTTAAAATAATAAGTAGTATTTCAACCCAATATTGAATGAAGATTATTTTCTGAATAAAAGCATACTTTTCTTGAGCACGTCTTATGGAATTAAATTTATACTATTAGCCACATAATTAAAACCTTTTTCATTTAATTCCTTTTAAACAGGCAAATTATTTAGTCTTTTCTCAAACCACTGTAATAGTGTATGTATTTTGCTAAGTCAGGCACAATATTAAAAACCTATAAAGTCAATATCATAACTTTATTAATAACTTTTTTCTTAGTGGAGAAACATAGCCTCTTTCAAATGCTTTATAAGATAGAATTTTTGAATATCAACAGTACTGCTCAACTTTCTCCTATCAGGTAAAGAAAAATATAATTTGAGTTTAGAGAATTTTTAATACCACTTATACAAAAATGTATTGCCCAGCACCATAGATACAAATTCTCATAAGGAAAATTTCCTGAAGGTGGCAGCACCCTAAGCAAATCATTCTGAGCCTTTGCAGCAAGCTGTTCATACTTACGAAGTAAAATTGCATTTGCAGGTGAAAGCAGATAGCAATGATACAAAATATTAGTAAGCATGAAAACAATGTCACAGTAGTTAATGTAATAATCTATGAGATTCCTAAAGTGTCATACATACTATGAATATATAAGTTAAATTCAATGCAAATATCTTTGTCAAGACCTTTGCTATCTGAAGATTTCTGTTGACTCCCTGATGATAATATGAGTTTTCTTAGTAATAAACATTAAGTCAGAATGTGGCAGGCATCCATTTCAATATTCTAGTTTCCCTCTGAAATATTTATTTAGAGGAAAATAATCTGACACCAATTCTTTCTATATATTTCTTAAAGTATGAGGAAAATAATGGTTATGAATATCGTGATTGATATTGAAACTAAGAATAGCCCCATTAATCAGGAAATAAACTCTAATGGAGTTTAAACTTACATCTTTTCATTCATCCCCAATCAACTGTAGCTAAATTCAATTCATCTAGCACAGTTAGTTTATTGTGGCCACAATGATCATTGCCATCCCAGATTAAAGTCTTCTGAAGGGAAATGTTAGCTTTAGGAACAATTAATACAGGCATTTCATTAGTAAGCATCATATTGTACCCAGATCTTTCCACTCGTCTCCAATCACGGTCCACCTAAATTCTCCCTTACTCACACACTCTCTGCAGAGGAAACCAGAATCTTCTCAGACACTGGAATCATTAAGTCCTTTACTGTGTCAACAGAGCTCCTCTAAACCCTAGCATTTTTTCCTGTAAGATGACACATGCTTCTCCATTTATCATAACTGATAGGTTGATTCCCATCCCTTGTTTGTTATTCCATCCCTAAAAATGCAGATAAACATCTAAATTCTAGATTGTTTGTAAGCAACCTCCTATCCAAATTTTACTGCTGAATCATTATCGTGTACTTATTGAATTAGTTTGCCATGTGAATAATGTTTACTAGAAGAATAATGAAGCCTTTTTGTCACAGTATCAGAGACATGGTGCTTCTTTACAAATGGTGACTTGGAAGCCAGCTAACCCACAGACAACCATGCAGTTCAGCAAAGAAAACATCCCCAGGAGGCAGCAGATGCAATCCTGGCATTATTTTTCTTTATACTTTTTCCACCAAGACCTTTCCTCTCTATCCATATCAAATATTGATGTCTTTTTCCTTTCCATTTCTTTGCTTCATTCTTCTGCATATCACTGTCCTTCCACTTCCTTTAATTTTCTTTGTTTTATTTTGGTTTTTTTTAACTTCTGTCCTTCTCTCTACAGTTTCTGACTCTGTGAGCACAGTAGATATCAGGGATTTTCCAAAGGTTGGCAAAAAGCACCAAGACTGGACTTGAAGCACAGAAAGAACAGTAGCCTTGACTGAGTCTGGATGGCTATAATTGTGGCTGGGTGGTATTTAGAGTCACAATTTACCCACATGACCACTGAAAGAAACAGAGCATGGAGACAGAAAAGTTCTACGCAGTGTTCTTGTGACTTAAACCACCAGATTTCCAACATACTCATCCATTATCTCATTGTTTTTTCATTAGAGACTAGAAACCAAATTTGTCCTAAATTTTTCTGCTAATATTATAGATAGACAAAGTACTACAACCATGTAAACATATTACAGATCAGAGGAAGGAATGCAGGGAGAAAAACTGGACTGCTCTAGTCTAAATTTTGCTAAATAGGGCTTGAAGAAGAGAATATTTGAGAAAAAGGAGAGAGCTGTTTGAAACTGGTTGGGAATCTCTGAAGCATGAGTAGGAGAAGACAGAGAAGTACAAAAAACAGAAAACTGGCATGATTGACAATAGTATAGAGAACTTGAAAGAAATAAGAAAAAAATGGTAAGAGGTAAAATACAAGAAACAATGGAAGAATTCATGTAAGTAATTAATAATTGCCTCAGGAAAATTAAAGGATTTGAGAAAGAAAAAAAGGTATTTGGGATTATAATACTGGTAGTGTCAGATTGAAAACAATAGCAAGAGAGAAATGATCTGAAGTTCAGGAAAAAAAATCTTAATGGTTGAAGAAGTAAGGAAGACGCTAAATTTGGAAAGTAACATGGAAAAAAAAGCAGGAAGATTTTGCAGTGAATGGAAGGGAGGGCTAGCCTGAGACTATCTGCTAAGTGAAGAAAATTCGGACACCAGAGACAGACAAAGGAAATAATGGTGACTGGTGAGTGACGAGCCAGGACTCTGCCATGACCAAAGGAAAGGAAAATACTATTTGCAGCCAGCAACCTGATTTTCACAGTAAGTCTGAAAGGGTAACAAATATGAACTCAATTATCCAATTCTTTTAAACTCTTCCCAGTCTCATGGGGTGTGATAATAAGTGAATCGTGTGCAGCGTTAAGCTCATTTCTGGTGCTCAACTAAATTAAAGTTAGCAGGCAGGAGTTTGGGTGTATTATTCAATATTTGGTCACCTGAAAATTTTGGGGTTTGCATTTGGGATGCATTTACTTGTTTCATGTTTCTTAATAAAAGTACTCATGCAGTTCTTTGGCTAAATGAACAGAGAAAGAAGGGATCGGGCAGATGAGAACAAAAGGATGTAATGTAAACTCACTGGGAGTTTTCCACAACTAGTGGATAATAGTCCACGTTAAGTTTATCTTATGCAGTCTAGCATGCTTGACCTCTTTGAATATATATACCTGTGGCATCAAAGGAATCCATCTACATGAAGAGGCCAAGTCCAGCAGGAGACAGCCCAGTGCTTCTGCTGGGTCTAGAGACTAGGAAAGGGCTACTTTTTTGTCTTCACCCTCTAGGAAAGCCCCCTTAGAATTATTCTTCTAATGCAGGTTACTGTAAATGCATATGTCCAGACACAGAAAAGCAAAGACTCCTTTGCTTAGAGACATTGCAGTATGTTTTGCTGACCTGCCTCCTTTAAGCAATTCAAAAGTGATCCAAAAAGTTCTTTTTTGGCAGTACTGGAGTTTGAACTCAGGGCTTTGCACTTACCAGGCAGGCACTCTACTACTTGAGCCACACCTCCAGTCCACAAAAAGTTTTTTTATAAAAGCAAATTTTTAAGGTCTTTCCAGACTCCTGGGGGAAAGTTTAATTACTTTGAAATTAATATATAACATAAATATGGAATAATGTGCTCTTGAATGCTTTTGGTTGTTGAATGTTCACCAGGTAACTCTACACCTTCATAACCAGCTCCTTGATCACAAGGCAGAATATTACCAAATGGCCCTCCATCACTAATTCTTTAATTCTAACAGCATAGTTTTGCCTCTTTTTTTGGCTCTAGTTTGTTTACTTAAGTAAATGAACTAATGGTCTATGGTTTCTGGCTCCTTCCTGTCCATATTATGCTTGTAAGGTTCATCAAAATATTTGGTGGTTGCTTTGGACTTGTTATTGTCATTGCTGTATAGTATTCCATTATCTAAATATGGCACAATGTATTACCCATTCTACTATTGATGGATTTATGATGGATTTAATTTCTAGCTTAGGGATATTTTGAATATCATGTCTATGACACTCTTAGATGTGTCTTTCAGTGCATATACCCACTCATTTCTCATAGGTATGCATCAAGAAGGTGGAATTGTTCCTGTGATTTAGTGAATATTGCCTGTTACGGTTTTTATGTGTTCCCCCCACAAAAATTTGTTAGAAACTTGATTCCCAATGAAGCAGTACTGAGAAGTGGAACCTTTAGAAGGTGATAAGGCCATGAAGGAATGGTTAAGGCCATTATCATAGGACTGAGTTTGTTATTGTGGGAATGGATTTCTTATAAAAGAACCCCCTCTAGGGGGTTCTTTCTCCCGCCCCTCTAGGCTTCTGTTGCCCTTCCACCTTCTGCCATGGGATGACACAACACGAAGGTTCATGCCAGATGGAGGCCCTTGGATCTTGGACTTAGCAGCCTCCAGCCCTGTGAGAAACAAATCTCTGTTCTTTACACATTAACCGGTCTGGGGTAGTCTGTGATCGCAGCATAAAACATAATGCTCCTTTCAAGTGAGTGAGTGTTTGATGGCTATTTCATACGTTTCAGGTGAGAAGAATGAAACTGAGGTAATTTAAATGATGAATCATTTGCTTGACACAAGAGCAGAGGTCTGTATTTCAAGCCAACAATGATTTCTAATGGGTTTGGCAGTCTCTAATTAAAACTTTCAAAAAGAAATTTTACTTTATCTACCAAACTTTGAATATGAAAGTTTTCCACCAAAGATTATTTTAAAGCACTATAAAGTCATCCTGGAAGTCTACAACATTACTTTGCATAGTTAAAGGGAACAAATTTCTGAAAATAAATTTCCGGTAAACTTTTCTCAAGAAGACAAAATCTCACAAGTTTTTGTTTGTAATATCTACACAGAAAATATTTTTAAGATCAAGGGAAGTAAGACTGAGAATTACAGGTAGGAACACTAGGAAATGATTACACTTGTGAAATAAATGACAATTGTTGGATTAGACCTCCCCTCTCCCTTTGCCAAAGCTATTAGTAGTTGTACCAATAAGGTGATGGATAGGACTTGACCATCACAAAACTGCATGGTCACACAATTACCTGTAACAATTTGTGTAGGTTCCAGCTTTGAATCAAGTATTGTATAAAAGAAAGTTATTACACACTACAGTGTTTCTATAGAAATCCCTGACTACACAAAAGTTGGAGTTAAAGGTTCTATCTTCAAATAAATGTTGTTTTTGTTGTTTTTAATTTTTCAAAGAAAACTTCCTCATCTGGTCACTCATTTGACTTTGTAGTCCAAATTAAAAACTGAAACAAGTATTTTTTAAAAACCAAAGGACTATCAATACTCTAAGTATTGAACAGATCGGATTTTCTAAAATGGTATCTATCTGTGCTTTCACAAAGCCAAGTCTGTGTGACAGAAATTATAACATAGCTATTTTTCTCTTTCTTTTAAAGTAATGATTATTTTTGAAACTAAAGGAATTATCCAATTACATTTCCTGTGAATAGTATGTTCTCTGAGTTCTTGGCTGTTTAGTTGATTTGATTTAGTTGTCTCCTCTCCTGATCACTTGCTTATCCACTCCCAAGTCTATGCTTTAAGCAATTTCAGATTCATAAATCTCGGCTTATTCATGGGAACCAACTGATTCAGAATGAATCTTTTCTAATTGTTTGCATGCACTTGGGTGTTCACTCTGGCTCCTCGCCAAGCTTCCAGCCAGCAGGGAAAATTATCTGTCAACGCCCAGCTAAAAACAGAGTCAAAGAATAATTCCTTTGGTGAGTAGCGTCACTGATTAAGCAGTTTTAGCTTAGAGTGTGTTTTTTAAAATAAAAAGCTGTTTGTTGGTTAAGTCAACAAAGCAGTTTTCAAGTAGAGGAATATTAAATCCACTTGTGGGATTTTTTTTCCTTAAAAATAACATCTTTATTGAGATTTACAATGTTTATTACGAAGGTTTTCAAATCCATATTAACAGTATCTCCTATACGAAAGTTTTCTTTTAAAGCAAATTGTAATTCTTTTCTCAGTCCATTTGTATCTTTCATCTTTAACCTTCCAAAAATAACATGTTCTTCTTTTGATATTATCATCTTTCAGGCTGTTTTTGACTTAACTCTGTCTTCTCAGAAGATAAATATCAGTGCTCTGGTTTAAGAAAAAAAAATCCTGACCATATTATGACACAGAAATTCTTGCATAGTTTGCTGCCCTTCTGAATATGGAAGTCAAGGATTTTGGGTTTAGAAGTCTGAGAGAGCCTCCAGAGAGGCTGAGCCTGTACTTCCCACACGGGACCCTTTGCAGAGACATAGGTTGGGTGTTCATAAAAAATGAAAGGGAAAAACGCTCATGGGCTGAGCTAACATTCTAAGTGGGGGGCTTTTCATAGAAAAATGAGGACACATTGAGATGTTTTAAAGCCTCCAGTTCGTCTTTAAACCTGCCTCTAGGAAGTCCCACCACCACTTTCCAAGGTGATGAATCAGACAATGCACTCATCAGAGGAGTGGTTTCTGCCCTGACAATGACAAAACTTGAGGGCTCATAAACACATTTAAAAATAGTGCTGATGACAGACTGGGTGGGCTTTCAGCATGTAGCTTGTGAGAGAACAATTTTAGTGGCAGGGTTTTAAAATGAATGCTACTCAGAGTTAAATGTGTAGTTATAAGAACACAAACAAAAATTCAAAAGCATCCTGACTTACACAGGCCATATTTATTTTCAGTCCTGAAAATGAATGACTCTTTTTGTGTCATGGTAATTCTGAACTCAGCTAAAACATACAAATGCCAAATAACTATGTGATTTGTATTCCTTCACTGTTTAGAGGAGGTGCACAATCCTGCTACAACCAGAAGTTTGGAAAAATAACAAACTTATCTGACCCCTTATTTTCTCAAAATCCCCCACATTTTGTAGCTTTAGTCAGTGAAGAAGACTGGGTCTCTTTAATCTCCATTAGACTATGCCAAGATCTCAATCAAACTAGGTAGTTTTCTGTTTTATTTCTCACAGAACACAGCAAGTGCAAGCTTGCATTTCACCAGGTCTCACATACCACGCCCTTTTGATGAAGCGAATCTCAGGGATGTTTTTAAAATAGCAGAGTAAATCTTTCCATTTTCCTTAACCACATTCTCTCTCCTCATATTTCTACTGCTTGAGTCATACCTCTAACCCAAAAAAGCAAACTCTTTCCTAAAAGGAGAGATGCATAAGCATTCTATTGTAATACCCCTAATTCAAAGCTACAGAAAGGGAGCCTCGCAATTGCATTTTGCAATATGCAGTAAGCTGTGCATCGAAATTGCTGTGTTCATTTCTCTTTTTTATTTCTCTATACAATTATCCTCTGTTCAGAAAACAATCCACAAGCATTTAAAAAAAGCACTCTCCATGTATTTGCTCTCCAGAATTGGTCTCTTCCTTCTTTGAACACATTAAATTACAACATGAAGACGGACACTGGTGACTCACACCTGTAATCCTTGCTACTCAGGAGTATTGTGGTTTGAGGCTAGCCCAGTCAAAAAGTTCATGAGGACCTATCTCCACCAATAAACTGGGCATGGTGGTGTGTGCCTGTCATCCAAGCTACTGTAGGAAGCCTAAAATAGAGGGGTAGCAGTCCAGGCCAGCTTAGGGGAAAGTGTGACCCTATGTCAAAAACCAGACCATAGGGCTGGTGGAATGACTCAAGTGGTAGAGCACCTGCCTAGCAAATGCGAAACCCTGAGTTCAAATCCCAATACCACACACACACACACACACACACACACACACAAATTATAACATGAAAGACTATGAAAAATGAGTAAACCCCACATCTTTCTTGTAAAAGTGTGTGTGTGTGTGTGTGTGTGTGTGTGTACAAGAGGGGCCATATATGTGAGCCATCAACTATAATTTAAGTCAGGATGAGGACCACCATAGAGGTATTTTACATGTGTTCCTTCTGATCATAAGAAGATACTCCAAATGAGTTTGAGTGGAGGCAGCATCTGCGCAAGGGGTGGGAGCTGGTGGCACTGTGACAGGCAGAGCACAGGTCCTTCTTTGCTGGAAGCAGCACAGTAATCCAAGGCAGGAGATGGTGGGCATCCTGAGTGAGGGGCTGAGTAGCCTCAGTAGTTGACTTAGTGCATTTCTGCTTGTCTTTGTCTTGGGGGAACTGAATGTCTCCAAAGGTGACTTTAAATGACCAATATAGGATGGTCACGTTAATGCATAGTAATATAGATATAGTCCTGAATGACTTAGGGAATGGTGGCCAGTTTAGGGTTGTGATGTGTAGTTCATGAGGCCTGGGGCTATTCCCTGTTAACTCTTGTTTTACAACTCCTTGGCCTGACTGGGTGTTTGAACACTGTCACAGCTCCTTTTGTGTAGAAGCAAGTCTCCACAGCAGGCAGTGAAGGCCCTACAGCTCTGTCTCCAGCATCACTTCCCAGTCTGACCTTTCACCCACCTGATCTTCCTGTTCTCAAGTGCACCCTGAGCTCTCAAATTCTAGCTTTTGTTGACATTATGGCTGTTAACTTGTTTTACCTCTCAAAAGTGCATTTCTCACATTGGGATGAGAGGAGTCATTTTAAGATGAAAATCAAATTACATTCCTTTTTTGTTTACAACCCAGCAATATTTATCAGATTTAGCATGAAACCAAATTCCTTATGATGGTTTTATGAAGGACTCACATTATCCATTACTCTCCTCTCTTTAGTTTTATGACATTATCTTCTTTCCCACTACTTGATTTAAGGAATTTGTGATTTAAGATGTTTGCATTGGACATTCCCTCCAGCAGAGACATTCATTCTTCTTGGATAACGCTTTTTCTTCTTCAAAGTTTGTGCTCAAAAATCACATGCTCAAGAAGCACATCCTGGTCACTCTGTTTCACCATGGCAAGTTCTCACTTTCAAATTCTTCTCCTTCACTCTAATTCTTTCCCATAGCACCTAACACTTTTTTATACATCATATAATTTAATTGTTTTATTGTTCTTGTCTGTCCCCTTCCACTAGACTCCAACTCCCAATAATTTAGGGAAGTTGGACAATTTTGTTTACCTCTCAAACACCTGAAATGATACCTAGCAGATGCTGAAAACTGATAAATGTTTGATGAATGAGTAGACACAAAAATACTAATCCCCTCTTCCTGCTGTCATTTCCTAAACTGAATAAACACTGTTGTTGCTTTAAATCTACCTTCCAACATGAATGATATTTTAAATTATTCTTTTCTGTATTTTCTCCATATTCTTAGAATTTATTGCATGTTTTACATTCAAATAGACCTGGGAAACTTTAACAGTTTATACAGTCTGAGAGTAGAGTTGTATTGGCATTGAGAATCTCCAACTGTTCTTCCATATTTATAATGCAATTGCTACTTGATTTCTGATTCTATTCCAGAATTTAAAAATAATTTATCTTCTTCTTTTAGAAGAAGAAACAATAAATGTGAGTTCTTTCTTCAGTGACAAATAAGTCTGGCTTCTGATACTCACATGATAGGAATGACAGGTCCCCTGTCCACTGGTGTGACATCTCCTTGACTTCCCTGTAAACTTTAAGGCTGCACTATGAAGCCATGAGTTCTTACACACTATGAAACCCTACCTGGCTTCATGTGCCATTCTACATTCTTCGAATCTGTAATTCAAAAAAGATGAGTAATTTTTTTCTTTCTCTCGTAGGCAACACTTGTATTACTCTGGAAGACTTACGAAGATCTTATGTTGCTATTTGAAGGTATTTATAACCTGTACATGCCAAGGAAACAGGAGTGTCCAAATTTTTTGAGCTAATAACAGGCAAGAAAATTCACCCTTGGGTCTAGCATGATTTTTACATTGGTACCACATAAATATTGTTATCTATCAACATTTTCTAAAAAATGCTTTTTCTGTTTGGTGAGAAAGCAGACAGAGGAGTAACAAAGTGACATCTTTTGTCCTTAGTTTTTATTGTTATTGTTCTTCTTTTTATGTGTTATTTTAGAATATAATGCCATAACAGTAGAATTTGAAAAATTTCTACTTGGTCAAAGGTACACTAATTTTTCCTGCCAAAATTTTACAAGAAATCTCAGCACCAGCAGCAGGAATATAACTTGTGTTATAGTCAACTAGCTCTGTTCAAATCAGAGCCTGGAATATATAGGTCATGTTGGAATCAACAAGTGTTTATAGTCAATAACCATTTGATTTTATGCCATTTGCACTACTTCATTCACTCAACAAATATTTATTATCTATTTTAGACCTAATCTCATGGGGATGTTGCAGATAAAGAAGTTTATAAGGAACACAGGCTTTCTGTTCCTATAGAACATATTTGGTCTCTGCAATGTTCACCTCTTAGGTTAAACCTAATAGTGCTATGAAGAGTTTGAGACAGCTTATATAAAGTACTGAGATGATGTCGAGTGATTAGGCAGTAATTCAGTTTCTGGAGTGAATGGCATTCCCATGCCCAACATAGTGAGCCTAACAGTAATTACAAAATGCATTTCTACTCTAACGTTCACACTATTCATTTGTTATTGATTGTTGTTGATGAAGTGATAGATTTTATGAATCTATTTAAACATTTTTAACAAGTGTCTGACTACACATCACCTCTTGGGGGTAATTTCCTTCTGAAATATTCTATTGGATAATGGATAGAGAGTACTTGAAAGAGAGTAAGCTGAATGCTAACTCAGATCTGGGGGAGAAGGTAAGTCAGTTATTTCACCTCTCTAGGTCTGCTTTCATATGAGAAATAAGAGGATATGACTTGATCTAATGACTCTAAACTTCCTTTACAGTTACAAGATTTGTGGTTCTACTTCATTTGTTCAAAACTTGTATCTTTAGTGGAACAGTATCTACATTCATATGCAATGTTCGTACATATATTTTATAACCATATGGAGTTAACATATATGCTTACATTTTACCACTTCTAAGTAAATGAACGAAGTTCTATAGTGTTCTTCATTTTGATTTTGTCTTCTTTTCTTCCAATCCATTTATCCATATGCATAAATATGAGTGTGTGGGAGTGAGTGTTGATTCAATGGAAGTGTTTTAAGGGAAATTAGTGCGGGAAAAGAAAAAATGGTGAAAGCATACTGCTTATCCCCCTCCCAGCCCCCCAGCCCCCCAGCCAAGCTGTGATCACCCAAAAATTTCCATGTCTTCACATTTTGGTTGTCAGTCTATAGACTATCAGATTCTTTACTCTAATTTCCATTTTCAGTTCTTAAACCTACTGGCAGAAAATTTCAGCTATGACACAACTCAAATCAGCATAAATATACCTTCAATTAGCTTACACTGAATTTATTGGCTCATAATAATTAAAAAATATTTGGGAGTTGATTTGGCTTTGATCCAGAAACTTCATTTTCATTGTTAGTACTTCGTCAATCTCTCTCTCCTCCCTTCTTTGCTCTCATTTCTCCCCTTCTCTTACCCCCCACGTATACACACATCTCTAAGTCTTTTTTGCACCCTTGCTGCTAGCACTGTTTTCAGATAGACACTCTCCTTATACTCCCAACATTGAACCAGGGAGCAGCTCAGCCCACCCAAAACACATGTACAATTAACACAGAACTAGCAGTTCTCCTTAGAAGATCCTAGAAAGAAAATATATTATTCAATACTCTAAATCCCTACAGCATTTAATCATAATCCTGTTATAGATACATTTGATCAGGATCAAAGTGAAATGCTAACTGAAGACAGTCATGTGCTACTTTCCAAAATGATAAATATATTAGTTTAGAAAAGAATATATAATCTTCAGTTAGGTATTGGACCAAGAATCTATTTCCAATAGGCTTCTCCTTGAGGGCTTGGTATTATACAGCAGAGAAGAAATCTCATTCTTTTTAAAGTCATTTCCATTTGAAATGAAATGTCTAATTAGATACCCTTGTCAAATAATCTCAATTACAAAATGAAATGTTATAAAAATAAACAGTAATAACATAAAACAAACTTAGGCAAGAATTAGAGCATACACATATTTGCTTTGCTTCTTATATTTCCTCTTTCAATCAGTCAAACAGATAATGAATATTCAGGAGCCCTTACTATGCGCTCTTACCTGTCCTTTTGCTAGGCACTAGGAAGCATATATGAGTAGGACACAGTGCAGGGTTGGGGTGTGTCTTAGAAGTGCTGCTTACCTAGGATGGGCAAGATCCTAGGATTGATCTCCCGAACTGGAAAAAAAAAAAAGAGTACAGATTCAGTCCAGTATAGAAGAAGACAGATGAGCATATAATTACATACCAGAATGTGCTACTTATAATAGACATGGACCCTGGTCCACTAGTTCTTGCCAGGAAAAACTGCAGAGAAGATACTATCTGAGATGTATAATAAAGAAGAAACAAAAATTTTTCAGGATGAAAAAGTGATGGGAACTGAGTGAGAGACATTCCAAGAAACCAAAAGCTAATGAGCAAAAGGGCTTAGTCTTCAGAGCCAACAATGAGTAGCTCAGTGGAGCACATACTGGAAGCTGGAATTGATGAGGCTGGGAGATAAAGTTTTGATAAGATTCTGAACATTTTAGATACCATGTCAAGAACATTTTTTTGCAGTCTTGGGGATTGAACCCAGGCAAGCACTCTACCACGAGCTATATCCTCATCCCCTTTTCACTTTATTTTGAGATAGGATTTTGCTAAGTTGTCCACTTGGCCTCAAATTCATGATACTTCTTCCTCAGCCTCCGGAGTAGATAAAATTACAGGCATGCACCACCATGCCCAGCAACGATATTCTTTTCCTTAGTAATCTTCCCCTCCCCGTACTTCATAGAAATGCAGCCTCATATAAACATGTGTACAGAGCCTGCACAGGCAGCTCTTTGGGCACCATACTAATGATTAAGATTCACAGCCATGACAGTGTATTTTGCTCAAGATGAAGAGGACAACACAAAAAAGATCTTTCCATGTTTGGCCTCCAACCCTGGTTCTGGATACCATAGGGATCCTCTGACTGTTTGCGTAAATGAGAGTTATCTTTCTAGCTGCTCCTCAGGAGAGACGTGGTATTTTTTGACCCACAGAACACATTTGAATCTCATTCACCTTCTTTACAGCTTTAAATAACTGATCAAATAGAGTAAATGCTCTGAGCATCCCTGCACATAAACTTTCGCATGTTTGTTTGGCTTCTATTTCCGAGTTGTTATTGAGGAACCCCTTGCCCTCATGAAATTTATTATGTGCTCCAAATTTATCACACAATGCCACTGTGTCTAAGAACACATAGGGTGTCTCCTGCATGTCCCTCAAGAACCCACCATTTTCTTCCTCTCCTTTCAGGCCCTCTCTGGTAATAATTTTTCCTGTGCTTATGGGTGAGCTATTTTTTTGCATTCTGTATTTGGAATCCCCCAAGTACAGAAACTACAAGGGGTTCTGCAAATAGTTATTCGACTTTTCTTCCAATTGGAAATTATGAATTATGGTTGTCAAGAATCAATGTTTATAGGTTTTAGTGAAACTACCATTTCAGTTTTTCATGCGGTGCCTCCTTTTTCACTAGAAATTTGGTGTGCATTAAAGTCAAGAAGCAAATATATATGATGGTCAACATGGTATATTCATGATTGGCTCTTCATCTGTCACAAACAATTTTTGTTTCCTGGGCCAAATTTTCCTGACTTCTTTCCCAGGTAGTTCTCTCCTAGGTAATTCATCAATCTCCCACATATACCTCATCTGCTGGTAGACTTCTGCCATACACACTGAACCCAGAGTCACACAGTTTAATTATAGAAGGGGAGCTTTTCCTACACTTAAGATTCCTGCTTCCTGCATTTTAGAGATCACAAAAGAAAGAATACATTTTATGTAGTGATTTATTCATTTTAATTACTGAATAGCAAAAAAACTTTCTATGAAAAAAAAATCTTTAGAAGCTCTAAAATGAAAGAATTTCTACCGTTTTATTTATTTCCCCCTAACAACCTTTGAAGCATTTTTTATAATCAAATGAAGTCATTTATAAAGGTTAACCAATCAGTATGTGGTCGTGAAGCAGGATCATCCTAAGGATAGAGATGGGCAGCCACTGGGCCCAAGAGAAAGCCTTGGCTCTGGAGAACAACTTCAGAACTGTGTGCCGTATGCCAGCAGAGCTCTTCCTGGTCCACCCATGCCTGAGATTTAGGTAGACAGTGGTCCAGAAGTCTTCACTTTTGAAAGATATTATAATGCATTGTTAATCTGATAGCCCTCTGTAATAAAAGATGACTGCATCTGGTATCCATTTTTTCCCAGAAGGAGGAGTATTGTCTGGAGAAGGGCAACGCTGCATGTGGCATCTGGACAGATCTGCTCATCAACAAACGAAATCCTCCAGGAAATCTAGACATGCTTGGGGGAAGTGGAGAGGGTGTTTGCAGTGATCTGGAATATTAGCAGATGGGATCCCTGTCTGATAAAAAAGCCATTATACTTAAAAGGATCAGAACTATTTAGCCACCACTTTCTTCACAAAATGTCTTTTGCTTCTCTAGTTTTTCAGTTCAAGTAGATAACTTATCCCTTTGGGCTCTTTTCTTCGGGAGTTTAATATCTTAGAGAAGTCACACTGAAAATCACGCCATTAGCCTCTGGGCTTCTTCAGTTCATTATGAACACTACAATTAAACACAGCTCAGAAACCAAATTTTGGATTTTACTATTGCAGCCACATCTTTTTTGCTCTTAAACACTAGATCCAGCATAAATGGTGAGCATCATTCTGACTGCCATTGTTCAATTTAGTTCTTAATTGGCTGTAGTAGCACTGTCTAACACACCATCTTGAGTCATAAGGAACCTGATGTAACCAAATTATTATTCAATTGATGCCAACCCTTTTTTAGTCCTTCACCCTCTAACCTTATTCATCATTTCTCCATCCCCTATTTATCCCTTTATCTTTTCTCTACTGTGTTTTCGACTCCTAAGGACTAAATCCCATGCCATGCAAGTTTTAGCATACTTTGACATGTTTTTCTCCCTTCTCTCTACCTTCATCAAATTCCCTCAAGGACCAAACATGCCTAATCTCAGCAAAGCCTCCCCAGCCCTCAGTAAAGCCCAAGCCCAGCCCAGAGTCTGAGCACAGGTTGCTACTTGTTCTGGGACGTCTCCAACCCCACCCTGTTGTACTCTCCACCCACAGCCTCTCCCCACTAGCCCAGTCTACAGCCTGAGGTGATTGCCTGTTCTCCCAAGCTAGTTATACCATTATCTTCACTCCCCACCCCTGGAGCCAGTTTTACTGCTCATTGTTCACTAGAGGAGGGGACCTGAGGCAGCACTCAATAACTCTCAGGAGGCTCTTAGAAGAGGAACCAGATGCTTTAGGACAGTCATCTTCAATCTTTTTAAAAAGAAAAATATAATCTAATAGGGATTGGATTATACACTGAAAAAGATATAAATTAATTTAACATACCAGATGGGAAAATGAATATATCAACTATTTCACACCCCAAATTAACTTACATTAATTCAGCCACACATTTAACAAACAACAGAAATTAAAATTGTATATGTGCACCTTTTATTATGTACATTTCCTACATTAAAGTAGTAGTAGCTAACATTTATTCAGCATTTGCTTTGTGCCTTGGTACATATATTAAATCACATACTTCCCCTAAATATGAGGTAAACACTGGTATAAGCCCTATTTACCAATAAAAACATGGGCACACAGAGGTTCAGCAACATTCCCATGGTCACATATGTAAGAAGCAATTGGACCAGGATTTGGACTCAGGCAAACACACTCAACTATGGCCCTGCCCCTAAATCAGATTGTATAACTTTATAAAATTACTTAAGGTTACCTGCACGGAATGTGGTATATTGCTATTTATGGGTAATTTAAGAGCTTTCTTAGGTTTTTATGATCAAAGTGATTCTGGTTGCTTCACTTACTTCAGGAATTTATTCCCTTACTTTTAAAATAAAATTCACAAGAAACATATTTGACAGGCACTTTTTTTTTTCAAATTTTGAAACGATGTAAGCCATCTTAATGCAAGGAATTGCTATTAACAATTATTATTTCCTGTTAAATATAAAACATACTATTAATAAATTACTTGTCAAGATTTCAGGACAGATTGATATTATAAATAGCATACAAAAGACTTTAAACAAATTTTCCAGTTATCTTTCTATTATCCTTTTGAACAAAAAGGGAAAAGCATGCATATGTTAATGTCAAATAGCAATAAAACAAATTTGTTCAAAATGATAACTCCATGCCAGTGTTTAGGCAATCTTAAAATCAGGAGTATAGACAAACTTAATTAAAGACCATTTTCTTTTCATAAGAGGAAAAACAATAAAGCTTGGGTCCCATATTTCAATTATTGGTCAATATTTTATTTATTGACTGCAATTTCCTTTCTTTGTATAATTGTGAAAATAATGGAAGTCTTCTGATTCATTTTAGGAATGCGCGCTCAGCATCGTTATCATTCTAATTATCATGTTGTAGTAATTTCAGTCTTTGTATCCAAATTGTAATTTTTCCAGCAAAAAAAGCGATACATTTACGAATCTTAAATTGAGTGATTAGGCCAATGCAGAATAAAGTATGAAAGGAGTCAGCAGGCTTAAGTTAACTTTGGATTCGTTCTTTTTGCCACCTAAGGTCCCCCTGTGCCTTTTGCAAAGTGGTAGGGCTAGTTAAAAACAATGGCTGTTCCCAAACCCAAGATTTGATTCCTCTGGAAATACATGGAATACATACTTCATGATGATCACTGGGTCTATAAAAGTTACAATTCATGATAATATGTGATATAAAAGTTCAGCAGACAAAAAATGCATCAGGGAATTAGACATTATATTGAAAACAAACTGTGCAACTTTTCTTAGCATAATTCTTCCAAAGTTCTCTTTCTCTTAAATTTAGAAAAAAATGTACTTATTTTGAAAATATTATTTCCTAGAATAACAAACTGTTGAAGCAGGAGCAACCTCATTTCATTAAACATAACATTTACATTTTGTAGAAAAGAACTCAGACCCATCTATATGGCCACTGTCTGTATGGTATAATTTATTCTAAAATGAATGATGGTAAGGTTTTTTATAATTTTTATTTTTGGTGGTATTGGGGTTTGAACTTAGGGCCTCACACTAGTTAGGCAGGCACTCTACCACTTCAGACACTCCACCAGCCCGGTAGTAAGGTTTTATAACAATTAATCACAGTGTCCTTGAATATTGCCAAGGAAAACTCATCCTTAATGTCACAAACAGTATGGGAATTTAACATTTTTAGTTCATTTTCTTAATGTTTCTATGTGTTTAAAGTATTTGAAATGTTTTATCTTCCAAACTAAGTTCCATGTGAGTAACATAAGTTGGTAGACAGAAATAATAAGTATAGTATAAAGTTATGTTAACAGGACACACCTACTCAAAGAAACAAAACAAGCTGAACAAGTTCTTGCTGGGAACATCCATTAACTAGACCTACTAATTTAGCAAAATGATAGTAGTACTGATAAAAAGCAATTGCAGTAGCTAACAGCATAATAGGATAGCGATGGACATAGAAGAGTAGGAAATCCTTGCTGAATTGCATAAGTTTTATTCCCGTTCAACATGTACATACATCTCATGCTCAGTGCAAGGCGGCATTTATGCTTATGGTTCTATCTGGGAGTCACCTCTAAAGGAAAAAACATGTAACTAGGCAGTAAAAGAAAGTCCATTCAGTTTCTAATAGTGTCTCTAATTTCAAAATCATTTTGAAATGAAGGTCTTAATGTTTTAATCAAATATTCATCCCTAACTTGGCAACCATATATCATCACTTCATCTCAAAACTTCATCTCAATAGAGCTTTCAGGTGGGGTTCTGGAAAACTATCATGCATTACCCTCACAGTTCAGTAGCTGCTCAATTTTCAGGAAAGTCACCACTTAGCTAGATTCCGCAAATACCATCTTGATGTGTTAATTACCCCTAAAAAGAAGGAGGCCCTTAAGTTAGGTGGGGTAAATGTATTAGACTGTCACAATCTACTAATTTCTTCATTGTAGCCTGTCAAAATCTACTAATTCCTTCATTGTTATCAAGTATTAACTGCTTCTAGACATGAAGCAGACCACTAAAGCATTCACTGCTTTGGCAAGTTTTGATAATCTTTAGTTTTAAGGTGTCACGACTTCCTGAAATTCAAGGACAGTTAAATAAACTATTTGCAACATCCTTTAAAAATGTTTCAAAAGATGATTGATTGAATTCCTAATGAGTTCAAAAGAAGTAAATGTTTCATATAAAATCATAGTAGTTTAGAAGCTGAGGAGGTTTTAACTGTTTCTATTAAATCTAAAAATATTTTGATCTTCTACCTCTGTTGCAGTAAAATGTATATGACAAATATACCAGAATTTCCTATTTCATTACATTTTAATTTTCAGAACCTGCATTCCTTTATTCTGAATATAAAACAATACTATTAAGAATTATTTCAATACATTTATTGGCTTTTGAACTTTGTAAAGTTCTAATAACTGTTTAATAATTTCCCATTAAATATGTGATATAAAGTAATTTAAATATGGTCAAAGAGAAGATAAGTTCCTTTCTAATATTTGGAACTAAAAAGACATTTTTGTGGCATCCATTTTTTTCCTGCATTCTTACTTGATCATATTATCTATCAGGATCAATAAAATTTCATTTGGAACATTAACGATTTTTGTAAAAACTATGAGTAGAGTAATTCATTGACTAGAAATTAATTTATCCATATATATTGCTAAATGGTTAATCTTACAAATATTTATCAAGTTTTTCTATAATATTCTGTATGAGATACAGCATCTAAAAGTTTTTTATTAGAATATATTACTATTAATATCTATCAAGAAAATACTCAATGTCTGAAGTTGTAATTAATCTATTTAATCTGTATTTTATTAATTTTACCATATTTTACAAATAGGACACTCTTCATAAATATATGAAAGTATTACTCAAGTATTTACTCCAACTAATGAATGGAGGATATGTAAATTTGGATCTATCAATTATTTCATCAAAAATGATGGATAAATGTAAGATATCAGAAGCTTCTTACAATAATTTCTGCCCATCAAATTTCTAGCTTAAAGATCGGGCTCCTTCATGAACCAAATTGGGCTATAATACATATAAACATGGAAATAGCACAGAGGAACTCCCTGCATAGCTATCTTAAACAACCAAAAATGTCAGTTTTTTCTTCTCCTTTTCTTATACAAAATTAGAGAACAGGAGGGTGAAACAGGTCTTGCCTGCAGGGGTTAGTACCAGTGGAAAGGGGAAGAGTTGGGGAAATGGTGAGGGAGGGTGAATATGGTGCAAATACTGTGTACACATGTATATAAATGGAAAAATGATATCTGTTGAAACTATTCCAGGAAAAAGGGGAGGAAGGGATGAAGGAGAATGGTGGAGTGGGTGAATTCAAGTATGATATGTTTGATATATTGTAAGAACTTTTGTAAATACCACAATGCACCCCTACCCAACACAACAGTAAAATAGATAAATTTTAAAAACTCACAAAAGAAATTGGGCTCTTTTGGCCTATGGGAAATAAATAATACTAATATGAATACAAAATAATGTTTGCATTTTTTCATTGAGCTCTCTAGGCTATGACCTCTTTATGGGTATCTTGAATCCCAAACACCTAGAATTGCATGTGATCTTAATGAGACTTAATCCATGCTTATTGTCTGAATAAATAAATTATCACAGCTCACTAATAGGCAGGATTCCATAAGTTTATTAGCCACCACTTCTTAGAATCATTCTGCTTTTAGGATCTTTTTTTTGTTTTGGTAATCAATGAGAATTCTTACACCAAATGAGTGTGTTGGGATCTGAGTATGAGTAGAGGAGAGGGTATTCTTTGTAAAGAGCAGATGGAATCTTTACTTGTGCCCATACCATTCTGTGCACAAGGGTATGACCCTACTTGTACCACTTAGCTCACAGTAAAATGGCTTCTCTTTAAAGAGGAAGTAGCCTCTTACCCCCAAGTCAAACTGCTTCTTACCAAGGATCTTGACCTAGGGGAGCCCTGGCCCAAGCAGAGTTTTATGGGTAAGGCTTCATCCTATGATTTAAACGAAAGACATGAAAATTTCACAATGGAATATCTATTCCCATAGAAAAATTTCCAAGACCAAGTGTCTTGACAATAAACAAAAGATAATATAAAGGGGGAATCTCTAATAGAGTACGAGGAGTTTGCAATGCCCTATGACACACCAACACACACATGCACACTACTACACACATACACAGTCACACACGTACACACTGACAACATCCTCTAGAAAGAAGGTACCTAACAGATAAATGACAATAAATTGTTAAGCTAACATTTGGAAAAGAATACCTAGCACTTAAGAATGTTGGTTTTGATTGTGGTTGTATAAATAAAATGCATATGAAATTTTCCCAACGAGACTCTAATTCTCAACTTGTACTGAGGAAAAAAAGCTTATCAAAGGACACCCTACATGTCTTACAGATAAGTGACACACACTGACTGTTGAACAAGCACTGGGAAAGTAGTACTTGACCTTCGGAAAAGTAATTCTGATGTGGGCTGTTAGAATGGAATGATGATTGCAGAGCCACCTGCCAGGGTGTGTCCTGGTGAGGAAATGGTGGAGGAAAGAGAATAACAGCCCACATGGCATACCATCCCTGTGAGGCCCTTTTCAACCTACTCTCCAGCTGGAGATGGAAGTTCACCTATCATTCCTATCGGAATAAAGAAGGCCCAGCCAGATACAGCAAAGCTAATTCCAAGAGCAATCAGTTGCCAAGTCCTGTCTCTTCCAACTCTCCAGGCTTTGGCCCATGGGTTACCTCTGGAATGATGCTTCTCCTTCCCCACATTCTCCTCCATCTGTAGACATTCTGCACCTCCCATTTAGACTCATCTCAAATATTAACTCTCCTATGAAACCTCCTTTCACTCTTTAAATCAGATTAGTGTTTTCTCTTATAGAATTTTATACTGACTTCTATTACAGAAGTTGCCACATAATATTTTAATTCATTTTGTACCTCCATGTATTTCCCCAATAGACTGCATTAGTTAGTCCCCATACCTCACTTACATTCATATCCTCAGACCCTAGTATACTTCATGATCAATAAACAGTCTTTGGGCTGGTTGATAGAGCTCATTGATAGTATGCTCAAGGCCTTGGGTTTCATCATCAGTATGGCAAAAGAAAAACAAAAGTTGATACATGCTACTTTAGTGCCAGTGTCTCTGTCACCCCCTGGCACACTTGACTGCTAAATCTCAAGTTGTCACTGGCAACATTTCTTGCTGACTAGGAGACTGTCACTACCACCTTCCCCATCTGTGTTCCTGAAGCAGTTTCCCTAATCTTCTTCAGGATTCTTAGATAGTGAGAAGCAGGTTAAATGAGGTTGACATTATTCAAGGAAAGAGCAGAACTTTTTGGATAGCTCCAGCAAAATAATGACCATAAGACAGCCTTATGGAATTTGAAAAACTAATATCAGCAGGCTCAAATGACTACTAATCCATATGAAAACATAACCATATCTCTGGTTATTTCTCTTCCCACTTCTTTTCCCATTCTTCATTTAATCTCAATTGAGCCACCTCAAGTTGTATACCATCAAGATTCCTCATCCCCCTCATTTAATTTCCATAAAATTTTGCTTGCTTATTAAACATTTTTCAAATAAGAAAACCCAAGATTTATGGACATTAATTCATGTGGTTAAGGTTCCACCATGGAAGGCTCAGGATTTGATCTCAGCTTTGCCTGATTTCGAGTTTACCTTCTGTCTCCTTAAGCTAAGAAACTTCCTCCAATTAACAGCAACAGGCAGATTCTTGGGGAAATTATAAAATGGCATAGTAATTTAAATAATAGACTACTTATAGAATCACCAAGTCTGTATTCAAATTTGTGTAGCCATTGTGATATACACACCAGGACAATGTAATGGATCAAAACTTACTACCATGTTTCTATGTCAGAGGTTCTCAAATTCAAAAGTACTTCCAACTCATATTGGGCACTTACTACAAATATAGTTTTCCGGTCCCCATTTTCTAGAAATACAGATTTAATAATGTAAAATGCAGCATGAGAATCCACGTTAAGTGCATCTTCAGTTTCTATATACTTTATTGTGCAAGGCATTTATTACCAACAATTTAATACCTCTGAATAGAAGTAAACATTTTTGATGGTGAAAGATTTTAAGATTCTGCATTTATCTGATATTAAATTGAGTTGGATTAGTGTGAGTTAATACTCTTTAGATTAGTTTGAGTTAGAGTTGACAGTAAAATATTGATCCAAGAGTCCTGATGGAATTTGGTGTTACTGTTACACTTCTAAATATCTCTGACAGTAATGCCTAATTTCCTAGGTGTTCTTCTCACTGACTATAAGTCTACTTTTCCATGACTCATAATACACAAGTTCAACTGCTTGGATGTGCATTTCCAGAAATTAGTCATCATCATTTCATGCTACCTAGCTGATTGTATCATGGAATTTTGATGATGTTTGCAGTTGTTTGAGTTGGAAAACCCTCCTAAGGCTCAGAAACATGTTTTAAAAACCTGTTCTCAGGTTTCTTGTTGTAACTCTTGTCATAATTGCCAAAATATATTAGCTGCTCACTGACTGAAACTTAATTCTTGAAGTTACCAATAGCAGGAGAAGTTACATATGCATATGTATGTAAAACTCCATACACACAAATATGTCTCACTGCTTGAAGATCAAGTGTTGAGGAAATGCCTTAACAAATGCTTTTTCTTTCAGAAGTTAAGATGAAGTTGAGTTGTATGGAGGTATGAGATACAGAAGTCTAAGGAGATGTTGCAAGAACTAAGGTGGCAGAATTTCTGAAAAAAAGACTTTGTTTCTACTTAATTTAAAATGCTTGTTGCATAAACATTGGGTCCCCATACTAAGGAAGCAGAAAGAAGGAAAAAGAAACAGACATGCTCCTCAACATTAAGGACATTTTAACTTCTTGGGGAACATACATACATAGTCTTCAGCATAATTAGTACCATCATAAACACCAGTTCCCATGGCTACACCCTAAGCCTTATAAAATCATCCATTCCTAAGCATGTAAACTCTAATGTGAAGCTTACAGGACCACAATCTACTACCATTCTGGAAAGCTCACTCATTTGCTTCTTATGTGTGTGTATGTGTGTGTGTGTGTGTGTGTCTTTTGACCTCATGGAGATCTCATAACCTATGTCCTGTGTTTATTCAAAATTAATCACTTAGGCAGTCAATTCTTATTTCGTCCCTTTCCAGAACATAACTACTAGTCCAGGTGTTAGGGTATTCTACCCAATGCTCATTCTCATATTATTCAAGATGCTTCTGGAATTCACCCAAAATCATCTATTTTCACATTTGTTGCCTGCTTCTTAGTATTAACTGTCATCCTCCTAGATTTCTCAACAAAGTTTGAAGCACACATCTTTTATTCTTGAAACTCCACGTTGCTTTCATTTGCCCATTAATTTGGTGATGAATTAGAAATGAAAGGGTAAGAAGAAAGATGTTGATAATAGTTCTTTGTCTTTTGGTTTGCACAATAAGCTAGATGGTGGTTTTATTCCCTAAGAAGTGGATGAAATTGAGTTTTCAACACATAATTCAAATTATACTTGAAATTTCCATGAGAAATGTCAAGTAGGCATTTAGATATAGAGGTCTGGATCTACCTATAAGTTATTACTGTGTGAGCTCACTCTAGAGAGACTACAAATGGAAAAAGAGGCTTATAAAACCAAGGCTCATAAGTCTTATAAAACCAAGCCTTATGAGACCAATACATTCAATGGGTAGTTAGGAAAGAATATGGTGGTCAAGAAACAGAAAAGTGATAGACAGAAAATTTAGAACAGAATTGGGAAAATGTTTGTGCTCTTCTTAATTTTCTCCTATCTTCTGGACTCTTCTAGAAACTTTTCATGTTGAAGCTCTGCCTTTACTTTAAATTACACTGGACAGAACTGGTTTTACCACTTCTTTGAAACATCTTTTCTCTCTTCTTCATTGACTCTTCCTCCTTTTTAGTAAGCAAATATAAACATGCAAATTTCCCCATTCAGATACCCCATTCAGATGTCTTTCTTTTCATGCCCTCTCTAGATGATTTCCTCCACTAAAGAATGTCACTAACACATTTATACTGACAATTTTCAAATATATATCTCTGATATTTATCTATCATCAGATGGACATTTAATATTATCTACTTGCTATACCAATACTTTAAGTTTACATCAGACTAGGACAACTATGAAGCTTTAAATATTTTCATTTTTTATTATAAAACAAAGTCCTCTTGATGTTAAGCTATGGAAACAGACCCAAAAGATACAAAATTAAATATACAATTCCTTGACCCATAAACAGATTTATGCAAGTAATTCCAGAAAGTTTCTATTCACACAAAATATTCATGCTGTGCACATTTATCTTGCTATCCACACTTACCTCAACTTAGACTTCTTTCCATGTCATTATGTAGAGATGTCTCACTTTTTAAAATTCTACTATTTAAACATACTTCTAATTTACTTATCTAATTTGGCTCTGATAGGCATTTGGGTTGTCACCAATTTTTCACTAATACAACAATAATGCAGTGAACATCCTTGCATATAGTTTTTAATCAGCAGGCTCTACACATTTCTTCTCAGCTTCATTACAAGGTAGTTTACATTCATGGTTGCTACTCTGAGTGGGTTATATTTCTTTCATTTATTCCCTGATAATCACTTAGATTACTGAATTTTGTTTATTGGATATTCAGCCACCTTCATAAATTTGATGTTGTTTGCAATGATAATTTTGATTCTCTTAGAATTCCCACTTAAAAATTTCATGGTTTGTAAATAAATATAATTTTGACTTTCTCACATTTTTATGTGGCTATTAATTTAATAAAATATGAATAATAGTGGGATTTTTTTTCCTCACTTGAATAAGAATGTGTTTACCATTTTTATGTTAGGCATGCTATAGTTTTTGTATAATACCAATTTTTTAAGTTAGTAATCATTCTATTTATTTGTAGATCAATTCTTTCATTTAAAAACAGATGATGGAGTTTGGAATGTAGCCAAGTGGTGGAGCATTTGCCAAGCATATGCAAGTCCCTTGCCCAGCACTGACATAAACAAAACCAACAATAGTAAAAGATGGTAAATTATATTAAGCTTTCTGAAATACCTATGCAATTTACTTTTTAGTTTGGGTTATTATGATGTTAATTACTATAATAGATTTTTCTAACATTAACTATTTTGCATTTTGAGTGAATTCCCATTGGTCATAATATTCTTTTAATATACTCCCTGAATTCATATGTCAATATATTATTTCAATCTTCAGCAATTATACTATTAGTGATTATGATTATTCCATTTGGTTTGTTGTTGTGTTGCTTTTTATTTTTGCTGTCTTTTGTTTAATTTGTTTTCAGGATCATATTTCTATAATCTCATTGTGACCAAAGCTATAAATTAAAATCTTTTTTCTTATTTATATCCTCTGCATTTTTCTTTGAGCATGTTACACTATTTTACTTAATGTAGAAATACTCATGATAATTATATCATTACCATGAATTGCAATTTACATATCTAATTATCTATTTAAAAATTTTGCCTCAATTACATTTTATTTTATAAATAAATTACAATGTTACTTCTGGACTTTATTTTGTACACAAAACAAAATGGTGCTAAAATTTTTTAAAGAAATGAACACCAAAAAATGATATTTTCTAGAGTGTAAAATGCTTAAAATAAAAATTTAACTATTCTATAGAATGTCCTTGACTACTATTCTCTATTAGTATTGAATGTTCTGAGATCCAAATGAGAATAGCATATTGTAATTAGTTTTGGTGTGACATTAGTTTCCTTTAAACGCCTACAACCCTCTACTATACTTTGTATGTCACAACATTGACAGTTTTGAAAGACCCAGATCATTTTTCAATAGACTATTACAAAACTGCAATTTTGCTAATTGCTTTCTCATTTGGAGATTCAGGTTAAATATTTTGAGCAACAATACTGCATGTGTGGCACTTACAGGCTTTCAATTCATCATTAAAGGAGGTGCATATGTCAGTTTGTCCCATTATGTACAATGGTAAGTTTTATCAATTGAGAGGACAATATGATAGTCAAATCTGGAGCTCCTCATTTCCAAAAAAGACTTTCATTCAATAGCATTGACACCCATTGATGATATTTGCCTAAGTCAGTTATACTATTGGATATGACATTAAAATTTTCTAATGCTATTTGTCCCCTATATTTCTTAGCTAGCAATCTTCTCTACAGAAGAGTTTCCATTTAAGGAATACTATGAATTCATGTATTCTTTTCAGTCAGTGTTTCAAAGCTCATTACCATCACCATTTTTTTATATTTTTGTCAAAGACACTTAAGCTATGATTATATAGCAGAAATCTATGTCATTAGAATATATATACTGTAGTACTTGAAAAATAAAATGACATATCTTCAATTTGCTTTCAAATTATTTAGCAAAACAAAAAATGTGTGCAGAGAGAGAGAGGAAGAGAGGGAAAGAGAGAGAGAGAGAATGTGACAAATTAAAATCTGGATGAAGGCTTGAGTTTATTAAGGAGAAAAGAAAAAAAACGCAGACTAAATGTTAATACTTCTATAAAAACCTCTGTCAAACTTTTTTTTTTAATTTCCACCCCTATCCCCAGAGTTCATTTTCTTTGTCCAGAGAACCAATACCTTCTCTTTGTATCTAATTTTAAAAGAAATGAAATGTTTTACCACTCTCTAATTTCCCTATTCCTCCACTTCCTCTGAATCTGCCATCTCATACTACATATACTGTCCCGTCACACTTCTGCTGTCCTTTCCCTTCCTACCAAGGTGGCATTATTTCAGGTTCACTGCCACCATTATTAGATTGCTTCCAAACGTATCTTCCTCTCTCTATTGTCTCTTGCCTATCCATTCATCACAAAACTTCCAGAACAAACTTTTCTAAAGCACAACTTTAACAGAAGAAAATCTGTCAAAAGCTGAAAGTATTTCTCTGACTACCACAGTATCATCCAAACTCCTTTGCAAGCCATTGGAATTCCTCCCATGTTCTGTCCCTATTCTATTTCTCTTAACTCATCAGACCTGCTACCTTTCACAAATACTATATTCAGGGGTAATACGACTTCTTTTTACCATGATAAGTACATAGTTCTTTCTGCCTTCTTTTCCATCTGTATCTCCATTTGTTATGAATATGTTCATATTGAAATTTTTAAAATCTGCCTTTCATGAAGAGTTCTCCAGTTCTATTAATATGGAAATCATTTCCCTTTTACAGGGGCTCACAAAACACTACAACCTTTCCTACAGCACATATGTTATTTTGTCTTGTAACAGAGACAAGCTTCATTGCCATTTCAAGATCCAGTCAAAATTATCTCTTTCTGAAAGATGAGAACGTCTATTATCTATTTTATCTCCCATCCACCAGTGCAGACCCAATGAAATTTCAGGAAATACTGGTAGAATTGCATTTTAAAGATCACAGTAAGCAATAGTTTCTGAAATTAATGAAATAAACTGTACCTGCTCATGGACTATACACATACCACTAAATGGAAACTATTCTAGACAAACACCGGTCACTAAGTTTCCCTTAAAATACATGACATCATCACCATCAAAGACTTGGTCTTCAAACATGGAAGACAATGGTAGACAATCTTAAGGCTGTGGAAAGTGATGTCTTTCTTTTCAACAGATCCACTAAATAACCTGGAGATATAAATTTGTTGCCAGTGATTGCAATACAAAGGCATTTTAATCTGGGAAGAAATGTGGAGTTTTGGCACTTTCTTAAGAAGAGATATAACATAAGGAAAGCAATGTTGCAGAAACATCATTCTGGAAAGTGAATACATAATGGGTTTTAAATGAACTGTTTCATTGTAAAAGGCAAAATTGGAAGTATGACACAGCAATGCGAGGCAATGAAGGCTTAGAAAGGATTCACACTGGTAGAAATAAAGACAAAAAGGCAAAGCTGAGACAAATAAAGATACAAATTTTTAAATATAAAATGGAGGACTTAGGTAAACTACTAGGAAAGGAAGAAGTCCAGCATTTTGTCGATCAATTCTGTTCTGTCATTAATGTGTAGTCTTTAACAGTATGAGATTTTTCAGTTGTCACCTCCAACAAAACTGAACTAAGGGCTCCCAAAGCATCTTATGCATGCTTTCATTTATCAAATTGGAAAAAAGTCTGTTGTTTTTCTCTTTCCAGCCTGCCTGGAGCCACTTAGGGCAAGGACCATACTATATCTATCTTTGGAACCCCTGTACCTTGCATAGTGCAAAGCACACAGTAAGCCAAAGGAAAACTCAGAACTGAACTGATGATAATTTAAGAAGATGAACTGAACTCACACATGAAATTAAAATATTACACTGGTGCAATAACTAATACACATAGGTGTGTGATATAGCACAGGCTTCCAGAAAAGAGTAATGATGCTTCTGTTTCACTAATTTGCTACTCATATGGAACCTCCTTACAGCCAGCGTTTATAAGTTATCTTTAGTATTCCATGGTTCCCAGCATAGTAATAAACATGCAATGAGTGGATCCTTAATTAGAATTGCCACTTTTAAAAAATTTTAAAGCACAAATGCTAATATTTACTCTCTTTTACAATCTTATTTTATCATAAAATATGTACTAAGATAGAGTCCAAGGTTCTCAAAAATCATGAGATTTTCCTCTTCTCATAAACACTTTTTTCTGTATAAAACATATTAATATGTGAAGCTATTGAACTCTCATTTTAGAGTTTTCTAGAAAAAAATAAAATTGAGGTTTTCTTGGCTGTTTTAAAAGAAAGGAAGAAGCATTAGGCTATGAATTATTCTTGTCATTAAACAAAGTCTTTCTGAAAATATAAAACTAAAAATATAATTTGATTAGCATGATTTATCTTTTCCTCAGTGATCAGTTTCTTTAGTGGTTTCTCACAGTCATCGTGATTTATGTTCACACCTTGCAGATCGATTTTGTGGATTCTCCTAAAATCAGCAAATTTACCAATAAGTCCTATTTTGTACTACAATCTATATTCTATTCATCTAGTCCAGGAAGAAGGAAACTTTGTATAAGGCCAAATTAGCAAGGTTTTCATCTTTGCAAGCCACACAGTCTCAAAACTACCCAGTTCTGCCTTTTGTAACATGAAATTAGCCACAGACAATATATAAGCAAATGAGTATGTCTGTGTTCCAATATCAAACAAAATGGCAATGAGCCAGATTTGGACCACAGCCATCATTTTCCAAGCCCCCACTTGAGTCTATCATTTTTATTTTATTATGACAATTTTCAGATGAACAGAAAAAATAGAACACCATGTACTACCTTTAAATTTAATACTTATTCACATTTTATCATATTTACTTCATCCATTTTGTTGCTAAACTTCCTTATAGAAAACGTCTGCCGTCATGAGATTTCATCCCTGCATAATTAAGCACATATCTATAAAATAAAGGCACAATGCTATGCACACTAATAAACTTTGTAATAATTCTCTAATGGTTTCTATTCAAATTTCCTCGACTATCCCCCAAATTACCTTTATAGCTGTGTCTTTCAAACCAAGGATCCAATTAAAGATTAAAAATTGCCTAGGGTCATTTACATGTGAAAAGAAGTCTCTCATCTAAAACAGCAACCCCTATCTTCCAGGTGTTTTTGTGTGTGACATTGACTCATTTCGATATAAACTAATTTTAAACAATGTAAACAATGTATCTCATAGGAACACTAATATAGAGGTAAAAGCAAAGATTTATTTATTTATTTGCCTTGATTTCTTCTCCATTTTTAAGATTTATTTTTGTCTTTCATCTAGTTTTAAGACAATTTGTAGGAGTGATTGAGGTAATTTTGACA
The DNA here is from genome assembly GCF_047511655.1 of Castor canadensis. Classification (NCBI taxonomy): domain Eukaryota; kingdom Metazoa; phylum Chordata; class Mammalia; order Rodentia; family Castoridae; genus Castor; species Castor canadensis. Next base: position 43,328,713 of record NC_133389.1, on the reverse strand, counting down.
TATATGAAACCAGAGGTTCACATATGACATAAAAGCATATTCCAAAGGTTTGTCTGAAATATAAGTCCATGCTAAGGGGACTGCGGAAATTTTGGATACACAGTCAGTTACTTTATTAAAACCTAAGAAACTCTAGTAAAAATCTATCACCTTTAGTCAAAGACGTTTTGTCTCTCAAGAAAGTGTTACCACATCCCAAGCTGTGAAGAAATTAGAAATGCAGACACTTGGATGGCTTTCCAGAGTTCGTAGTGCCTTTTCAAAAAGAGGAAATTCTTCCCAGAATTTGGATCCCCAAGGGAAACTTTGTGAACTCACTAGGGAAATTTCAGTAGAAAAATCACCAAATGTCAGAAGGTTTGTGCAAAATGAGAAACTATTGGTATGCATGGGGAGGTACACAGACCAACCAAGGTTGGGAGCCGAATCACAGTATGAGTGCTGACTCCAGACAGAAGAGGCAGCTTGCATAGCACAGCTATGCCGCAGTGTGGGGTGAGGTTACAGATAAGTGCAAGAAAGAAAGGACAACATGTGAATGTTGGCACCAGAAGGGTTTGCGTTGCCCATGTTTCAAAGTATCTTAACTTATTAGCATTAAGAAAGAGGATGGTCAAGAATCAGGAAAAGGGATTGGGCCCAACTGAGATCATAGGTTTACATAAAGGAAAGGGAATTAAAAAGTGCTGATTGGAAATTGGAACAAAGTTAGAGCTCCCCCAGTTAAGAAGATAAATAGGGTTGATTTAATTAAAGGCAGTTGAGTTTTTAGAGATCAAGAGTTAAGGCTTGAAATAAGAAAAGCAGATAACAAAGCAATGATGTTCTATCCATTCTAAACTGTCTGAAAAGGTAGTCACTGGTCACATGGTCATTTGGATTTATATTAACTTATTTAAAGTTAAAAATTCAGTCATAATAGTCACTTTTCAAATGCTCAATGTTCACATATGGCAAGTGACTCCCATTTAGGACAGCACAGATAGAGAACGTTTCTGTATTACAACAAGTTCTATTGGACAGCACTGTTCTAAGGACATTAAAGTGAGCAAGAAAGGAAAAGAGGCAAAGGAAGAATAGTGACTCACACTTTCCCTCTCACACCGTGCTTAACATCGTTAGCTCTCATGTGCCTGTCAAGACTGTCACTGCTCTGCCACACCTCCTCTCCAGAAAGCTGGTGGAGAATTTGCTGCCCTACAAATTGTGTAGTTGTTTGGGATTGTTGGAGCAGGGTACTGAATAAGAGGTGGAACCAGGGTTGGGCTCAAGGAAGGGTAATTGCATGGGTGAAGAAGATTCGTGCACACCCTGGCATCATAACCAGAATCCAAGGTGGATAAAGCATTCACTTGTCACTGGAAGTCTACAAGAGTAGGTCCTTTCATCTCTGGTGTCCAGTGAGTCTTCTGTCATTCATGGTTAGACAATCCACCTACTAATATATTGCTCAGACTAAGTCATAGGGCAACATTCTATTTTACTTGACCAGTGAGAAATTTGGCCTGCCCATTTCCTTTTATTTTATTTATTCATATAAATCAATTCCTATATAAGCATTTTTATTCACTGCAAACAAATATAGGCAGCCTTTTTCTTTCCTTCTATGCTCTATAATGAATTGCATAATATTTTGAACAACCATTGAGTAACATCTGCCATACAACTGTAGCAAAATGACAGCATTCAGTAGACTGACCTTCAGAGATATTCTTCCTTTCTGGGACATTTTTAGTATCCTTTTGGCTGTAATCAGCATCTTATCATATAGGTTTCTTATTCCAGACTTCCAATTCAAACTCTGGAGTCATCCAGCACCTATAGGCTTCTTTTCACTCACAGTTTTATACTAGACGTTGCCAAGACAATGTGTTCAAACACTGCCTTTTGTAAGACGCCGTTTATGTCAGGAACACCAGGGCTGCACGCAGCCTTCCCTTTGCGTGTGTGGGCAGCCATTTCCCTGTGTTCTAATTGGCTTACTGTACAGATTCTTGGCTCTGTGCTTGGGAATCATCATGACTTTTCACCCACCTCACTTGAAGAGCAGCTTTCTATATTCCTATTAGTAATTCAGGCACTAAACTTCATCTGAAAAATTACCAACTGGATTTTAATTGGTGGGTTTTTTTGTTTATTTTGAATCTATCATAGGGATATTTTGAAGTTTGTTTTATGGCATTTGGAAAGAACAGAATCTTATAGGGAGAAAAATAATTGGGAAGAAAAAAATATTCATATAGAGAGACAATGTAGGCTTCCCCAAATTTAGGCTGGTCACTTAAAGGGAATTGTGGCTTATATAGAGAACCTAATAATTGTAAGTACCATAGTTTTGCTTGTATTTTCAAAAAATAATCCTCACTCTCAACATTAGTAAATTTTCCATCGCTTAACAACTGAGAATATAACTGAATCTTTCCTAACATCTACTAAAATGGAAAGCTTGTAATTTTCTACTGTGACCTCAGGGTTTGGCTCTGAACAAAAGCTGGATGATCCTCTGAATATTATGAGCACCCAAACTATACTTGCCTTTTTAATATGCAGAGAAGCTAACTGACTTGTAAATAAAGCCTAGGATGAGAAGCCCCTATCAACTGCATCGTCCTCCATACTTTTGGTCTCTTTGAGTGCCTGCCACCAGAAACCTTCAGTAGAGGAATGAATCTGTCCCAGCCTCATAGAGAGTTGCTCTTCAGCTGGAAGAAGGGTGTGTCCCTAAGCTTTTACCTGGGAGCAGTGATGATCTTGTCAAGCATTTCAGTGAGACCAGCCCAAGTTTTTAGGGTGGGGATCCAGACTGGTTATACGTACCTTCAGTCCTTCTCCCAGAGGAAGGCAGAAACAACTCAAAGCCTGCATGTAAGAACATCTACTGAGAAATTATTTTAATCAGACACCAGCTGAGTGGGAGAAAGAAAAAGAGCAGAGAAGAACAAACAAATCTCCCTGGGTCTTGGATGTAAGGGATCCCAGAAGCAGCGATGGACTGGCACTCCCTCAGCACAGCTGCAGTGCTGTTCATTTTCCTGGTAAGTGGACTCTACTAAAAGCTCCTTCATACTCATCCTCATCATAAGCAAGTGAGAACTTTCTAGAAAGTGTTATTTAGTGGTACTTCTAACCTAAACCCATTAAAAGTTTATGTTAATGACAAGGTGATTTTATGAACTAGACTTTTAAATAGTGTTTCTTTCTTACCTCATTTCATATTCATGCTTCAGTGCCCACTCATCATATCACTCTCTGACATCCAAGGCATTGCTAAGTCATACTGGGAAGACATTGAACTTGAGAAATTCATATACTCTTAGTTTTGCTATGCAAGTTCTCACTTGCAGGTGGGCTTTTAAATTAAATATCGCAGGTGTGTCCTGATTTTCAACTTTAACATTTTCCATTCTTTAGGTATTTCTGGTTGCAGAACCACTGCCACATAAAAGTAGGGTCCATATAAATTAAAATCTTAGCAATCTGTGACTAACCTTGTAATCCGAGCAAGTTCATTAGTTTCATATGTTGTTAGAACCATACTCCTACTATCAGAAACCCCATGCTGTTGAATTAAAACCTTTGTAATTTCAAAAAATGACAGCTTAAGGGATTTATAAATAACATAGTCAGTGAAGGAATGGCTATAATTATGCTTAAATTATTATTATACTAATTTCTTGCCACTGGAAAGTCAATAATGATTGTGATATAAAAGTTGTATGTTTGACAGTCAATATAATAAAATGATTTATCATTTTCCCCCTTATGTGTTTCTGGTTTCTAGTTTTCTCTTTTTAGAGATGGTAAATAATAAGTGCAACACCAAGGTGCTACATCAATTTCACTTTTGGTAAATTTTAAAGTCATAGCCTCTCTCACAGTAAGGTTAATGTTATCCAAAAAGACAAGTGCCAGGTAAATCACCCTCCAGGTTTGGCAAGATGTGGCTCATATTTGTTTCTACTTGCTTAATTTTCAAACTGGAATGTTAGGTTTATATAATAACAAGTTAGATCTTTTATTCGCAGTATGCTAGTTAGTTTGAATTCAACTTATTAATTAAGAAAGGTCATAGGACTGGGTATAGAGTGCCACAGTAGGGCACCTGTCTAACATGCATGAGGCCCTGGGTTCAATCCCCAACACTGAAAGAAAAAAAGAAGGTTCATAACCAATAACATTTGGTTAGAAGTGACCATCAATTATGCTATAAGCTTTCCTTCAAACATTACTCCTATTCCATAAACTTTTTAATGGCTTTTTAGGATCAGATGATATCATAACCTAGTATAATGGCAAGGATCAATGAGTGTTATATAGTCTGTCATTTGCCCACAGGAATATTTGTATATTGCCAAATAATCAAACACTTTAATTTTCAATTTCATATAAACTTGACTCATCAATGACCTATTGCATACTTCCAATTGCTTAAAGTTTTTCAGATGCTTGTACACTTTCATTGAATCTATGTTATACCTTATTTCTTGGTTTATATGATTATTTCTAAGTAATTATGTTCCATAAAACTTCTTTAAACAGCCGCTTTCTCATTAGTCATTCTTCAATAAAATGTATCATTATATCAAAATAACGTCACCTGATTGAACGTTCTGTCTTTGGAGAGAGATTTCTGGGCATTTGTTTTTTATTTTCTGCGCTTGGACAGCCTTTTCATTTGTGGGTTGGTTTCAGAAACAGGGGAGTGTTTAGTCATATTTTACTGGGAATCCACCATGAGTTACTCATATTGCTTATAAGGATTGTTTCTTTTAAAATTTTTACTATAATGAACTTAAACATTTTATTTTCATATTGACATCATAACTTATTTTGTAAAATATTTCACTCCTAAAGCTTTAGAGATCATCATTTATTTTTACTGTCAATTTTACCAATGATTTTATAAATATCTTTTGGAGCTATCTAATCTGTTTTGGGTTTTCTTTTTTTTCCTTCTTGCTTTAAAATATTTTTCTTTACAGATAACCAGTGTTATAGCAAACTTCCAATATTCCAATTTTCTTTCATCTAAACTCACTGTGAATGTTTGCCTTTATAAAAATATGAAAAAGAAATGTGCATAAAAGTTTTATATTATTCTCTGTTCAATATTAGTAAATGAAAATCCATGTTAGAAATATAAGTTTGAGTGATTGTGAAGATCCTTAAGACATTTAAACTGATAATATGTTTAAATGCAAAGCCATTTGAGAGTTGGGGCCACTATCTGTTTACAGCATATTATGTAGTCTGCTCAATATATGTGAAAGGAAAAGTTTTAGAGCTTGTTCAAACTAGTGGGTTGGATCAGAAAGAATAAAGCAGAGGAGTTACTCTAAGTGATCAACAATGGATTATCCACAGTTCAGGCAATCCTGGACAGACAACAGCCCACACCTGCTATAGCACTGCAAGCCAAAGACATTACTTGTCCATTTCCCTCCATATACTCTCTCTCTCTCCCCTCCTTATATCTCTCCTTTTCTTTCTTTCATTCCTTTTCTTCTTTCTTTGTTTCTCTTCCATGTAATTGGTATATATAGTGGAAGGAGGAATTGAAATGTATTTTTATTTCCAACCAGAGAACAAACATAAAGAAATTTGTGTGCATGGTTGTGACAATGGTAAAAGGTATAACACTGTCACTGTGGGAAAGCAAAACAGAACCAGTAGAATTTCTAGCACTCTAATGATTTCTGAAAATTGCTTTCAACTTTGTCTGATCCAATTAGTCCATTAACATTGATACAAATCTGAAGATGACTCTTTCTATAAAACACACTTCTGCAGGTCAAGCTCAAAAAACAGAAAACTGTTTTATCTATTGCCACAACTGGTCTAGCTGTTTACTATTCATCACACTACTCTCTCCTTTCTTTGGTGTTAATATTTCAGTTGAAAAGAAAACCCTCTGACCGCTTGATAAACCAACTCTACAATTTGAATGTATTTGAAATTCTTTAGGATATGAGCAGGAACTTTTCTCATTACTCAGGCTAACATACACTGAAAATAATATTTGTTTTATTATGAAGATTGCACAGGTCATCCATTTATTTGAACCAGATATCATAACTTCCCTTAATTTCACTATCACCAAAAGCAAGTAGACTCACTAACTAGTACAGACTAAGCAGAAGACAAGCCAAAAAAAGGACTCTGCTTTCTTGTGCCCATATTATAGCAAAAAAGTATCATAGAGATTAATATTTTATAAGAAATGGAAGAAGTATTTCTGTTCATCTGTTCTGTGAAACATAAATTTTACTTAAATGTAATCCTTTTCATTAATATGGTATTTCCAAAAGCTTTCTTATTTTAATGTAGATTTAGGACCACCATCTTCTTTCACCTTTACATAAACAAGGAGTATAAATTCATCACCACTCAATTATATTGAGTTGTCAAAGAGTAAACAATATTTTGCCAGATTTGTATATTAAGAAAAGGAAAACTTAATGCTCAGAGGAATGCTGACTTGGTAAATCTGAAGCCTGGCCCTAAGACAGCCTTCACATATTTGAAGAAGCTTGTGAATCTAAAAAAAAGGACATATGATTCAAACCCAGAACAATTAATTTCTAATAGTTCTTAATTCTGCACCCAAGAAGGACACTGTTGCTGAATACTCTTGTGTCCTAACAGACATTGCCTAATATATAAGTAGGAAGCCTGCTCTGCTTGGCATGGCAACTAGACTTATTATGCTCCCTCATCTGAGGGAACACCCTCCCCAAGTGCTGGGCCATGCCACCTCTGCTGGTTATGATTGACATATAGATGACTTTCATGGGCTTAGACAGGTCAAACTTTTTTCTTAAATGCCACTGGCAACTGATCCATACTCTTACTTGGTCTTTGAGAATAGAGTGCAGTCTTTTACCCTTGTCTAATGAGAAATCAAATTGTCACAAGTTAATAGATGCCTGCTGCTTGTGAAACTACTAGACTGTAAGCTATTTGGAGACAGGTTCTGTGTCTGATTAATTCCTGTCCTTCACAACACCTTGTGCTAGTGCAAGATTACTCAACAGGTGTCCAATCACATGAAACACAAGCATTTGAGGTGAATTTTTGGATAGTTTGCATTTCTTTCCCAAACATACTCCAAAAAACTCAAGGAATTAAAAAATAGAAATAATCATTTTGGATATTTTCTAACATTTTTATGTTGTACTATTGTATCTGCTTAGCATTTCATCTAATTACAATAATAATTTTAGAGTTTAAACCCTTTACAAATCTTAATGCAGCCTTGGATCCCCATAATACACATTCAAATATGCATTTGTCAAAGAAATAAATAAACCAAGGAATAAATATGGGAAATTAACCCATTAAGGTCTCATCAACCACAGACTGATATTCTTTGTCAAAGCAGTACGAAAGAAAGACAAAAGAGGAGGGTTTTTTTTAAGAAGCAAATTATATTCTTTGTTTCAAGTTCATCTTTGTGACATACATGACATTTAACAAATATGTTAGAATCTGATGCTCAACAAATTGTGACTACCTCACAATTATGCGAAAGGTTTTCTTTACAAAAATCCTTTTGCAAGTTAATTTTTACTATATGAAAGTATAAAGTTCAATGTCAAAAAGTAAACACCTGATGAACCTACCTGTAATAAAGGAAGTGTTGGAATACAATTTTGCATCCTGCTTTAAAAAAATTAATGAATTGGCTCCTAAAACAGAGAAGGGCAGAACTCATTGAAATGAATTCCTCACAGCTTTAATAGAATTTTAGGATTACAAGGGGATTTAGTCTTAAAACAGATAAGGAAACTGAGGCACAGTCTGGGTAAGTGATTATCCCAAGCCCCATATGCAGTGGGCATGAAAGTCGAGCTATGCTCAGTTAGCTTGACAACCCCTGTACTCATTTCTAAGAGAACCTTTACCCCAGCCTCCGTAACACAAATTCCAAACTTCTGATCCAAACTACTCCCATATTTTCAGGACACAATCTCACCTTTATTCTAAAGGTAAAGTCTAGTTCACTCACAGCAATGTACTTCAATTTCCCTTCCTTTCTTCCTTATCCTGTCTTTATAGTTTCTTTTTCTGCCTATTCCTTCCTACTGTTTCCATCATAACACCTTTATTATCTTTTTTCTGGATGTCTCTCCTTTCAAGTCAAAATCCCTTCCTTTCAAAAATCATAGATCCTCCCCAATTTCTTTAATTCCTGCATCTAATTCTATCATTTTGTCTTTCTGTTTTATCTCAACCATTTTTTTTTGGTGATACTGAGGTTTGAACTCAGGGCCCTGCACTTGCTAGGCAGGCCCTCTACCACTTAAGCCATGCTTCCAGCCCTCTGTTTTCTTTTCTTACCAAATGCTTTGAAAAGATGGTCAGCTTTATGTCCTCCTCCTCTTCTTATTCTGTGATACCTTTCAGTCAGGCAAATGCTTACTCCATGTAACTAAAAATAATCTCTGGAAGGACACAGAAAATCTCAGGATTCCCTAAGGATTCACTCTGCTCAGCTTTCACATGTCATCTGACCCTCATTCACATGTATTTCAATTTCTCTTACCTTTGACATCTGCTATAATGCATTATATTTTCCTTCTGTTTGCAACAGCCATTCCTTCTCTGCTTTCTTTCTTGTTTGTTACACTTGTTTCCAGTTACAAAAATACAGAAATTCCCCCACTGTCATCATCAACCACAGCTGTTTCTTTTCTGTATCCTCTATGCTAGGAGTTTCAGATTTGTCCATGATTTCAACAATTTTATCTGAGCAGATGTAACTCAAACTTACAAATGTAGTCTAAACTTTTGTTCAAAGTGCTGATCCATATTTCAAATTGCTCCGCATTTTTAACCGGCCTTTCTCTTGCATCTCAAATTCAATGTGTTCTAATCTGCTAAATTTTGCTACTTCCTTATTTCCAGCCCCACTTTTAAAACTACCATATGCTTAGATTCCTTTCACTCTTTCCTCCAGCATTCCCTCTGTTCTCAAACCCTGCGGATTCTGTCAGTCCAATATCTGTCTCTGGATCTCTGGGGTTCCCATTGCCTCTCCTTCTGTTAAGCTCCTCCTCACCTCTAACCTGACTTGACACAGAAGACTGACAGATTCTCTCAGCCTGTAATTTCTGTCTCTTCCCATCGCTCCTACGAACTGTTGCCCAAGTATTCTCTTAACCCCGTAATTTTATCACTCCTTTCCCATGATCAAAATGCTTTAATATTTTCCTACTGCACACAGGGTATTAGGGTTAGAACTGGAAAGGTACTTGTAATATAACTTAGTCTACCCATTTTACAAATGAGAAAACTAAAACTCTAGACTTTAGAAAATACACTGAAGATTTTCTGACCCTACCCATTGAACTCTTTTTTTTATTATTATTCATATGTGCATACAAGGCTTGGGTCATTTCTCCCCCCTGTCCACACCCCCTCCCTTACCACCCACTCCGCCCCCTTCCTCTCCCCCCTAACCCCTCAATACCCAGCAGAAACTATTTTGCCCTTATTTCTAATTTTGTTGAAGAGAGAGTATAAGCCATAATAGGAAGGAACAAGGGTTTTTGCTGGTTGAGATAAGGATAGCTATACAGGGAGCTGACTCACATTAATTTCCTGTGCGTGTGTGTTACCTTCTAGGTTAATTCTTTTTGATCTCACCTTTTCTCTAGTTCCTGGTCCCCTTCTCCTATTGGCCTCAGTTGCTTTTAAGGTATCTGCTTTAGTTTCTCTGCAGTAAGGGCAACAAATGCTAACTAATTTTTTAGGTGTCTTACCTATCTTCACCCCTCCCTTGTGTGCTAAAGCTTTTATCATGTGCTCAAAGTCCAGTCTTCTTGCTGTGTTTGCCCTTGATCTAATGTCCACATATGAGGGAGAACATAATGATTTTTGGTCTTTTGGGCCAGGCTACCCTCACTCAGAATGATGTTCTCCAATTCCATCCATTTACCAGCGAATGATAACATTTCGTTCTTCTTCATGGCTGCATAAAATTCCACATTTTCTTAATCCATTCGTCAGTGGTGGGGCATCTTGGCTGTTTCCATAACTTGGCAATTGTGAATAGTGCCGCAATAAACATGGGTGTGCAGGTGCCTCTGGAGTAACCTGTATCACAGTGTTTTGGGTATATCCCCAAGAGTGGTATTGCTGGATCAAATGGTAGATCAATGTCTAGCTTTTTAAGTAGCCTCCAAATTTTTTTCCATAGTGGTTGTACTAGTCTACATTCCCACCAACAGTGTAAGAGGGTTCCTTTTTCCCCACATCCTCGCCAACACCTGTTGTTGGTGGTGTTGCTGATGATGGCTATTCTAACAGGGGTGAGGTGGAATCTTAGTGTGGTTTTAATTTGCATTTCCTTTATTGCTAGAGATGGTGAGCATTTTTTCATGTGTTTTTTGGCCATTTGAATTTCTTCTTTTCAGAAAGTTCTGCTTAGTTCACTTGCCCATTTCTTTATTGGTTCATTAGTTTTGGGAGAATTTAGTTTTTTAAGTTCCCTATATATTCTCCCATTGAACTCTTTATGTTATTATTCTGCCTTTGAAAGCAAAACACTGACTTTCTGTATCTGAGTTTACTCTGTACTCTGAACAAAAGAAAATAAGCTTAGGTCAGTCAACCCACCACATTTTTTAGCAGACTTGGCAGTTTTTTAATTACCCATCCAATTGTGAGTCTGACACTATGGTGAAACCTACTTGGTCTTGTGCCTAAGTTGCCTCTCATGGGAAAAAGAATGACCCAGCTTCATAAAGTTGAAAAGACTTCTTAGTCATCTGGCATAGTTATCCTAAACAAACAGCAGGCACTGGTGCTTCATTGCAGGAAGGGAAGTGTAATAAGAGATGGCAGAGGCACACACACAGTTAGGAAGAAACGGCTTCCAAACTGACATATAAGACATCTCCACATTCCCATCCCATGCCCACAAATAAGAGAAGAAATGCTCAAAATTTCACAGGTAGCAAGAAGTGCATTTGCATTAGTATCTTCTCAGTTCTGTACTCCAGGAAGGCTTTCCAGACATTACAGTTACATGTCTTAGCCATTTAATTTTCGTTTTGTTCACCCATGTATTATGGTTGCTGTTGTTATTATTATTACATATAAACATTACTAATCACAAGGGTATGATGAGATTAGGTTAAAATAAGATTTTTTTGAGTTTTCAAAGATATAATGTCAATTCTTTGTAGCACGTTTTACTTAATAATTTGCTTGAGACAATAGACTAGCTTACATTTATTGTAAAACTCACAAGCATAAGTTTAGGCTGAAATGTATGGGATTGTATATTGCCATAAGTTAACTTCCAAGTCTCAATTTCCCCACCTGTAAAAGGAGACAAGAATAGTAGCAACCACATGTATTTGTAGTGAGGATTAAATGCATAGAAATTTCTAAACATATTGCCTAGTATGTAGTCATCATTCAGTGAGTTGTAGAATGATAATTATAATGATTAGCATTATAAGATGGATAAATAATTCTCTTTTCACACTACTTATATTAAGCTTAAATACATGTTTTCTTGAATTATCAGTCATGACAATTTTTAAAAGATATGTTCTCAGAACCCAAAATTCTACATTTTCTTTAAGGATGAAATTAAAACCAACTATAAAAAGTAACAAACTAAATTTTAAACTTTCCTATTATTAGCATTTTTAATACAATCTATAATTTTCTTATCTCAGTGACTCAGATTAATCTGATTATGATTATCATTTTCATACTTTGCTATTATGAAAAAATTCAATTAGAAGTTGAACATTTCTTATTTAGGAGGAGACAAAAACTAAAAATGTACACACCATCTTTAATTGGTTCTGCAATTTAAAACAACAAATACAAACTTCAAATTCATACTTAATTTTTAAATATATATTTTACAATATCTTAAACAAATATATATATGCATAATATACTTGATACATGAATGTCTACATCTTAAGAAGTGTCTGTGGTTTTTAAGAAAAAAGTAATTTAAATCATCCTAATGCTTCAAATCCAGCGTAATGATCAAATCCAGAGCTTAAACTAGGCAGAACTCTGTTTGACTACCTCTTTTGTTTGACCAGAGGAATTATTTAATGCAAGAGAAATGGCTAAGGAAATTCTAAACCCAGAAATTTGTCCCTATGTGCTTGCATTTTTCTCTCCTTGCTATGCAAGGATGCATTTGTATCATTGATAATGGTTTCAGTGCTAACAATAAAATCAAATGCTAACTCATTTTTATATAAAGAAATATTTCAATTTTTATTTTCATATTTCAAAGCAAGCGTAAATATCATCTCAAAAATTTTCAAAATACTAGAAATCTTCCATCTAGAATTAGAAGGTGAAGAAACAAATATTCTGAATATTTTTGAGTATTTTTCTGCTTCCTATCCCATCTTTGCTTTAAATTCTTTTTAACAATTTTCTATTTGAAGCTTGTTGGGCCCTGAAAATAGCCCAAAATTTTAGTATAACAGCTGATTGTCAACTGTCACTAAATAGCAACAGAAAATTTCCAGCTTCTCAGTCACAAAATTTACTATAAGAAATCCTGAGTTTCCAACTCTCGTCCCCCTGGGTTCTAGCTTCAAGTATCCCACCAAAGTGATCTTGAGTATCTGCACAAGGTGTGAATGAAAAAAAAAGGTTAAAAAAGTAAAAGTAATAATGAGAAAAAACCTGAGGGGCAAAACAATAAGAATTCTTAGCATCCACCAGACCCAGGAGGTAAATCAAATCCACCTGCAGGCAGATTGATAAAATAATTCTACTGACTCACAAGGCTGCTTAGTTTTTTATGATTGGATAATACAGATATTAAAGCATTCAATTCAAAATTAAGCATTGTGATTATCTATTTTTATAGGTGGTGGTGGAAGTTAACAGTGAATTTCGAATCCAGGTAAGATACAGCAGATCCATTTTTTTTTTTAATTAAAACACAAAGGGCTGGGCCTGGTGGCTGGACCCATAATCTCTCACTCTGAAGGCTAACACAGTAGGATTGAGAGTTGGAAGTCAACATGGGCTGCCTAGCAAGACAAAAAAAACAACAACAACACAAAAGGAGAATGGTCTGGGAGTGACAATATATGTTCTAAAGAATATTTATTCTTTTTTTTTTGAGGCACTGAGGTTTTGAACTCAGGGCTCACGCTTGTTAGGCAGGCCATCTTACCACTTGAGCCACTCTGCCAGCCCTTTTTTGTGTGTGTGATTTTTCTTTTGTGAGCTAGGGTCTCACATACTATTTGCCCAGGGATGTCTTCAAACTGCAATCCTCCTGATCTCTGCCTCCTGAGCAGCTAGGATTACAAGTGTGCCATTGGCACCTGGCTAATGTTAAAATTAATAGATTATCAAAATTACTAATTTTTCCAATCAAACATCCTTTTTTTCTAATATAATCACCCCTCCTCCAAAATCTCCAATGGAATACAAATTATAAATAAAAGTTAATATATACTATTACTTTATCTTACTCTTTCAAGGTAAGAGATTACAACACTAAAAATGGCACCATCAAATGGCATTCAATAAGAAGGCAAAAACGTGAATGGATCAAGTTTGCTGCAGCCTGTCGAGAAGGCGAAGACAACTCAAAGAGAAACCCAATTGCCAAAGTAAGTGGATTGCGAAAGCATAAAACTGAAAGTCAAAACGGATGGGTCAAAGTTTGAAAGAATCTGTCTTTTACATATCTTATGGACTTATCTCACTGAGAAGTTGTGATACAGAAAAGAGCTATAATTATTTAGATTATGAAGACTAAAATTCCTAAAGGGGTAAATTGAGAAAGTTAGGTACTCAGATAAGCAGCTAAGCCTTGATTCATCTCACTGACAAAATGAATATACATGAACATGTATCACCTCAGAGTCTAAATGAAAAAAATATAGTGATTCAAAGAATGGATTCAGCCTTCAACACGCCCAGAGGTGGTACGTTGCATGTGATCTTACTACTGTAAAATTTAGTAGAGTCGAATTTCTACTTTCGTCTTTATTTCTGAATGTGAATGGATCAAGTTTGCAGAATCAAGAGCTTCAAAAAGCCTTTGTTACCTACATAAGTCCACTCAAAATTTTCTCCTAAAACTTTGCCTTAAAGTTTTAAAATCTGAAGATCAAAGTTATGTAACGACAGTATTAATAAACTCCCTAAGACTATGCTACTCTAGACAAAGTACTCACAGGATCAACTATAGACCGAGATGTATTAGGTTAACATTTTACTTTTTATTGTTTTGTAGAAATAGAAATTGAATTTTTTTATTGTGCTGTCAGTTGCCATGAAAAATACTATAGTTATTATACAGTTACTTTTGAAAACACAATAGTTATTTCACTTATCTAGGAAAACAATTCTCTGTTTTCAAACATTTCCCAAATAATGCAAGCACTGCACCGTCAACACTTATCAAGAAAGGTAGCTGTCATATATCAAGCATAGAACTCTTTATTTCTCATGTGATATTTTCACTGTGTTCTTTCTGCAGATTCATTCAGATTGTGCTGCAAACCAACAAGTTACCTACCGCATCTCCGGAGTAGGAATTGATCAACCACCTTATGGAATCTTCATTATTAATCAGAAAACTGGTGAAATTAATATAACATCCATAGTTGATCGAGAAGTCACTCCTTTTTTCATTGTAAGTGGTAACAAGTTAACATATATGTTAAGGCCTAAGTTACTCTTGGAAGATATTAGCTCATGCTTGATTTGATTTCACGAGTCTCAATATTCGGTATTTTTGGTGTCTCTTAGTTCACAAGAATCCCAATAGATACTGACAAAATTAAGAGAAAAAGATGTGTAGCAAACATGGCAATCTCTATAGTCAGCTCCCATGGCAAAAGCAGGGTATTTGTTTGGGAGTTAGAGTATCCAAATTTTACTCCATCTTTAAAAAAATTTAGTTGAAAATGTTTGCTCCTTCTAACTCTGATGCTATTAATGATTCTGGAGCCAACGAAGGATTCTTTTTTAAATGAAGATAATGTGTTATAAATCCACATTGCTCATGCTCACCTCCGGTTTTTGCAAGAGCTGCCACACTGCTTAAGAATCCTCTTTCTTCAAACCCTTAACCTCACTTCAGTTTAAACAGCTAACCTCAAGACCAACTTTATTTAAAAAAGGTTGAGTCCACCAATCTCAACTGAATTCTCTCCCTCCAACTCAGAAATGTTCTCCATTAAATGCAACAGCAGATCCATTTTCTGCTTTTCCCCACAGCTTGTCCCAAGACATTCCCATAATTATCTGTTTCTTCAAGATCCTTATACCATCAACTTAATTTTTTTTCATTTCTCTTCTGTTTGCCACATTAGCTAGTCCATTTTCATCTATCACCATGGGAAACACTTTTTAATACTTAAAAAAAATGAAACTAAAAAAACTTCTTTTGATCTTCTAATATCTTCTATTAAAACAGCAGCAATCCATACTCCCAAACACCTTTGAATAGTAATCAACACTTGTTGCTTTTGTTACAAGAAGTTTTAGACCCGAGGCCCCAATGCTGAGTTTTGTAAGTCAGATGCAAATACTTTTCCCAACACATCAAACACAAAAGATGAATAATGGTAAAGGACAGAGAAAGGAAGTTTATTATATGACATGGGCACCTGTGGGAGGGTGTAGGCCATCTTTTCCAAGTAGACATTTGCTTTAGGTTTAAATAGGAGGAAGAATTGGAGGCATGGTAGAGGTTTGCATAATTGTTCAACAGTCCCCAGTCAAAGGTATATTCCTGTGGTCGTAGATGACAGTCACAGATGAACTGGCAGCTCATTGTTTCAAGACTGGTCAGGTGGGCTGTTATTACAATAAGAGTCATTAACGCCTAGCAGGTTGTCTGGTCCTTCTTGGGATCCAAGATAGCTGCAAAGTGATGGTAGAAGAGAATGTCTCAGAACAAAGAACACAGATTCACAATGGAGGCTGAAATGACTACCTTTTAAGCCTCCATTACACTTTTATTTGGTTCATTTATATTACTAAGAATTAAAATTCCTTAGCCTTCAATTCCAAATCTATAATCCTAGATTTTTCCATGATGTTTTCCCCACAAATACTCTTAATTTAACAAACCAGTCTATTAGCTTTTGAAGCACAATGCATTTTTTTTGCAAAATATACCACATATGTAAAATGGTATACATTACACTTATGTACACCTCAAAGAAAAATAATAGTAATATAGCCACTGCCTAGCTTAGGAATACTACATTTCTTTGAAGTTCCCATGTGACTCTTCTTTACTTCATTCTTAAGCCCCCATAACCTCTATTCTTAATTTCAAACACATTTGTATGATTCTATTTCTTTCCTCATAAAATTGTCTTTGCTAAGAACACTCTGGTAATTCTCAGCTCTGCGAGTTTTCTTTCAAGATCTGTCTCAATCATTGTGTTCTCTTATGAAGTCATATTATTTTTATCCCTCCTTTATATATCTTATCATGTTGCTTTCTTTTAAATGGTATCTTGGGTTCATGTTTGCCTTCTCTTATTAATTATATTATGTATAATTATGTATGTAATGTTGCTTGTGCCTATAGTCTTACAGGAAATAATAATATGTCCTATTTCTCTTTTAATTTCCCACAATGCCTAACATAACACCCCTCCCCCAAGATGTGAGAACATGATGAATAGTTCTAACATGTAATTATTCTTCTCCTTTCTCTCCTAGATCTACTGCCGGGCTCTGAATTCACAGGGCCAAGATTTAGAGAGGCCTCTTGAGCTGAGAGTCAGGGTTTTGGATATAAATGACAACCCTCCAGTATTTTCCATGTCTACATTTATAGGACAAGTAGAAGAAAATTCTAATGCAAGTAAGTAACGTACACTATTAGGTAAACAAGAACACATTGGTTTCCAGGTCATTCTTAATAGCTAGGCAACTACAGGCTAACTGTGTCAAAGTGAATATCACAAATGTAAGAGACAGACTCTAGAAAAGCATACAGAACGGAAAGGCTTTTCCTTCATTCCAGTCTGTCATGTACAAGCAGCACCTCAAAGCCAGGAGAAGCGTTACTCCTACACTAGCTTTTTAGGGAATCCATAACAGGAAATCCCAACAGCACATTGCACACTGGTAGCGGGGCATGGGGATGAGGGTTTAGTCTCCCAGTCTGTATTGAAGGACAATCCCAACCACTCCTGATTTAATGTTTTTTAAACTATTTTTATTGAGAAATAGTATGTATATTTCTTTATGGGGTACATTATGATAACTCAGTACATGTATAATACATTGAGAGTAATAAGCATTTCCATCTCTTTAACCATAAATCATTTTTATCTGTTAAGAATTTTGTGCTCATCTTTTTTTAGTCATTTTGAAATTTATCTTAGGTTGTTTTAATCAATACTTATTCCACAGTGTTAAAGAACAACCATAAGTAATTCCTCACTCTGTGTTTTGGTGCCCTCATTGAACTTCTCTGAGGTCATTATGTTAAGTGAAACAAGCCAAACACAAAGCTACAAATACTATGTTCTCTCTAATTCATGGAAACCAGTAAGTCAACTCTGTAGAAGATGGCAAGGAATAGTGGGCACTGGAGACTGGGAAGAACAGGGGACAGGGGACAGAAAGAAAACTATTTGAAAATCATTCATAGAAATCAATTCCTTACAACCTATTTTGAGGTCAAGAGCAAATAAATACAATACAAGCACTAAAACAAAAGATGGAATCATTCCTTTGAAATGAAAACTTCAGTTTACCATAGGCATTTTTAGCCTTTAACTGGCATGATTTCTTATAATTACAAAAAAACTTTATATTTTATTCTTATCCATTAAAAGACTATACCTATACGTTGAGCTTGTGCAAATAGCATTATAAAAATGCTCATTGTAAAAATTCACACAATAAGGAAAGTAAGAAGAGAATGGATATCCATTCTTTGCTCTCACTAGGGACTATCTTCAGAGGCAAGCTTTGTCATCAGTTACTAGGTACATATGTTTATAGTTACATAAACATAAATAGACATGTTTTTGGATACCACTAGTATCCTCTTTTATGTATAAATCCATGTAATTTTTATTTAAATATATCTTGAACATATTTCCATATCAGAACAAGTAAATTCCTTTACTTCTTTAACAGTTGTATTGCATTTTGTTATATGAATGAGTCATAATTAGTTAAATGCCTAGTGAGAACGTTTTTTAAGTTATACAAAAATGGGTGGGGTGACAGAGACAAAGAAGAAAAGAATATAATTTTCTCTCACTAGCTATTTAATTCTTAAATGAACTCGATGAGGATGGCTTAATTATCATCCCCATTTATAAATGTTAACTGAGAACAAGACGATATAGCTAGGAAGCATTAAATTTGAGTAAAAGTTAATCTAGTCTTAATATCTCTTTGTTTCACCATAAGCATCCTGAACAAAAATTGTATTAGAATAAGAAACAGAATGCCAGAATAATGCATTTTCTTTATTTCCCAACTATCAGTAACATATAGGCTCCTAGTAAAATGTCTTTTCATCAAGACAAAGGTAAAGAAAGAACTAAGATGTTGATATGTTGACTGTATAAAGGGAAGATAGTACAATGCACATTATATGAGCCAACTAACTCTCATGCATCGTTGCATTACCATATTGTAAGAAAAATGTAAATTGTCCATTTGCAATCCATTTTTCTTAATTTCTAGACACACTGGTGATGAGACTCAATGCTACTGATGCAGATGAACCTAACAATTTGAATTCAAAGATAGCCTTCAAGATCATAAGACAGGAACCTTCTGATTCACCAATGTTCATCATCAACAGATATACCGGAGAAATTCGAACAATGAATAATTTTATAGACAGAGAGGTACCTCTTTTTCTTTAAATTGTTTTTTAGTTAAAGGAACTGACTGTGAAAGCAAAGCATTTAAGAGACATAAAAAGAAGCTCATATTTAAAATTTTTAAATATATAACCACTTCACATAATGCTAATGATGTGAGAAATATTTTAAATAAAAATGAGTGTTATTTAATTACATTTTATTCTGACATATCTCATCCCATCAATTATTGAAGATTTGCTTCAATTCCAGGAAACTAAATTACAAAATAATAGAAAAAAATTTGAAGACATTAGGGACAAAAATTCCATTTAAAAAGGTGTATTTTATTATGAAATAAATTAAAGCAATACCTGCTATTATGTCCCCATCTTGGTGAGTCACAATGCATGTGAACAAGATTGAGGCTAAGGAACTTGATTCTTTTCAGTATATCCTAAGCTCTTCTGACAGTAAAACTTTTACTATTTTCTCTCTATGTAATGCCTCTTGACAGCCCACCTTTGGGAAATACATCACGTGATCAGAACAGTCAGTTTCCAGGATGATCATTTCATTTACAAATAAGAGCTAATGATTGCTAACAGAGTAGAACCAGCATTACGTGTTCTCTATCATGTCATGTGGTCCCTTGATTTAATTTTATAATATCTACTTAATTTTTTAAATATTGCCTTTATGTAGAATATAGCATACTTGTATGTAAGTGATACTATAATATATTAGGGATATAAGTGAGGATTTTTTATTTTCTGATTGCTGTTCAAATTCAATTTTAATTTAATAGCAATCTCCCTGGATTTAGGATAAATCAGATTTTTAAAGTATTTTCAACAATACAAAAATTAACAGTTTTTAGGTTACCTCCATCTCATTTTTAATTATTTAATAATTACCATTTGAGGAAACTGATTATTTAGGTTTGTTTTTCTCTCCAACTCTCTTAAGCTTTATTGGTGTCGAGGTTTAAGAAAGGGTCATCAGAAGTAAAGAACTCTGTAGTCATTGGAAACTCTGGGGCCACAAAGACATCTGAAGATGTCTTTACCTATGAGTGCCCTAAAGTTATACCCATAACTGTGAATAAGTATGCTTTCATACACTAGTCTAGGAAAGGGTCCATAGTTTCACCAACTTCTAAAAAATGCAAGCATCTTTGAATAAAATCAAGAAGAAATGATCAGTAACTCCATCACCACAACTCCACCTCCTCAAAATAGAAACCAACCATTTTATTTTTCCTACACACTTGAGGGTTGATTGTTTACAGCATAGAATTTTCATGCCATGCTTCTTTGGTGAACCTTGATCTCTCTCTTGATCTCATCCATTTCACCTTATATAAACTTTTCCAACCTCTGAACCTATTATTATTAATAAGAAATGAGGTTTTTAAAAAGTGTTGCTTCTGATGGAGGGGATAAATTCATGTATGATACATTACAAGGACTTTTTAAAATACCACAGTGTACTCCCAGTACAATAATAAAAAATGAAAAATAAAAGTAAAGAAAAAAGTGTTGCTTCTTTTAAATGATCCTAGACAAGTATTGCTAGAAGTGGAAGGGGAAGCTTCTATATTGATTCATGTGAGATTTATGGGTTACCCCTGTCTTAATCATAGATTTATATAAATGTTGAGCCTGTACTTTAAAGACCTTTACATAAACTAAAGACTGTCTATGCCAGGTGTGACATTTTTTTATAATTTGTACTCTTAGCAATATAGTCAGTATTCTCTTGCTGTAAGAGGCTCAGACCGAGATGGTGGGGCAGACGGCATGTCAGCAGAGTGTGAATGCAACATTAAAATCCTTGATGTCAATGATAACATCCCATACATGGAGCAGTCTTCAGTAAGTATTCGTTCTTCTTTTGGTACTGTGGTATGAACTCAGGGCTTCTTATTTGTGAAGTAGGTGATCTACCACTTGAGCTTTGCTCTAGTTATTTTGGAGATAGGACCTTGCTTTTTTGCCCAGGCCAGCCTGGACCATGATCCTTCCAGTTTAAGCTTCTTGCTGTCCATGGGATGACAGGCATGGGTCAACACATCCAGCTTTTTTCCAAATTTTTTTGCCCAGGTTGGCCTTGAGCCATGATCCTCCCAATCTCAAAACTCCCAAGTAGCTAGGATTACAGTCATACACCACAAGTACCTAGCTTATAACATTTGTTCTTGAAAGTTAAATTTAGTAAATTTAAACCCATTGTATTTAAAACTTTATTTGAAAAATTCTGTTTGTTTGAAAAATTCTGTTTGAATTGTGTGTTTGATGTCACACAATTCAAATATAGACACATACTTTTTCTAGTGTTTATTTATACAATAGGGAAAATGGATTACAACACTGAAACATGAGCTTATAAACACAGATACCATGACTGCATAATGGATATCTGTTAACACCTCAGTGTAAACATGGTAAAGTCCTTCGAGACAGCTCATGTGATTCCTTGCTTCTTGTTTCAGTATGCCATAAGCATTGAGGAGAACGCTCTCCATTCAGAGTTGCTCCAGATTAGAGTCATTGATTTGGATGAAGAGTTCTCAGCAAACTGGATGGCGGTCATCTTCTTTATCTCTGGAAATGAAGGAGGTTGGTTCGACATAGAAATGAATGAAAGAACAAACGTAGGCATTCTAAAGGTTGTTAAGGTACAGTATAATTATTCTAGTTTGTTTTCATCATCTTTTTTGAAAATGTTGAGTTTAAAATAATGTACTTTAAACATTTTACAAATAAGTCCATGAAAAAACAAAAACTGCTTGTAGTTTAAAATTATATGATGTAAAACTTTTTAATATGAAACCTTTCTATCATTTCATGAAAATAAAACTAACTTGAAATTCCCAAAATGTCATATTAATTGAAAGTATTTTAACCAAGAATCTTACTTATACTTACAAAGTATGATTAATTATTAAAGTTAATATTTTAGGAATTTTCTTTTGTGGCAATACTAGGGTTTGTAGTCATGCTTGCTAGGCAGGCATTCTACTCCTTGAATCACACTCTCAGCCATTTTTGCTTTAGTTTTCAGATAGGTTCTCATGCTTTTTGCCAGGGCCAGCCTCAGACTGCAATCCTTTTACCTCCACCTCTTCAGTGGTTGGGATTATAGACATGTACCACCATTCCCAACCTAAGAATATTTTTAAAGCAGATTTGATATGACTTTATAAAACATGCTCATATTGATGCTGTAATTCAATTTCAAAGAACCAAGAATATTCATCGAGTGAATTAAAAGTTACTGATTCCCCAAGTTTTTTTATACAATTAAAATTCAATTATTGGGATTCCAGAATCATACTCCCAACCTCACTGTGGCTTCTGACCAAGGCTTATTAGAAATACAAATATACTAGAAATTTGGTACCAGTCAGCAGTGTTCTCTTCTTTCCCTCTGCATTAATAATCCACCACATTTACCTGCAGAAGAATTTTCTTTCAGATGTGAAGGTAAAAAAAATCTGTTCTCTAGAAAACGGATAGTGCAGATTTCATCTTGTCCAATAAAACTCACAGGCTTCAACTTTTAAATCTGCAGTAGCTGTCCATGAATTGTACGTGAGGCATGCAATGCGTACTATCCATTGTAAAATATAGTCCTTTTTTAAGAGGTCCTTTCTTTTAGAATGCCCTTAGGAAACAGATTCCTATCGAATTTTCATCCCATAGGAATTGCGAGGTCTTTTGCCTCCTTTGTCCTCATAAAATATCGGACACTTATAGTTTCCATACAGTTCAAACAATATTCAGCTATGACATGTCACCTCTCACAGCACCCCTGCCAGTTGTTACATCACACCCAAGTTGCAGATGACGAGATTGAGGCTCAGAGAGAGCATGTAACCTGCTTAGGTTCTCATAGCTAGTAAGTGGTACAGCCAACTTTTCGACCAAGGTTTCATTAGCTATTTTCTTGGTGCTATCCAGAATTTGATATTAGGGAAACTGGTTCATGATCTATTTCACCCCAAATCATTATATTTCTTAAAAACTTAATCTATTTTGTTTTACTGACTTTATCCATGAAATGGGATGATAATTGTTCTCCCAGACACTATGTCATATATTTAATCCTTTGTTATAATTATAGAGAGATAATACATGTGCAATGTGTAGGTAAATATTCTCTTATAAGCTATTCATTAAATTGCAAATAAAACCAACACCTCAATGAAGATTCAAACATTTATCTGAATCAGAAAACTTGATGTATATGAATCTCCTTTTTTTTTACTTCATGTGCTGCCTTTCTCTTTTTTTATTCCTTTTATTCATATGTGCATACAATGTTTGGGTCATTTTGAATCTCTATTTTTATGGAAACTACTCTCACGAAAATGCAGGAAAATATATTTGACACACAGAGGCATAATGGCTTAGTTGTTTTTTAGATTTTATGAATTGTGGATTTTGACATCACCTTTCTTAATGAAAATCACTACTTGATTGTTTTATAATATGAAATTAATTTTTTAGACTACAGTGAGGAAAATAATTATTTCTTTCTATTATATATATTATATTCAATTATTTGACTTTTTCAAAAAGTCACCTTTACAGAAGTGAAATTTCTTCTTAATAGTTCTTTATGGATAAGACTAGTCAAACAGAAAACTCTAATATAGTTGACCTGTACTTTGTTATAAACACAGCTACTTTCTGAGAAACATGAAATAATGGGAGCTAACATAAATTATCTTTTCACGAAAAAACTGCATGGATTTGACCATCTGTGTTAAGTTTTTAATTTGTTTGGTGGGCAATTACAATTCATGTCACATGTTTTCAACCTTTTCAATAATGAATCTAGGATAACTGGTTTCTTCCTTTCTATATTTGTATGTGTTTACATTGAACTAAAGATAAAGAAAGAATAAATTGAGTATTTGTATGAATTTATATTTAATTATAGAATGGTAGTATAAGAAATTACTTTTACTAGTCCCAAAAGACTTCTCTTTCTTCTGGAACTTTTTTTATAGTGAAACTATTCCACTCTGTATTTTCTAGCCCCTAGATTATGAAGCTATGAAGAACCTACAACTCAGTATTGGTGTTAGAAATAAGGCCGAATTTCATCAGTCAATTATGTCTCAATATAAACTCACAGCGACTGCAGTCTCTGTGACTGTGGTCAATGTGGTTGAAGGCTCAGTGTTCCGCCCAGGTTCGAAGACGTTTGTGGTAACCAGTAACATGGGAGCAAACTACAAAGTGGGAGACTTCATAGCTACTGACCTGGACACAGGCCTAACTTCAACAACTGTTAGGTAAGAATGACATTTTCCAAGTGACCTTTTACCACACATCAAGCTTAAGTACACCTCTTCATTTTAGAACTTTTAAGTACCTGAATTAAAATATTTTTCATTATTTTTGAAACAATCATTCAATTGCAAAAATAGCCAACTACTAATGTAGTTAACTTAAGAAAAGAAAAATTGGTGAAAAATGTTAGGTGTGACCCTGTGAAGATATAATATGTGAAAATAATATATTGAGAAAGTTTTGACACCCGTGTTTATGTATCTTATTGATCAACTAACTGATTATTATGTTATGGTTTTCCCATTCCCCATTCTCACTCTCCTCTTACCCAGGAAAGATTTTATTGGGCTGATATTCCAATTGCAAAGTTGCTCAGCTTCAAAGCAATTAGATTTAGTTAGCTCATTTTGTTTACTTTCTTGAATAAGCAGCACTAAATATTAGTCAGTAACTTCAATATGAAAAAGTAATTGTATTAAGGAAAAAGTATGCTCAACATTTTTAAAAGTTGTCCAAATCCTCCAGGTAAACATGAAAAATTTGCGTGTGCGTGAGCATATGTATTTGCACATATGACTGATCAAGAAGCGTGGAGGACAAAGCAATGCATGTTAAAATTTCTTTATGTTCTCCTCAGCCAGCGCGGGTATTTCCATTCTTGCTTTTATCACACTGGGCTACAGTTGTTGACCAGATTCCTTCACCCCACAGTGAATTTACTAAGAAGACCCTCCTCCTCTCAAACTTCTGTTCCCCAAGTACAGCACAATGCCTGAGGCACAGCGTTAGTTAACCAGTGTTTGTTTCACAAGTATGTGAATGACAAGGCAAACACTAAAGTCAGCGATAAGGAGAGGAGAATACCATGGATGCACAAGGCAAGAACATAGCTTGGAAATCAAACGCAGTCCTGGAAAGTCATTGTGTATGTGGGGAGGAGGAGTGGAAACAGAGAGAGTGTAGGCCAAGCTGATGAAGATGAAGTAACTGTGTTGTTGTTTGTTTGTTAAGAAAATAATTTAGAATTAGAAGCCATCCAGAAGTTGCCAGGATCTAGGTTTTCTGGCAGTTTTGCTGGTACCAAATGGAAATTTCACTCCAAGAATAAGAAGATTATTCTGCTACCCAAGTAGCCATTAAAAAACATTCCATCAGAAATGATTACCTTAAAGTTCATTTGGAAACACAAGAGACTGCAAATAGCCAAGGCAATACTCAGCAAAAAGAGCAATGCTGAAGGTATCACAATACCTGACTTCAAACTATATTACAAAGCAATAACAATAAAAACAGCATGGTACTGGCACAAAAACAGACATGAAGACCAGTGGAACAGAATAGAAGACCCAGATATGAATCCACACAGCTATGCCCACCTCATTTTTGACAAAGGTGCCAAAAACACACAATGCAGAATAGACAACCTTTTCAACAAATATTGCCGGGAAAAGTGGTTATCTGCCTGCAGAAAACTGAAAGTAGATCCATGCCTTTCACCCTGTACTAGTATCAACTCACAGGGGATTAAGGACCTTAACATCAGACCTGAAACTCTGAAGTTAGTACAGGAAAGACCAGGGACTACTCTGGAAGCAATAGGTGTAGGCAAGGACTTCCTCAATAGAACCCCAGCAGCCCAGCAACTAAGAGAAAAGATGGATAAATGGGACTAAATGAAATTTAAAATTTTCTGCACAACAAAAGAAATGATCTCTAAACTGAAAAGACCACTCACAGAGTGGGAGAAAATATTCACTTACTATACATCAGAAAAAGGGCTGATAACCAGAGTATATGGGCAGCTCAAAAAACTAAACTCCCCCAAAATAAATGAACCAATAAAGAAATGGGCAACTGAACTAAACAGAACTTTTCAAAGGAAGAAATCTAAATGGCCAAGAAACACATGAAAAAATGCTCACCATCCCTGGCCATAAAGGAAATGCAAATCAAAGCCACACTAAGAGTCCACCTCTCCCCTGTTAGAATAGCCATCATCAAAAACACCACCAACAACAAATGCTGGCAAGGATGCAGAGAAAAAGGAATCCCTATACAATGCTGGTGGGAATGTAACCTAGTACAACCAACCACTTTGGAAAACAACATGGAGGCTTCTTAAAAAACTAAACATAGATCTGCCATATGATCCAGCATATAGCCAAAGGAATGCAACTCGGGTTATTCCAAAGACACCTGCACACCCATGTTTATTGCAGCACTATTAACAATAGTGGAGTTATGGAAACAGCCAAGATACCCCACTACTGAAGAATGAATTAAGAAAATGTGGTATTTACAAGAGACCACGAATAGCCAAGGCAATACTCAGTCAAAAGAACAATGCTGGAGGTATCATAATACCTGACTTCAAACTATATTACAAAGCAATAACAATAAAAACAGCATGGTACTGGCACAAAAACAGACATGAAGACCAGTGGAACAGAATAGAGGACCCAGATATGAAGCCACACAACTATAACCAATTTGTCTTTGACAAAGGCGCTAAAACTATACGATGGAGAAAAAGCAGCCTCTTCAACAAAAACTACTGGGAAAACTGGTTAGCAGTCTGCAAAAAACTGAAACTAGATCCATGTATATCACCCTATACCAATATTAACTCAAAATGGATCAAGGATCTTAATATCTGACAACAAACTCTAAAGTTGATACAAGAAAGAGTAAGAAATACTCTGGAATTAGTAGGTATAGGTAAGAACTTTCTCAATGGAACCCCAGCAGCACAGCAACTAAGAGATAGCATAGATAAATGGGACCTCATAAAACTAAAAAGCTTCTGCTAAACAAAAGAAATGGTCTCTAAACTGAAGAGAACACCCACAGAGTGGGAGAAAATATCTGCCAGCTACACATCAGACAAAGGACTGATAACCAGAATATATAGGGAACTTAAAAAACTAAATTCACCTAAAACTAATGAACCAATAAAGAAATGGGCAAGTGAACTAAACAGAACTTTCTCAAAAGAAGAAATTCAAATGGCCAAAAAACACATGTAAAATGCTCACCATATCTAGCCATAAAGGAAATGCAAATTAAAACCACACTAAGATTACACCTCACCCCTGTTAGAATAAGCCATCATTAGCAACACCACGAACAACAGGTGTGGCGAGGATGCAGGAGAAAAGGAACCCTTTTACACTGCTGGTGGGAATGTAAACTGTACTAGTTTACATTACAACTACTCTGGAAAAAAATTTGAAGGCTACTTAAAAAGCTAAACATTGATCTACCATTTGATCCAGCAATACCACTCTTGGGGATATACCCAAAAAACTGTGACACAGGTTACTCCAGAGGCACCTGCACACCCATGTTTATTGCGGCAGTATTCACAACAGCCAAGACATGGAAACAGCCAAGATGCCCCACTACTGACGAGTGTATCAAGAAAATGTGGTATCTATACACAATGGAATTTTATGCAGCCATGAAGAATGAAATGTTATCATTTGCTGGTAAATGGATGGAATTGGAGAACATCATTCTGAGTGAGGTTAGCCTGGCCCCAAAGACCAAAAATCTTATGTTCTCCCTCATATGCGGACATTAGATCAAGGGCAAACACAACAAGGGGATTGAACTTTGATCACATGATAAAAGTGAGAGCACACAAGGGAGATATGAGGATAGGTAAGACACCTAAAAAATTAGTTAGCATCTGTTGCCCTCAACACAGAGAAACTAAAGCAGATACCTTAAAAGCAACTGAGGCCAATAGGAAAAGGGGACCAGGAACTAGAGAAAAGGTTAGATCAAAAAGAATTAACCTAGAAGGTAACACACACGCACAGGAAATTAATGTGAGTCAACTCCCTGTATAGCTATCCTTATCTCAACTAGCAAAAACCCTTGTTCCTTCCTATTATTGCTTATACTCTCTCTTCAACAAAATTAGAGATAAGGGCAAAATAGTTTCTTCCGGGTATCGAAGGGGTGAGGGGGTGGTAAGGGGTGGGTCAGGGGGGGAGAAATGACCCAAGCATTGTATGCACATATGAATAATTTAAAAAAAGAAAATATGGTATTTATACAAAATGGAATTTTATTCAGCCACAAAGAAGAATGATGAATTTTGTCATTCACAAGTAAATGGATAGAACTGAAGAACATCATCTTAGGCAAAGTTAGCCAGGCTCAGAAGGCCAAAAATCACATGTTCTCCCTCATATGTGGATTATAGACCTAAAACAAATGCCATAATATTATTGGACATGGGTCACACACTAAGGGGAGAATGCACACAGGAGGAATAGGGAAAGGTAAGAATATGGGAAGGTGACCAGGAATTAGTTAAGAGGTCTGGTAGAGATGAATCAATTCTGGTTGTAATACATATCTGCATGGAAGCAATTCTAGGAATCTCTCTGTATAGCTATCCTTATCTCAAGCTAGCAAAAATGCTGCCTTTCTTATTATCTCTTATGTTTTCTCTTCAACAAAATTGGAGAAGAGGGCAGAACAGGCTCTGCCTGGAAGCAAGTGAGTGAGAGGGAGAGGGAGGGGGTGGAGGCACGGGGGAGAAATGACCCAAACAATGTATGCACATGTGAATAAATGAATAAGCAAAAATAAAGAAATGGTTATTCAATAATTCTTTGTTCTGCCAGGCATGGTGGTGCATGCCTGTAATACCAGCACTCAGGAGGCTGAGGCAGGAGAATGTAGAGTATGAGGCCAGCCTAGGCTACATAGTAAGACCCTATCTCAAATGATAATAATAATAACTCTTTTTGTTAAATTAAAACTTTGATCTACTTCTGAACAGCCTCATATAGCTGGTACTGCCTGAAAAAAAACTGCTGCAATAATTGAAAACTACTTCCAGGGGTTAAAATTACTAGCTAGAAAAATACATTTTATAATTTAAAAGTCCCTTATAAAAGATAATTGGCATTAATTTGTATTGTTTTCTTTCAAATACAGATATGTGATGGGAAATAATCCAGCTGGCCTGATAACTGTTGACTCAAGAACAGGCATAATCACTTTGAGAGATAGAGTTACCATGGAGCAATATAAAATTCTTGGGGGAAAATACCAAGGAACAATTCTATCTATAGATGGTAAGAAACCAGTTTAACTTATACCTTTTCTGGAGGAAGCTAATATAAATGCACTGAGATATTAACATTTTTATTATTGCACGTGAAAGAAATCCAGTAAAAGTGAACACACTGGGCATTATAGGCTTAAATCTGACCTGAGGCAGTATTATTTAGTAACTAAAATCATGAGCTCTGTAGTAAGGCAGGACTGGTATTCTGAACTATCACTTATTAGTTATAGAGTCTTAGAGAAGCTATTTCACCTATGTATACTCCAATCTTCTATAAAATGGGACAATAACACTATGGATTTGGAAGGATGTGATAATGATGAAATAACAATAGTATGAGCATAGCTGAGTGAAAGGGCATGGGCTTTAATATCAGATAAACTGGATTTACACCTATTTCTGTTACACACCTCCAAAGATTTTGCTTCCTTTTTTTCAGAAAGTATATATTGAGTCCTAATTAAATAGAGCCACTGTTTCAGGTTCTAAGGCTCTACCAATGAAAAGTCAGACACTGAGCTTACATGTATATAAAGCATGAAACAAAATAATCTCAGCCAAATTATTCCTATATTTCCACCCAATAATTCCACTTCCAATAATCTTTGGACAAATATGGTGGAAATTTTATGTACTCAGGTATGTAGATGGAAAAATGAGACCTGTTAAAACTATTCCAGGAATGGAGGAAGAGGGGATAAAGAAGACTGATGGAGGGGGCAAATTCATCTATGATATATTGTAAGAACTTTTGTAAATGTCACAATGTACCCCCAATACAATAATAATTTTAAAAAGAAATGATGTTAATTAAAGTATATGAAAACATTAAAGGATGCTTACAGTTTGAAGTAGAAATAGAAAATGGAATGAACTGTATGACCATACCTATGACTAAGCAACATTTAGATTTTGTAATTAAGGACAAAAGACTATATATATATATATATATATATATATATATATATATATATACATTTGGAGGCTGGGTGACTCACACCTGTAATCCCAGATACTCCTCTGGAGGGAAGGGATGAGGAGGATCACAGTTCAAGTCCAGCCCAGGCAAAAAGTTAGTGAGACCTCATATCAACCAGTAAAGCTAGACATAGTGGTATTCACCTGTGATCCCAGCTATGTGGGATGCAAGGTAGGAGGATCACACTCCAAGGCTGGCCCTGGGTAAAAAGCTTGAGCCCCTATCTGAAAAATAATTAAAACAAAAATGACTAGGACATGGCTTAACCAGTAGATCATCTGCCTAGCAAGCACAAGGGTCTGAGTTTCAACCCTAGTACATAAAAAAAAATCATAGTTGTCCTTGGGTATTGCTAGTATAGGTTAGTTTTTTTGTTTTATTTTGCTTATTTCTATACTCTTCAAATTATACATAAATCTAACTATTTATAATGTGAAGAAACCATCTAATACTGTTATTAGTTATAATAATGAACCTAATTATAACAATGGACTAACCACTTGACTTAAAAACTGTGTCATAGACAAGGGATTATGTGGGAAGTTATTGAATTGATGAGAACAAAGACATTGAAATAAGTACTGACACAAAAAGAAAATAGTTCTATATTATCTAACGATTATTACACTAGGTTATAAAATATTTTTTCCATTTTGAACCTTGCTACAGATTCTCTCCAAAGAACTTGCACTGGTACAGTTATTATTGACCTTGATGGTTCTGGCTGGACAACAACAACCGGGGGTGATACTAGCAGTACAAGTACTGACATTGGTACCAACACCCAAGGAAGAGGTGATACCACTACCGACACAGGAGAAATTACTTCCACCAATGGCCCTTATGTCAATACAGGAGATTATACCAATGGCGGTGATGGTGCTGAGAAGCAAGCTCTCCCAGATAATGTCCATTTTGGTCCCGCTGGCATTGGATTACTCATCATGGGATTCTTAGTGCTAGGGTGTAAGTAACAGTTCTATTTGCATGTGCCTCCCAAAAAAATGGTAAGGGAGAAAATAAGCTTCCTGATTTTTTGATGAAATATACCTTACAAGTCCTTATTTTGTGAAATTATCTAGAAATTTCTGTATTTGGTGTTAGGTTTATAAGACAAAAAAAAAATTAAACTTCCTGACCCTTTATAATACAGTAGAGGGCAAGAATGCACTTACAGTCAACCTCAGTGTAATGGGAAAGTCCCAATACAAGCAAGCTCAAATTGCAGTTTGAGTGAAGCAATCAAAGCAACCAAAAAAAAGCTACATAGACAGTAAACTCTGAGTTGAGTTTTAGGACATGAATAAGTGTTAAACTGATGGGCAAAAAGAAGAGAATGCAACACAAGGAGAAAAGAAAATCTATGTGCAAAAACCCTCCAAAAATAAGAAAGCATGGTACTGAAAGAAAGGACTCCCGTGGGGAAGGAAGACAGGATGTGCCTGACAGAGTAGTGACTAGAGTTGGGACTGGAAAGATAGCAAAAGTAGATACTGATGGAATCTATGCTATAGCAAATCTGCACAGTTTAATAAAAAGGAGAGTCAAATAGACATAGATTAAACTCCAGTTTCTAAACTTGATTGTGTGTGTGTGTTTTCAAAGGTTGCCTAACCTTTCTAAGCCTTTCTTTTGCCTGTGAAATGATACTTCCCTCACAATATGGCTGCAGTAGTGGCAAAAAAGCACACCCGTGAAGCACTGAGTGTGTTCTGTGGTCACTAGAGTGGTCCGGTCAGGTAAAGCTAGACTCAAGTGGATGCTCCAGGTGCCCTTTAACATTGCCGGGGATGGTGATGGGAATGAGCATGGACATGACCCACATGCTACAGCTTCTGAGAAGGGGAGCTCTGAAGTAAATAGCTTGAAATGTGCGCACTATAATTTAGTGCAAACATTGCCATTTTTAGATGGGCATGGTGGTTCACTTCTATAATCCTATAATCCCAGCACTTGGGAGGCTGATGCAGGAGGAACACAAGTTCATGTCCAACCTGGGCTGTACAGCAAGACCCTTCTTCAAGAAGGTTGCCATTGTCAAGTGTAGAATAGTATCACATATTTAATTAAAACACACTGCACGAATTCAGAGCACCTATATATCTTTTCTACCTTCATGTCTCAATGCATGAACAGCTATAAGTAGATGTTTTTCACTAAATTTATTTGAAAACTAGGTCTTCTCAGACTTTAAATACTGACCCTTTGCACATTTTAATTAACATTTTTCAGTGTGAAGCACAAAGAGTTTGGACATACTGTTAGTACAACATATAGTTGAGACTCTTTCCTGTAATTTCAAATATACTCTAAAAACTGAAATTTCTATATTAAGGAATAAGAGCCCATTCTTATTGACAGATAATAAACTGAAATAATGACAGGAAAAGTTCTATGCAAAGGGGAACAAATATTTTTTCAAAGCAAAAAAGAAAAAGATGTAAACAGTCTACTTTCAGAAAGTAACATAAAATATATGAAAACAGATAATCCTCAAAATTTTTAGCCATATTGTTTATCAACCAACATTATAAGACTTTAAAATTTGTTGCTTTATAGTTGCTGACCATCACAACCATAAATAACATATAACTTTCATTTTGAATAACTTTGGCTAATGTTCTTAATGAAAAGATTTTAAAATCATATATGAGCCTTATGGTCAATAGCTGTCACTTTAAAGTTTCCTCTCAGTCTAGCAAATTTCCAAAACAAAGCAAAGTTCATGTAATTCTTTTCCTTTTTTACTTATTTCTTCTTTACCTTCCTCTTTCCCTCATTCCTATCCTTTCTTCCCTTTTGCTTCTTCCTTTTGTCCTTTCTTCCTTCCTGATATTTTGATTTGTACATCTTTTCTTTTTGCCCATCCACTTATTCAAAACTATTTATCAAGATTATGTTGTAATAAAAAGATGATAATAAATGGAATGAAAAAACTCTAATTGATTAACAGGAAGAGAAATTTAGTTAAAGAGTATGATGTTCTCATGGGTGTTGTATAAGAGTAATTTAAAGAAAAGATGTCTCTGTAGGGAACAACAATAACCTCAATGAGAAAAATTGAGTAATTGAATAAAATTTTACTATTGAAATGAAGAAGGATGGGCATATGTGAAAATAGGAGTATAAGTAAAGGCACGAAGGAGAAAACAGAAGAATGGAAAATGCTGCTTATCTCTAGTTTTCTTTCTTCTCTACTATTTCCTTGAGTAGTAGCAGAGAAAAAGAAGTCATCTATTTTAATCATATGATTCTCATTGCATTTTAATACTATAAAACAAATGAAGATTTATTGCAGTCTAGTATTTTGAAGCTCACATTTATTGGGGGATCTGGCCATTATTTAATTTGTCTTCCTAAAATTTTCATAGTAATTTAAAAACTAAGTGAAATTATATTAGGAATTCAAATTTGAACCTAAAAATGAAGTTTTTCTTTTAATATGGCCCAGTGCTAACTCTGCTATTCCTATATTTCTACTGTCAGTGGTCCCATTCTTGTTGATCTGCTGTGATTGTGGAGGTGCCCCTGGTGGTGGAGCCGGCTTTGAGCCTGTTCCCGAATGTTCTGATGGAGCAATTCATTCATGGGCAGTAGAAGGACCCCAGCCTGAACCCCATGTAAGTGCTGATCTGTAAGAATGGGACTTTGGTAGTCACCTAAACTCAGTCTCTACCTATGAACCAAGACGGCAGCAATCATTCAATCTACATTATTCTTTGTTCTGAGATAACTGTTGAGGCAAGGAAGAGAAGTCAAAAGTACATGGAAATTAAATGTAAATGGAGAATGATGGAGGGAGTGAATTCAACTATGACAAATAGTAAGAACTTTTGTAAATGTCACAATGTACCCCAGTACAACAATAATAAAAAAATTAAAAATTAAATAGAAACAAGGGAAGGCTTTCAAAATGAGGTTCAGGTTTCAAATGGAGTTTAAAAGTTTCTTAAATAGTATTCTTTTAGGAAATCTTCAGTAATTTGAAAATAAAACAAATGTATGACTAGAGAAAAAAGAGTCATTAAAAATGAGGAAATGTTCTTTCTTATCTTTTAGGATATAGCCACGATCTGTGTGCCTCAAATACCACCTGGTAATGGGAATATAATAGAATGCATTGACAACTCAGGTAAGAAAAAATTTAAAGCTCAAATGACTGAGAAGGAAAAGTGTTCTTTCTCTTTACATACCTTATTTTTGGATGATCTTGTTTGTCTTTTTAAATGACTAATTTGTAAATAAATGTAGTTCATATTCTTATGTGCTATGTTTTCAAAATCTTCCTCAATGTGAGTCAACTCCCTGTATAGCTATCCTTATCTCAACCAGCAAAAACCCTTGTTCCTTCCTATTATTGTTTATACTCTCTCTTCAACAAAATCAGAGATAAGGGCAAAATAGTTTCTGCTGGGTATTGGGGGGTAGGAGAGGGAGGGGGCGGAGTGGGTGGTAAGGGAGGGGGTGGGGGCAGGGGGGAGAAATGACCCAAGCCTTGTATGCACATATGAATAATAAAAGAAAAAGGAAAAAAAAAGTCTTCCTCAATCATCAGATTTTTTATCTAAAGAGCAAATGTCATTTACCCAAATACATATACACTAATTAAAATTAAAGTACAACCCAATTAAAATAGATCTGTGATTACTAACTAAAGCTAGACTCTTCTTCCACAATTTATTTAATGATTCAAAATTTCTCTGACTTTAAGTTAATTATGATGACAAAGTAGAAAAATATATTCATTCTTAGCATCTACATAAATGTTAACTTAAAAAGGATTTTCTAAGTCTAGGCATAGCCTATATTCCCATAGCCTCAGGAAGCAGAGGTAGGAGGACTGTGGTCCAAGACTGTCCCAGCAAAAGCATGAGACCCTATCAGAAAAACAAACCAAAACAAGCAAAGGAACCGGGGAAGGGGAGGTTCCTCAAGTGATAGAGCACTTGCCTAGCAGGTCTGAGGCCCTGAGTTTAATCTCCAGTACAAAAAAACAAAGGCTAATTTTTTACATAGAAAGTAAGTAGACAAAACACTGTCAAAATCTTTCAGAGCTCTAAGCTTACGTTGTGAGCACATGATGGAGTTCTCCTTGCACAAGAGTAGGACTGTATGAATACAACTTGCCTTAAAGTGGAAATCTAGACCAATCACAAATCATGGAAAAATTAGAATCTTGCTGTCTGTCGGTGGATAACTACAAATAAAAGGACAATTAAAATAACCTCACAGCTATGAAAATAGTTGTATTGTGTTACCTGTACCAAGGTAAATGTTACTAAGTTTTATATTTTTCTCTTAGTCTTCTTCAAAGTAGTAATTGCCACCTTGAACACTCCAAAATGAAATAGACAGAAAACATTTACAACTTGTAGAACTGGATCGGCTACCTTTTAAACTTCTTTTTGCTCCTGATACATCAATTCTTGTTAACGGTTCCAACAACTCCCCACCTCAAAAGCGGAAATTCACTATAGACTCTTATCTCCCTTTTCTTTTTGTTTTTGTCAACTTATGATATTCATTTTAATTACATTTTTAATCCCTAAATGGGCCAGTCTTGTCATTAACATCATTGTCATTTTATATGGTCAATATTTAACCATACTTTTAGAACTGTGCTATATTCTTCCTTTTTTTATTTCTTTTATTCATACGTGCATACACTGTTTGGGTCATTTTCCCCCTTTTCCCCCCGCCCTCTCCCTCTCCCCCTACCCCCTTGCTTCGGGGCAGAAACTGTTTTGCCCTTATCTTTAATGTTGTTAAAGCGAGAATATAAACAATGATAAGAAGGACCAAGGGTTTTTGCTAGTTGAGATAAGGATAGCTATACAGGGAGATTCCTCGCATTGCTTTCCCGTACATATGTGTTACATTCTAAGGTGATTCTTCTCGAACTAACCTTTTCTCTAGTTTCTGGTCCCCTTCTCCTATTGGCCTCTGTCACTTTAAAGTTTCTGAATTAGTTCCTTTGCATTGAGGACATCAAATGCTACCATGATTTTTGGTTTTCTTACCTATCCTCATACCTCTCTCGCACACTTTGTGACCAAAGTCCAATCCCCTTGCTGTATTAGCCCTTGATCTAATGTCCACATATGAGGGAGAACATACGATTTTTGGTCTTCTGAGCCTGGCTAACCTCACTCAGGATGATGTTCTCCAGTTTCATCCATTTACTTGTGAATGATAAGATTTCATTCTTCTTCATGGCTGCGTAAAATTCCATTGTGTATAAATACCACATGTTCTTTATCCATTCATCAATAGTGGGGCATCTTGGCTGTTTCCGTAACCTGGCTATTGTGATAGTGCCGCAATAAACATGGGTGTGCAGGTGCCTCTGGAGTAACCTGTGTCACAGTCTTTTGGGTATATCCCCAAGAGTCGTATTGCTAGATCATATGGCAGATCTATGTTTAGATTTTTAAGAAGCCTCCAAATTTTTTTCCAGAGTGGTTGTTCTAGTTTGCATTCCCACCAGCAGTGTATGAGGGTTCCTTTTTCCCTGCATCCTCGCCAAAACCTGTTGGTGGTGGTGTTTGTAATGATGGCTATTCTAACAGGGGTGAGGTGGAATCTTAGTGTGGTTTTGATTTGCATTTCCTTTATGGCTAGAGATGGTGAGCATTTTTTCATGCATTTTTTTGCCATTTGAATTTCTTCTTTTGAGACAGTTCTGTTTAGTTAGTTGCACATTTCTTTATTGGTTCATTAATTTTGGAAGAATTTAGTTTTTTAAGTTCCCTGTATATTCTGGTTATCAGTCCTTTGTCTGATGTGTAGTTGGCAAATATTTTCTCCCACTCTGTGGGTGTTCTCTTCAGATTAGAGACCATTTCTTTTGTTGAGCAGAAGCTTTTTAGTTTTATGTAGTCCCATTTGTCTATACTTTCTCTTAGTTGCTGAGCTGCTGGGGTTCTGTTGAGGAAGTCCTTGCCTATACTTATTACTTCCAAAGTGTTTCCTACTCCTTCCTGTACCAACTTTAGTCTTATCTCCCTTTTCATTGGTGCCCAATTGCTTCTTTTTTTATTATCACATTATTGTTGTACATTGTGAGATTTATAAAAGTACTTAGAATATGTCTTAAACTCACCCCCTCCATCAATCTCATTTATCCCTCCTGTCCCCATTCTTAGAA
Organism: Castor canadensis; assembly: GCF_047511655.1. NCBI lineage: Eukaryota > Metazoa > Chordata > Mammalia > Rodentia > Castoridae > Castor > Castor canadensis. Next base: position 43,291,377 of record NC_133389.1, on the reverse strand, counting down.
TAGTTTCCATTTTTATATATGATTACATAAGATTTCCACCATATTTACCCTCCCACACCCTTTCCTTATATATCATCCCCCCTCCCACTGGTATCAACCCCCAGAGAGGACATGTTTTACCTTCTTGCTCACAGTTTTTGAAAAAAGACATCTTTGTTTAAGATAGTTAACAAGGAGTTTCATTATTATATTGCCATATATATATATATATATATATATATATATATATCCCCAATTGGTTCGTCCCCTCCATTTTTCTAATTTGTACCCTAGTCCCCTTTTTATGGTGATTTCAACAGTTTAAATTGAAGTATGAAATTCACACTGTCTCCAAACTCAAGATCTTGACTCCTAAGACCATGGGACATATTGAGCATTCTGCCTTCATGGCACTTCTGAAGTCCAAGCCCTCGCCCTACCCCATTACCTCAAAGGCTGCAACAAGCTTCTACTCACCCTCATATCCCAGTGCAAATCTGAGGGTCTCTATGAAACCTTCTCCTCACTGTGGCCATGGCCTCTTCTCAGAAAGCCGGTGGTCCTCATGCTTTCTTCTGGATGCTCTGTGCTTCCAACAGTATGTTGGGGGTGTGCTTATACTGGTTTTGGCCTTTAGAATTTGGGCATTATTACTCCCAAATTTTTCTTAATTTGAAATTAAGCATTTTAGGGCCCAAGTTTTTTAACTTATCTGTGCTCCTCACTTCCAGCACAGAGAAACCTCTCAACAGATAATTACCAAATTAGCAAATTGATTAATAATATTACTTTGAACTCAAATATCACCATAGTTATCTCTTCTTTCTTTGTGTATCCTCTTCATTTTATTTCTTTGCTCACAAATGCATACTTGAAGAAACCCTACATTATAATAAGTTACTTTTAGTTTATAGTACGCTAGAAAAATTAAATTTAATATATCAATGCTTTTAGGAGTTTACACAAATGAGTATTGCAGAGAAATGCAAGATCTTGGAGGAGGAGAGAGAACAACAGGATTTGAACTAATGGATGGAGTTAAAACACCAGCTGCACCTGAGATATGTCAAGAATATTCTGGAACATTAAGAAGAAATTCTATGAGGGAATGTAGAGATGGAGGTCTGAATATGAATTTCATGGAAAGTTACTTTTGTCAGGTAAGACTTCTAGCCAGGTGGCTTCCTTTCCATCTACCATAGTCTAAACTTTCACTAATTCCTGACCTCCAGTTTCATGCACAACCATCCTGCTGCTGCTGAATAATAGTCCTAGGGCTCTGATCGGCAAGAGTCGACTCTCCCACTTGAAAATGGCTAATGGTTCCAAACTCTATGTGACCACAGGAGAAGTCCCTACTCTTCAGCATGGCAATTAAGATTATTCATAAATTGACCCCTGCCTTACACCTCCAGTCACTCTGGACCATCAGCCCCACTTGCTGAGCCCCTTCACCTTGTTCTCAACGGACGACTCACCTCTGTGCTTTGCAATGCTTAGCCCCTCCCAGAGTGCTTTTATCCCATCCTCTCTCTTACAAACTCCTACCCATCTTTCAAGACCCTGTTCAAATACCACTGCCTCTCTGAAGTTTTTACAGTTAATTCTCTCATTCGAAATAGGATTATAGCTTTCTCCTCTGCATTTTGTAGTGCTTTGTTTATACATTTAATAGAACTTACTGTTTCTAAAATCTATTAGCTTACATGTCCACCACCATTTTTAGTGCCTCATTCATATATTCACTACATTAGATTGCAAGTACTAAGCTCAATTCCTGGTACATAGTGAGCATTCAATCAGAGGGCCACAGTACACTTGCAGAGTTTTCAAGAACAAGCTTCAGGTGATGCAAAGAGTGCAGAGCCTGGAGAAGGAGCAGAAGGAGAATTAACTTTTCCATTCCAAGGCAGAGATCCAATTGCCCATGGTCACATACCATGTGATACTCAGTCTTCATCAAGTTCCTACCTCTGGTACTCACAGGAAATACATTTCTGTTCTTCTGCATTCTGAACTAAAATACTTCATTAATTTCATTAATGGTTTAGAGATTATTGATATTTTAAAATAAAATATTAGTTACAGGCTTTCAAATAGCTACTAAAGATGCTTATTGTTGAAATACATAGGAATACTTCCTATTCATGTTCTTATCTAGGAATATTATTTTTTATGAAAAATAGAATTCTTCCCAGAAAGTTTTGCACTTAACAGCTCCAACTAAGCCAGAATTCTCTACAACATCAGTCTCTCTCTTCATTGCAACCTCCAAACAAACATCACTCTATCAGAGACAGCTTCTAAAAGAAGAACCTCCATTGTTCTATCTCTATTCATTTACCCTGCACTTACCACCCCCTGACGTATGTGTGTATGTGTAGTCTGCCTCATCCTACGAAAGAAAGAGGATTTTTTTTTCTGGCTTTGTTCTTTACTTCATAGCCAAATTCCTAACAGAGTGTCTGCCAGATAGCAAGACTGAATAAATATTTTAAATGAAATGGCACAATGTGTTCACTTGCTATAATTCCAATAGTTAACCTGAAAGTTTACAATCCAGTACTATGAACTGAAAAGATCAAGTGAAAGTGCATTTGTCTGTGGTCTTTTCATTTCAACCAGAAGAGATTCTATTTTTAAAAATTGTCTGTGATCACTTCAATTTTGAATTTAAAAGTGACAATAGACAATAGTCAATTTTTCCTGTTGTGCTAAAAAAAGGCACATTAAAATAAACCTTCACAAAACCATCCTATTCATTCCATCTGAAGGAAAGAAAGTACAATCTTGAATGAGCTCATTAACTATAAATACCTTTTTAAGACAAAAAAATTTCAAAATTTTGTCACCTCCTTCTAACTTTTTTATGTGTACAGAATTTTTATATACCCCCTTCTAACTTGGTTCTAAACAGTTCATGCATTTTTGTATGTGATTTTTGTGTCCAAAGTATACTATTTTAAGTAAGTCTATCAAGTAAGTTTTAAAAATCAAAACGCGTTATTGGAATTATAGTTAAAATAACTTCTAACCAAATTCTTCTAAACCTTTATAAAAGGGTTTTTAAAGCATCTCTGTCTAACATGTCAAATGTGTTAGTGAAGGAGATGTGATTGGCACCATCTCTGGTCCTGATTTACATGGAATGTTGAACATTAGAATTTTGTTTTATATATTCCTCTTTGGCAATGTGCTGGAAGAAAATTAATGGTAGATACTGTTATGTTATTAATATGTATTCATAATTTTATTTTCCCTTTTCTCTACAAATTCAGAAAGCGTATGCTTATGCAGATGAAGACGAAGCACGCCCATCCAATGACTGTTTGCTCATCTATGACATTGAAGGCGTAGGTTCCCCCGCTGGCTCTGTGGGTTGTTGTAGCTTCATTGGAGAAGACTTGGATGAGAGCTTCTTGGATACTCTGGGTCCCAAATTTAAGAAGTTGGCTGATATCAGCCTGGGAAAAGAAATTGAATCATATCCAGACCCTGATCTTTCCTGGCCACCACAGACCACTGAACCCATTTTCCCTCAGCAAACAGAGCCCAATCTCCCACCAATCTCCCCGCATTTTGGCACTACCACAGTAATTTCTGAGAGCACCTATCCCTCAGGCCCTGGTGTACAGCATCCTACGCCTATTCCTGACCCTCTGGGCTATGGTAACGTCACTGTGACTGAGTCTTACACCACCTCTGGCACTCTGAAGCCCTCTGTCCACCTTCATGACAATCGACATGCATCAAATGTGGTAGTGACAGAGAGGGTGGTGGGCCCCATCTCTGGTGCTGATTTACATGGAATGTTAGAGATGCCTGACTTGAGAGATGGGTCAAATGTGATAGTGACAGAAAGAGTAATAGCACCAGGTTCAAGTCTACCCACCTCTCTGACTATTCCCACTCCTAGAGAGTCTTCAAATGTGATGGTGACGGAAAGAGTAATCCAACCAACTTCCGGTATGATGGGCAGTCTGAGTATGCACCCTGAGTTACCCAATGCCCACAATGTGATTGTCACAGAGAGGGTTGTTTCTGGCACTGGCATAAGTGGGATTAGTGGCACAGGTGGGATAAGTGGAGGTGGAGGCATAGGCAGCACTGGCTTGGCTAGTACCAGCATGGGTGCCAGTGGTGGAGGCCTGAGTGGAGTTGGAATAAGTGGGGGTGGTGTTGGGCTGAGCAGCCTCAGTGGAGGCGGGGGCCTGAGTAGCAGTATGGGGGGGACAGCCACCATTGGCCACATGAGGAGTTCCTCTGATCATCACTTTAGCCAGACCATTGGATCTGCCTCCCCTAGCATGGCTCGTAGTCGAATCACAAAGTACAGCACAGTACAATATACCAAATAGTAAAGATCCCAGAGCACTGGTTCACTATGATTATAAATGAGACTGAACTCCCATCCCTCAAAGGTAACATTGCAATTTATGATGCACATCAAGGTGCTAAGATAAATGTGGAGCCAGATAAGAAACCACAATGAGAACAACTCATTGCTGGAGGAGATTTCTCCTTAGCATTTTTAAACTTCATTTTTTATTTTAGTACTAATGAAATCATGACAGACAGTGCACTGAAACTTGAAGTACAGTCTTCTTTGTGCTTGAATGGCCTACGGAGTCATCTTTGCCTCTGTGTGGCCTGTAGTATATTCCAGTATGTTGAATAAATAAAATGTACTCATATAAAAACACTGGCTTTAAGATGGCAGCTTGCACAACTCTACTTACTATGTTTTGATTTACCATGTACCTCAGGCAATATTTAAAAAGAACAAAACATGCAATGTATACTCATGTATATGGGGGAAATCTGAAAAATTCCACCATATAAACCCTGTCCATTTCACAAACAATATAAATAAAAATTCAGTCACAGATTCACACCAGGATTAACCATCAAAAATTTTTGATTACATAGTCAAGTCCACAAACCACCAAGCATTTTTACTTGATCATTCTTAACTGCACTTGACGAAATAAACTCCAAATTAGGGAATGTGCCCTAGAAAGAAAATTACATTAGAGAGTGGCAATAGGGTAGATTTGTTCAGGGTAATCTGGTAATGTCTGAGCCTGCACCAGGCTTCAGTTAAATCTCCTGTGCAGTCAAGGACCTTTCAGATTCTAGTTTGTGTTTTACAATACATGTGATCTTGAAGAATATTGCTTACTGGTGAGGTTATGGGTCATCATATTCCTTTTTCTATTTACCACTGTGGTTGTGAATTAATAATAAAGGAAAACTTATCAAGTTTACTTCTTAGATTGAAGCAAGTAACAGCTGACATGGTTGTCATCACCAGTGGTAAATCACCTTCTAAGTAAGCAGATGGGAACTGCACTTATATTTTCAAATTGTGTGTTTCAGTATATGTTATTCACTCATATCGACTTCTTTATTACATAGCTCCAAAGTTAAAATGATTTACTTAAGCTGAACTGTGGGGGTTGGGGAGGCTTGCAGTATGGTTAAGCTTTGGGGAATTTTTAAGGGGATCTAAAACTATGTTCTTAGAACATGTAAACTGTTTGCAATAAAGAAAATTAGGAAAGAATTGTTCAGTAAAGTAATGCCATGCCAGTTATTACTTTTAATCGAGTTTAGTACTTTCTTTTAACAATCCTCTGCTGCCATTTTGAAGTGACCAGACAAGAACCTTTATCAGAGTTGATGATATTGTATTGGCAAAAATGAAATAGTACTAGACAAACCCATTTCCCAGTTATCCCACTCCCTAACTAAAATTTTTTACCAGCGAAAATTTTAAACTCTTCACTGGTTCATTAATAAGCTCTTGACTTATAAACGCTGTGATTTGTAAAGAGCTTCCAAATATTATAGTATATTTTTCTAGCTTCAAAATTTAGCAAGGTGGTATTTATGATGTATTATTTCTGTGTGTTTGCCGTATAGTGTTGCCTGATTAAAAATCTCAAAAAAGAATAAAACATTCTAAGAGATGGGTAAATTTACTATTGCATGGTAAAGAATATGTTCTCTCATTTTTAAATACAGTGTTAATAAAAGCGTACTAAAATGAAATTGAATATGACAAAATAAAGTTAGAAAAATATTTCCCCTGGGGTTGTGAATTATATACAGCTTTTTTTTTCTTCTGACTACCCAAATTTCCCAGGGTATTAGAAGATCAAAGAATCATTATTGAACTTCCAACATTTGTCAGAGGAGGCAGAACTGATTATTTCATCCAGAGCTATTTTAATCTATATAATAGCAGATGAGTTTAATATTTTAAAAGCCACAGTACACATCTTTTTTTAGTTCTGTAGAATATGTAAAAATTTGATGATCTGTAATATGCCAAAATGCAGAGGTATAAATAAAGTACTTCAAAGGGAGTCTTTTATTTCTTTTGGCCATCGCAGGGATTACATTAAGGATGGATTATTTTTTCCAGAAATAAAATTGAAATATATTTATTGAATTATACTTGAGTATGCCTGGTTCCAGGAGTTAAAGGAGTAGAGTTAATTATTAATTAGCTAAATTTAATAATTAATTAAAGGAAATGTTATCTGGCCACAGGACGCTTACTTATCTTAATGTGAAATTACCATCATAACTTTTTTGTTAAGACATATGACACCTTCCAGAATATTTTTTTGGATCATGTAACACATAACAGATTGACCATCTTTGAAAACTGCTATTCTTAACATCCATTAGTTACATAAACCCTGGAAGACACAATTTTAAAGTGAAAGTATTTGTCATCCATCTTTCTAGGAAGGTACTTTCAAATCAATTTTTTTCAGTATTGCACAATTTAGTTCAAAGTTTTACAATTACCCTTTAAGACATCATTGAAGGGCACATTTTTGAATGAGCAGCCTTTGGGCAGAATTTCATTCTTCTCTTTTGAAGCTTTACTCTAATTCACACACGTCATTTTTTTCTTATTTAATTGTAACCAAAAACATATGGAAATATTTTCATAAATAAATAGCTGTAATTTAGGACCATATTGTAAGCTGACTCTCACATCAACTTGCTCTTTTGTAAGCTGAATCTCACATCAACTTACTCCTAAACTGAGAGGAGTAGATAGCAATTTAATGTAACACATATATGGTTTAGAAATAAACCACAACTCTTATACAATACTGACTCTAAAGAGGTAGTCCTCAAGAGCAGAAACCTAGTGTATTATAAATGCTTTCTCATTTACTATCAACCAAAATGCCATGTGAAGCTGATTTTTACATTAATTCAGATATATCTGCTACATATTACTTACTTCTTTACATGCCGCCTCATCTACTGTATTTGCACTGACGTTTTTAAAAAAAAATATCTTTTTAGATTTACTTATATGCCTTCATCTGGACATGTTCTACATTTATATTTAAGCTTTTTAGCCTCAAAGTTTTCATTCAGTGCAATATTTTGACAAAATTCTAATTATGAGGGCCTGGGGTGTGGCTCAAGTGACAGAGTGCTTGCTCAGCAAACACAAGGCCTGAGTTCAACCCCCAGTACCACAAAAAAGAAAAAAAATTACGACCATTCAAAAAAGTTACACTACTGCATTTAGTGGATGTTTTATGTCCCATGATTTATTTCTGAATTCCTGCCAAGATTTGATTGTCAGCCAATATATAATATGTACGATACCCTGTAACTTAAGTACTTAGTGCATTTCACCATGCCTGTTTGGTAAGTTAAGATCTTTTGGGATGATTTCTGATAGTTTTAAGATCTATCTATGATAGATCCCTAGTGCAGAGGAAATATAATCTGTCTTCTCGTTTCAGATTATTTAATTTGTGCTAGGACAAATTCTCATTGGGTTAACCTATTATTCATCAAATGCTTTAAAAATAATGACTAATTTATTGTTCAATTGTCTGCATTCACTCCCATTTACTTATATTGTACTTGGTTTAACTTATTTTTCTTTTGCTTTTTTCCAAGCATTTTTAATCTCATATTCATCTTTGGTAATGTTTAAAACAAGGTGCTTTCCTTCAAGTTTCAATATAAAAGTTTTTGGATTATTTGGGTGCTAGTTCCTTGCTCCATCATCTACTGGCTATTTTGAAACAATTTGTAATTTCCAAAGCGTTGTGTTTACAGCAATAAAATGACTGATATGCCTCTGATATCTTTCTGAATTACAAGGTCGGGGGAGGTTTTAGAGTATAAGAAATAATTAGAAGGTCCTCAAATCAAGTTATTATTTCACTCCATATTCAGAGAGATAACTATTTTATTTCCACAATGTTGAAGTATGTTTTCATTCTTCGTTTCCTTGATTCCTTTTCCCCCCATTTCCTGAGCATCCTACACTGTGGAGTATTTCTTAGTGATAGCAAACATAGCTTTGACCAGCTGGTTATCCTCACTCAGATGAATAGATGTTAAAATCAGCTTGCATTTTAAACTTTCATTTGATATTTTCAACACTGATATATCTTATATTCATTTTACACTTTTACTTTTTATTTCATGCTCTGTTTTCTTTTTTATTTTAGTTTCATTAGTATTTTATTTCTTCTAAAATTTCTCTTAAAATCGTACTCTTTCATCTTTAAACAAGCCACGTGGCTACTGGGATGCAGAACACTTCTGGCAGAGGGGTATTTAAGAAAGAACAAGGACACCTGTGGCTCTAGAGAGAGTTACAAAAGGAAAGCAGGAAGGGATGAGATCTGAGAGGTAACAAGGGATAAGACCAAGTTTGACCTTACAAGCCATTGTAAGACTGACTTATTCTGAGAGTGATGATCCACTGGAAAGGCTGAGATGAACAGTGCTCAACTGAGATGTGTGTTTTAAAATACCACTCTGTCTACAGTTTTGCTGCTCATAGAAAGAAATCACAGAATCAAGGAGTTTGGGCAGAAAGGCACTGTAATGATCCAAGTGAGTGATTGGACCATAGCTTGGTAGCAAAACAAGTGAGAAAAACAAAACAAAAATCCTAGAGAGGTCAACAGAGCAGTATGCAGAAAGAAGTTGGATATAAACTCACTAAGCAGAAGAGTAAATTTAAATCTCATTACAAATTGCTCAAAAAATCCAAGGATAATAAGCAAGTTTTAGGTTGATCACAAAGGTTGAAAATGATGCCAGTTTCCAGTCATGTACTTGGTAATTGAGTTCAAATAAAACAAATTCCTCCTGATCGTGGCAGGCTTACTTTTCTTTGCTTGACAAAGAAACCTTATAAACTTCGTAGATATCAGTCTGTGCCCATTTCCAGTCATAATCCTTCTTGCTGAACCTCTTATACAAAACTCAGGGAGAAAAGATTCTGCCTCCAAAGCATTCCCAGAACTGTTTAGAATATCAGCTCTGGTTCTCACCAAAGTTCACATCTAGTCTGATCCAGAATGTAATTTGCCACATTTTTTCAAAGGAAAATACTTTCTTCCATTCAATTTATGACATATCTCTTTCAAATGTTTGTCAGTTTCTGCTTGATAAATTATACACCTGGACTTCTCAGCTCATTTTGATCGCCATCTTATAGTAGGTTCACCCAAAAGCAGACCCTGAGACAGAATTTGAGGGCAATTTCAGAAGAAGGTAAAGAAACCACTGATAGAAAATGGAGACAGAAACAGGGAAGGGAAAGCTGTTAATAAAAGCTACACTATCCAACCAGTTACAACCATAGACAACTGAAGTTCAGTCAGTACTCCTGGAAGACACACTGGGAGCAAGTGTATAGCAATTTCACTACAGAATTAAGCTATCCAAACAATGAGGAAAATAATGTATTTACATAGGTTAGGCCATCTCTCTGGGAACTGTACTACCTGAGCTGCTGCACAAGTGGGTAAAATTTTGTTAGCATCATTGAAGTGGGGAAATCCAGGAGCTAACAGATTGGATACGAGGACATGAGAAAAATATGAAGAAGGCCCCGGGAAGGTCTATTAGTCATTGGTGCAATCTGTAGCACTCTGGCAAAATACATTTTGAGAAACCTCAGAATTTTCTGATTTGAAAGAACTTTCTTGAATATTCCTCTGTAATAAGAATGAGTCATAAGCCAATATATTGGTAGATTGAGTAACAAAGCCCAATGGTGTAAAGTAAGAAAGTCTTCAGGTCCCCATTAATGTGTACCTTCATGAGTCTGTTGTTTAGGTTAATGAGATGCTTGTCCCCTGGAGAGTGCTTAGATACATTAGTCATTCTCCTTTAATACATGACTTGACTTTGCGGTTACAAACTTGGGAATGACCTGAATAGATAAATGTTTTGATGTCTGTTTATTGTCAGAAATAAAGGCTATCAGTTCATTTATCATTATTATGGTCATAACTCCAACATTTTAATAGCTCATTGTTATCATCATGCCAAATCACTCTGTCTCTGAGACATGTTCTTGCACCTAGCCTATTTTAAAAGGCACACCAAAAATTATATTGTCATGAATTGGACATGCAGGCAATTGAAAAACAAATTTTGAATTAACATGTGATACAGAAGGGTTCATATAGAGGTAAACAGAAGTTCAATATTTCTTTGCTGGACACATGAATAAATGCTGTCCACTGATTACCCAAGTTGACTACTCTAAAATCCATCCTTGTGTTGATAGTCTATTGAAAACTGTGCCCTCTGGATCATGCCATAGGGCTTGTCAAATATCCACTATTTTAAATAGAGCTACTTGTTCTGAATTGCTCTTTGGTGTGATAATACCTCTTTGAATGAGTGACAAATGAATTAATTTAGCTAGATTATAAATGTGTCTTGGCCAATTATTTTAAATATGTTTTAGAAAAAGAAGAGATTTGTAAAAATTTAGACCTAATTAGTGTTTCTTAGAACTATAGTGTAAAGGAAAAAGAGTTTATTTACAAATATAAGTAAACATTTTCTATTTGATAAAATAGATTTAAAAATCCTCTAAAATTGGGTAAAGAATGTGACTTTATCCACTAAAAATCATGGTAACAATAGAAATGTCCTCCCCAAACTGTGAGATTGATAAATAAAAAAATAAACATTATGTTGGTCATCTTTCCATAGCTGTGACAAAGTAACTGATAAAATCAGCTTAAAGGAGGAAAGATTCATTTTGGCTCAGATTCAGAAGTTCTGAAACTTTCCACATGCTTCTCACATATGGAATACATATGGAAGTATTTTCCTTTCCTGAGGGAAGAGCGTTTTGCTAAGATACAACAAAGCACACTGAAAAGTGTTGAACAACACAGGATGGGGAAAAGGGTGAAGAAGTGCAGAGGAAGGTTAGATTCACTTAAGCACAATACCTTTACAGGTAAAATACCAAGGAAAAATCCCACTGAGCAAGAAGCAGACACCACAATGAAAGACAAGAATGTAACACAGGAACTAATGGGAAGGTGAGATAAAAGAAGGAAGTAAAGAAGGTAATATGGCTGATGTACTTTTTATACAAGTATGTATATGGAAATTCAAACCTGCTGAAATCACCAGAAGAGGACTAAGGTAGAAAGGAGAATAATGGAGGGGATGAACAAGTTCAGGTCATAATACATACACACAGATAGATATAGATATAGATATGGATATAGATATAGATATAGATATAGATATAGGTATATATCTATCTATGGAAACATCACAATGAAACTTCCTGTATAACCATCATTAACAAACAAAAATGTCTTTTTTTCTTGGAAAAATAAAAGCACACTGGGAAAGTAAAACAAGTCCCATCTGGGAGGGAGTAAGGCATAAGGAAAAGATGGAAGACAAATATGGTGGACATACAACATATTCATGCATGAAAATGGAACAATGAGACCTGTTGAAACTGTTCTAAGGAGGGAGAATGGGATAAAGGAAAAAAAGATGGAAGGAGTGAATCTAAATTAGATATATTGTAAAGACTTTTACAAATGTAACCTGGTACAACTACAATATGCTACTAAATAAATAAAAGGAAAAAAAGGAATACTTTGCCAAATGCATACAAAACTTAGGTAATGAATATGACAAAATATCCATCCATCTTTGTTTTCCACTCATGACAAATAAATAATTTTTGAACTACAACTTTGATTGTTAAGGAAACTAGAGAGAATATGAACTTTATACTTCTCATCCACAGATGGGATTATTACAAACTGCAAATTAATAGATCAGTATTCTGCTTTACATGTCATCTTCTATAAACTAGATTACTGAGAATTCATCACCAAGAATATGAATCTGCTTTTGATATAAGGACAAAAATGAATGAGTGCTTGCAATATAATCCCTGAAATGAGGGACCTCAAGTCAAGTGAAGTACTTAACAAATCCCATTATTAATTAAGCTCAGTCCTCCTTGGGAAAACCCATGAAGCCTCTTGCTGGACTTCTTTCTATAACCATCCTATCATGAATAGCCTAAAATTCTTTCTTTTGCCACATTACCGTTTCTGAAGACAGGAAGATGAATCAGACTTTTGAAAGGTATATAATGTATTTAAAAGTCTTTACAACCCAAACTATAGATTAAAAGACAATGAAACAGAATAAAATTTCAATACCAGTAGAAAAATGTCAGAATTAGGTGTGATTGATTACAGCAGGAAATAAGAAATAGAAGTCATCTTAATGATGAACATTAAAAATTACATATTAATTTATAGGAAACACAACTCAGACCTATCCCTAGTACCATAAGTTTTAATAAACAGCAAGTATGTTAAAGATATAAGCACCTAGAAATTTTGAAAGAAATAATTTAACTCAGTGAGGAACAATTACATGCTGCTTTCTTTATGTAAAAGTGTATCTAATTTAATCTCTCAAAATCCTACAGGGAGGAAAATAGAAGAAGAATTTTGTAAGTTAGGGAGCTGAATTAACTCATTTGTAAGAAAGAAAACCAAGTTAGTGGGACTCCTAGAATTTGAACCAGATTGAAATCTTTAATGCTCCAATTTACCACACTGGCATAGCACATTTATTTTAACTGCAAATAAGGATATAATTGTATCGCTGTTAACAAAATAGAAGTCATAATTATGGATAAGCTAAAAAAAATTAAAAGACATAAGTAAAACCTGACAATAATGATAAACATGCAGACATTGTGGATTTTCAGTAGACTGTATTGGGCTCCATACATCCAATAAAATAATAAGTAGAATAGGTATAGAAAATAACTCATCTTCAAAAAGAATTTAAAAGTATTAACCAACTCCTCTGCTCAAATACACATATAACACATATACTATATCTGGTAAAATTTAAGACCTTTCCAAACTGGAAAGGTCTTAAGCTAGTGAATATTTCTCCAGATCTATTTCAGAATTGTTATTGTCTTGCTGTTTATGTCTTCTCAAAATTATATGTTGAAATCCTAAACCCCAAGGTGATGATATTAGGAGGTAGGGCCTTTAAGAGATGACAGGGCAGAACCCTGGTGAATAAGATCAGTGCTCTGACCAAATAGGTCCAAGGCAGCTCCATTGCCACTTCCATTATGTAAGCACAGAGCAAGATTGTACCTTCTGAGAACACAGAAACAGGCCTTTCTCAGACGTAGGATTTGCCAGCACCTTGATCTTAACTTTCTCAGCCTCCATAACTATAAGAAATAAATTTCTGCTGTTCATAGTCTAGCCAGCCTCTGGCATTTTGTTTTAGCTACCTAAATAGACTAAGACAAACATAGAGTTCTCTAAAAGTGACACAATCCTAAAGCATTTAAGGGTGTTGCAAAACTATAAAATTATCGGAGAGCATTCATACAGGAATCCTGTTCTACATAACTGATTAGCAGGGGAGGGAAAGCTGAAGGTCAAACTCCTAAAGATGTCACCATCATTTTCCATAATTAAGTTGTACATGTTTATAAATTAGTAATAAAGATGTCAATAGCACAATAGAAAAAAGGAAGTAAACATTTCACATATAAAGAAATACAAATGCCCAATACCCTCCATTACATGAAGAGATGCCAATCTTACCTTAGAAAAATGTCCTCAGTTACCTGGTACCATTTCTCCTTGAGCCACCATAGAACCAGGTAATTACCCTGACTCAACAATTTTTTGTTTGATTGGCTTAGTTTTTTGGGGGGTATTCTTTATTTTGCAGTACTGAGGTTTGAACTCAAGTGCTTTGAACTTGTAGATTCAATAGTTCTTAATTTCAACCTGTAATCCCAGAATTGCCTAGAGAACATGTTAAAAAATGAATAATTCTTGGTCTCATCCTTAGAAATTCTGATTCATTAAACAAAGGGTCAAGAAATCTGCATTTTCTACATATGGTCCAAGAAATATATTTCAAAAATCATGCAGTCTACCCTTTGACATTATTATTCCTGGATTTCTTCCCAAAACCATCTGGGCTGCTCAGATTCTGTATCAGAGTTAGCAAGATGTATAACTAGCAGCATCAAATGTGTACCATACACATGGTACAGATTTTACTACCAGTTTTTGTTGAAGTAGTCAGAGAGACATCTAAGCAATTATCACACAGTACGATGGGTGCCATTGTCTTGCTCGAGAGTCAGTAGGCCAACTAAGATGACACTTTCCAGGATAAGTATGTAGCAAGTATGTAATAAACGTGTAGTTATTATACTTTAATTAATACAGAGCTAGAAGCCAAGCTATTCTGTCTCTATGTACTTGGAATATATCACATGAAGTTACAGAGAGAAACAACAAGCAATCTCTGTAGGGTGTAAGTATGATTTTAGGGTGTAAACTACATCATCCTTATGGTATTAACATAACTCTTCAGGAAATTAGCATTTGCTCTCCATGATTTCTAACACCCACTAAATAACCTGGTGGCTGTCCCTTTGTTGCCATACATAAATTGGCTTTAATGAGGGGATGGGATGTTTATCTTCAGTGCTATAGGTGAACCATCAGACGAGTATTCACAGAAACCACTCTAGGTCAAAACTAAGACAAATCTGCTTACCATCTGTACATCCCCCCCAGGCCCAAGCTAATGAAAACCCTTTTGCTTATGTCAGCTCTAGAAGCTACTGTGCTACATTGAACAAACAAGGTTTAGGACCATAAATATGTTTTGAAATTTCCTTTCCTCTAACACCTGCTTTCAAGAAATAGAGGTGTCCTTACATAATTAAATAACATTACTAGTAACCCTGTACCATGACAATTGGATGGAAAACTTTGCCCTAATGTTATTTCTGTAATAGTTTGGTCTATATAAGCTACATTTTTTTTCAAAAAGAACTTGTACTGGCATATATTAAATTAGCTGCCTTCTGTGGCATTGCTTCAAAAACGTTCTCACTGTGTTCACATGGATGCGATGTGTTGAATGACAATGTCCTGGTATATTTGACAGTATTACTGTAACACAGGAATAACAATTGATACACAAAGCATCCCTGAAGTTGAAGGTAGACTTTTATCTGAAAAAAAAAAAGTCTCTGGTTTGACATCAAAGATAAATGCTATGAAGGACATTTTGCTTAATAGTTTAGCAAGCCCTAATGTATGAGAAAGTTTTTTTTAAGACTAATGACATTCAGCCATCAACTATTTTGCTTTCAGTTGCTAATACCGAAAAATAGCTTAGTATTTATATAACTGACTTTGAAACAGGAGATGGAATTTGTGCCCTCTCTTTGGCCTCTGCACTATTGCTATCACAAGGATAGGAGAGAAAAGACATGGATTATGCAATCTCTAAGGTATTTTTTGGCATTAATATTTCATGCTCTGTGAAACAGTGAGTGGAAGGCCTCAAGAGAAAGAGAAATAGCTATTCATAGCTACCCAAGATCGGGATCATGACCAAGCTCTGTGTTAAGACTATGTCCACAATAAGTGCAAATGAGATAATAGAGCATCGAGTGACAGCTGCTTAGTTATTGCATAAGATTTTCAGTCTTCCTTCTATGGCATGGATATGGTTTGTGTGTGTCACCCAAAGTTTCATGTGTTGGAAAGCAATCTCCACTGTGGTGGTACTGGGATGATGGAAACTTTAAGAGAAGGGACCTGGTGGAAGATGATCTCTGGGGACACTGCCCTGGAAAGGATTAATATAGTTCTTAAGGGAGCCTGGTTAGTTCTCAAGAGAGTGGGTTATTATAGAAAGCACAAGTCTGGCCTCTCAATCTTGTTTGCTTTCCATCTTGCCATGTGATTGCTCTCTTCCTCCGACATGTGCTCCTTCATGATGCCATCTGCCATGTTGGAATGCAGCCAGAAGGCCCTCACCGAAAACCAAACCAATGGACTCACCTAAAGTTATATTTTCAACTTCCAAAAGTGTGAACAAAAATCCTCTTTTCTTATGTGGTTCTCAGTCTAAAGTATTTTGTTATGGCAACAGAAAATTAACTGTTGTCATAGTACACCTATTCATGATAGCAATCACCAAATTAAAATTCTAGGTACCCTTGAAATTAGGAATAAATGTACACTTAAATGATATAGCACTTATTTCTGTTGTATGCCGTTTTGTTTTGTTTTTAAAACTCATCCTATCAATAGTATTTGTGAAGACAGACAATCTTATATTGCAGAAGAAATCAACCACACATAGTGTAAACAAAGAGTAGAAACCTTTGTAAAATATCTCCATCAGACATAGCAACAGGAAAGAAAACTTTTTCTGTTGTGAAAAACAATGCCATATAGAGATCTAGACTTGTTTCATTAATTCTTTTAGGCTAACAAAATTAATTCTAATTCAAAATTACCTGAATAAAACAAAACTACATCTTTTCAACTGGCTAAAAGATGGCCAGATTTCCATAGGATAGATGTTAATTGAATATTCTGTTGTAGATTGCCCCTAAGCCTGCCTGGAAATAGCTACAGAAAGAAAACCATCACGACAGACACAGACTTCTCCCTGGTCCCTTACTTCCCTCCTATGCTGGCATCCTCCCATTCTCTATTGATCTGCAGTGACTCCCATTGTAATCAAAGGTTTCCCACATTTACTTTCAGCTGACAGCCCCAGAACATAGTACTGAAAACACTGAAGCTTATATACATATTCCTCTATTTTCTCAAATTCCCTCAAAGAATTTTTACATGCATGGACCATGATAAACTGGCTACTACAAGAAAAGAAGTTGTCAGCCATATTTTATTAAGTTTAAGAGTCTATTATTTGAGACCATTTATATTCTCCTATGTTTCTAAGATTCAAGTTTTAAGCAGCATTGCATATTAAATTTCTGTAAGATACAAACCATCTATACATCTGCTTATAGTAGGTCTTTATGAACAGAAATTTACAATAAGTTGTTAGCCAAGGAATATCTCTACTTGCTAATTCAGGATGATTTTCACTATCCTTCTTTATGACAAAATAAATAAAATATTTGTACAATAGTTTAAAAAAAAGACCCTAATTAGGTTATAGCCAATGAAAAGATCTTGATGAACTAGATTGTAAAGAACCACTTCACTCTGTCTCTTGAAAAAGGTTTCAGGTAAGCAGCATCATAAGTGTTTCCACACATTGAAAAGCAATGGAAATTCCCTGTGTCCCAAAAATCCTTAGTTCACTACAGCTATTGTTGGGGCATACTTCTCATGAGTAGAAGCAATTTAATGCTACTCTGACCTAGATATAAAAGAAAAAATTTGTATGATAGACACAATTGACACATTTCAAACCTCTGAACCAAAAAATAAGCCTGAAAGTAAAAAATTACAAAAGTTCACTTGGATCTAAAACAGTTACAGAACAATTTGTTCAAATTATTATTTACTCAAGCATAGATTTTCACAACTCTTTTGGTTTAATGACCTATGTAGGGTAGTAGGCATGGCTCAAGTGGTAGAGCACTTGCCAAGCAAGTGCAAGTTCCTGACTTCAAACCCTAGTACTGCTATAAAAAAAAGGAAAGACCTATGTAACATACAATGAATAGTGAGTTAATAAATCACCCAGCAAGTGTTGATTGCGCTAATATTCTAGATAATCTACTACGAAATGCCATGCCAATCAAAAAACTTGTCTACTTGTCCCACTATTAAAACACAGGAATTAATTACAAATCAGTGTCAATTTCAAGCCAACTTCTTTTTTCCTTTCTTTAAGATTCCTTCTTAGTAGCATCCACCTTCAACTAACCTTGGAACTATTTAAAGAAGCACTTCAAAAGCTGATATCAAACATAAGCTTTATCAGCTCACTTTATGTATATTTTTAATTAGGAGACATTCCCAAATTTAAGGTTTCGCTTAGGCAGATCACTTCAAATGCCATCTCTTTGTAACAATTCATTCTTTCCCATTGCTTCAATATAATTTCCTTTTCTCTTTCTTATAAATACCTCCAACATATAATTCATTTGTCTTCATTTTGGGATACTATGCCAGCCATCTAATTGCCTACCCTCTTCCCTATGCTCCCCAAAAATGCTAAGCTAAGTTCCTCTAGAGACTAAGCTCTGTTTAGCACACATTCCACTGTCAGAGTCTGCCTTGTTTCTGAATTACAGTGAAGGGTGAAGACGCATCGTCCCTTTGAATTTCTCCAGCCAACATGGATTAGCAATTAGAGAACATTTAACTGCATTTTCTTTTTATGTCTGTTGATGTTGCTGTGAACCTGCAATTTTTTTTTCATGAGACTCTATCCTATTCAAAAGCCAAAGTAATAAAGGGGAAGAGAGAAAATTAAGAAGGAAAATGAGAAACCATCCAGAAGCTTCTCCGGTTTTTGTTGTTTCTTAAATTCTCAGGTTTCAAACTTCAACTTCTCCTTAGTAGACACTTGGATTTTTTAAAAGGTGTTCCTCACACAGCTTGTCTACTGTTTTAATCAATGTAAATTCTAGGAGAAGTGAGGAAACTATATGATTTTTACTTTAAAACAGTTCTATAAATATTATCTAAAGTTTGATTATATAATCAGGAGAAAAGTGCCAAATTTTAGAAACAAACATGGTAGTACTGGTTAAATCAGAGTTTATTCATTTTAACTGTGTAATTCCAAAACATCTTTAAAATGTAGAGTGCAGTTCAACCACAGGACTTTTTAAAGAGGGAAGCAGGAATCACCTGAATCAAGAGAGGAACGTTTTGTTACCCTGTCTTTCTGTCTCTCTGTGCCATGTTTTAGGCCTGGTGCCTTTACATAGCACCCTCTGCTAAAAGTGTCATTCCTTGAAATTTATTCTATAGTGGACATGTGTGTATGTGTAGTCTGTATATGTAATTTTGCTTTTACAACGTTGGCAGTCAGAAGCAGCCTTCTAATTTTATTCAGCATGATGATAGGCCCTAGCATTTTAATTATTTTTCATGTTGTGAGTAATTTATTATTCATTGGGTATCTTCCCTGTAAATCTTGTCCTCGCTCTATAAGATTTTTCTTTGGTGTCCAACAAAGGGTTTCATTGCAATAAGAATCAAGGTGTGTCTAAGTTCTTACCAGAGCCCAAACAATGCCAGCCTTCCAGACAAGCCCAGGAGTTTGGGGTGGGGAAACAGAGTCATTTTAGAATATCTTTATCCCTCTGCCCAGAGAGCACCAGAGTTATCACGCATGCCTTTCTAAAAGGGCATCTCGAAGCACATCCTGCTGAAGAGCATAATTCTAGACCCAAAAGACCTGGACTAAAATTGAATCTCACTGGAGTTCGTGTGCAAGAGAAACCCATAGGGATGGATTGGCTTCTTTTCAGAAACATTTGCCTTTTGATCATCTTAATGGTAAGTAGAACTTAAAGACCTGGAAAGGATATGCAACTTAGAGGTCTTCCATCTTTTGCCCACTCTTGGGCTTTCTACATGAGATTTGTTCCAGCTTTAATTTCCTTTTTGTAAAGAGAGATCTGGGAGTTCATCCTCTGTTGATTTGAAAGGACTCTTGACCCCCCAAGGGACTGAATGACATAGAAAAGCAGAGTGGAATCTAGTTGAGTTAGATTTCAGTGGCTTCAATCTAATTCAGATCAAATGCCAGGAAAATTCTAAAATTTATAATTGGAAGTAAATTTCTTTTTCCATTATTTTTTACTTACACTTAAATCAGATAGATTGCTGCAAAAATTCCAAGTACAAATGAGGTTTGAAAAAGTTTTAAAAAGTTATTTCCCTGTAAGTCTCTTTTAAAGTACAAGGGGGGTTATCAGCTGTGTCAAAATTCTGTTGCATTCAATATGAAGTTTTTAAGTCATATAATGAGAGCATTCCTATAGACCAAAAAGGAACCATTTAAATGATTATTTCTTTAAATTAAGCATGACATTTTGGATATTATATTGCTTTCCTCTAATCCTGGGGTGGCCAAGAAGTGGAGTGCCTCCCAGATAGGCACCATGCATAGTGAGTACCCTACCCTTGGGAGAGGTAAGGCAGTAGCTTGTAATTCCATATCCAGAACAAAGGTCAGGTTGGTCAATTCACCAAACTATTGCCTCTTCAATTAGAAAAGTTTATTTAAAGAATAGATTAAGCTAGTTTAGATTAAATTAGATTTAAGTCCATTGCTAATCAAATAATAGAACAAACCAATGAAAATATATTAAAACGAGAAAGCTAAAGAAAGGAAATTGTACATTTTCTTCAAAGCAAATTAAGGTAACTATTCCATACTTGGATACACCTCAGTCTCCCACGAATGACCACAGGGGTACAACGACATAAGTTTGGAAAATGATTCCCATGCTATTATCAGGCAAGTGACATTATCCCAACTCATAAGAACATCAGTTCTAAGAGACAGGGCAGCCAGGGCTGGAGGAAATGGGAACATATCGTTGCACAGTGAGTCTTTTCTTCTGAAGTTTAGTTTCTATGAACTTCAGAAGTAATGCAGGTGCCCAACACTGCCAAAAGGCACAGAGCCCAAGCTTGGAAAAGAACGTGAGAACAGAAGTGGAATATTCCATTCTCTTAGTTTAGGAGACAAATTACTAAACAAGATCATCTTTGAAAATCATTTTAAAACTAGAAAACACCAGATAGAAGTGCAATTCCATGTTATAATGATCATTGTTAATTTACTAAATGAAAAAGTTATTAAAGGGAAAGTCAAGAATCTGCCTCTGTCTTTAATAGAAGTAGTAAGGTGTTGGTGTATAGCTATTGTTACCTCCATGCTTTCACTCAGAACGGGCTTTGGTGTAATGCAAGGAAAACATCTCATGTCAAGAT
The DNA here is from genome assembly GCF_047511655.1 of Castor canadensis. NCBI lineage: Eukaryota > Metazoa > Chordata > Mammalia > Rodentia > Castoridae > Castor > Castor canadensis. The sequence goes on along the minus strand of NC_133389.1, from coordinate 43,270,297 downwards.
TTTAGAAGCAACTTCTAAGCACTAAATTTTGCCTTCTATTGCTTTCTGCTCAGGCATGTTTTATGACAAAATCACTTAATTGAAGAATTAATTCTTCTCCTTGATTTCAAAAGAGTATTATATTTTAGATTCTAAGGGTCTCTTCTTGGTAGCATTAGTTTATTTCCCTTAGTAATCTTAGTGGGTTTTGATATTGATGTATTTGTGGTTATTATGAAACATGTACGTTCTTATACATTTCTAATAGACCCCTCAAGATTTTAATTAATAAATGTCTGGAACTGGGAAGTAGAGACTTCTAGCGTATTTCAAGATTGAGAAAAATGTAAGACATACTTAAAGAGAATCAATGTGATATTATAGTGCTATAGGAAAACAGGCATTCCCACTTGTCTTTAATTTCCTACACTTGAACTTTGCCCCTTCTTCACTAAATCAAAGATTCTCTGGAGCATCATTTCATCTTACACTAATGAGGGTGTGGTGACTTCTCAGAGACTTACGGGTGTTATGTGTCAGCCGCATCTCAACCTCAACAAGTACTTTAAACAAGGTTTTGACTGACTTAACCAATAAAAGGTACCCAAAACTCCAGGTTTCAACAGGGTGTTTCATTTTATCACAAGAGTCCTTTGGCATTTTCTTCCTAAGGATATTCACGTGTTTTTCTGCTATTAACTGGATGGGGAGGGGTGGTACAATCAACACTGAACCGAGACTTAGATGTCACAGGTTTGAGTCACAGCACCCCTTTAAAGTGACAGTATGACTTTGACTATAGCACTCAACTCCTCAGAGCTTTACTGCACTCCATGGAGAATGCAGGGTCGGACATGATGTCACCAAGTTTCTCTCACTATGGAAACTCTACAATTCTCTATTACTATTGAATACTTAAGCAGTAGAAGATCACGTCTGGCTTCTGAACATTATTTTCACAAATTTGCCTAGAGAATCTAAAGGTTTAGGTTACGAGTTGTATAAATTTTATTGGAAAGGAATTACTGGAGGCTGAACAGTTATTACTTGAATAAAGCCTGTATTTTATCAAGTTAGTAAGATCATAAAAGACAGCCATTGATCAGATAAAAATGTTTGTCCAAATACAGTGACCGTTCATGCTACATGTGAGATGTAAACACTCCAATTAAATGTCCTGGTGTTTGGAAAGTAAAAAGCGTAGGTGGTTAATCACATAGATATTATCTCATTATAAGTTGAAAACAGGCATCAAAATTCAAAAACATATTTAAAACTAACCTAGCTTCATCAGTTTAGTTCTCACACAAAACTACATTATTTTGTATATGGCACAGAAATTGTTTTTTTTTTTAATTTTGACAGGCAAGGTTCTAGAAATATAATGATGGAAGGAAAAACACATTGTTTTTTTTTAATACTAAGACAGCATATCCTAGATAGCATTAAATGATTGTCTCAGCAGTTATTTTAGAAACTACTGATGGCCTCATAACAAAAAAAGGTTATATGGAAGCAAATCTTGTCTCTATTATTTTTTGTTGTTGTTGGTATAAGTGGCTAAGGAATTAAATATATAAAACATTATTTCATGTTATATTATATATTACATTGCATTGTATTACATTATATTGCATTATGTTACATTAATTATATTATATTATTATAAACCAAGTGGACAAATTTACCTTTTTTCTTTTTTATTTATTTATTTTTTTGGTGGAACTGGGGCTTTAACTGAAGGCCTCATACTTGCTAGGCAGGCACTATACCATTTGAGCCACTCTGCAGCCCATAAATTTATATTTTTGCCTTCAAATTCCTGAAGAGTAAATGGTAGTAATTTCACCTAAAAAGAAGTTTTATATTCCAACAGATATCCTGTATGCTATATCTTATATAACATACCCTATAGCTTTTGAATAGTTTTTAAGCAATATCTACCTAAAGAGTTTCAGGATAAAAATTCTTCCCTAGAAATATTTCATATCTCTTTAGACTCTAGGATGCTTTTTCTTTTTAAAAGATACTTCTACTTTTTGAGACGTTCTGGGTCCTAAGTACCTCCTGCTTCAGTACCCAGGGAGGAATTCCTCAAAGAGCAATGAAACCGTTGATTGAGCTGCAGTGACATTTCCTTCCTTTTCCCAAGTGGGATGGCAGTTGACATTCCTCATTCATGGAAACCAGGTCTGATGACAGGGTGTGTTACAAGACAGACTAGAGTGAATCCCTCAGGTATTACTTGCATGAGAAATGTTTGCCCTTCCTTTCTACACAGAAAATTACATGGCTCACAAACTAAAGTGCCATTACTTGATATACCTTCAATTATAAACAAAAGTGGTATAATTAGGCTTGAACTTGGCATCTCTACTATATTCCTAGGAAGATGGCTACTGCTTTACTCAATAATTTTATAAGCATTATTCAGGAGAGAACTGCTTATTAATAAGTTGGTTCTAGGTGTGTGCAAATCATTTCAAAACTGACTTCAAAAAGGTAAGTCATAAAGATGAAAAATAGCTCTGTTCAGTGGCTACTACTTTAAATACATTCAGTATTAAGAGAATACTATGTATTCAAATATTGCAATGAGTCCAGGAAATGACTTAGATTCCACATATCTCTTTTAAACATCAGATTCTCTACGACCAAGTATTGAAAGAGAAAACAAGGCCCAGAAAAATTTCCATGATTTGCTAAAAGCTACACGGCAATATAATATTGTATATTACATTATTTCCCCTTGGAATTGTACATACCATACCAGTCAGAATTTGTCTTGCATGCAAAAAAACATCAACTGTCAAATGAAACTTCTTCAATGAATGAATGGGTTTACTTTTTAACTTCTGTTTCTTATCAAGTCACTAGTCCTATTTCTTACCTATATGTTGATAGGTAACTTTAATGTGATTAACAGCTTTCCAAATAAGCTTGAATGTTTTTAAACTGAGACAAACAGAAGGTGGTTATCTGGGATAAGGGCTGCCATTGTACTGCATTTTTACAATACAGTTAACAAAGTTATTTCAACATATTCCAAAAACTCTGAAAAAGTTTTGGAATTAAAAAAAATGCTGAGGGAGAAATGAGTCAGATAAATTATAACAAGGACAGTTTAAATTTGAATTCAATACCACAAAACCAAAACTCTTTCAGCTGTGCTAGAATTGATTCCCTTTACCCATTGGGCCCATGCTGAACTTTCTACATGCTTCTCTTACAAAGTTAAATACCTTCCAGTTCTTTTTTCTTTTCTTTTACTGTCTTGCCCCTCTCTTTTAGTAGGTAATCTTTTCTAAGCAGAAACTATGTCTTACTCTTCACTGTGTGCTCATGAATTAGTACAGACACAAATATTTATTTTCTTACTCTTTTGTATTGATTGAAAAAACCCTGTTCATATTCCTTCCACTAATGCAATTTATTATAAAGATAACAGAGAAAAAGAAAAGACAATTAGCCAGATCCATACAACCTGTGCGACATTTAGGGAACATTTTTCCAGGTTGTTTTGCTCCCTCAACAGCAGGTACCTCTAACTCTCTTTTTTAGTATTCTACCAGTGTGGCAACTGGTTCAGCCAGCTCATTCTGCGTGGGTGACTTTTAGCCAGCCTTTCAGGCCAAGCCACATCACAGAATAGTGTCTGGCCCACATACGCTCTGAAGAGATGACTTTCACAGCAAAGGATTTCTCCAGGTATCAAGAGCCCATAAATATTCTTTGAGATTCATGCATCCATGCTACTGGGTACAATTGAGGAAGGTGATATCATTTTGTGTTTCTTCCAAAACACCCATTCACAAGTGTTCTCTACAAAGTGAGGATCCTCCTGATGGAGTTTGTGATTTGAGGGCCTGAGAGTAATAGCAGCCAAGTTCCTTCAGGGAGACCTGCATATAAGTCACAGGAATTGGAGGGCTTGGTCATTGTTACCTTCATCATAAAATGGACTGATGGAGGAGCAGGGATAGCAGAAGTGTATCACACAGGCCTCCATCAGTCACAAGATAAGTCCTGCTGAATAAGAACCCTACCCTAAGATCTAGCATTGCAACATTCCTGACCTAAGGGGAAAAAAATCAGAGACAAAAAAAGAATGTGAGAGAGGTTACATTTAAAGATTTAAAGGGCTACCTTGGACTGTTACTAGTCTTCAGTTGAGCTGGTCCCTATACAAAGGAAAAGAGCAAGTTAAAACAAATTCTTTATCTCTTTGAACTAAATCTGGCTGATGTAGCAAATTTCCATTCTTTAAAAAGGATTAAGTAGTACTTTTGTATATAAGAGGAGCTACAAAGTCACTCTGGTGATAAAGGATGAAGACAAAGACTCATACTCAGTTTCTTCCATCTCCAAATCAAAGGAATTCATCTCCAAACCACATTGCTAAACATACACTGTAGAATATAAATTATTCAACTTTAAGTATATACAGATTTAACAAACGTGGTAACAACTTAATTGCTATTACAACAATAGTCTTCTATTGAGGTGCATACTTTGCTTCAAGGGTATAAGTGCACACATCATTTTAAAGGAATTATTTTCTGGATTCTCAGCTTCTGTGTGTGTGTGTGTGTGTGTGTGTGTGTGTGTGTGTTCTTTCCTTAAGTCTATTTATCTGAGCCTGCCCCTGAACCTGAAGTATCAAGCTGATTCTCCTCTCCCAAATCCCCATTATAAAAAACATTCACACCTTTTACCAGTGGCAAATCCTTTGGCAAATTGTGGATTGTTTGGTCTTTTTTTCATTGTTTTCAGCAAAATTAAAAGAGCCTAATTGAGTTATCAACTAATAAGTCATTTAAAAATCATTTTAACAATAGATAACTTTGTATAGTTAAGCCATATAGTTGGAAATAAGTTTAAAGAACTTAATGACTCCTCAGGAAAAAATTCTCCAATATTATATACTATTAAGGTGAACAAGTTCTCTCAGTAAGTCAGAAAACAAAAGACTTGATAATGAAACTTGTTAAACTCTAAATAATAAGTGATATTTATTCATAAATTAATTTTTAAACTCCATCTCTTTGCAAGATATTTCTATCAGATTTTACTTTTTATTAATTATATTGCATCAAAATTTCCATATTTGCATGTTGTTTGTGTGCAATTGTGCTTTTCATTATAATTGTAAAGCTAATTCAATCCATGGGTTCATCAATGGAAGTAAGATATCAGAGCAAAAGAAAAATAAGAGCAAAATAAATTTCAACTTTTGAAGCACTTAGTCATCATTTTTTTAAAATGGATGACACTAGACATCAAGTAACAATGGTGTTTAGATTCCATTTGCTACATTTAAAAGTGATGTAACAGTTCTATTTTAAAATAGCAACATTTTTGTGGTGCTAGGGTTTGAGCTCAGGGTTTCTCACTTAGAAGAAGGCACTCTACTGCTTGAGCCATACCTCCAATCCTAAAATATCAACATTAATAGTATTTATAATATAATATTTTTCAATGTCATCCTTAGCAACCTTTTGATCTTATGATGAAAAGGTTTAGCTGTCAGTCACTATAGAAAGATTTGAGGAAGCACATCCTTTTTTGAAAAATTCTTATGGTTTCGTGAGCAAAAGCTTTTGAAGATATGTGCAAGATATTATTAGGAGTAATATTAGTAAACATCAGTATTTACTCAGGACCAGGGACACAATTAAATGAAACCAAATTTCAAACAGTATCGGAATAAATTGCTAAAATAATACTAGGTGATTCCAAAAAAAAAGTTTTGGGTGTTGAATAAATAAGTGAAAAAAGGCCAGGATGTAGCTCAGTGGTAGAGTGCTTGCCTGAGGCCATGGGTTCAAGTCCAACACCAAAAAAGAAAAGACAAAAAACAAACAAATAAATAAATCAGTAGATTGGTGGTTTGGGTCCATTCTCGGTTGCTGTTTTAACATTGCATAGGTACAGTATTAACCTTCCAAGCTTGTTGTAAGCAGGCAGAAGCCAGGGTAGGAATATATTCCACTACAGAGTGAAAATTACCTACCACATCTCTGCTTGAATTATGAACAGAACCCAGCTAGGATTCACTCTCACTACTTTCGAGTTAAAAGTAGATTATTGGGTTGATTATAGCTCTGAGGCTCTGCATCTGCTTGGATGGAAGAAGCAACACAATGATACTACTGTGGTTCTGTCAAGCCTGAGACAGGAAGCAAGTAGAAAAGAATATCAAAGAGGAGAGAGAGAGAATGAGAAAAGAAGAAACAAGTGTGGAGCTGAAGGTGAGACAGGAAGAGTCGTAGTAATGATCTCACATGCTGAACTCCCCAACCTGGCATCAGCAAGACTCATCTTCCCTCCTACTGAAGGAGATGCCTCTCAAAGTCAGAGTGCAGTCAGCAGCACTAACTGCACAACGTATCAGTTCTCAGTCATCCTAGAACTCCAGTGACCAGACAGGAAAAACAGCTACTAATGTGATACAAAAGGCAACCACCAGAATATATGTCTTTATGGATTCATTGACATGGATCTTTTCCAAAATAATCATTGAGTGCAAAAGGAAAATTACTAAATTATGGTTAGTTTCTTCTGTTCAAAATATATTACAAATTCTATATGTATGTGTTTGCAAAGAAAACATCTGAAAAAAACTTGCCAATCTTGTAGTAGTGAGATTCTGTGTGAATTTTTTATTAGACCTTCCAGAATCATCTGCTTTTCTAACAATAAAAATCTAACCCTCCAAAAGTCACTTTATTATTTAAAAAAACACATTCTAAGTAACTGAAGAATAATGTCTTCTATTAAATGCTCATCTTCATGCCCAGTTCTAATGTTTTACTAATGTCTAATGAAGTTATAATGAGAAGAAAGTGAATTAAGAGGAGACTCAATGCCCTAATTTCTAATCTCTAATCTCTAACTTCTAATCTCTGTGATTGCCCTTCTGGATTCATCTGACATAAGAAACCCACCGTACTCTCTGCCCCCTCCTGCACCTCTCTCACCTGCAGGATCTTCTCTGGGTCCATTCCACCTGTCTCTAGCCTCTCATTTCACAGAAGCTCCTGGTTTCACTCTGTTTCCTAACTAGCTGGAATTCACAAGAGTGCCTTATCATCTATCTTCCTGGGTCTCACTGTGTATGATAACCATCCCCAACCCTGGGATAATCCCCTCTCCTGGCCTCCTCCCCCATGCGTAGTCTCTCAAGTTCTACTAGAGAAGGCCCAAATCAGAAGAACTAGCATCCTATTCTTTCTTCTTTATTCCAACTGGTCCACACACTCCCCATCACCTATAGAATAAGAATTTAATTTCTGTTTCTAACTTCTTAGCTCAAGTGTTTCCTAACTCAGGAGTACTGAGTATGCCTACCTCTGACTCCTGTTGTCTTCTGCAATGCAGTCTCCTCTAGCCTTTCCCACACATGTTCACCACAACTTCACAAGATTATGGAATAGGGATGTGCAAAACGTTTTCCAATGACACTGCACAATGGTTTTCTGTCTTCATTGTATCCCTCTGTTGGTTTTTAGATGATTTTTTTATATGACACATACATTCACTTTACATGAATATCATATACATAGCATATATTTCTTGATTTCTTCCTCCTCCCCCTCTTTTTCTCCCTTCCCTTCTATCACTCTTTCTCTACAAAACCCTTCTCTTCTCCCTATAGATTATGCTTTTGGTCATGTTTTCCCTACCTAAAATATATGCCTTGATATAATTAAGCCCTCAAATTCCATCAAACCTCTTAGACTTCTTTTATCTGCTCACTTACTGAAAATGTGTTTCTACTTTCTCAATAGTTCATTCCTTGACTCCTGAAATCGGATATACGCCACTTGGAAAAGTAAAGAAAAACCTTCTACTTTAAGATTCCAATCTCTTCCCAGTTCCTATTCTTCTTGACTTTGCTACAACCAATAAACCATCAAATATTAAATATTCCTTCTTTGTCTAACTTCTTAGCACTGTACTACACCCATTCTGCCTCCTTCTGGATATTTCATCTCTGCCTTCTGATCCAATCTCTTCTCTCTAAACTCTGCTTCTTTCCCAACCCTCCACACTTCTCATCCCTCTCACCCTAGTTAAGGATCTTCTCTGTACCCACAGAGTTGGATAGACTATTCTCTTAGTCTATCGGAGAAAGCCTTTTGCTTTTAGACTTCTCCCTTCTGTTCCTTGCACAGGAGTAAGCATTTCCCACAAGCTTCTGTTTTCTTCTGACTTCATTTATATTCTTAAACTATTTTATTTTCAACTTCAAAAAACCATTTGGAAAAATTCCACTTTTTAAAATTCTGTATTTATTACAAATAATAGAAATATATCAAAAGAATGAGTAGAGAAAATTTAAGTCCACATCTCCTTGTAGTGAAATTCTCCTACAGAATTTTCTGTTTCTATAATTCCATGATCTTCTATAGAATAATGTTTTGTTTTCTGTAATTTTCTGTTTCTGTACCTCCATTTTCTAAGAAATGCAACCCTAAATGATCTGACTCTTCTTTCTCTTATGTCCCTCAGTCTGTTAGGCCTCAGTTCTTTGGTAATATCTCCATCCTCCCCCTGCCCCAGTGTCACTGGAACACCACAGTTCTCATTCTGTGTCTTACCTAAGCAATTGCTAAAAAATTCCTAAGTGTCTTGCCTTCATCTGCTTTCCCTTGTAATCTTCCCTTCCTATCAAGGATATATTTTAAAGACAATGTTTTTGTCACTCCCAGTCTCTACCCAATTAAATACAAATTCCTCAGCCTGCTGTAAAAGCACTTCACACTCTGCTCTTGAAGTGACATTCCAAACCTTGTCTGCATGGTGCCTCTACCTTCCCGCCAATGATCCTTACCATTTCTGTCGCGTCCCCTGAAATATAATGCCTTTATATTCTTGTTTTACTCTGACTGAAAAGTTTTTCCTCATCACTTTCTCTCATCAAAACAGCTTCATCCTGCAGTTTTTTCAAATCTTGTCCCCTGTAAGACCGACCCTAAATCCACTTTGATAACTGGAGCTATATGCTCTACCCTTCCACTGAGACCACCTGTGCCTCTCTTGCAGCACATGTCCTCACCTGCCTTGTTGTAGTTGTGCTTTTGTCTTCTCTAAGAGTTTAAAAACCTTTTGAAGGCAAAAGTCTGTGTTACTTGCTTTCTATTACTCATATTTATTTTGTATTATGAATCATATGTATATTTAAGAAATGAATTAATAAAAGAATATCATCAATGCTTTTAGGACACTGCTTTCTGTAAATTATGCAAATTTGTGTTAATACTGTGCCTTTCTTAACAGGTGGTACTGGAAGTAAACAGTGAATTTATTGTCGAGGTAATGTATATCAAAATTATTTTCTATATGTAACATTAAAATGAAAATTGGATTTTAAAATGCATACTATATTAAAAATTAGAATATTTGAAACCATAATTATCCAGATTAAGAGAAAAAAAACTCTGCCAAAGTAAAACAGCAATGGTCAAACCCATGGCCTGAGATTTCTATGCTTTTCTGGCATGATTTGAGATGGGTCAGTGTCTTAATAACTCCTACTTATCAAACTATGCTAGTAGCTTATTTAATGCTGCCCAACTTATATGAAAGCAAAACAAGCAAAGAAACACTTTAAACATATCAACCAAAAAGATAATTCATAGTCTATGAATCATGAAAAGATGCAAAAATTTTTAAAATAGGTAAGTGCAATTCAATAAACCAACAGAGAATCCAATTCCTTTTAGAATGGGACTCAGGAAATAAATCTACTGTCTTATATCTTGTGGAGTTTAATTTTACTATGGTAGATAAATTTTCATTATGATCATCTCAAATCCCAAAATAAAATTACTTTTCTAAATAATTTTGGCAAAATTGGAAATATGTGGTCATTTCAGGTAGTTGTATTAAAATGGGGGGGGGATGTAAAGGCTTTGGTTCTTGAAAGAATAAACATCATTCATGTGGAATATATGCATCCTCAAAAGTGGCAATTAAATAAAGCCTTAGCTTAAATAAATACACAGTCACCTGTGCCTCAATAAGGACATTATGACTTCCAAAAATAGATATACACATATGTATGTTTTATGCCTGTGTACAAATGTGTTTATGCATGCAATAGCATTTCTAAACTCTTCAGTAATATAAAATTCTTAAGCATCCACCAACAATAGCAATATAAAACTTCAAGTGGACAAACTATAGCAAGCAGATAAACAAATATACAACATAGAGCTACGGAGGTGTCCATAGGATTATTTACCAATGCTGTCAATTAAGTTAATACTATTCTTCTAATTTCTGAATAACATATTTGGATGTCCTTATCAACAGAAGAGAAACATCCCTTTCTCTTGTAGGTGGACACAACTTTCATTTTGCACTCACACAGAGCACTGGCAATCTTTAAATTCTGAGGACAGTAAAGTCAGGCCAGAACTCAAGGGAGGGTGAGAAAGGTAAGGAAGATAGATGGAATAAAGAAAACCACACTACATTATGCAGTGTAGAACATTGTAAGCACTACATATAGCTAATAAAACTTGTTTCACTAGAATCCAATAATTAGAAATGAGATCATTCCAAAGAAGTAGCAGTCAGGGGTTGGCAAGTTATTTCCATGCAGAGTTGTGATTTAGTAAAAACTTCCTTTGTTCATCAAATTCAACACTAATTTTTTTTCTGGAAGCACCTTACAATATTAAATAAATGTCTGTGCTAAATAAAAGTGTTCTAACACTATAAGAAATACGAATTATTTTTGCTTAAGGTAAAAGAATTAGACATTGAAAATGGCACTACAACGTGGCAAACAGTCAGGAGACAAAAACGGGAGTGGATCAAGTTTGCTGCAGCCTGTCGAGAAGGAGAAGACAACTCCAAGAGGAATCCGATTGCCAGAGTGAGTGATAAACTGAGCAGGAAGATCCTGAGCAAATAGCCGATGCTTTTGTGGGCAGGAGATCTCCGAAATGTTTCAGGGACTTGCACACTTTGCTGCCCATTGTGATTCGAGAAGATAGCACAGAATCATTCGCTTGTGTGGCTGAGACCCTTTTGGATCTCACATGGTGGGGACGCATACAGAGAAAAGGGTCCTAGCAAGTAATCCTTATAGAAGAAAGACCAGCATAACTGGTCTTGGTCTATTTGTGTTCTGCTCATTGTTGTTTGTATATGGTACAGGAAATTTATGATATCCTGAAGACAAACTCACCAAAATGTCAAGTCAAGTCAGGACCAAAAGTCTACTACATTTGGTTAATTCAAGAATGTAAGGATAGTGTTAAAAGTTCCTACCAGGTCTTTACATTCAGAAGCAAGATGAGTCTTGCTTCTCAAGACTCAAGCAATGGCTACCAATGAGGAAAGACTGTTAAAGGAAGAATGTGTAATTAATACATCTGTGAAGACTAAGATTCACATCTAGTTTCACTAGGTCTTTCTGGGCATCTTGGCCTTGGGCCAAAGGAGAGTGATCCACCAAGATCATCTCCTTGCAGCTTTACATTAAATCAGAGTAATCATCAGCAATGATGTTATAAACATAACCTCAGCTCAAGAAGATTTTCTCCGAAGTCTTCAACTTTGGAAGAAACTTTCAAGTTATTATTTCCATTTAACTCATAGCTTTCTCTTCTCTCACTGATATTGTTCTTTTTTATTTGCCTTTTGGGGATTCCTGAATTTTCTTTTATTAAAAAATGATTTTTGGATTTAAGTCAAGCTAATCAAAGCTGTATTTCCAGCTGACTTTAAATTTAATAGTTGGGTAACAAATCTTAATATTTTACCACTTGTTCCCATCTTTAGTGTATAGGGAAGATTACAAATTTTAAACTTAGTTTAAATTTATCAGCAGTAGATATAAAATTATTAAAACAGTAACCATATGGCAGCATATTGACCATAAAATCTGAGAGAAGAGTGATACTGTAGATTTGAATTTATGAAAATTTTTCCATCTCTAAACACTGTATTTCTCTCCAGAATTTCTTAATTTATGTCAAACTCAAGTCTAAGCAGGGTACTAGTTAGGTATCACAACTTTAAAAAAATACTAAAGATTCTGAGTTCTACCAGATTCTGTATTTTTTTTTATGATTGTGCTGGCTGGGGGTACATTGTGGCATTTACAAAAATTCTTCAAATATATCATACTTGAATTCATCCTACCCACCATTCTCCTTTATCTCCCTTCCCCTATTCCTGGAAAAGTTTCAGTGCAGGTATCATTTTTCTATTTACATACATGTGAACACAGTATTTGCACCATATTCACCCTCCCATGTCCTTTCCCTACCTCCTCCCCCCTTGCACTGGTACCAACACACCCCCAAGCAGGACCAGATTCTCTATATGCAAACTAAATCAGAGAATCTAGCAACATATTGCTAATAACAGCAATATTGGCATTAAGTGTGTACGTGTCTTGCACACACATGCATTGCGCTGAGCTGTATATTCTGTACTTCAGAAATCCCACACAGAACCTCTAAACTAATGATTTTATCCCTACCAGAAGCTGGTGCTTGGAGAAGACCAATGACCCAAAGTCACGTAGGACTAAGTCATGATATGTTTCAAACTGAAGCTCATTTGGTTATGATTCCCACTTTCTTTTCATTCTGCCGTGCTCTGAGGTTTCTGATCTGCTCTAAATTAAATCACAATTCTAGTCATTTTGCTTGTAGATTCGATCAGATTGCGAAGTGAACCAGAAGATTACATACCGAATCTCTGGAGCAGGGATTGATCGACCACCTTATGGAGTGTTCACCATTAATCCCCGGACTGGAGAAATTAATATCACTTCAGTGGTAGACAGAGAGATAACTCCACTTTTCTTGGTAAGTCTCAGCAGTGTGTTTTGATTCGTTCTTCTGTCCCTTTTTTTTAAAAAAATCATCTCAGAGTACATTACATCGTGACATAAAAATGTCATGAAGAACCCCATTAAAATGTGTAAAGCATTATCTCAGGGCTATGTCTGACTTTGTGTAAAACATAGTATGTTGAAACAAACCAATGGGTTAAAAGGTTAAAAGTAATATAGTCTGAATTCAAAGAAAAATATTATTTCTTTGCATAGTTTCCCATATTTTCAAGAATGTCATTTAATTTCCTTTAGTGAAGAAAGTTTTTTGATTTTTTTTTTTTTTAACTTTCCACAGATCTACTGCCGGGCTCTGAATTCACGGGGTGAAGATTTAGAGAGGCCTCTTGAGCTCAGAGTCAAAGTTATGGACATAAATGATAACCCCCCAGTCTTCACACAAAACGTGTACACAGCCAACATTGAAGAAAACAGTGATGCCAGTAAGTATGATGTCGCCCGTTCTCCGCATAACCCCCTATCTACTTCCTTGGCTCAAATGCTTTGGAAGATACATATCAGAAAAAAACCAAGCTTGCGTTCGAATAAAATAAAATTTAGCTTATCTCTCAGCTAGAAAAAAATACGTCTCATATAGTAAATACCCTCTTATTTGTAGAAGATTCTTACACAGGCAGTTGAGCTAGTCCTTAGCACCTCCCTTAAAGATTAGTGGGCTACAAAAGACCAAAAATCGTATGTTCTCCCTCATATGCGGACATTAGATCAAGGGCAAACACAACAAGGGGATTGGACTTTGAGCACATGATAAAAGCGAGAGCACACAACGGAGGAGTGAGGATAGGTAAGACACCTAAAAAACTAGCTAGCATTTGTTGTCCTTAATGCAGAGAAACTAAAGCAGATACCTTAAAGCAACTGAGGCCAATAGGAAAAGGGAACAGGTACTAGAGAAAAGGTGAGATCAAAAAGAATTAACCTAGAAGGTAACACCCACGCACAGGAAATCAATGTGAGTCAATGCCCTGTATAGCTATCCTTATCTCAACCAGCAAAAACCCTTGTTCCTTCCTATTATTGCTTATACTCTCTCTACAACAAAATTAGAGATAAGGGCAAAATAGTTTCTGCTGGGTATTGGCGGGGGGCGGGGGGGGGGGGGAGTGGGTGGTAAGGGAGGGGGTGGGGGCATGGGGGAGAAATGAACCAAGCCTTGTATGCACATATGAATAATAAAAGAAAAATGAAAAAAAAAAAGATTAGTGGGCTAATGATTAACTTGGTTGGAGTAAACTGAAACCATGATTGTCAAAAGGGGCTCTGTTCTGTTCTGTTTCTCACAATTGATGGCTGAACCATCCTAGGCAGAGTGATAGTGATGTCTGCCTGATTGTCCCCATCAGATCAATCACTGAGAGCAAGCACCTGTCTTCACTGTCAATGCAGCAAGTGACCCTATGCACTCCCATTTTTTCATTTCTCTCCATCCTACTTAATGCTATTCCAACCCCAGTGTCCTTCTGCTTGCTCCTGTTATGTGAGTTCTGAGCTTTCTTTTCTTCCTCCTCATGTTTTTCTGATGCTACTGCTCCCTCTCTCTCCTCTCCCTCTACTTCTTTTCCCCTAGTCCTCTAATCTTCCTTTCCCTTTCAAATCTATATCTGCTGATACACCTGTAAATACACTTGTGGGAAAATATTAGGAAAAAGAAGCAAATAAATGCAAAATGTCCTTTAACATATAGGACAGGAGGACACAAAGGCGCAAAGAGGGTTTTGCCTAAGGGAGGCAAAACTGAGACAGCAACTCCAAAGTCTCTTTCCTTGCTTACATACTTCCAACAGGCTTGGTAAGGGAAGAGAAGGGGAAATTCAGAAGTTTCTGATTAACAGTTTGTTAACCCTTCCTTTCTCCGGTGAGAATCCTGGCTCTTTCTGTTCAAGGTTATCCCTGGTTCTCTAGGGTAGGATTTTTCACTTTGGGACCTGGGAAGCAAAAAAACACCAGGGACCTGTCAACTCTGGAATATCTGTCCTGTGGACTGATGCTTGGGAATTGACTGCGATACCTGTTGTTTTTCTCTGGAAATAATTAAGAACTTCTTATATTCCTCTGATCAAATCTTTTTTTTCTTTTTTGCAGTATTGGAGATTAAATTCAGGGCCTTGCATTTGCTAGGCAGGCACTCTACCAATTAAACCACACTCCCAGTCCTTTTTTGCATTTACTTTGTTTTTCAGATAAGGTCTCAGTCTTTTGCCCAAGTTAGCCTTGGACCACAGTCCTTCTACCTTTGCCTCCCAGTAGCTAGAAATTATAGGGGGTGAGCACCATCCCTGGCCTCAAATCTTTTCAATAGTTACATACTTTTGACTATTTAATAAAGTGCTGCTATCTTCCAGTGCAACCAACAGCAATTCTTTGCTTTCTGGATGAGGGACAATTAAGAATATGGATATCAACAAATAATTTCAAGGCTGAATTTAACTAGGCTATAATCTTTCTTAATTAAGCATGTTAAAATAATTTCACAAGACCATGGCAAAAACGAATCTAATAAAATCAACTCCTTTGCTTTATGATAGTCTACTGAAGTTCTTTTTCATACATTAAAGGCTACTATATTTTGTTACTAACTTTAATCACTTAAAGAGTGAAAGTACTTCGTAAACTATAAAGAATTTCATAGAAGCAAATCAGTGTTATTTTTATAATCACTGGTACAGCTGTAAGTTATGGCAATATAGTCTTATAGAAACTTGAAGGGAGGGAATTCAGAAGGCCAACCACTCTTTCTTTTCAAGTCTAATGACTCGATAAATTAATTCTCAGACTTCCAATTGTTTGCCACCTCCATCCTTATTTCTAGATTCACTGGTTGTTAAGTTAAGTGCCACAGATGCAGACGAAGACAATCATCTGAATTCTAAAATCGCCTACAAGATCATTTCTCAGGAGCCTGCTGGTACACCAATGTTCATGGTGAACAGGTACACTGGAGAAGTCCGCACGATGTCCAATTTCCTTGACAGAGAGGTAAAGCCTGCCATGAGTGCATAGTAAGACATTAAGAATTCAATTCTGGAAAGACAGAGATAAAATGATCCATATATGCCTTGCTCCAATACAAAGAAAGGGAAGAGAAATATTGCAATCGTTGTAACAGAAAGTTAAAGGATCAGTGATAAAGATTTCATTTGATGTGTCTATAAAAGAAATGATAGAATTTGAATATGTTGGATTGTATTCAAGGCAAGACCTAAGTCTTACAATTTCATCTTAATTCAGCAACACAGTATGTACAACCTACTCGTGAGGGGCTCAGATCGGGATGGAGCCACAGACGGACTGTCTGCCGAGTGTGACTGTAGAATCAAGGTCCTAGATGTCAACGATAATTTCCCTATCTTAGAGAAAACTTCAGTAAGTTACTACTCTTATGGTCCTTTTCCAGTAAGTGTCAATAATCAATTTGCTTTCCTGCTAGTTTGTGAGCATGACTCTATCACATGTACGGATGGGTTCAGCTTTATTGTATATAAACCTTAGAATTTCTTATGTATAATACCACACTTTATTATTCTATATTAATCTCTAACTCACTATTCCAAGCAAACCTTCTCTGCAAAAGCAATAGCAATCTACCTCACGTACTCTAACCACAGAAACTGGAAATCTGTTGATACTGACTCTGGGAATAACGTAACGATTATAGTATATTTGTTTATGCCTCATGATTCACTGAACTAATTCTAACGGAGCCCCAAACAGTCTCAGCTTCCATTTTCATTTTTACACATAAAGAAGCATAAAATCTAAAATAGCAGGATCAAGTCTGCCTTTCCATCTGTTTTGGTAAAAATATATCTTATTAATCATTCTTTTCCATATTATCCATGGCTACTTTCTGGGGAGACAAGCAGCTGCAATGTAGATTTTTCGGGCCCACAAAGCCTAATTTATTTCCTATCTGTCCCTTTATAAAGAAATCTGATCCTTATCTAAAAGAGGGAAAAACTAAAAATAAGCAAAAAAAAAAATGAAGCAAAGTTTTAGTTGGATATTGACTTCACATATAGTACATGAAGTTGTCTTATTATCTTACAATCATTTAATTCTTATATTTTTGATTGGATTTATGCCATGTGATAATGGCACAAAAAATCAATGATGTGGTCTGTTGTTAACATTTCAGAAGGCAATTATGTATTAGAAAATAACTAATCAATGAATCTTGATTATAAAATTGATCAATGTCATTTCAGTATTCAGCAAGTATTGAAGAGAATTGTTTGAGTTCTGAACTGATAAGATTACAAGCAATTGATCTTGATGAAGAAGGCACTGATAATTGGTTGGCAAAATATTTAATCCTCTCCGGAAATGATGGGAATTGGTTTGATATTCAAACAGATCCACAAACCAACGAAGGAATTTTGAAAGTCGTTAAGGTACAGTGTGGGCTCTGTAATATTCTCATCCAAAGTTTTAAATGGCTCTTAGAAACAGATTCTGTCTTCAAGAAAGTACACCAGGACCTTGAATACTGTTTATATGAACAACTGTCCTAAGTAAGCCACCATGAGAATCAGAGACTTCCAGCCTAGCCTCGCAATAGTCATCACAAAGAAAAATAAGAGGGCTGTTTTATTCTCACAGTGCCTAATACCTACGTGAGAGGATAAGGAAAGCAGTCCAAAAGCAGATGATGTCTGTGAAATAGCAATGTGATAAATGATGGCACAGATTTTATGATAGGAAATACTGTTAATTGCCAAGTGGATAAAATATGAGGTAACTAATGAGATAAGAGAAGAAAGTATCCTTCTGAGCTAGATTTGTCTGAAAAGGTTTCATTCAGAGAACAAGGTTAAAATAAGACCTTCTAAATGGAATTGCTAGCATGAATAATGAAAGGGGCATACACTAATCTTTATTAAGCAAAACTCTAACTATTGTGTTATATTTGACACATAAAAGCTTTACACATATGACCTCATTTAATCCTCACTACTCTGAGAAGAAACTATAGTGATTCCTTTTCACAGAAAGTGAAACAAAATACACACCTATGTATCCTCATTAAGTGTTTTCTCTTCTATCATACCTTAAACTGAAGAGATCAAGTTTTTCCAACCTCTAAAAAGAGACTGGAGTAAAAAGTTATTTTTTTGTTTTTTAAAATTTTTTATTCATTTATTCATATGTGCATACATTGTTTGGGCCATTTCTCTCCCCTGCCTCCTGCTCCCTTCCTCTCCCCTCCATCCCCCCATTCCCCCTCCCTTTCCAGGCAGAACCTGTTCTGCCCTTTTCTCCATTTTTATTGAAGACATAAGAAAGACAAAGACTTTTTGCTAGCTGAGATAAGGATAGCTATACAGAGAAATTCCTGGTATTGCTTCCACACACAAGTGTGTTACAATCCAAATTGATTCATCTTTACCTGACCTTTCACTAGTTCCTGATCCCCTTCCCATATTGATCTCTGTCGCTTTAAGGTTTCTGTATTAGCTCCTCTGCAGCGGGGACATCAGACACTTCATGTTTTGGGTTTCTTACCTATCCCCATTCCTTCCCTATGTGCTCGCCCCTTAGTGTGTAACTCAAGTCCAACAACATTACTGCCTTTGCCCTAGATCTAAAGTCCACATATGAGGGAAAACATACGATTTTTGGTCTTCTGAGCCTGGCTAACCTTGCACAGAATGAATAAACAGTTGTTTTTATTGCTCTTTGCAAATCTCAGGCCTCTAGACACAATTAGAACATCCTTGGTAAGGCAGGAATGCAACTTTGTGCCTTTCCTCTGCTTTCTGTCATCTTCCCTGCAAGACAGAAGATTGAGCCTCAGTCAATTTCCTGTCTCTATTCTCTGTGAATTTTAATTGATACAACTTTAGACACATGTTAGTAATGTTTATCACACTCTGTTCAATGAGAGAACTATTCACACAAATAAACGTGCATTTGTGAGTACACATAAGAAAACTCCGAGAGATTTCTCAATCTGAATAGAGGTTCTCAGATTTTCCATTTATTTGAAGATAGCACAGAAATCTGGAAAATGAAATCTGAGTAGCAGAAGAATCTTCCAATGGGAAATTCATCTTTAGTACATAATTCATGGTTAGCCCTGTGCTAGGTATCTTGGGTACTGACTGATTATGTGGAACTAGTAGACGAGATATTAATGGAGTCATCTGCAAATAAATGCAGGAGAGCTATCAAAATCCCAAATCTCAAAGGTTTTGACTGAAATTCAAGTGAGGTATGCTAAGTCATCTCCAAACAAGACCTCAAGATAATTTGTACAAATAGCTCTCTTCGCTTTGTTCAGAAATTTCACTGTAAAACCTAAGAAAATATTCGTGATATCATAAAATTTTATGGGGCACAGAGACCTTGACTTTAGTCCTTGGCAACCATGTTGCAAATGGTGTTCACCTTAGCTTCCCAAGCACTTGGAGGTAGACATTGCTAGCACTCCCTTTTTACAACAGCTTTTTCACTTGCAACCTTTTATGTCTCCACTTCAACCACGCTGGATCAAAAGTTTCTATTCATCTTTTATCCAGGGAATCCAGTTCAAAGGTGACTTTTCTCAGGGTGTGGTATTTACTTATTTGAATGTACCCAAACCCAGTGAAATGAAATTATAGTGTAGGGTTGGCTATAATACTCACCAATTCTTTAGAATTGTTTGCATCATTTAAAAAATAATAATATATTTAGTTACATCATATATACTGGCTCCTTTAATCTACTCTTAGTACTTTTAAGAGATTCTCAGATGTGAATTCTACAAAGGAAACCTATGTTGTATTCACTTATTCATTCAACAGTAGTGAACATTTTTTATTTCTTTCAAAGCGGGTTCTTTTGTGTATGGATGTGTGGTACTGGGGATTGAACATTTGCTAGGCTAGGCCTTTACCAGTTGAGCCACTCCCCAGCCCTTTTGTTTCAGTTTTGTTTTTGAGACAGTGTCTTATGCTACCTTTGCCCAGGGTTGATCTCACACTCACAGTTCTCTTGCCCCCACCACAGGAGTAGCTGGGATTACAGGCACACAACAATGTCTCGCTACTAAATTGACTTTTTCTTTTTCATAAAAAGTTCATTTGAAAAGAAATATCATTTTTCATCTTAGCATTTTTATATAAGAAATTCAAAACTCCAAAATGTGATTCTAATTTAAAGTCACAGGGATGGAGAGGTAGCTCAGTGGGAGAGCATTTGCCAAACATGTACAGGCCCTCGGTCCTATACCCAGCACCACAAAACGCAAACAAATTAACAAATAAAGCCACAGGATCAAATAATCTACAAACGTGATACTGCTGAGAGGTAAAGCAAGTCATATGTATAAAATACCTAACTCAGTAGTAACTGAAACTATTTCAGTTCAAAATCTTGGTTGCATAGCTCCTGTACTTTTTTCTAGTGTACAGTTTGCTTACCATGGTTTCTTACTTAATCAAAAAGAGACTCCTTTACTGTCTCAGAGGTTTGTTGTTTTTTTTTTATTTTCCATCTTTTCAGATACTAGATTATGAACAAATGCCTAATGTTCATCTCAGCGTCGGAGTTAAAAACCAAGCTGATTTTCACCACTCGGTTGCTTCTCAATTCCGAATGCACTCAACCCCTGTGAGAATTCAGATCATCAATGTGAGAGAAGGACCTACATTTCAGCCAAGTTCCATGACTTTTAGTGTACGAGAAGGAATAAGAGGGGATTCCTTATTGAATTATGTGCTTGGCACATACACAGCCATAGATTTGGACACAGGAAATCCTGCAACAAATGTCAGGTACTGCAAACCCTTGTTTGTGTGGCATGGTTCCAGTGCTAATTCATGTAGAATGTGCTAGGATGTGTTAGTTGTAATACTTTGGGGACTTTGTTTTGCTTTGCTTTGTTTGTTTTAGTAAACTAAAACAGCACTTGAAATTTTCTTAGATTTTAATACTGTTTTAGAGACTGCAAGGGGTCAGGTTGATTATAAGAGCAATTGTGCCCAGGAAACAACTGTAAGATCAAAGAGTCACCTAAGTTATTCCAAGAGCCTCATTGATCTTTTATGCCCAGTTGTACTGCCCTGGACTAGGGCTGATGCACTGTGATGTGGACAATATCACACCATTTAAAAAAAAAAATGAGCTATTGACTCTTGTCTTGTTGAAACCTGTCAATAACTTTGACTTTGAGACTAATTTTAACCCTCTGCTTAAAAAAAAGAGGACAAAAACAAGGGAAGAAGCAAAAAACCAGGTGTTTCAGAAATGTGATAAGCACAGAGGTAGAACAAGAGAAATAGAAAAATGAGTATTAAAGGCATTAGGTACACAGACTATATGCAAATTAAAACTATGTTAAATATTCCGGAAATAACTACAGGGAAATAGGGATTTCCTCTCTGTATACGTCCAATCTCTCTCTATCCTTTTTTTCCTCCCAATATTTTTGGAATGTACAAAGTCTATTAACTTATAAGTTACTTCCGTGTCAACAGTTTTAATGATTTAATCAACTACAAGTTAACAGACTCAAGAAAAAAATATGAGTCTATTACTGTGGGGAAAAGGAAAAAGAAGATGAGATGAACAAATGGAAGACTTGAAATCGTGCCTGGTAGAGAGAACCTAATCTCCTAATTAGGTCAAGCTCTTTAAAGCCATTATCCAAAACAACTCCCAGACAAAGAAGCTGAATAGAGGATAGATACCATGAGGCCTTGAATGGGCTGCCAGTGAGGTATTCTGAAACCAACATGTCCTAAAATCTACAACAAACACACTAACTATTCCAGGTGTGGAAATGAATAAATGGCATTTCATTGTGACAATAAATAAACCTAAAATAAGCTCATATATTTTATTAGTTATACTAAGAGCTGGGAGAGTAAGGATGATGAAATTTTGTTGTGCACCTTTGCATTAATACTGGCTTCTTATAGAGATACAGACATTTTAGAAAACAAGACAGTTACCACCATAAATCACACAAGCACAACACATAAGTTTACCATGTGGCCGCTCTTCTGTGATTTAAAAGTATTAATTTTCATAGAAGCGTAATGATGAATTTCTTTATTTAAAAACAGGTATCTCATAGGGCATGATGCAGGCAGCTGGTTAAAAGTTGATTCAAGGACTGGTGAGATACAATTTTCTAGGGAATTTGATACGAAGTCAAAATATATTACCAATGGCATGTATACAGCAGAGATCCTGGCAATAGATGGTAAGAAAATGTTTTAGTATTTTAATAAAATTAGTACTATTATATTAAATCAAATTAATGTTACTGTTCTAATGTTGATATTTGAGTGACTCAAAATGTATCGTTTAGTACTGTAAGGCAAGACTCATGGAATTTTAAGCACCTTAGACCAAGAACTAGATTTAATTACACTTATAACTATAATTTACAATTAAGTTATAATTTTTTTCTTTTACTCCCAAAAAGAATTGTATCATTTACAGTTTAAAGCATAAAAGTTAAAGTACGCAAAAATAAAATTTAGTTACTGTCTATGACCTCATTTCTTAAGTATGACTAATCCCGTTTGTAGATTATGTGAGGAATGTTTACCTAAAGTTAAGAGATAAAAGCTGAGCCTGAAGTTCATTGTGGGAACACCTGAGGGGAAGGCAGTGTCCCCAAAAGTATAGTTATTTTAGAGCCACCAAAACTGAGCTACATTGAGAAAGCTGCATGAGTGTTACATTAATTACACTTTACCCATGGTAAAATGCTCTGAGCCAAGAAAATAAAAGGCCATTCCAAATATAAGATTCAAATTAGACGTCTATAAGCATAGGTGCATTGAATTAACTTGTAATTGAGCCACTTCTCACATGAGAAAATCTATGACACATTCCTCTTGCTGAGTAGCAACAGGAGTTTGTTTATTTATCAATAGTTAATGATTCTCCAGACCAGTGCCTAGGAAACCAGCTGCTAGAAAACAAAACAGAGAAAGGTCAGCACAGGAAAGTAGAGGAAAGTTGGACATGCCAAATACACGTCTACTGTAAGACAGATATGGTAGGCTGGCAGTAAGTTTGTATCTGACATTTATAATAGCCAAACAACAACAACAACAAAAAGATAAATGAGCAGCATAAGACTTAAAAAGTCCAAGAAATTAATCTACACATTCTGCTCTTCAACCGAGAGTATCACTTTTTAAACATCTGGGCCAGTTATAGAAGTAATATTGTCTAATTCTTTCTTGTAAGCATTCAGGAAGCACTGTTTCTGAAATGAATTACAACCATGTTGATCAGGCTCTACATTTGCACATTGTAACAATATGTGACAATCTTCAAAATACAAGAATGAAATAGTAATCACCTCATGTGAATGAAGAGAAAATGTCCAGGAGAAAACTAAAAACAAGGCCCATCATTTATGCACAGAGCTACCCAGATGGCTGCATTTGATCCAGGATGCATGGGCAGCAGGTGAAGAGACAGAGGCAGAGCAATCCTAGAAACAGTAGCTTGAGCTTTAGTTGCCAGCTCACAGGGCCCTAAGAAAGCTACAGAGGACCAGGAAATGACAAATAATTCAATCCCATGGGACAATCTGATGTCTCTGTAATGAGAGACTGAGTGAATAGATACTATAGTCTAGGAAGTCCAATGTCGAATAAAGTATAAGAATAGACTGCACCAAATCATGTAGGACACAGTGTGGTTCTGGGTTTATTATCATTTGATCAACCCATGACTCTACCACTTAGACATGCAAAAACTCTTTAAAAGAAGTTTGTTAACCTCTTGGAAAATGACTTAGTAAAGTACCCTAGACATGATGATATTCTAGCTTACAAATGAAAAAATTAAGGCTTCTTTCTGGGTAAAAGTTAAAAAACAATTATTCACTATATCAGAACATAAAGTAGAAAAGGAGACAAACCCAGATTCCTAATCTAATGCCCTGCCTTTTCTAATAAATTATACTAATGAAAAATTTGTTTTAAATGGTTTAGGGGAAAAAATCAAATAGATTTTATATTTGTTTTCAGAAGTGCCATTTCAGAAAGAAATAAAATGGAATTTAAATAAACAAAGAGGACAGAAAGAAAAAATATGGAAGCAATTATTTAATTCCAGCCATAGTTATTTGCATAAACATAGGGTGAATTAGCATCCTGAATGGAAGGCCATCAGCTGGCCTTGGGTCTAATTTCCTGAGACAAAGTGAGAATAGAAAGCGGTGCACCTTTTCTGAGAACACCATTTAATTTTCCATCTTAAGATGCACAGGAAGCTGACAGAGTGGCTCAAACAGTAAGAGTGCCTGCCTAGCAAGTGTGAGACACTCTGAGTTCAAACCTCAGTGCAGGAAAAAAAAAAAAGCATAAGACTTAGCAGAATGAAATGAAAATGAAAACATTTTAGGAATATTTAACAGGGTACACAGAGTCTCAAATCAGGAAAATGGTTGAAAAAATTCAAAAGAAACCACTATTACTTTGCCACACAAAGGCAGTAACTGCAGATCATTGAAGTAGGCAGAAATCGGTCTGGCCTCACAAGTACTCCTACTATTCCTGTATGGTGTGGAATCATCATGGGACATGAGAACATTTTTCTCCCTGACATCATTTACCCCAACACCCATGATGCTTTGCTTTTCAGATGGCTCTGGGAAAACTGCAACTGGAACCATATGTATTGAGGTTCCTGATGCCAACAATTACTGTCCGGTCATTTTTTCTGAAAGAAGAACCATCTGCATTGATTCCCCATCAGTCCGTATCTATGTTAGTGATCAATCTTTTGGGTCTCCCTTTACCTTCTGTATTGTTGAAGAATCATCAGAAACAACTAACGTATGGGACCTCAGACCAATAAACGGTGAGTGCAATGCAAACTTGCTCACACCTGAGGCCCGAAAGCAAAACAATTACTAAATAATTAATCTAGTTATTTAGCACATACATTTTTATATATCTTTTTCTATATTTCTTGCCATATTGATTAAATGAAAAAACTTTCAAATATACCCTTAAGTTATTAGAAAAACTTTTAGACTGAAATAAAAGTCAAAATATTTCACCAATACAAATAGCAATGGATGAATGCTAGTTTGTCTGTAATCCTAAATAGATGACACTAAACCAATACTTGATCACTTGAAATAAACAAGACCCTTGACTAACTTCGCAGATGTCACAGTCCCCTGTTCTGTATAGTTTCTGACAAGTCATACAAATGTCTTTGAAACTTAGATAACCCAAGATCCATTTACACATTTTCTTCTCACTAAGGAGCACATAAGATCAGTGAGACTGTTCTATCAAAGGCTATTATTTGTAAAAGTAAAAACTAAATACAAATTGCCTAATATTTGAGAAATGGTTGAGCAAAACTATAGTACATATTATCCATTTTATTAAGATGTTGAACTATACAGCCATTAAAATAGAATCATGCAAAGTTTTGAAATACAAAAGAACACATAAATGAAAGAATATAAAGTGAAAAACAGATCCCAAAGCAGCACATATATGCAAGCTGTGGCTACATGAAAATAAATACTTGACATTGATTTGCAAATGAAAGGAGTAAGTTTCAGACAACACAGCATTTCATCTACTATGGGTTCTTCGTGAAATGTTAAATGTGCAATAGAAAATGGAATGCCATGGGAGGACCTTATGTGAGCAAAGATAGCTCCCCAATTTCACATTCACTTTGGAGAATGTGAAAGACTTCATGGGGTGGGGCATGAGGATCAGACTGCAGAGCCCAAGGGGTGAGGAAATTCTTCCCACCTCACTGAAGCCACCAGACTTCAACATTCACAGAATTCACCAAATGCAGAAACATTAAATGATAGTGGGAAAAAATGCCAATAAAGATTTGGTCTCAGCCTGGAGGCATGGTTCAAGTAGTAGATCACCTACTAGCAAGCACAAGGCCTTGAGTTCAAATCCCAAGAAGAAATTAGACAAGTTGTTTTTTACCATCAAGCTTTTTTTTTTCATGAAACCACGTTAATATTTTAAAAGCTAAACATGTTCAAGTAATTTCCTTAAAATCAAGACAACTCAGAATCCACCTGCCCCTATAAAGCTAAATAGTGCTCTCCCCTTTTTTGGCAGTACTGAGGGTGGAATTTAGGGCCTTGCACTTGCTCTACCACTTGAATAATATACCCAGCTTTTTGCTTTGATTAGTTTTTAGACAGGGTCTTACATTGTGCCCAAGCCAGCCTAGACTGTGATACTCCTATTTATGTTTCTGACCTAATTAGGATTACAAATACATACCACCACACCCAGCTTTCTCCTTGAGATGGGGTTTCACTAATTTTTTGCCAGTACTGGTCTTGAATGAAGATCTTCCTGATCGCCACCTCCAGAGTAGCTGGGATTACAAGCATGAAATACCATACCCAGCCCCATCCATTCTTAAATAATAATTACTAATCATTTTTTTCTTCATTCAAATCTCAATATTTAAAGTAAATATGTAAGAACAAAAGGTTCCTGCTGGGCATGGTGGTACAGACTTGCAATCCCAGCTACTTGGGAGGTGGAGACAGGAGGAACATGAGTTTGAGGCCAGCCTGGGCATTGGAAAGACCCTCTGTCAAAGTCAAAATACAAACAAAAGGACTGAAAGAGTGTCTCAAATGGTAGAGAGCTTATACACACAAGGCCCTGAGTTCAATCCCCAGTACTGGGGAAAAAAAAGAAAAGAAGAAATATTATATGTGAAGTTTGGTAGAAGTATCCACATGATGTTACAGATTGGCCAATAAAAATATAACTACACTGGAGGTAATGTTCCTGGAGCCAGCTGGTGTTGAAGAACAGAACGAACCTTACCTAACCTGCTGTGATATGGTCTCATCTTATTCTTATTTTGTGCACACATTAGATTTTGGTAGACCTTGATGGCTTATCATGTAGCTAACAGAAGGTAATAAGCCATAATAATAAAAATATTGTGATATGATTAATCAGTTATTATTCATGGTTTAGGTACAAAGTTAATCACCCCTAAATCCTCCTTAGGTTGATAAATTCCAACCAATGTCATAAGCAATATTTTCTATAAAATCTAAAGCAATGATAGTATGAAGAATTAGGAGAATAATTAATAAATTAATTTTAAATGGGAAGGCAACAATTTTAAAAGAGATAAATAACAGTCCTAAGGAGACTATTTTATACACTACAATCCAGAATACAAGCCTTCAGATATTTTCTTTCAACTCAGTATTACTGATAAATAAATATTTATTGAGTATATGTTATATACCAAGTACTAGTGCTCTGAAAATAAATAATAGAATTCCCTCTTGCTTTGTAAAAATAACAGTGTAGCAGGGATCAATATTGAACAATCAATTATAAAAGAAAAAGAAAAGGACAGGGTACACTATAACCAAGAGCATGAAAACTTCAGGTTGTAAGGTTGCCTTGGGTATAAGAAAGGATGACCAAGGAATCTGAACTTGTTCTGTTTCCTCTCTTCCTTTTCAGAAACTTCTGTGATCCTTATGACTGAGCAGACTTTATCTCCAGGACTTTACCAGATCCCAATCCTAGTGAAGGACAGCTATAACAGAGCATGTGAATTGCCACAGGTTGTGCAGTTAGAGGCCTGCTCATGTGACAACAGCATTTGCTTGGACTCTAGCACCACAGGCATCTACACTGGGGATGTCAGCTCGGTTACTGACGACATTTATGTGTCCGCCACTGATGATCAAGTTGAAGAGTCAAATGGACTTGGACCAGGAGGAATAGGCATGATCGCCACGGGCGCCTTACTTCTGCTTTGTAAGTATTCTATTAAGTCTTTTCAGCCATTCCTAAAAATTGCCAGCCTACCTAGGAAGGCTAGATTCCTATTATTTTCAGTGACTATAGCAATGTCTGTGTGCCCTTGGAAATAAACAATGGAAGTGATAGGGTAGGAACCAATTTTTGTCTTATTTGCCAAAATGTTGAATCCATCTAAGTGTCCACAACAGATGGAATTGAATATTAGCTAGCCACAAAAAAAGAATAGCATTCTGTCATTTGCAGCAACATGAACATGCCCAGAGGACATTAGGTTAAGTGAAATACAAATACTTCAAGTTCTCACTTATTTTAAGCTCCACATATAAGAGCTTAAAAAGTTGATCTCAAAGAACCTGGTATACTAGTTACCAAAGCTGGGAAGGATGGGGGATGGAGGAAGATGGTTAATACATATAGGTATATAATTGGATAGAAAGAATAATTCTAATTCTTCTATAGCACAGTAGGAGAACAACAGTCAACAATGATTAACTGTATATCTCAACATAGCTAGTAAAGAGGACGCTGAGTCTTTCCAACACAAATGATAAATGTTTGAGATGATGGATATGGCAATTTTCCTGATGCAGTTATTACACACCATATGCGCACATATGGTACAGTGTACCCCATCAACATGCACAATTATGTGCTGATTAATTTTTTTAATTATTTAAATAAAACATTATGGGCTCTCAGTTTCTCTGGGTCAGGAATTTGGCGGCAACTTAACAGGGTGGTTCTGGCTGAAGGTTTCTGATATCTTAGTTTTGCTATAAATGAGGGCAAGAGTCCTCTGGCAATTTGACTAGCGCTTTAGGATCTGCTTCCCACGCTCACTCCCACCGTTGTTGGCAGGCTTCAGTTCCTCAGGGTCATTGGGCTGAGGGCCTCTTTCTTACCATATCATGTGCACCTTCTTCTCCCTGAGCTGCTCACAACATGGCAGTATGCTTTGCCTAGAGTGAGTAATGAGAGAAACACCCAAGATAGAAGCCATGTTCTTTTTTTTATTTTTAATAAACTAATCTCATAGGTGATATCCAACTCCATCACTTCTGCCATATTCTATTTGTAAGAAGTAAGGCTGACACTCCATTTCATACTCAAGGAGAGGAAAAAAAGCAATGGTGGGAGTACCAAGAGGTGGGGAGAGTTGGGAGCCATCTTAGAGATTAAATTGGGTAGGGACCAATTTAATAATGATACCACAAAAGATCTAGGATTAGTGAGGGTTCTAATGGGAAAATCACTATGCGTAATATAGTAAAGCATAAAATAAATTCCATGATGGAGATTTCATCAAAATGCTTTAAAAGTACAAAGGCAGACGCAACTAGTTCAAATAAGGGAAGTTGGGAAAAGCCTTATGGAAGAAGTAGATTTTGAGCTGTGCCCTGAAAGCTAAGGATTTTTGTAGAAGGATGATATATATGGGGAAACCCAGAAGACATTCTGGGGATGGGAGCAGGGGAGAATCTGATGGTGTATGTAGCCCAGTGGTACAGCACATGCCTAGTATTCATAAGGTCCTGGGTTCAGTCTCAGGCACTAAATAAACAAAGCACAAAAAAGGGGAGGGTGAGGGTAGAAGGGTATAGCAAACTTAGGATGTGGAGAGAACAAAAGGTAGGGTGAGGGCCAGGGTGGAGGTACATTCATGTTGTCAGA
Organism: Castor canadensis; assembly: GCF_047511655.1. Taxonomy (NCBI): domain Eukaryota; kingdom Metazoa; phylum Chordata; class Mammalia; order Rodentia; family Castoridae; genus Castor; species Castor canadensis. The sequence continues at coordinate 43,241,002 of NC_133389.1, read as the reverse complement.
TGTTCTGGGCTTCCATCCATAGGAGACAAGGAATCAGTGAGAACTTGGAGCATAGGCGACCTGCTCACCCTGATTTAGTAGGATGCAAGGAGAGTAGCTAAGAGAAGAAAATTAGCTTCTGGACTCTAAACTAAATGCCACGCTCAAAACTTCCAAAAGGAGGTTTTTATCTGTCTATACTTTAAAAATAAAAGGAGATCCTCAGAAAAGAATTATGTTATATATTTCATTTTGCCCCTTCAATACTTATATTTCATGGATATCAAACACTGGATTCTAAAACTAAAAAGGATCAAACCCAATTGCTAATGGATGAGCACAAATTAAAACATTATCATTAAAATATATGAGAAAATAGCAACTAACTTTTGGGCAGGCTTTCTTAAAATAGCCTGTGACTTTGCAAAGCTATACAAAAACCATGAATGAGTCTCAAAATATTAGAGGAATTTTCCCAGAAGGTGAGCCTAGGGCAACTGAGTAGAGGCAGCAGCTATCCTTCAAATCTGTCATTCAGTCACACCTAACTCCCAGAAGTCTTAAAATGACTCATATCTGAGCCCTAACCCAAAATAAGATCTAAGCATCAGCATGTTTTTAAGCCTGCCGGGGTTAAGAGTTTAAAAATCTGGTCTCAGCAACATTTTTAGCAGACTAGCACTAAGAATTTCGTCACTCTTCCTGATCTAGGTAAAGAAAGCTTGAGAGTTCTTAAACTGATTGAAGGCTGGGAAGGGAACAGCACCATGAACAAAGCCACTTGTTTTCAGTGGAGAACCCCATGGTCTGTCATAAGGAGAGATGGGCAGTGTGATAGTCAAACCTCATATTCCCAGAAGGCTTCAAATTAAGATTTTTTATGTTAGCTCTAAATGAGATTTTGCACACAATAATTGTATTTAATATATGCTCAGACCATTTTATTTCATTTATTAGGTAGTTCATTTGTTAGACAGTGCTTATGCTACAGGTACACAGCCTAGTACCCTTCTAAATACACGCAACATAGAACAGGTGGAGCAGCTGCCTAGCAGCTGCCAGTTCTAGTCTAAGTGCTTTTTCCAGAAAGTTCTCTGGATAAGTATAATTTGATCTTTCAATGTTTAGGGTACAAATAGATAAAATTGCTAAATTAATAGTTTTATTGAAGTCAATAAGAAGCCTGATTTAGCAGCAATGATATTCTCTTCTGAAATTTTAATTAACCCAGTCAGTAAAATTCATGTTATATTATGGAATTATGAAAGTATAAAAAGCCTGCTTAGCAAACATGAGACCCTGAGTTCAAGCCCCAGTACTGCCAAAAAAAAAAGATAAAAGTATAAAAAAGGAACTTAAGTGTACTCAAAGAACTAAACTAAGTATATTCCAGAATCTTACAAAACTTAAGAAGCTTCTATATTTTTAAACTGAAGGGTAAAGTTGAGGTAATTATTAGGATAACTAATGGAAATTTTTCTGTTATTCAAAGTATTTGAATAGTTAAAAGTTTGTGATAGCTTTGATTTTCCATTATAATTTGTAAAGTCTTAAAATAAAAGATGTAAATTGCTAATTAAATTTTATAGGTGATATCTGATTGCTTTATTTTAAGTGTAAATATAATAAGAGTTAAAGAAGGGATCTGGCTCTAGATCCTATAACTGAATCTTGAATCCAAGCCTCTTGGTGTCATACTTTTGATCATGTGTTTACCTCACATGTATGTACATTGTGCCTGGTTACATGTTTGTATATATGGGTTTCTATGTGGGTGTGCCAATACATAAATACAAACACTCATACAGATGGTCTTTGTGTGTACATGTGCGTGTCCATGTACCTGTGGATGTACACATGCCCATGGAGGCACTCATTTATATTTTATTATATATGTGTATAAATATATAGAGAGACAAAAACATATATAGATGCTCCTCAACTTACAACAGGATTACCTCCCATAAGCCTATAGTAAACTGAGAAAATCAAAAGTTGAAAATGCATTTAACACACCTAACTTACCTAGCACCATAACTTAGCAACACAGTACCATGTAGAATATCAGGTGTTTACCCTCATGGTCACACACATTGACCAGCTTCCCAAGGGATTATTGTAGGACACTGCCAGCCTGGGAAAAGGTCAAAATTCAAATTTTGAAGTATGATGTCTACTGAATATGCATTGTTTTTATACCAGTTTAAAACTGAGAAAAAGTAAGTCAAACCATGGTAAATCATGGCCCATCTGTATGTGTACACAGACGGTTAAATATGTATACATACACATATACAAATTCACATGCATGTATATGGAATACCAAGAATCAGAAAACTGGATTGGAATTCTGGATATTCCTCCAACTAGCTCAGAAGTCTTGGACTAGAGGAAAGATTGGACCTTACTTTCCAAATCGGTCAGAACAGAGCCTGGACCACATGAGCTCACATCCGCCTCTTCCAGTGCTCAAGTCCCACGTGACTTACACATTTGTATTTATAAACATGGATATATGTACTAGATCCTCTAGGGGAAATCTACTATATTCTTACCTTTCTATTTATCCTTTTGCTTTTAACTGTCATGCCATAAAAATGATACATTCATTGACTTCAAAATTGAGCAGTCAGTGTTAACTGTTTTCACTTTCTTGGGCAGTGTCACCTCTCTTGCTGCTCACATGTTGTTGCAAACGAAGACAGCCAGCAGGCCTGGGGACAAGGTTTGCTCCTGTGCCTGAGGGGGGAGAAGGAGTGATGCAGTCCTGGAGAATAGAAGGGGCCCATCCAGAGGACCGGGTGAGTGGGTCATCTCTTGCTGGGGAAGTTTGGGTTTCCATGGAAACTGAACATGCTTCTGTATGGAAACATCCTAATGAAAACCCTTGCTCTGTACAATGAACATACACCAATAAAAATTTTAAAATTATGGATAATAAATATAGACTGCTAATTGAAAGAAAAAAGAAAAAGAAATCGAGCCTGCCTTGACAATTACACACCAGACAAAAATGAATAAATCTCAATTTTAAAATGGTTAACATAAAACATTCATTTTTAAATCTTTTCTTTTTCTTTTCAGGATGTGTCAAATATATGTGTGCCCATGACAGCTTCTAATACACAAGATCGTATTGATTCCTCTGGTGAGTAAACACCAAATTCTGCTTTTCTTTTTAAAATTAGCAAAATTATTCAACCAGATCAATCTCATATAAAAGTACCTTATAAAAAATAGCCTATCTGTCAATCAGAGGGAAAGTGACATGTTTAAAATGACTACTTTATGTTTTTATCTTAAACTACAGCCAATTAAAATATGATATAGCAATTTAAAAGGGCAAACTCTGAAACCACAATGCTGGGTTTGGTTCCTAGCTCTGCTGCTTACTATAAAAAGTCTTAAGGCAAAACCCAACCTGTCTGGGCCTGGGATTCCTACTCTTTGAAATAGAGATTTTCATAGTACCTATTTCACAGTATAACACATGGGCATGGATTATATGATAAACAAATGTATATTAGGTATGATATTCATGTGTTCATATGTGTATATATGTATGTGTGAGTGTGTATGTGTCACAATATGTATTAGAATAGTGCCTGGCACAGACTACAGGCTATCATATTGATTATTTACAATATAAGCTGTTTTTTGAAAAACACAAAAGGAAAAAGAAAGGAACCCATGTGTTCTTCTAGTAATACATTGAGGAATTTTTCTTAAATTCAAAGGTTCTTTTACGTCATCATTCTCCTAACTTGCCAGTCCCACTCATACAAAGAATACTAAAAAATACCAATTGGGCAGTGATTGAAACAAGCAGAGAACTTACCCAATCCTGGAGCAGACCTGAGCTTTCTAGGGAATGATTCCTTGGTATCTGAAGCCTGACGCTTTCCATGCAAAGAATTTACATGGACTGAACATTCCTGAGAGAGCCAGCTCTCCATCCAGTGCTAAAATGAATGAGAACTAGAACTTTCAGCTGCTGCTGGAAGCCAGTGTGGGCCTTGCTTAGAAGGCTCCCCAACAGGTCATGCCTTATCAGGTGGCCTGGGGTACCTAGTCAGAGGCAGTGAACTGCACCTGCACAGAGACCCACCTCCGCTCTTCAAGTTCTACAACTTGAAATCTTCAGGGGAAGGTGGTACACGTTTGGGAAGGCCATGTCTGACAGCTGGCTTCAAACCTGGAGATTTTGGGCCCCTGTCTGTCTTTACAGAGCTACTCTGTGCTATGTGGTGGGGGACAGCATCAACGTATAGAGGCTGGCAATATTTTGGATGCCAAAGTAACACAAATAACTCGAGCACTGTGATTGGAATATTCTGTCTTTTCAGAAATCTACACCAACACCTATGCGGGAGGAGGAACAGTTGAAGGGGGTGTGTCAGGAGTGGAACTCAATGCAGGTGGTGGGACCACCACGGGCCTGGTAGCTGGAGGAGCAGCGATGGGAACCTTAAGGAAGGGGAGTTCTGCCATAGGCACCCTGCGGGAATACCAAGACACAGGCATGAACATGGCTTTCTTAGACAGCTACTTCTCCGAGGTAACTCTCTTACACAGTTACACACAGAGGAGACTTGTGACTAGCAATACTAGTAGTAGTAATGGCAGGCCTCTTCTGAAATATATGCAGGTGTTCTTACTATCCTGATCTTGAAAAAAAATTTCACTTATCTTGAAAATACAGAATGCATGTCCAGTTAACGTAGCACATTGTACTACTGTGAGGTTTAATAGAAGGAAGGCACTAAGAGATTGTAGTCCCTGATTTTTAAATTATTTTTAGAGATAGACTTTTAAAGTAAAATCTTAGGTAGGAGCTCAATATGTAGAGGAGATGAAAGTGGAACCTCTCTGTTTGAAGGGAATGGACTGAGTCTAGACGTCTGCCAGCTCTCTTTCCTCACCTGCTATCGCCTGTGGTTCACTGAACTTTTTTCTTTTTTTGACAGCATGGGGATTTTGAACTCAGGACTTCAGACTTGCTGGGCAAACACTCTATGCCCCTAGCCCTTTTGTTTTAATTATTTTTTAGAGCAGATCTTCTGCTTTTCCTGGGCCTGCTTGGACCAGTTTCTTCCCAAGTAGCTGTGATGTGAGCCACCAAGTCTGGCTTGTTTTTTGAGATAGGGTCTAGTTAATAACACATCAAAGTACTACTTTTTTTCAATTTGTTCCATAAAATCTTCCTAGATCAGATGTCTCTGAAGTATTGCTGCTATTCTTTTTTGATTATTTTAAAGAAAAAGAAGCATCTAATTTCCTACTTTTTTATTTGAATTTCAGAAAGCATATGAGTATGCAGATGAAGATGAAAGCCGACCAGCCAACGACTGCTTACTCATTTATGACCATGAGGGTGTAGGGTCTCCTGTGGGCTCTATCGGTTGTTGCAGTTGGATTGTGGATGACTTAGATGAAAGCTACATGGAAACTTTAGATCCAAAATTTAGGACTCTTGCTGAAATCTGCTTAGACACAGAAATTGAGCCATTTCCTTCACACCAGGCCTGTATACCTATCAGTACTGACCTTCCTTTGCTGGGACCAAATTACTTTGTTAATGAATCTTCAGGAATGACTCTCTCGGAGGCTGAATTCGAAGCAGAAATGGCAACAACGTGTGAACCCATGATTCATGGGGATATCATAGTGACGGAGACTTACACTACTGCTGATCCATGTGTACAACCCACTACAATTGTTTTTGATCCTCAGCTTCCTCCCAATGTTGTAGTCACCGAAACTCTGATGACACCTGTCTTTGATGTTCAAGGTAATATTTGTGTACCTGCTGAGCTAGCCAACACACACAATGTGTACTATGCTGAGAGAGTGATGGCCAGTCCTGGTATTCCTGACACAAACAATAGTAACATGGCTGATGGTTGCATGGGACCTGTGATGAGTGGAGGTATTTTGGTAGGGCCAGAAATTCAAGTGACACAAATGTGTCCAGACATTCACATAAGCCAAACCATTGACTCTACATCCCCAATGACATCTAGACACAGAGTAACACGATATAGTAACATACATTACTCCCCACAGTAAGTGCTTCATGGTCAGTATTGTAGATGGAGAACTTGTGCCCTAATGATAACCAATAAACTCATCAAAGATACATAATGTACTGTATTTAACATTTTAACAGTCCACAAATAATTCAAATATTCTAAGTTCAATGTGGATCTTTGATTATATAGCTTCTGGGGGATAGATATGGCTAAGCACTTTAGATAAGTCTTTTTTAGTTCTTTCTGATTTTAAATAATGTGCCAAAAACTTGAAGAAAATGTTTAGTATCCTTTACTACTGCCTAATAAATAGCAAACAATACATTTTGCAAATCCTACAGGTCTTGAAGCTGTATAAACAGTCATGTAAGCCAAGATGTCATTGTTCTTGGACGTTGAAAGAGAACTTTCATCTGCATCCTCTGGCTATATTTTTCTTTAGAGAAATATTACTATTAAAATGTTTCACAAAAAAATGAAGTGTACATTTCTGAAAGGAAATTGAAAAGGAATAAGGAGCACAGGTCAATTGATATCTAAGATCAATTGTGTCTTTAAACAATTTCATAAGATAGGTAATACTAAGTGATAGAGCATGGTTAATATAAGAAAAATTTTCCCACTGGAAATGTTCATCAAAAGGAAATATAGGTATATATATTTGATTGCACTTTATTGACTTATATCATTAACTTTAAATTAATTTAGAATTGCAAAAAATTTTGACAACTCTTTAATAATACATCAAAGTACTACTTTCTATGATAGAAACAGATCTTAGGGGAAGTATTAGCATTTTCTCCCTCACAGGAATTTTCCCCTACTTTTGATAATGATCTCAACGAAAGTACAAAATATAGATTAATCACATTTCATTGATCTGAATCATAGTGCTTTCATTTGGCAACTAGATGTTTTCCAAAAGCACATCTTTAATTATTTCTACTTTCAGCAGTAATTACTTAGAATCTTTTAGAAAATGGCTGTTGGTGAATGTAGAAGTAAAGAAGACAGAGTTCATTCCAGCCTCCCCTGAGCTTCTAACTCATCTTGACACTTAAAGTAAAACTCCAAAAAAGAGCATTGAATTCTTACCAAGAAAAATTAGCAAACTACTTAACTTCATTACCAAGTTACATTTTTCCTTCTAATATTACCATTATGTTGGATGAATGAAATGGAAAAAACACACACCAATTGCTTACTTTTAGTAGGCATAAAGCTGGCTTAAGAAAAAAATTAACAAAGTAGTATTATTTAATTCTGTAAAATATGTAAACTATTTAGTAGTAACTATACTGTGACTAGAAAGATAATGTAAATGAAATAAACTGATTTTCAGGGCTTATTCCTTTTGGAAGGAAATATTTGTAGTACTTCTTATTTTTTGTTCCTTTAAGAAATAAACCTATTGCAAATTTTGAGGCATCTCCCAAGATCTCTATCCAATTCTTTCATTTTATAGACAAGGAATCAAGAAATAGGTTAAGTGACCACAACCAGCTAGTTATGGTACAAATACCAGTATTTTGACACTAAAACTTCAGAACACAGAGGATCCAAATTTGTCTATTTCATGGACTTTACTATTTTCTAATGGAACAAAAAATATTTCTCAAAAAATAGGTTTTATGAAGTTTGAGTACAAAATAGCTAAACATTGTAGTGCTAGGGTTTTTTTAAAATATATTTTGCAACAGTTTCCAAATTCCACATACTTTCAACTGTTATAATCAAACCTTAGTTGAGCTCTCCACAGCAAAGATTCTGCTACATTTCACTACTCTATAATTTGATGACATCCGTGGGACAACCCTGGTTCCATGGAAATTTTATCACTCAGTCAACAATTGGCCACATAGCATCCTATATGCACCTCAGTTTTGTGGCATATCTTGACATGGACATATCTCTCTTGAAATCTGCATTTATAATTCTAAAAATTATAGAATAATTAGTGAATAATTAAATGCAAAGTGCTAGTGAGTTTAAAACTGAAAACACTATGAGATTTGAGAAATGAAGAAATTAACCATTTAAGTAATAGATTAAAGTTTTTAAAAGTGATAAAAGCACTTGTGAGAAGGGTAAGAAATTTTTTCTGTGAACTTTTTATTCTATCTCTTGATCCATACTCAAAGACTTAAAGGTACTTCCAAAAGAGGAGACTTACCTCTAGAGGATGAATTCCTCCATGCTATCTGTGGACACAGATCAGAACCACTTCATTTTCTCTCTCAGTATTATCAGTGAGACAGAACACTCCCTTCATCCCAAAGTGGTCAGGATTGTTCATATGCAACTCAGGCTTCTGAAAGTGACATATTTATAAACATCATTTCAAACAAAATAAAAAGCATAGTGCAAGATCCCTCTTCACTGCATAGGAGTTAGGAAATTGATTTGTCTAGGGAGTAAACAATATAGCACTTACGTTCAGGTTTGAAAATGAACCTGGAAGTCCAGGAAATAAAATTTAATAAACAAATATAATAACATATAGTTTGAGCCATATTCTCTGACTTGTGGAATTACTTTTGGAGACAGCATTAGTAGATGAGTAAGTAGGACTCTTGGAAAAGTCTTAGGTGAAGGTAAATAAAAGCATTTAGAATATGAGAATATTTATAAACATTCAAAGAAGTTACTTTTTAAAAAATTCCCTTTTGGACTAGATATTTCTGATTGCAGTGTATTATTAAATGTAATAATGTTTTATATATTTCTTCAATTAAAGCATATGCTTTAAGAGAAAAAATGTATTTCATTCTATCCTTAATGCACATAGTGCTGTGGATTTGGGAGCCATGGGTTGATAAAGGAATGACTGAGACAGAGTAGGAGAAAGCAAAGATTTAGTAGGATGCCATTGAAAGGGAATAAAATGGCTTGTGGCTATCCAAAGGGTTATAGTGTGCCATGAATGCAGGGTTGAAAATGGGTTTTAGTGTACCCTACAGGGGTGTAGATTCATTTCTAAGTTCAAATTCAGAATAATTCGTTTATTAATGGCATAATTTCTCAATAGAATCATTTTTGTTTGTGAACAATGCTCATTATAAAATAAAAATCAATTGAATAAGCATCAGAAATTGTCCTAGACAGTTCTAGAGAGAACATTTTATGTTCTAGACATAGGGAGTGAAATACCATCTGTTCCCATGTCCATTTTAAATTCAACAAAATCATTACTCTTATTTCTGTAGTAGACAAACCAATTTCTATGGAAATAAGGAACGAATAATGAATGTCACTTAGAGGCATTGAGGAAAGATCTTTGAAATGGTGAAGTTGGACAAGGCCAAGTAGAATATATTCCAAAAATACAGGATATAATCCAAGACTATTTTATAGCCAAATATAACAAAAAACAAGTCTGAATCAAAATACAAATTATAAATTTACACAGTCAGCCACTTTTAAATAATAGTTACTGTTCTAATTACTCAAAATACATTATCCTATTTAATTCTCAAAACAACACTGAAAAAAACAGAAAAATTGCAAGGAAATAAACTAAAATAATAGTCAAAAAACACCATGTGGTGTGATTTGTACCCATGCCATGGATGAAGACACTAAAACTAAGGAAAATTGTTATTTTTATGTTAAAGTTTAAGTGAATAGCAGAGTTAAAATCAAACTTAGTACTACTTTACTCCAAAGACTTTATTGTTATTCACAAAATTCTATTGATTTAATTTTGAAAAGCTATGTGAGAGGCTATGTAAAGGAGCTTGCATTTCAACCGGAGGCTTGGATTTAACTTGGACAACAAATGACATTTTTGTACTATGTGATGGTCAGGTCCTATTTTAAGAGCTGACCTTGGGGAAGTCCTCTCCAATTCTCATGACAGCTGGGGTACTGTTGACAACCACAACACAGAGATGCCCCATGACTGTATCACTGAGGCAGAGAGTTTTGTACTTGTTTCTGTGATAATCAGGTCTGAGAAGTCTAGGAGATCCGATAGAGCACCACAAAGACACAGGTCCATGCTGGGTTATCTAGAGTGAGGCCAATTAATCATTCTGTATGTTAGTCAAAGAATTTGCACATGGAATGCCCTTGGCCTTTTTTCTTACTCTAAATGAGGTCATATGTCTTACTTGTAGTTTCTAGATCATGGCATGGTTTCTCATACTTTTGTCACTCTGCACCACCCTAGTTCCTTAATCTGCAGCCCTCTCTTCTCTTCATCTGCTTAGCTTTCTCTTACTCATCCCTCAATAATCATGTCAACCGTGGTCACTTCTCAGGAGCATCGCTTTGTATTTTTCCCACTGCTCCAATCTGCTTGCTTAACTGCTCTCTTCAATAATGTGCACATTACTTTTCCAGTGCCCACTAGCCTGTGAGCTCCTTGAGAACAAGGACAATGCTTTCTCTATTTCTGTATCTCCAGTGTTAACAGAATGTCTTAGTTCAGTATGCATTCATTAGTTTTAGAAGATTGTAGTTCAGTTCTCTCAAGCACCTAAAAACAAATCTGCAGTTCAACCATGTTGCCTCTAGATAGCAGTCTTTGGAATGATCTTCCAAAAGCTCGTGTAACTGTCACCCTTAGCAAGAAGGTGCTTGTCTATGACTCACAATGACAATTACATTTCAGGAGAAATTGATCTTTTTTCAGAAAAACTGCTCATGATTTTTAAGACAGGTTTTGGGATAGATGAATAAAACAAATTCTAGAAGTGGATGTGGAAAATGTAGCTCTTCAAAGACCTTAAAAGTAGATAAGGAAGTCAAAATGGCAACTCTAATCCACCACAAAAGATGTCCAAAACAGCCAGTTTTTAGAGAAGTGATTGGAGATTTGCTTTTCCTAGAGTTATCCGAAACACAGATACCAAGATTTTGTCACTGACTTTTTCTATCATGCTCTTTGTAAATTGATTTTTCTCAGATTGTCATGATCATTCCATGTCAGCACATACAAATCTATCTCATTTTTTCAAAAATCTCCCTGGTATTCATAAATTTGTAGCATTCATTTTACCATTTTCTTATTACCAAAAAAGATTGATTCTAAATTTTGCTATTATAATCAATACTACATGATCATTTATATACATATTTACATATAATTATAAACGCACACAAAAGTTGAAGCATTTATATTGGATAAGCTTTTAAAAGAGGATACTATATCTGGGTATATCTGCAAATAATTTTTATAGAATTCTCTTAAATTTCCCTCTCAATCAGAATGTCAATTTATACTTCCACCAACTATGGTTAAGACTTGCTTAACCATAAACTTAACAACTGATGTTATCAATTTTTAAATGTTTAATGATCTAGTAAGACTTATGATTACTTGATGCTTCTCATCCACTTTACAGAATCTGACACTCAGTAAATGTTAGTTAAAAAAGAATAAAACATTAAATAAATACTGTAAATTATCATATATACTTAAATACATTTCTAGTCTTAATTGTCTTGCAGATTATTAGGTTGTTGATAATTCTGACTACTATTACAACTGTACTACACCATTTTTCAGTATGTTTTGATATCTTTTGGGTACAGTCTCCACTGATTGCTTCTTCCTTTAAATTATTTTAGCACTTCTAATACACTCAAGTTTAAAAAAAAAAGTTGAAGGATTTTTAATAGAATTAACTAAAATTAAATTGAATTTATAAATTAATAACTTTGAGACTTTCAAAATGCCAGAATTAATCTATATCTTTTCCTTTTATGGTGTGATATTTCACACAGGATACTTTAGGAGAATGTTAAAACTTTTGGAAAATTGCAAATCAATGAGAAAGCCCATTGATAAAAGGATTGCCTCTCCTTACAGCCAGTAGTTGATTGATAACTTATGTTTTTCTTCAAAAGTATTTCTTACATATAAATTCAGCAACAACAACAAACATCATATGGCAGGGAGCAAAATAGAGTTGCCAGTATTAAGATCAGGATAAAACTCACTTGCTTATACTCAAAATGTATTCCTAAAGTAACAATGAAAGCCAAATAAATGAACCCTAAACATCAGACTTATATGTTACATTTTTAAAAAGTCAACTTATTGTCACAAAACATAGTATAATTTTTTTACTTCTTTCATGAAGGTTACAATGTGTGATTGTTGCAATGTTTTAAATATAATCTAAATATTAGGTAGTAATAGTAAAAATTATTTGGTAAGACAACTTCTTTAAATTCTGCTGCATTTTACTTGAAATAACAGTAGCCTGACAATGCTGAGTTTTATATCAGGAAGAAATTACTGGCAGTGACTTTGCCAGTATTGGCCAGTATGGATGATAAAACAAATAAAAGATATGAGGTATCTTGCTAGTCTTTAAAATAGTAAGACAAGAAGCAATGAAGTCATCCAAACTCTTTTGAGAATAAATTCTGTTTTACAGATAGTTCTGACAATTGTCTGGTTACTAGAGTGTTGGCAGGCGTCATTTGTAAGCATGGCATTTGTTCATGCTCACATAAGGCTGAATTGTGCTTAACAAGGGAAGGGTTGGAGTGTCAATATATTACTCGAAAGAAGCAAGGTGAATTAAACTGGAGTAAATAAAAATTGAAGACCATCTGTATTTGGTGCTGTTGGCATAAAAGTTTGATCCTAAGCATTAAAAAAGGTTTTCATAAAAGGTGGATCACACTTTCACCAGAAATCCATAGAGCTAAGTTTCTCTGTGATTAACAGATGACTAATTTAAAGGAGAGAGAGAGATGCTTACTGTGTGTTTAATAAGGAGGTAACGAATATGTGTGGTGAGTGATGCTGAGGTGTTGGTACAAAAGTCATAATGCATCCATGGGATCAGCATAAATATTGAGTGACTAAGTCATCTTCATTATGCATTTAACAGGGAGGCACTGACTGGGTGAGGACTTTGATATCAATAAGGCATGAGCCACCAGGTGTGGGGAACATGAAACTAGATAGGGGTTAGAGAAACTTAAGGTTATAATGTGTCTAGCACTATGCTAACTGCTTTCCAAATTTTTTCTCATTTAATCCACTTTATGATCTTCCCTTTATGGATGAAGGACATTAAGAAAAATAAAAGTTATATGGGAACCATTGTGACCCATGAGCATTTCCAGTGTCATTCATTAAGTACTTTTTGAGTATCTTCATTATTTACCTGTGAGCTTAGTGCTAGGGGAAGAAAGGTAAACTAGGATCAACATCAAGGCCCTCAAAGTCAGGTGCAGGAAGAAGTAAAAAATAAAATCCAACCTGGCAAGTGTTGTAAAGTGGTATGAATGACAGTGTCAGTGGATGAGAGAGGGAGTGCCCAAGCCTAGTGGACTTGGGAAAGACTTCTTAAGAAATGACCTTTGAGTCCCATCTGGAAGTATATTAGTTTTTCATCACTGACAAAATACCTGGCACAAGCAACTTAAAAGGAGAAACTGTTGATTTTGGTTTTCAGTTTCAGAGATTTCACACTATGATCAGTTGGTTCCCTATTTCTGGACCTGTGGTGAGCTGATCATCATGGCAGAGAGAGTGTGGTGAAATAGAGATGCTCCCTTTATGGTGGCTAGGAAGCAGAGACACAGAGAGGAAAGACCTGGGGACAAGATGTACCCTTCAAAAGCATTCTCCAGTGTCCTACTTCTGCCTACCTGGATCCACCTTCTGATAGTCCATTATCTATGAATTCATTACTGGATTAATCCACTGATAAGGTAGAACCCTCATGATCCAATCACCTATCAAAAGCCCATCAGCTGACAACCAAGCTTTTAACATATGAGCTTTCAGGGGACATTTGTAGATTTAAATAATAACAGGAAGTAACCTCAGGAAATAGCTGAAAAAGAAATGATAAGGGCATTCTCAGTCAATAAAACAGAATGGGAGAGAAAGGAAGAAATAAGGAAGGTTGAGAAAGAGATCAGCTTCTCCAAACACTGAAAGCACTTGGTAGGACTGAAGAATGAAGGAAGAGGGTTACAGATGGGACATGCTGAGGAATTTCTGCTTTAATCTGAAATAAAATTAAAGAGAGTTACTGAAATATTTAAAGAAGAACAATAAATTTTTAGTCACTTATGAAGTTGATTCTGGCATGAATAGGAGAGGGTTGAAGCTAACAGTAAAGAAGGAAGTTGTTTTAATGAACCAAGCATAAGAGAATGATTTGAGTTTCATCTACATCTTAATCCTTGGAATAACCAGTTATATAACAAAATCATATTACAATTGTGCATTTGACATCATCAGCAAATGGTGACATCCAGTTAGGCCAGCCATGCCCCAAAGATGGCAGTGTAACCTAAAAACACAGAGCCCAATAACTGTCCTTAACACTGTAAGAAGACCCTCTTTCTGCAGTAACAGCAGAGCAGGGAAATTCAGTCCGTTGTTCTTCATGGCAAGAATACTATGCTGTCTACATTTAGAAGGAGTAGAAGGAAATAAATCTCAGTGTTGACACACCACGCTATTATTTTTTGCTAGTAGTGCAGCATTGATTATTCTTATAGTATAAAATTAAAGTGTACAAATTGAAGAAAACTTACAGCACATAAGGAGAAAATGGAAATCCTGTGCTATTTCCAAAAGAAAGCTACTACTAATCCTCAAACAGTTTTCCTCCAAGTTAGTGCTAATATAGCTCTGCCCTTCAGATGACAGGTAATGCCTACAAATCCCAAATTTGTGACTGTTACTTAGTCTTTCTATACACTTTTGCACACTGCATATATTTATAAAGTTAGAAGTATTATACATAAAAGTTCATACCCTTTTACATTTAACATTCTTTGTAAAAGGATTTTAAGAACTATTTCATCCTATAAACAGGCAATGAGTTTTTTCCCATTCTTTTTAATATTGCAACAATTTGATTAATATCTTTGTACTCAGAGTTGTGCATGCATTTTATACTACTTTCATTGGAGCTGAATATTCACATCAAACACTATGTCCATATTTTAGAAACTGTATAATGCAACACATAATTAACATGATGGTCCTGGAGTCTAGTGAAAACAACTTGTTCACCAATGTGCAACAGGAATAGCTATATATATTTTTTTAAATCTCTGGACCTCCAGTTTCCCTTTCACTGCTGAGACTGGGTCTGTGGACTCAATATCTGTATTATATTACTATGAAGCTTATATTTATTTGTGAGAATGCCAGCATTGTAGAAAGATGCTTAAATAAATAACACTTAAAAGCTGAGGTTGTGCCAGGCTGTTTTTGATGCCCAAAAACTTACTCTTTTTTTTTTACTGATGTTAACATAAACTCTACGATCTGTGGATATATGCAGCTCCTGTCTTTGTATAATATAATTCTACAACTAATATTGTGGGATATAATTTTGTAATAAAATTCCAAACTATACCTAACAATTTGAGCCCTGAAGAAAAAACAATCTCTAACCCCAAAGAGGAATGAGAAAATCTAAATCACAATAATACACTGGCATCTCCCAGGTGCATAGTATGGGCTGACTGATGGAACTATGTTATACATCCATCAAGAAAGATCCTTAGATTCAAATATGAGCTTTTCAGAGGAGAAATATTCTCAGCAGTGATAGGAATGATCTGATGTAATAATGGTAGATCCCAACTTGAGATGGTACTTATGATTTATCCTGATTCTTAATCTGAGAAAACTAGAGGTTTCTATGCTATGCAAAATGCATTACATAAATGACCAATCTTTCACAATTTGTGGATTTCATATATTGGCCTGTTTTCTGTCCCTAGTTTCTATTTCCACTCAGCACCCTGCCTAACTTAGCTTACAGTATTTACATTCTCTGTTGCACCTGCCCTGAGATGTTAGCAGAAGAGAAATTACTATGAAAAGTGCCATTGAGAAACCAGGTTAAGATGTTGAGTTGCATCCCTTGAACAAAGAAAATGGAAGGCTTGGGAAAGTGAGGGAATATTCGGCTTATGCCATTACCCTTCCATAACAATTATAAAAAGAGGTGGCATCTACCCCCAACAAATATCTGAAACTAAGATTCACTAACTTTTTCTGATGGTTGTTATCTGATTATACAGCAGCATAATCTTCATGGCATGGTTAGAATCCTTCTTTAGCAATGATTCCAAAAGCCTCCACTGACTACTTGAATATAATGGTACTTGACGACCAAGTCATTCACTTTAAAGAGAGAACTGATAACACTTTTCATCCAGCCCAATTTCATAAAATCAGGGGGAAAATGAAGTGTAGAAAGAAAATTCCTTTACACTATTCTAGTAGCGTGACCTTCTAACCTTGTCTAGTTAAAAGTTCGTGCTGTCCCCCAAGTATTCTTAGTTTTTCTGATGCCAGTCTTAGGGGACTTGTATTCTACTCAGAGGAAACAAGCTGAGAATCTATAAGAGCAAGCAATTCTCTGCCAGAACAAGAGGGAACAAACAGAACACATACCCTCCAGTGACCAGACCTCTCCCAGTTTCTTTTCTCTGTGCCTGTCTTCCTTTTGCTCTGCACCACAGGCTACTTGAAAAACAATGTCCGTTGGTCAATGTCAAGAGGAACGAGACTTTCCAGATTCCTCCCTCTATACACCTCTTCTGGAGGGCAAAAGGAGATAAAGGAGAAAAAAAAAGATGGTGGAAAATCCCACTGTCTTAAGAACTGTGGTTCCTGTGGAACAAAATGAGAAATCCTTTCTCTAAAGCTAGGGCATGTTTTGTTCACTGAATGTTTTGGAAAAGGGCTTGTCAAGCACCCTCACCTAAGACAGAAAAGCATGTGGCTTAACAGGAAAAAGACTGAGAAATGAAATCTGAAGATAAAACCACTAAGCTCCATGACAGACATACAGATTCACAGTGAAGTTGAAAGGAAAATATCCCTCATTTTATCAACTAGAAAATCTATTTGAAGTAAGGAAATGCCTTATAATAAGTTGTGAAATGGGGTAATTAGTGATTCTTAAGGTTGACTGCATAATTAGCTCTTTTCTTTCCATGCCTATGGACACACCTTGATCCAAGATTGTGTGCACTATCTCACATATCTTTATATCTCAAGCTCAGGTTGTGCCTCATACATTTTAGACACTTAATAAATGTTTGTGGAATGAATATTTATTAAGTTATCTTTTTAAACCAATTCTTAACACTGTTACAAAATCATCTCTTCTATTAGTTGTAGACTAAGGGGAAACATCTTTCTAAAAGAGAAATCATAGAGATGTTATCGACCTATAGGGAGAATTAAGTAATTCGACTTCTATCCATAAGGCATGCAATTCTCTATAACTAGATTAAGAATCGTATTCATATTTGGGTCTAATTTCTGTACAGTTCACTAAAGTCTGCTCAACTTACTTTGCTAATAGATAAGATTGGAGAATTGGATTAAATCCCTCTTTCAGACTCTTGGTCAGATCTCCAATAATGTTATGAAGTCAATTTGGTACCTAAATAGACTACCTAAACTCTTGGAATCTATTTAATAGACCATAAAAGTAAAAACATCAGAGTACATAACACAAAGTAAGAGCAAGGATTCTCTTACAAAACTTATTTCAGGTCTATGTGTGTCTATATATGTATATGTGTATACACACATATATAGATACAAAGGGAGACACAAACTATGTTTTTGATCATAGACTGTAGTTTTAAAAAGTCTAACAAAATCGCTCACTAGACTAGTCCATTATAAGTCTTGTCAGGGTCTCAAATGCTTGAATTCTCTGAATGAGTTGAAGGAAATGGAAGAGTTCTAGTACTGGGAAGCTATGCTTCCCCATGAATCCTTAGGGCAATATCACTTGGAGCAGAGCAAATACTGTGCACATGAGTGATCTTCAGTGCACTTGATATTATTCACAGCACAAAAAGGTGAGCACTGGGTGGGTCCTTTATACAGATACCTCTTCTTGGAAACTACTGGAGAAATGAGTAAATCATCATACTCCTAGAGTACAACAGATTTTTGAAAATGAACACTCCCTGAAACTCATTTACCTTGGGCTTATTGTAGCTGTTACTATCAGAGATGACTTACGCACATGGAGAAAAGGCAATAGGTTGTAAGATATCACATTTCTTCATTCTTATTGAGATTAAACCTAGAATACCCAATTTTGACTCACTTTGCTTTGATCAGCCACTTCTGGGATATGAAATAGACAACATTTTGTAGAAATTGATACATGTGCCCATTATCCAGTGCTACTTTGTCATCATAACCTGAAAACTGGAGATGGAATTGTGGCCCAGGCTCTTCCTCTCAGGAATCATGTGATAGCAGAAAAGTCCCTTCCATCTCTGGGCTTGATGGTTATCACCTTCAAAAAGTGGAGTTTCTTGGACAACACAGTCTCTGGGTAGGCAATTGT
This sequence comes from Castor canadensis, assembly GCF_047511655.1. Lineage (NCBI taxonomy): Eukaryota > Metazoa > Chordata > Mammalia > Rodentia > Castoridae > Castor > Castor canadensis. The sequence goes on along the minus strand of NC_133389.1, from coordinate 43,222,665 downwards.
CCAGTTCTCAACTGCTTCTGTTTAAGAAGATAATCCCTATCTGATACTAAATGTTTCCTGAAAGGACAGTGACTTGAGGCATTGTAAGCATTTTGCTCCAGGAGAAATCAGTTTTGAAGGAACTTCTTTGCGATGAAACCCCAGGTATATATATAATCCCAGGATATTTGTAGTCATTTGAAAAAGTTGGGATTGAAGCTTCTGGGCAGATAAGGAAAAATTACCCCCTGAGGAAAACTTTTCTGAAAAGTCCCAGGAATTCCTTGAGATTTTGTGTTACTCCCACCACTTTCCCTGTGCGGCCCTTTGTGATGCACTGAAAGAGGGAACCTCAATTCCAGTGCTTCCATTTTTGTTGGGGGGTCGGATTCAAAGCATCCTCCCTATTCTCACCCCCTACGCACAGTAGCTTACTTTTCGTCAGGTTTTAACAGTTTAAATTAAATGACTATTAAGCAATTTAGTTAATTGATCTTTAAAGAGTGAAAAAAGTTATTTGAGGTAATTACTTTCTCAAGTGATAATAAAAAGCAAAATTTCATCTGATCCATAGATTAATACAAACTTCAGATCTACATTCTACCCAAATGTATTGAGGAAGAGGGAAAAGACAAAAGGAGAATGTAATGGGAATGGGGGGATAGTAGAAAGAGAGGAATGGATTGGGAGGGGGTGGGATGGAAGCAGCAGGAAGGAAAAGAAAAGAGGGCTACAGAGTAGGAAGCTTGGAGAGAGTGTCTGCCTCCAGAGACAGGAAGAAGGGCGTGCTCTGAAGGCCCTGAAGGCATTAGGAGACTGCACTCACCTGCCCAACCCAGCCACACCCAATAGTCTTCTCCAGCCTCACCAGGAAGCACACAGGTAAAGTACAGAGGTAAAGTACCTCTGTAAAGTACCTGTTCTAGGAAAGAAAGTCACTTCCTGGTTTGGAGTTGAATGGATTAAATAGCTGCCTGTTCTGATTCTTAATGAATTGTTCCTAATTTATACTACATTTCCATTTTTTGGGTTTCGTTTTTGTTTTTCTCAAGCTGGTCTTAATCCCAAATGCTTGACTTTTTCTGAAGACATTTCCCCTTATACCTGACTTGGCTTTCTAAATGCTAACTTAACAGAAACTTTGTCAGACACAGAAACTTTTTTTTCTTTTATTATTCATATGTGCATACAAGGCTTGGGTCATTTCTCCCCTCTGCCCCCACCCCCTCCCTTACCACCCACTCCGCTCCCTCCCTCTCCCCCTCAACCCCTCAATACCCAGCAGAAACTATTTTGCCCTTATTTCTAATTTTGTTGTAGAGAGAGTATAAGCAATAATAGGAAGGAACAAGGGTTTTTGCTGGTTGATATAAGGAAAGCTATACAGTGAGTTGACTCACATTAATTTCCTGTGCATGTGTGTTACCTTCTAGGTTAATTCTTTTTGATCTTACCTTTTCTCTAGTTCCTGGTCCCCTTTTCCTATTGGCCTCAGTTGCTTTTAAGGTATCTGCTTTAGTTTCTCTGCGGTAAGGGCAACAAATGCTAGCTAATTTTTTAGGTGTCTTACCTATCCTCACCCCTCCCTTGTGTGCTCTCGCTTTTATCATGTGCTCAAAGTCCAATACCATTGTTGTGTTTGCCCTTGATCTAATGTCCACATATGAGGGAGAACATACGATTTTTGGTCTTTTGGGCCAGGCTAACCTCACTCAGAATGATGTTCTCCAATTCCATCCATTTACCAGCAAATGATAACACTTCGTTCTTCTTCATGGCTGCATAAAATTCCATTGTGTATAGATACCACATTTTCTTAATCCATTCGTCAGTGGTGGGGCATCTTGGCTGTTTCTATAACTTGGCTATTGTGAATAGTGCCGCAGTAAACATGGGTGTGCAGGTGCCTCTGGACTAACCTGTGTCACAGTCTTTTGGGTATATCCCCAAGAGTGGTATTGCTGGATCAAATGGTAGATCAATGTCTAGCTTTTTAAGTAGCCTCCAAATTTTTTTCCAGAGTGGTTGTACTAGTCTACATCCCCACCAACAGTGTAAGAGGGTTCCTTTTTCCCCGCATCCTCGCCAACACCTGTTGGTGGTGGTGTTGCAGACACAGAAACTTGTTCCCATCCTACAGTCTAACCTAGTGTCTCTGACCTTGACCTTAAATTTCTTCTTGGGCCTCCTTGCCCTGTCCCTTTTTGTCATCCTCAGCAGCATTATTCCTACTCCATGTTTTGTTCACTTTTGATTCACTGAGTTCATTTCAGTTCAACACATACTGATTGGGTATCTGCCATGAGCAGACAAGGCACTGGGAATACAAGGAGAAACAAGGCACAGTCTCCACCCTTAGGGAGATTAAGGTGAATTGGAGAGATCAATTTAAAGCAAACATTTCAGTACAACCTTTAAGGAAGCTTCACCCAGGTGCTCTGTGCATGCAGACACAGAGCAGTACTCTGCTAGTCTGGGAAAGATGGATCCTGAATTTAGCATCAGAATAGCAGCTAGCAAACAGCTGGAGAAATACTATCAAGGGTGTGGGAGTGGATTAACCACCAGCAGTTTGCAGTCTGGTGTGACACAGGCAATAAAGAACATAAAATGCATGCCAGAAACAGCTGAAAATTATTGCACCACAATTGTGCGTTCACTCTAAAGAGCTAGAAGTTTATCATGTGTTGTTTCAGTGAGTACATGGGGCTGAGTTTGTGGAGAATAAAATGAGACAAAGGTCAGAAATTAGGCTGACCACTTTTAGTTGTGCTCCTCACAGCCCATGAGGGACTGAGACAATCCATGACCAGCTGAGCAACAGTGGAGGCAGCTGCACAGACGAGCTGCTTTGTCTCTTAGCTTTGGAAGGTCCATAGCTAGTTTAATACTAGCATATTTTAGAAATTTTGCACAGCAACAGATGAAATATTTTGGAATGCGAGTCATAGGTTAAATAGACTATCACTTCAGATCACTAGAATCTTCTTAGAGGTCTGCATTCCTGTTTTAGTTGGAAGTAATTTCAGTGTGAAGACCAAAAAAAGAAGCAAAGTGGGTCAGAAATTGCTCAGTCTTCTGATGACATGCAATATGGAGTACACAAGATACATTCTACACAGAAATGTTTGATTCAATTTTGAAAAATTTTATAGCTAATAAGGAAAATGTAGGGTACTAGAAATACTACAAAGATAGAGGAGCAAGTAAAATAAGACTGCAAGACCATAAAAGTGGTATATCTGTAGGCTAAACAACTGGCTCAGTCATTGCAACAAATTTATGTCTTTCAAAATAATAATAAAAGGTTGAGGATGTAGCTCAAATGGTAGAGCACTTGCCTAGCATTTGTGAGGCCCTCGGTTTAATTCCCAGTACTGCAAAATAGTGACAAGATAATAATAATAATATAGAAGGTCAGAAAGCAAAAGAAATTTAAGGAAAAATTGTGGTTCTAAATCAAATCCTCATTTGCACAAATCAGCTATAAAAGCCAATTTTTGGCTTATTGGAACTTTGAATAAGGACTATCAGAGAAGGTGAAAGTACATTGACAGGACTGGAGCATGGTTTGCTAGGCATGCACAGGTTCAAATGCCACTACCACTCCCCAAAAAAGTTTAGTGACACAGAAATATAGAGATCACTCACAGAAAAAAGCAAATGACAAAACAGCATGTACAATAGAGTCTTATTTTTGTTTCAAAAACAGATAAATATGTCTAGAAAAGCAAAGGGAAGGCTTTCAAGGAGGAAAGGAAATTAATACTTATTAAGTATTCTGTGCATGCATAAATATAATACTAAGCATTTTCTTTAAGTGCATTAATTCTTTTGTTCTCCCAAACACCAAAGAAGATGTCATTATTTTTCAGACTAGACATGTACTTTAAGGTATTAATAGAAGTAATCTCTAATTGAAAAATCTACCATTAAATTTATATGGAAATACAAGAGGCCACAAATAGCCAAGGCAATACTCAGTCAAAAGAACAATGCTGGAGGAGTCACAATACCCAACTTCAAACTATATTACAAAGCAATGACAATAAAAACAGCATGGCCTGGCACAAAAACAGACATGAAGACCAGTGGAACAGAATAGAGGACCCAGATATGAAGCCACACAACTATAACCAACGTGTCTTTGACAAAGGAGCAAAAAGTATATGATGGAGAAAAGACAGCCTCTTCAACAAAAACTACTGGGAAAACTGGTGAGCAGTCTGCAAAAAACTGAAACTAGATCCAAGTATATCACCCTATACCAATATTAACTCAAAATGGATCAAGGATCTTAATATCATACCACAAACTCTAAAGTTGATACAGGAAAGAGTAGGAAATACTCTGGAGTTAGTAGGTATAGATAAGAACTTTCTCAATGAAACCCCAGCAGCTCAGCAACTAAGAGAGAGCATAGATAAATGGGACTTCATAAAACTAAAAAGCTTCTGCTCAACAAAAGAAATGGTCCTAAACTGAACAAAACACCCACAGAGTGGGAGAAAATATTTGCCAGCTATGCATCAGACAAAGGACTCATAACCAGAATATATAGGGAACTTAAAAAACTAAATTGTCCCAAAACTAATGAACCAATAAAGAAATGGGCAAGTGAACTAAACAGAACTTTCTCAAAAGAAGAAATTCAAATGGCCAAAAAACACATGAAAAAATGCTCATCATCTCTAGCAATAAAGGAAATGCAAATTAAAACCACACTAAGATTCCACCTCACCCCTGTTAGAATAAGCCATCATTAGCAACACCACCAACAACAGGTGTTGGTGAGGATGTGGGGAAAAAGGAACCCTCTTACACTGTTGGTGGGAATGTAAACTAGTACAACCACTCTGGAAAAAAATTTGGAGGCTACTTAAAAATCTAAACATTGATCTACCATATGATCCAGTAATACCACTCTTGGGGATATACCCAAAAGACTGTGACACATGTTACTCCAGAGGCACCTGCACACCCATATTTATTGCAGCACTATTCACAATAGCTAAGTTATGGAAACAGCCAAGATGCCCCACTACTGACGAATGGATCAAGAAAATGTGGTATTTATACACAATGGAATTTTATGCAGCCATGAAGAAGAACAAAATGTTACCATTCACTGGTAAATGGATGGAATTGGAGAACATCATTCTGAGTGAGGTTAGCCTGGCCCAAAATACCAAAAACTGTATGTTCTCCCTCATATGTGGACATTAGATCAAGGGCAAATACAACAAGGTGATTGAACTTTGATCACAAAATAAAAGCGAGAGCACACAAGGAAGGTGTGAGGATATGTAAGACACCTAAAAAATTAGTTAGCATTTTTGCCCTCAATGCAGAGAAACTAAAGCAGATACCTTAAAAGCAACTGAGGCCAATAGGAGAAGGGGACCAGGAACTAGAGAAAAGGTTAGTTCAAGAAGAATTAACTTAGAAGGTAACACACATGCACAGGAAATTAATGTGAGTCAACTCCCTGTATAGCTGTGCTTATCTCAACTAGCAAAAACCCTTGTCCCTTCCTATTATTGCTTATACTCTTTCTACCACAAAATTAGAGATAAGGGCAAAATAGTTTCTTCTGGGTAGCGAGGGTATGGGTAGAGAAGGAGGGGGCAGGTAGTTTGGGAGGGGGTTGGGGAAGGGGAGAGAAATGACCCAAGTATTGTATGCACATATGAATAATAAAAAATAAATAAATTTTAAACAAAAGTGAAAAATAGGAAAAAAAAAAGAAGTAATCTCTAGATGGTCAGAATTTATTTTTTCTTATTTGAGTTTTCTACAAACATTTGTGCTTTTATTTTTTAAATTAAGAAGACACTTATTATTAGACATGGGTCACACGCTGAGGGGAGCACACATACATGAGGAATAAGGAAAGGTAAGAAACCCAAAACTTGAAAGTGTTTGATGTCCCCATTATAGAAGAGTTAATATAGTAACCTTAAAATGACAGAGGTCACTGTGAGAAGGTGACTGGGAAGTAGTGAAGAGGTCTGGTAGAGATGAATCAATTTGGGTTGAAATACACATGTGCATGGCAGCAATGCTAAGAATCTCTGTGTAGCTATCCTTATCTCAAAGTAGCAAAAACGCTGTCTTTCTTATTATTGCTTATGTCTTCTCTTCAATAAAATTGGAGAAGAGGACAGAATATGTTCTGCCTGGAAGAGAGGGGGTAGGGGGGAGAGGGAAGTGGGGGCAGGGAGAAGAAATGGCCCAAACAATGTATGTGCATACAAATAAATAAAAATTAAAAGAAAAGAGGACACTTCCTAATAACACATGAGTCAAAGAAGAAATCTCAAGAAAATTTTAAAATATTTTAACTAAATGAAAATGAAAACACAACTTTTCAAAATTGTGGTATGCAGAGAAAGCAGCATTCAGATGGAAATTTATAGCACTGAATGTATATATTAGACAAGGGAAAAGATCTAAAATCAGTAATCTGAGTTTTTACCTAAAAAGCTACAAAATGAAGAGCAAATTAAATTCAAAATAAGCAGACAAAGACACTACATAAAAACTATGAACCAATTTCTCTCATGAGCAGAGATGCAAAAATCTTCAGCAAAATATTAGTATATCAAATTCAACAATGTATCAAGTGAACTATATACCACAAATTTGCGGGATTTGCTACAGGTATTCAAGATCAGTGAGTACTCGAAGCTAGGGAGGGAGAAGGATGAATTGGCAGAGCATAGAGAATATTTAGGACAGTAAAAATACTTTTATAATACTGTAATAGTAGACAAATGACATTAGACATTTGTCTAAACCCACAAGAATGAACCCTAGCATAAACTATGCACTTTTGGTGATTAGATGTATCAATACATATTCATGAACTATAATAAATTTATCTGTGGGATGTTGATAATGAGGGAAGCTATATGATCATGGAGACAGGAATTATAGGAAAACTTCTGTATCATCCTCTCAATTTTGCTGTGGCCTTAAAAAACTTTTTAAAAATGAGACCCTTAATTTTTGGGGGGCCAAGGAAAGAAAAGTAAATCATTCATAGCTAAATCCTAACATATAACCAGCTTCCTCACCAGCAATCAAGCAATCTTGCAATGGAAACATGGATATCCTCTAACCCAATTCAGTTCTGACACCACCTACCTGGAGACAATCAATCCTACAGATTAAGGGCTTGTTCCCAAAGGATGGACTATACCCCGTGAGCTTATAGCTACAACAAGCACAAGATGTGTCTGTTCAATCAGCTAGCTCTCTAGACAGTCAGTCACAGGGAGCTTAATTCCTTCTCCCAAGGTTAGGAATTGGATTATTTCTTCCTCAGTTCATAAATAGGAATGAAGGGGGATAGGAAGCAAAGTCATACTTGCCAAAGCCCTCCACATAGAAATGCAAGTCCACAAGCAACAGTTATACCTAATAATTGCTTTTGGGATGACAGCATAATTAGAGTAAATGTTGGTAGCTGGTAGGCAAGACCCTTCAATGTTATTCTTATTTATTTATTTTTTTTTGTGATGCAGATTGAACCCAGGGCCTCACTCCTGGGTTTACCCCCTGCCCCAATTATTGTTTTAGTAGCATTTAGGAACATTTTTACTTCAGTATATATTTACGTAGTTAAAAACTAACCTCTCCCACCTCCAGACTAGACTACCAGTCAAGTCTGAAAAATGCATTTAATTTTTTAAAGAAACTGATACTTTCTAATAGTAATTATTTTCACATGGGGACATGATATCTTTCCATTTTCTTTAGTAATATATCATTCATTAATAATCTATGCATAAAAATCTATGCATAGAAAATCACTACCAAATATTTGACAATTTTTGGCTGAGATTCTGAATAGCTTATTTTTCTCATTTTACTTTTTAGATTCTCACAACTGATTTTTACATTTATTCAATAAAATCTACTTTAAAATTTCTAGGAAAAATCTGCAAATATGTGATAATAAATTTGAAAACACTGGAAAATGTGGATTATTTCCTAGAAATATATAGAGTATTAATATGCAGCCCTTCTCGCCAAAAGGAAAACTTTGGTAGACTAATTGAACACCAGGGCTTTGAGGTAATGAAACTTCTACCTGGAGGTAAATGGTGTAAGCTTAAAGCCCTCCCTTCAAGCAAAGAGTGATCCACCCAATTTAATATAAATTGCATCACTCCAAGCCTGAAAAAATAAAGGGCGTCTTGAGAATCTGTCAACTGACTGACTTCACACTGGAGAATGGAAGATTAAGGTTAAGCTGCCATATTGCACAAGATGAGCAATGTGCACGGATGCCGTGAAATTGGCCTTTTGTTTAACATGTCAAAAATGAAGGCTAAACTGACTCAATCACATCCTGTGTTCATGAGGGAGAACAGAGGTGGAGCTTTCTCCACACTCATCTCTCTTTAGGTGTCTCTCTTTAGGTGTATGTGGCAGCTGTGCCAGTCTTGGATGAAAGAACATAAACTCATGTTGCAAGGATTGTGTTTTGAGAAACAAACCTATAGTTCACACTAAATGAGCCCACGGGAATCTTGAAAAGTTTCAATAAAGAAAGAAAACTGAAATGATATTCAAAAAAAGTTATTATGAAATAATATAGAAAAATCTATAGGCTAACCAACATTTTTGCAGTAAGGTAGATTTTATTGACAGTTCAGATAAGTAATGGATTCTAATCCTCCATTTAGTGTCAATGAATAGAATAGTGATGATTCAAAGGAAGATCAATTAGATATAAAAAATTACAGGAAAAAAATGTTTAAGCTGAAACTTCAATGTTTTCCTAAGCATAAGGTGAATGACAAACAGACCCATACATAATTAAAGTATTATTCTGCTCCCTGAAAAATGACAGCAGCAAAATACATTGGAAATTTCTATTCTTACCAATTAATCTTTCTAGGAAGTTTTGCAGCACCTCATTAGGTTACCAATAGTAAAACACAGAGTACAACAAATTGTGTGAGTTTTACAGGTTCAACAAACTCACTAGGAACTTACTAATCACAAAAGTATCCAAGCATGATTCCTCACTTGGTTAAAAAAGACAATACTAAGTGAGTCTTTGGTAGAAAAAGGCACTGACCCTGAAGAACAAAAAGATGGCCACCTGCTTGTAGTTAGAATGAGAACCATCCCCTTTCCTCACCATCCTAGAGCTAGTGGTTCTGTACCGCAGTGATGGCTGAGATCCTTGGAGGTGGCTTCTTCTGAATGTTCCATCTCCATCCTCCTAAGATCTGCGTCTGTGGCTTCCAACAGGCAGTGTGTCCACTTCCACTGGAACCATATCTCCTGGCACATGAGTTGAGAAGCCAGTAGAATACTCTACTTGGTATTTCTTCCAATAGGTTGAATGGCAGGTTGAGATTTATTACAAGACAATAATTTTTTAAAATCTCCTTCTGGAGGAATTACCAATAATAATACTGGCATAATTTAATTATTAGAAAAACAGAAGTCAAGGATCCCATGTTGCTTAAAAATACTTGAGGACTTCTGTAAAATGTGCTGTTTATCATCAAAAGGAAGATTTAAAATGTGTAAATGAAGGAGATCACTAGAGAATGTATTGAATTAATAAGTCTTAGAGGGATGACAAAACCGCTGAATCTAAGATCCAGAATTTGCTTAGTTTTTTTTAATTGTTGTGCTAAGGGTACATTGTGGCATTTACAAAAGTACTTATAATATATCAAATATGTCATCCTTATAATATATCAAAAATATCATACTGAATTCACCCCCTCCATCATTCTCCTTTATCCCTCTCCCCCATTCCTGGAATAATTTCAGCAGGTCTCCTTTTTCCATTTACATACTGCTTAGTTTTGAATTGAAGTTTCTTTAATCAATACACTTAGAATCTCAACATATTTTAATTTCTTATAGTCTAACAAATCATTAGCATTTGAATGAATCTTCTAATAGAGCTAAAATATACTTTTCATAAAGTGCTATTTTCTCATAAAAGATGCAAAACAGAATGACCAATAATAAGCTTTATGGGAAGGATGGGGACAGCGAGGAGGGCCAGGCATTGACAGCATGTGGTGAAGAGCGGCACTATAAGCACTGTGCAGGAAACAAGCTGGGAGAGGTGATAACAAAAAATGGTGCCGGGTGTCGGGAATAGGAGAGGAAGACCCATGGGAGAAACTGGCATTAGCCATCAGGTGATGAAGGAAAGGAAGCCAACAAGTGGGGAGAGAAACTGCCTGAAGACCTGCGGCAGAAAGAGCTTAGGGTTTAGGAAGAACAAAACAAGGTGCCTTGTGAAAGGAAAGGATTGTGTGGTGTGGACAGGAAAAATAGGGAATGAATCAGGCAGTCTCCTATAAGCCATGACAGGCAGTTTTGATTCTGTTCCAAGTACACTGGAAACCATGATCTTTTTAAAAATCACACTCAGACTGCCTGATGAAGAGTGGCCTGGACAAGAGGCAAGAAAGGAACAAAGTTATAGGTCCATTGCCTCAGCTGTGTGACAGATGTTAGGAATTTTTCTAGTGAGGTAGCTCAGAGAAGGAAGAAAGGATCTACTGAGAAGTAGATCCACACTTGTCAGTTTTATCTTGAACAAATCACATAAACCAAAGGAAAGCTTTTCCTAAAAGAAATACTTTGTTGAAGTGAACATAAGGTTCATTTGGAAAATTCCTCAGTCACACTTTTTATTACCTTACAAAAATACTACCACAAAGAAACAATTACTGACTCAAGTCTGAATCAGAACAAAAAGAGGTTGGCCCTGGCTTCCAGCATAAGTAAAATGGTTTAAAAAAAAAAAGTATGTTTACCTTTCTGAAGTCTGGGCTGGAGTCAGTATATGATAAAAACTTATGCTAATCTTTTTAAAAATAATTCTAGGAATCCCAGAAGCATGATGAACCATATTTTGTACCTTCTAAAAGGAAGCAGAGTCAGCAGCTGTATTTTGATGATTATTAAAGCACAGAGTGTTCTCTACATACATAGTTATTACATTTCCTGAACTGTCTGGATACCTTCAGGTACCAATCCTAATGGGAGAGGTATATGATTTCCATTACCTTGAATAACAGAAAGAGACAGATTACCATGTTTACAGGCAATTTTAAGACAGAGTTACAAATTTCTTCATGCTTGACTTGTGAATCTAATACCTCAGCTCATGCAACCGGTGGACGTTCAAGCACAATTAAGTATCAAAAGTAGTAATACGTGACATACAAGACTTATTATATACACGTTTCCAGTGTAAACAAACAAAAGCCAGTGAAGGCTTGCCAGTGAAGCCTTGGTTTACTTACCTTTCTCTACTTGATGGACAAGGGAACCATTGTAGGTAATGAGCATTAGAAACTGGAAAACCTCTTAAGACCCCACCCATGTGAGTAAGTATTCACTCTTACTTCTTGCCATCCTGTGCCATACTATGATATGGTTTCATTTCTAGCAAAGACAGAAGGTTTCTTTAGTTTTTAAATCTGTAATGTGTTGAATCTATTTTCTAACTCTCCTGTTTTCAATAGAGCACATTAACTGGAGCACAACACGCACATGCAACAAAGCTCCCTTTTAATCACTATTATCATTACAATTCTCATTTTTATTTCAGCCTCTTGAGCAAGGGCCAGTTTCAAGTTGGGCTTCCATTGCCAAACCATTATCCAGAGAATAAAAACGTAACCATTCCACTTGAAACCACTGGAAACCCTCCCTTCTTTCCTTTTCCTGAAAACAAGCAAGAGACAGAAGATACTGCACATATGCACTCTCCAGCCAAATTCACCTCCAGACTACCTTCCTAACACCATGCAAATAGAGGCCTAACAACAGTGTGCTTTATTACCTCACTGCAGTCCCACCTTCCAAAGAAAAGGCAGTGTTGGCTTGAAACACTGTCCAAGGCACATGGGTAAAAAGGATCTGAGAGCCCTGTCTGGCCATGGCATGCAGAATGGGGTTTGTCATTGCTTCCTATAATCCTTCTTTACTGAGACTAGTAGTTGGAGCCAGCTTGCATCAGGACAAGGATGCTGTAATACTCTCCTGTCATGGGTGCCCACAACCTTTATGTACCACCCCATCAAAATGCAAAAGTGAAATACTAGTGAAATCTTTAACCTGTGTCCAGGTAAACAAGTGTAATGATAATTTCCATTTTTAAACTCAAATTAGTTAAATTTGTTAACACACCAGAATTTCAGAAAAGGTAAATCAAAACAAAGTGAAGCATATCTAAGATCTAGTCCACAATGCAACTTAATAGCCATGCCTACAAATATCATAATTCACTACTATCATTTTTAAAATAGCATTGGTCTTTAGCATCATAATAATCTGAAGAAGTGCAAGATATTAAATTATAGGAAAGAACTGAAAGTTTATTGCTTGTCTCTTTTTCCCTGCCCCAAAGTTTAGAATGTTATTCACGGAGGCTTGCTCTCTTTGCATTAAATGACTTCCTTACTTAATTAGAAAGTTAGTATCTTCCCAAGCTGGGTGTGGTGGTGCACACCTGAAATCCCAGCACCAAGGATGTGGAACTGCATAGCGAAATCCTACCTTAAAAACAAACAAACCCTATACATTCCCATTACAAAAGCAAAATCAGAAAATAAAGTTGCAATGAAAAACAAATCAAATACATTCACAATACCCTTATTTAAAAAAAAACTGATCTAGTATACTATGGTGGTCTTTTCTAATGCTTGTCCATTCTTCTGTATTTCTCCTTATTATACTATAAGAAAAACAGCATCAATAAATATGCATATACATTCAAAACTCTCCCCACTGTTAATCAAATTCAAACACTAAATTCAGAAAGGTATGCAATATTTTGGTTGCTGAATTCCACATTACATGAATCACTAATAAATCCAATAATGCTCATCCTAGCTTCTATTCACTCACATTTTCTCACTAGTCCAGTCACAGAAAAACCACTTCTCATTTTCTAAAGACTGTCCTATGCCTCAATCTTTCCATGTGGGAAAGAATTCAGTAGTCCTTCACTTCCTAATTCTTTTTTTTTTAATTTTTATTTTATTCATATGTGCATACAATGTTTGGGTCATTTCTCCCCCCTTCCCCCCAGCCCCCTACTCCCTCCCTTACCCCCCCCTTACCCCTTGCTACCCAGCAGAAACTATTTTTCCTTTATCTCTAATTTTGTTGAAGAGAAAGTATAAGCAATAATAGGAAGGACCAAGGGTTTTGCTAATTGAGATAAGGACAGCTATACAGGTAGTTGACTCACATTGATTTCCTATGCACATGTGTTACCTTCTAGGTTTATTCTTCTTGAACTAACCTTTTCTCTAGTTCCTGGTCCCCTTCTCCTATTGGCCTCAGTTGCTTTAAAGTATCTGCTTTAGTTTCTCTGAGTTGAGGGCAACAAATGCTATCTAGTTTTTGAGGTGTCTTACTTATCCTCATATCTCCCTTGTGTGCTCTCACTTTATCATGTGATCAAAGTCCAATCCCCTTGTTGTGTTTGCCCTTGATCTAATGTCCGCATATGAGGGAGAACATACAATTTTTGGTCTTTTGGGCCAAGCTAACTTCACTCAGAATGATGTTCTCCAATTCCATCCATTTACCAGCGAATGGTAACATTTCGTTCTTCTTCATGGCTGTATAAAATTCCATTGTGTATAGATACCACATTTTCTTAATCCATTCGTCAGTAGTGGGGCATATTGGCTGTTTCCATAGCTTGGCTATTGTGAATATTGCTGCAATAAACATGGGTGTGCAGGTGCCTCTGGAGTAACCTGTGTCACAGTCTTTTGAGTATATCCTCAGGAGTGGTATTGCTGGATCATATGGTAGATCAATGTTTAGATTTTTATCACTTCCTAATTCTAATCAAAAAGTTCACAGAATATGGCTTTGGGAATCTGGTAGGAACTGTAAAGTATGTCAAATTTGATTTCTGGAACTTTGCTTTCAAAGTAGAGGTAAATTTTAAAGATTCACTAATCATTTCTCTGTTAAAGGATCATATTCTATTTTACCTGTAAAGAGCAAGATAGCAAATATTCTATACAATCTGTTCAACTACTCGATTTCTACTCATCTCTACCACTGTGGCACCAAAGCAGCAGTCACAGAAAAATAGATGGACCTGACTGTTCCAGTAACATTTTCACTCACAAAAACGTCATATCAAAAAGACTTTTCTGGAAATGGATGGGGGTCATGATCACAGCTGCACAGCAATGTGAATGTCCTAACGATACTGAGCTATCCACTTAAAATGGTCACAAGCATGAAGTTTGTTTTACCATTTAAAAAATAGTAATGTTGCATATACAATGTTTTTGCAAACCCCTGGACTATGTAACCCTTTCTGTGTAGCTGCTGCTGGTATTAGAATTAATTCATGGAAACTAAAAAGCTTCTAAAACCTGAAGCACAGATAATACAAAGAAAACATTTCTCTTCTGCCAACCCCTTTGTTGAATATTATGGAACTTTCCAAGGTGACTTTAGCTCTAATCTTAAACGCAAACTGACTAAAATGGTATTACTAGTTATTCCTTCTCCCTTAATTTGGGGTGGAGCCCAAATGTTTAGGAGCTTATAAGGATGTAGCAGTGGGCAGGTCCACAGCTCTGGGGGGAAATGTCTTGGGGGAGTTAAAAGAACACAAAGATAACCTATCTTCTAAAGTTATAAATGAAAAGAAGTACCATAAGAAAGAAGTCATTTAAGTATTAGTAAAGACCTGCTCTTGTAATTCATCCTTTATGTATTTCAAATATCCAAGGTACCCTTAGAACTGATCACTTCAATTTTATTTCTAATTATTTTTATTTAAAAAACTGCACTAATAATTGCTTGGTATAATGGTATTTTTCTTTGTGTCTACAGATATGTCAATAAAATGCATTACTATTTGACATATTTTGCTTAACTTTAGTTCTACTCACACCAACTCAGGCTGAAAATAAGCTCTCTTCCACAAGTAGATTTAGGGGAATTTTGTATGTCCCGTTTTGCTTTCAAAACTCAATTGTAACCATACAAAGCTAACTAGATTCTTTTTCAGTGTGGTCAGGGCTACCTTTTGTGCTTCTGCATCATGATTAATTTATTATTCATCTGGTACCTTCCTATTCAACTCTGTCTTTAGCCTGTGAACTTTCCTTTCAGCTTCCAACAAAGGATTTCATTGCTGTAGGAACTCAGGTGTGTCTAAGTTTTTACCTGAGACAGAGTGATGCAAGTGTTTCTGGTAAGACCAATCCTGGTTTTAGGGTGGGGAGGAGCCACCCAACAGGCCACCCAGAGACTCCTGTGGTAGACAGCAGAGCCGCTGCTTCAGAAAGGACATTTGAGATATCACATGCAGTCTCCTGGGAACAGAGCAGCAGGTCACTTGGATTTGTTCACCAGGGAAACCAAAGAAAATGACTTGGCTCTTCCCCAGAACCATAGGGGCTGTGGCCATCTTAATGGTAAGTACTGTCTTTTTCTACTATTCACAAACTTTCCCTGTTTCCTTCCTTGTTAGAGATTATTTTGGATTACTGGATACCTATTATAAATTCTAAAAAGAGTACAGTGAAACTAACCTTAAGGCGAAATTGTAAAGATGTCCAATTTCCCTCCTTTTTTTTTCTTAAATGTATTTTACAAAGAAAACTAAATCAGAAAGAAGTGGATTTTAAAGTAATTGTTTGTATTTCTTTAGTTAACAAATTAAGTAATCCTCTTAGATTGTGTTTTCCACAACACCTTCATTTTCTTCAAAGTAATGTTCTATTCATTTTTCTAACATACAAACTAAAGCACATAAGACAGAGCCACTTCTATTTCCCAAGATTACATATCTCTTGTTAAACATATAGCCAAGAACTCTACATGCCTGGTCTTGATCTCTGGCATGTTTTAAAATAGTCAGAGACCATTGAATTAACATCAAAGCAATTTTGACTCTAGAGAAGATGGGAGGGGCAGTAAGGGAACAATTTTTATGAGTAAAAATAGCCACTCTTTGAGATGGGGAGAAAACACAAAATTTTATGTCATTTTTTTCAGGAAACTAATACTTCTCTTGATTGGGAAAGTTATACACAGTGTTGTACAAAAGAGAAGTAGAATCTGAAAAGCAAATCATGAGCCTCAATGTTACAGACTAGTTTATACCTAAACTGTGTTGTATTGGTGAGGAAAACATATCTTACAATGTTATTTCTGTTACATGAGGATAAGTTAGAGTTCATAAATAAATATTTAAAAATTGCTAATACTAATTCCCATGTGTCAAGGATAAACTTGGTTGGCCAGGGCATCAGTTTATTTCATTTCTTCATTTTAAAACATTGAGATAAGTGGATTTCCAGAAACCACCCTGGAAGGTAGATCTTAAGAACTTTCTAAACATTGTAGTCACCTAACATTACAATAGGCTGCTTTATGTGGTAGAATTTCTCAGCCTTCCCTCTCAGGACAATGTCCAAACAGAAAATGAGCATTGTCTCTTCCCAAGACTGTTTCTGTTATGACAGTATAACTGTTTGGGCTAGTTAGTGAATTTCTGTGACCCCAGAATATTGTAAAGAGAAATGTGAGAGTTACATAATTTCCCTACTTTCTGTATGGGAAAGTTCTGGACTGAACTGCAAGTAGCCAGATAACCTATGTTTCCATGCCAGTGACCAAGCTCAGTAATCAGGGGATATGCAAGTGGGGAGTCAGAATAATGTTATTATAAAGACATAGAATTGGGCCTCCCTGGTTTAGTAGAGCTTTGACTTATAAACCTCCTCTTATCTAGAGTAACTATGAGATCCTTATACTGAGGCTGTTTTTCATTTGCAGTATCTTTCTTACAGTTGCTTAAAGAGTGGATGGATAAATGGTTGAATGAGGCTTCTCTTAAACTATAAAACCTCCTTCAGTTCCCCTATCATGCTAGTCCTGGGGGGAAACTGTGACATTTAAAACATTTTCCTCCATTCAGGAAAACTTCACACACACATACACACACACACACACACACACACACACACGCTAATTTAGCAACCGTATAACTTCAACAAAATACTAAAATGAATGGTCTCGATCTGACCTGTCCAATATGGTAACCACTAACCACATGTGGTTAGCAACCACTTGAAGTATAGTTGGTCTGAGATGAATGCTGTTAAGTATAAAGTATACATTATGTCTTGAAATGTTAGCATAAGCAGAAGAATTTTAAAATACATTAGTAATTTTAATATTTATTACATATATTGAGATGATAGTATTTCATATACAATAGATTTAATTAAAAATATCTTAATGTTTGTGACTACCAGAAATCCATAATTCTGTTAGACAGTGATGAGCTACTATTAATGCCACTAGTAGAAGGCAGTGTCAGTCAGGAGTGAGGTAGACAAACAAATAAGGCTCTGTGGATTCAGTGAGATTTGAGATTTGATAAGTAGAGAGGGGCAGAAAGGAGACATCTTCTATTGTCAGACCAACACAAGCAATGACAGGTACAGTTATGGCATTTGCCTAGGGACAATGGACCCACCGGTTTGACTGGAATGAAAGTTTGTGTTGAAGAATCCGGGCATGAATAGGAAAGGTGATGAGGTTGAGACTGAAAAGTCAGTTCTACGAAGGCAAATGGAATCCTTTTAGAAATGGGGAGCCACCCAGAGTGCTGAAATAGTGATTGGTTGTGGGAAAAAGCAATGTCCTCAGAGCATTGTTGGGTGGGAATGCACACCTTTTATTGTTGAAGGGTGGGGCCTGAGTGTTGGAAGACGTGTCTGGAAGGTTTTGAAATATTTCCATCATCCAATGACGATACAAGGGCTGCCAGTAAGGTGGCATGTCATAGCGAAGTCACAGGCTTGAATCTATAACTGTACTGTTGACTAATTTTAGGTCTTGTAGCCTCGACTATCAAATAAGAATGATCACACCTCACCCCCTGCCTCCTTAAAATGTCCATATTAAAAATGAAGAAAGTATGCAGAGTGTTTTGAGAAATACAAAGAGCTTTGTAAGACTGATATTTATCATTTGTAATATTTTAGCAATAGTGATGACTCTTGATAACTTCTCAATAATGATCTTCCTATAACCACCAACATCAGTTGTAAGAAGTCAAAAAAGGACTTACATTTTTCTTGAGATAGAGCATATGAAATATAGTAAAACTAATTTTTGAAAATTGACAGAAAAAAATAAAAGCTATGCTTTAAATGAATAGGAAATAGTGTATTTTCAAACAGACATTTTCTAAAAGTACAGGCTTCTAGATTAATTAACTGAAGAAGAAAGGCACAGGGATTTGAAGGGGAAGGAATAGTCAGGAATACCAGCTTGTTTTTAAAAGTTGTCATAGTATCTGTTTCTTATGCTTGTCTGACCCACTTCACACAGTGCAAAATAAATATTTTTAGGAAACAATTTGTGGTTGAAAATACTTATCTTCAAAGGTTTAAACTTTTGGGAAAAATTTTTGTTTTCAAAGAAAACTATTGTTCAATGTTTTACAGTTAACAAAATTCAAAACCCATCGCTATTTGATTTTATGTTACTATACTATGCAAAAGTTTACTCATTATGAAATTAAGAGGGATGTCTGAAACTCAATAATACAGTTTTTAAGTTATTGGTACTAGAGGGAAAAAGAAGAGTTAAATTTAGATATCGAGTTGTAAGTAGAACATATTCTAAATGCAACAAAACTATATTCAACCACCTATTTTATAGAACATCTGAAAAGTAAATTTTTAGGAAAAGGATTTTATGCTAAATGAACTATCTTAACAAAAGGGGGTATACTTTCTTCATTAATGAAACAATTGCTAATAAATATAGAAAAAAATTTCTTACTAAACTTCTCTAAAAAGTTAAGACTTAAAGTCAGAATAACCTGCCAAGGGCTGCTGCCCAGCCTTGCCTGGCTTGAGAAGCAGTCAGGAAGATGTAATTATTTCTGCCAATTAGCACTCCCACTTGCTTAATCCCTGAAACTGGTTTTCATCTGTACTAGAACACTCAGTGTTCATAAGGCTTCTCATAAACCTCTTAGCCTTCAGTCCTTCTTTTCCAGTAAAGACTCAATCTGATAGCCTAAGGTAAGAGCTTGCTTTGGGAAGCTCATCACAAGAAAATTATGTCACTATATGATGAATAATTGAATCTATCTAATGCACACATTTTCTTTATAGGACTACTGAGCAGCTGGCCAGGCTGTGCATTGCTCAACTGCAGTAGGTGTATTCACATAAACAAGAGTATAAGCAGTGCCCCCTGGAGTTGTGCAAGAAGCAGCCTGCACAGCTGTACAGTGGAGCACTGTTTCTCTGGTCACAATAGAAAACATTCTTATGTGCCATGACAGTAAATAGCAATAAGAAGTCACTTCATATTAGTCAAAGTAACACTTTTATGTCATTTTGTTTTTTATTTGTTTTTGTTTGATGACAGAAACGAATAACATTTAATAAGCACTTACTGTGGGTTAGGCTCATCAACATGATTTGTATCTATTAATTTGTTCAATCCTTACAACAAATCTATAAGGTATGGTTATTATCCTTATATATAGCAGGTGAGGCAATGGAAGGATTGAGTTTTGTTCCCAGGTTATACAGTGCTGTGGGACTGGAATTGGAATTTAAATTTGCGATCCAGTATTCAGTTTTATGTTACCATACTTGACTACATCCTACACAGCATTCAAAATGAACGTTTGTGAATATCCAAGGGCATTTGTTTTTCTTAGCATCTGCATTATGAAGCATCTCTATCATGACACAAAGGTTAATATTTTTAAATTCAATTTTTGAATTACCATACACTAATAACACAGGGGATTTTATTGTGATGATTCCATATATGCATGCAGTGTTCATTGGATGTGCTCAAACTCTTCACTAGATTTCCACTCTTCCTCCACCTTCCTCCCCCCATGATGCAATTAATCCTCTACGTTAATTGAGTTTACTCTACATGTCAGTTTTTAAAAACTGAATTGCCCAAAATTAATGATTTCTAAGTAATCAAACATATATAATTAAAGATTTTGTCTTGATGAATATAGAGTTTTAGAATGTTTTATAGTCATTAAATTTTCAACTTAAAAATTTAATACAGACAGTCCTATGATGGTTCAACTCATGACTTTTCTACTTTACAATGGTAAGAAAGCATACCCATACAACCTTTCTGTTTTTCACTTTCAGTACAGAAGTCAATGAATTACATGAGTTGTTCATGCTTTATTATAAAATAGATTTTGTGTTAGATGATGTCCCCAAATGTAAGCCAATGTAAGAGTTCTAAGCACTGTAAGCTAAGCTATCATGCTCAGTAAGTTAGGTGTATTAAATGCATATCCAACTTACAATACTTTCAACTCACAATGGGATTATCAGGACATGATTCCATCATAAGTAGAGGAGTATCTGTATAGAGAAAAATCAGGAAACATAAATCACTGATTTCTTCAGAATTGTGCATTATGTAATTTATTCATCAAACATGTATTGAATGATTTCTGTGACCTGACCTGTTTACAACATTGTATCTGATCAGTTATAGGAGTAAAGCCACCAACATATGTATATGTATGTGTGTATGTATAATGACATATTATCCACAAAATTAATATATTCGAATTCATGCTTAAAGCTTGTAATTATTTCTTTGAATTACTTAATTCATTCTATGAATTTCCCAGAGAGGAGTGAGTGTGATCTATTCTTACCTTCATTCTAGAAAAGGGAAGAGTGGCCATAGCCTAATGATCTCGATCCCCACTGTAAAGTGTGGAGTTCCTAAAGAGAATCCTTGCCTAACAAAGTAAAATAGTAGGTGTTAATACAAATAGC
Organism: Castor canadensis; assembly: GCF_047511655.1. Classification (NCBI taxonomy): domain Eukaryota; kingdom Metazoa; phylum Chordata; class Mammalia; order Rodentia; family Castoridae; genus Castor; species Castor canadensis. Next base: position 43,201,834 of record NC_133389.1, on the reverse strand, counting down.
TTTTAAAAATCTAGCCACTATATCCTCAAGTTACATTTACTGGGTATCTACCATATTTAGTAGGAATATCAATGATACAACTATTTTTACTTTTTAGCAAATAGGGCATATGATATCAAATTACTTTATTTCATGTGCTTACTTAATAATCAGATTTCCTCTTAATCTGATATTGCTAATTCCTATGTATTCCAAAGTATTTAGGCTATATCAATGCTTTAAAAATCATATAACCAAAATGCACAAGATATACTGGGCATGGCAAATGCCTACAATTCCAGCACTTGGGAGGCTGATCTTTCCATGTTGGTATTTCCAATGTTAGCTAACAAAAGGGACAATTTAGTTAATTTAAGTTGCCAGAAAACTATTTAAATATTTGTTTTCTTGATTTAGCCATTCTACAATGTATACATATTTTAAAACAATGTATTGTGTGATAAATTTATATAACTTATAAATAAGATAAATTGCTTTAAAATGATCAAAATAATTATATTAGCAAATTGACTAAAATACAGCAATTCTATAAGCATTCATGAACTAAAACACATTTTTTAGAAAATAGTATTTTAAATGATGTAAGACTGATTATATAAATATCTAAAGAAAATTACAATGTTCAGAAATGTTTCTTAGCCCATATTCTTGAAAGAAGCACACACACACACATTTTCACAATGTTTCCTAAAATTAGGGGGCATTCTTAGTGGTCTGGCTTTAAAAGACAGGAAAGAGTAAAAATTTATAATGAATAACTTAAGGGCTCTGATTCTGTGAAAAGATGGAGAAAAGCAGAAACAACTATCTACAGTGTTAATTCTCCATAGTTTTCCTTTGCTTCCCAGGAAAATAGAAACCGTGCCTAATGTCAACTTGAAGACTCATTCTCTGTGGAGCTAGTGCAAACATGATTCATATTTTCTAGATGACTCCAGTTTTCCTGTAAAGGGGAACATGCCTGGCCCAGCCCTCGCGTGTAGCTGAGTCGTTCCTCCTATGATCTGAGAAAGGAGTTGTTCAATTACCACATTGCTCTAGTCTTTTCTTCCAACTAACTCGTGATATTGCCTAACAAAGAGCAATGATGTTATAAGATCATTTTGAGACCTGTCAATAATGGTTCATAACAGACAATTTGAACACACACTCTTTAAAATAAGAGTCTCAGTTGAAATGTTTAGAATGGAAGGGTCCTGACATCCTGTTTCCCACATAATTACCCCTTTAGTTCAGACTTGTACTTGCCTACTCATTATAACCTTTGAAAATAAACAATGTAATAAACCTACATTGTTTCAGGAGTAACCATAGCCTTTGCCCAGCTGCAAATCTAAATTGACTGTCATATAACTTTCTTCCCACCACTAAGGGTTTTTTCTTCCTATTTATTTTAACCAACTTAAGTTAGAATCTAGTGTCATGTTAATGTACACTCCTTGGAGTAAGGCTGCTGGGGGGCTGTTAGCTTGAGCAAAGTGTTTGTTCTCCCATATATGCTTTCTGTAATCCATAAAATAAGGATTATAACAATAGAATCTCCTTCAGATGACTACACTAAATATTAAATAAGAATAAAGCTCTATAAATAAAACTAAAGTCACAAAATAAAGATTAGCCACTGTTATTATTCTTTCTACTTTTTTCTTTTATTTTCCTTAATCATTTTCCTACCAAACTCTCCTCAGATCACATAATCAGTGGATTAGCAAATAGTTGTTAAATACCTCCTAAGGGGGGAAAAAAACTGAGCTGGAAAGTTAACAATTCTCTTGGCAAATTCTTTATCACACAGAAAATGATAAGAAATAATAAGTCATAGAAAACCATCGTGGACTAAATTGTATGATATGGAATGTGAATAGCACAAACTCAGAATAGGAGACATCACTAAAGACAGTTTCATGGAGCTTGCTGGAACTTGAAGAATGAGTTATATTTAACTGTGTAGAGAGGAAAGGGTAATGCCTTCTGGACTAAAAAAAAAACAAGATAGAAAATGTACAGTTTAATATGATCTTGAAAATGTGAAGGTCTGAGTCTCCCTGACTTCATTTTATTCTCATTTAATTTTCTTTTATCAGTGGTATGAGAGTTCAATATTTAAACTGCAATAATAATAAAGAATAACAGGTAGCACAGCTTGCTCCACAGCAAAAAGTATGTGATTGGAATATTATATCCCCGTCTTTTATAAAACGTTCCATTCCCTCAAGACTAGTTCCATCCTATTCTCTCTGCTCTTGTACATCTAAAGAAACTGCCCCAAAATTGCAGCTAATGCAGGCTTGCCCTCATACAAGTAGGCAAAGGCTTTTAGTAAGCCCCTATGACCCCTTTTTGAAGTTTATCACAATGATACTCATTTCCCAAAGCAATGAACTCCATAGCTTCTGGAGCTGTTAACAGAATAAAAACATGTCGTTGCTACAACTGGCTGTTAAGCATAGGTTCTTTATGTCATTGAAACTTTGGAGTCAGAATAAGAACTGGAAGAACTTGTTTACTTTGAGAACAATACTCCTTTCCCAGGTAGGATTTTACACTTTCATTCCGCTTTTCCAAACCTACTTTTTTTGAACTAGGTAAATGATCAGTAAATATGATCAGTAAAATATAATACTCAGGATTATTAACTTTATGTTATTTCTTATTTGAAGAACTTGCATGTAATTTGATTCTATTTAAATGCCTACAGGTGGCCATATTTGTTCATGGAGAATTGCAACTAGAGGTAAAGTATGAAAAAGTTTTTTGTAATTAAAAAACAGCTTAGTTTTGAAAATTAAAATTAGGGGCACCCTCCCTGAGGCTCCACTCTTCCACTTTTTACCTTTCAATAAACTCTTCTACTTTACTAGCAAAAAAGAATTAAAATTATATTTATGTAGGAAAAGCAAATATTTAATGTTTACAATTATTTTATAACTTAAATGTGAAAATACATAAAATTAAAATTCTAACAATGAACCCAACAATATTTAGAAAAGAGCCATCTATAAATACTATTTTTATAATTTATCTCATGTAAAAATCAACAGGTCAAATCCTATGTGCCTAGAATAATTAGATATTGTGGAGAATAGAGAGGAAATACAGAATATCCTCAAATGCTAATATTAACAATCATATAGCTTTATAATGACTTTAGTTATTTAATGCTCCTTTCTTGACAAAGTGTCAGAGCAAATTGTGCATCAACAGCCTTAGATATCTTGAGACATAAGGAGTCCCTCAACATAGGTATCTAAAATCAATATTCAAAGCAAAAACTGCCAACAATATGCATAATAAATTGAAATTTTTTTTATATAAGACAAAAGGACAACACAGAAAAAATGAGACAGCAATGCAACAAGTCAAAAGAAGATATAAACGTGAATGGGTAAAATTTGCAAAACCCTGCAGAGAAAGAGAAGACAACTCAAAAAGAAACCCAATTGCCAAGGTAAGTCATATCAGCAAGAGCAGTTTTTAGAATGAATGCATTACATGTAAATTTAAAACAATACAGCAATTCCAATCACAAAAATGCAGACTGGGAAGTCCACAGAACAAATGAACCACCATCTCAAAAAATACAGCAGTAATATAAAAGTGAGAAATAAAAAGATGGAGGAGTAATATTTTCTAGAGTTATAAAATGGAATTAAGAGATATATTGACCAATAGTAGTGTATAAGCCTGAACAAATAGTGGATTGGCCATTTGTGAATAATTATTGAAGCGTTTGATGAGATGTATCTGGTTTATTATACAATTCTAGCTTCATACATATATTTGAAATCCCTCATTCAAAAGTTTAAAAGTTATAATAAAAAGCAACTTATTTTAATATATTTTTAATACCTACTGCATAATTCCTCACCCTTTTCCCTTTCATTTCCTCTTCTCAAAACTTAAGGAAGCATCTTTTTTTAATGAAGTAAGGAATGAACATTCTGATGTAGCCTTGTCAATAATAAATGTCCTTAAGTTTCAACATTTTACCATAACCACAGTGGTCACACTGGGCAAATATTTTAAAGTCAAAATGATTAACACATTCTGGTCCATACTGGTCCATGCTGATCAGCAGAAGTGACAACTTGACTTTATTTCATATTCCTAGTATCTAAAAAGGCAGCAAGTCAATGCCACAAAGTCAGGGTGGATCAAGTGAGCAGATGCTTTAGACTTGGAGGTGGAGGAGGCCTGAATGAAGATGGCCTTAGATTTTGGGTATTTTTTTATTGCAGATCACTTCAGATTTCCAAGCAACCCAGAAAATTACCTACCATATTTCTGGAGTGGGAATTGATCAGCCCCCTTTTGGAATCTTTGTTGTTGACCGAAACACTGGTGATATTAATATAACAGCCATAGTTGATCGGGAGGAAACCCCAAACTTCCTGGTAAGTCTGTGTCTCCAACATCAAACTACCCTTCTCCCATCCAAGTACTAACCAGGCCCGACCCTGCTTAGCTTCCGAGATCAGACGAGATCGGGCGCGTTCAGGGTGGTATGGCCGTAGACACAAACTACCCTTCTCTTTGTGCTCTATGAAGTAGGTGACTCTTCTACTGGTGAACTTGAAAGAGAGAGAAGTACATGAGTCAACCAACACCTAAAAATATTAGTCCCTCTACAAAGAGTCTCCACTGATGTTTGTGCACCTAAAGAATGAGGGTCAAAATCCAGCACACAGCCTGCTGAGGGCTCCATCTTCTCATGAGATGCACTAGTTGGGAGGAAGGCACTACTGGTCAATGGCAAGAGTGGGCAACTTGTTTCACTTTGTCTACAGGCCTTTGGAGAAGTACTTTTCTTCTTTGCACAAAAGTTCTAGACTATCTATATATGTCAGAAGAAGCTTTATTTCTATGAACTTTAATTATATGCAAACTAAGTTTGTAGAGTAATAACCTTTTTCCCTCTATTCTAGATCACATGTCGAGCTTTAAATACTCTGGGGCAAGATGTAGAGAGGCCACTTATACTAACAGTCAAAATTTTAGATGTCAACGACAATCCTCCAGTATTTTCACAAAGCATATTCCAGGGTGAAATTGAGGAAAACAGCGCTTCAAGTAAGTCTTTCACAGCACCTGCCACTTCAATTCATCTGTTTTTCAATTACAAGTATCCTTATAGTATATTATTTTATAAACTAACTTATTCTGTTAATTTTCTCATCAGCATATTTTGTTTTTTCTTTTCTAAAATCTGTAGCTGATCTAATTGTCTGTGTAATTATATTTGTAGATTATAGGCCTGTTACCTAGTTGATAGCATCTTATTCTATTGTACAAACTGCATCAGGTAGTCACAATGCTCTTGTGACTAAGAAGTATCCTTAGGTATCCTGGATTCATGAGCTGGGCATTTTTAAATGAAAAGGGATAGAGACATATTTACAGTATTTGGATCACTAGGAAAATGGGGGAAATTATAAGAATATCTATCAAGGGAAGAAATCAAAATAGAAAATGTCCTCAACCTCAACAGAGCCAAGGCTGAGGGAGACCTGGAGGGTTTTTATGGAAGGCAGCAAATTCTACCTGGTTGAAAGAGAGAGCATAAGGATATTTGAGGGGTTTTTTGTTTGTTTGTTTGTTTGTTTGTTTGTTTAACACAGAGGTAGTTTAAAGGTATTAAAAATAAGCATCCACATGAAACTGTTGCATATTAATGTCAGCCTTTATACTTTCTTTAATGACATTTTCCTGTATTCCTAGACTCACTGGTGATGATACTAAATGCCACAGATGCAGACGAACCAAACCATTTGAACTCAAAAATTGCCTTCAAAATTGTTTCTCAGGAACCTGCAGGCTTGCCCATGTTCCTCATAAGCAGAAACACTGGAGAAGTTCATACTCTGACCAGTTCTCTTGATCGAGAGGTAAAGCAAGTCACTAGGGAGCATTCAACACTAAAGGGTTTGACTCTAACAATCCCAAGAGATGTGTTTCCATTTTACCTGAGAATAAAAGGAGAAAGAAAAGGAGGCTGCCAACCTAGGGAAATTGTTTGCTTCTCATGGGTGATTCCTGGAACTTGCACAACCAACTGAACCCTACACATACTAGTGGAAGTTAACATGGAAGAATCAAAGACATTGGCCTATAGACACAAAGAATGCACTCTGATTAGTTCCTCAGATAATGGAGGAAAAGGTGGCATAAAGCTTTTTTCTTTCTTTTTGGTGGTACTGGAGTTTAAATCAGAGCCTTGCACCTGCTAGGCAGGCACTCCACCACTTAAGACCTATTCTTCAAATAGGGTCTTGGGTTTATGCCCAGGGCTAGCCTAGACCATGATCCTCTTATTTATGCTTCCCACTGTAGCTGGAATGACAGGCATGTGCCACCATGCTCAACTTTCATTAGTTGAGATGGGTTCTCACACACTTTTTTGCAGGGCTGGACTGGAACTGCGATCCTGCTGAGTGCTAGGATTACAGATGTGAGCCTTTTCTGATGTCATACTTTTTCTCTAGATTTCTGCTTTATAATTTTACCTCTGTTTCAAAACACCAAGGAATCCCCTTCCTCTCTTCCCTTGATCATTTTCCACCATCACCATTTGTCTCTGTCAGCCCTAACTTCTCAGCCTCCATATGAAGTTTACACAAATGATTTTCCCAAAAGACTAGCAGAGAAACTCTGTATGTGGGCTTCCCTCAGATCATCATTCCCCATACTCATTGCCTGTTTTTGCTCTACCTTGCCTTCAGAAGTTTACAAAAAATTGGCTTGATAGTATGGTGTGCTCTATTGTAAATTCAGAGAGTTTGTCAGACCTTTGTATTTTACCTATTATTTTCAGAGTGTCTATTTTGAATCAAAATTTGTTACACCACTGCAAAAAAAAAAGTTTACAAAATAGAAAGCCTGTTCTAGCCCTTCAAACATCCACCCCATCATCCAGCGCCCTCCACACCTCCTCTATCAAGGACAGCTAATAATACATGTGATCTATGAACAATGACATGAAGGTTTTCACCATCTTACCTATAGAAAGCAAATAGTGGCCATTCTTGGAAGAGTAATAATTTTTACTTTTTTCTCCGAATTTAGCAAGTTAGTAGCTATCGTCTGGTTGTGAGTGGTGCAGACAAAGATGGAGAAGGCCTATCAACTCAATGCGAATGTAGTATTAAAGTGAAAGACGTCAATGATAACTTTCCGGTGCTTACAGACTCTCAGGTATACCCATGGTTCCTCAGAGAATCATTTTTACATATACTCCATGTTTTGCTGATTCAGTATCTGCCTGCCTTTTGATATTTAAGTTTTATTTAAAATAAGCTTTTTGAAGATGCAAGAATTCAGAAACCACCAAGGACACAATACTTACTTTGAGGAGCAATGACTAATATCATTGAAAATTATTATAATCCTTTTGAGTAAAACCTAGCAGTGAGCCTTAAATTCTGTTTTCCTCCTTTTAAGTATTTAGCACGTATTGAGGAAAATACTTTAAATTCCGAGTTACTTCGATTTCAAGTAACAGACTGGGATGAAGAATACTCAGATAACTGGCGGGCTGTGTATTTCTTTACCTCTGGAAATGAAGGGAACTGGTTTGAAATAGAAACTGATCCCAGAACCAACGAAGGCATCTTGAAGGTGGTAAAGGTAAGCTGAGATTCCTTATTGCTAAAAGTACCTTTTATTAGCCAAAACTATCATTTCTACCAATAAACACTTCATTATAGAGAACACATAGATAGAATTTTTAGTTAAAAAATAGCCTCATTACCTAAAGATAATCTCTTTTAATATATTGCTTTCTTTCTTTCCAAGCTATCATACTTTCCATAGTCAACATGTACACCCACACTAATATACATGTGTTTATGGGCATTCATGCTTTCAGTACAAAAAAGTAAAGTATTTCTTGACCTAATCAAATTCACTATCTGCAATTGGATTAGAGTTAGGAAGAGATGAGACTACATAAAATTGTGGCTTGTGAATTTGTCAACCCATTTAAAGTACATTAGCTATAGTCATCAGAGACAGAAATCACAACTTTTCCTAGAAAATAGGAAGATATGAATAAAACCTGCAAGATAAAAGTGAATCATTGAGGAAAGACTTCCATTTGACAGGCTTCACTATGAAAGACTCCCCATCTGGAATAATGTAAGGATATTTCTGCCTGGAAATGGTACAGACAAGAAGAAAGTGCCTTCTATCTGGTGACATTCTTTGCCATAACACTTCTTTTTTATTCATTTATTCGCATGTACATACATTGTTTGGGTCATTTCTCCCCTCTGCCTCCCTCCCCACCCTCTCCCCCTTCCCCCCTCAGTTCCAGGCAGGTCCTGTTCTACCTTTATCACTAGTTTTGTTGAAGAAAAGAGACAAGCCTAATAAGGAAGACAAAGGGGTTTTGCTAGTCTTTACCATAACACTTTTGACCATATAAAAAAAGCTTCTTTGTGTGCGTGTGTGTGTGTGTGTGTGTGTGTGTGTGTGTGTGTGTGGTGGGAGGTAGATACTGGTGTTTGAACTCAGGGCTTTACACTTTCTAGACAAGCACTGTACCACTTGAGCCATAGCTCCAGCCCTTTTCCTCTGGTTATTTTGTAGACAGGGTCTTGCCTTTTGCCCAGGCTGGTCTGGACAGCCGTCCTCCTATTTTAAGCTTCACACCCTCTCTGGGATGACAAGTGCACACTACCATGCCCAACTTTTTCCATTGAGACGGGGGTCTCACAAACTTTTTTGGCCTGGAACAATCATCCTCCTGATCTCAGAGTCTCAGTTAACTTGGGATAACAGGCATTAGCCATTACAACCAGGTATTGGTTGAGATGAGTGTCTCACAAACTGTTTGCCCAGGCTGGCCTTGAACCAAAATCCTCCTGATTTCACCCTCCAAAGTAGCTAAGATTACAGGTTTGAACCACTGGCACCTGGCTTAGGAGCCTCTTTCTTAAGACCATGGAATGATATACCCATAATGTTCCCTTAATAATGGGACTGCCAGAAGATTTACAACAGTTCCTCGTTGCTCTACTTTTCAGAGAGAATGCTATAGCCATCCCACTTGCAAGAGTTTTGTATAAACTCCCAGCAATGCCTGGGAATGAGTTATTCCCTATCTTACGTATTAGTGTCATTCAGTCTCCAAAGGTTTTTATCCTTAAATTGTGGCATTTCCTCACAACATTCAGCCAGTCACCAAATTCCACCTACAAGTTACCTTTAAAGTGTCACCATCCTGTACCTTCTTACCACCTGTGCTCTGCTTGGCTTTGTTTCCTCTCTCCTAGACAACAGCCAGACCTCCTAATAGATGTCCTTACCTCTTTTCTTTACTTGACTTTATTCTCCTCGGTGTCACCAATCCACCACTACATTTTCCTTAAGAAACAATTTCTAGCATTTACTCTTCTCTTTCTAACTTTGCCTGGCTCTCCATTGGCCCTTGATCCTGGTGGCCCTGTCAAGTCAACTGCAACTCTTCCTAGACAGTGGGACGGTAGGAACTGTTGGTTCAATGGCTCTGTGGGGATGCCCTGGCAGCAGTGGGTTCTTAAAGTCTCCTAGGTGACTCTAATGTGCAGCCAGGTTGGATAACCCTTCATGATGAAGCTGGCCTTCTTCCCAAAGGTGCACAAGGCTCTTTACCACCTGCAGCCACCCCACGCCCTATCATCTGCTGCAACACTGGGCATTTGCAATTGCTTTCACCTGTGCATGGATAACTTCTCAGCTACCTTCTCAAGGTCCTTCAACATTGAGCTCAGATCTGAACCTCTCAGAAGTCTTTCCTAACTCTGCCAAGTAGATATATTCCCTTGTTTTCACACATGGGCTCTATAATATCTTTGTCTCATACCGTCATCTTCCAATTATGTGTTTATGCATCATTTTCTTTCACTTGAGTACATGAAGCCAGTCATTGCAAAGTTAAAACTCAAATTTAGATCTCTCACCTAATATATATTAAATGACAAATAGCTATAACAAAAATTAGTGTTTTTTCCTTATTTCATCACACTGCAAAAAAAAAAAAAAGATTAGTGAATGAAAAAAGTTATCCTGGGATTCCTCAGGCCTTGATCAGTTCACCTTAATAAAAGGGTCAATAGTTATCATGCAAGACCATCTGAAAATGGTTCCATGAAGACTCACTGATATGTAGAGGCCTTTTTGCCAAACACGATTTAGAAAATTTGCCTTTATAGCTAGGAATTCTATTTAAACAGAAAAAAAAATTATTGCACATTAATTCAATGAATATTCTGTGGGAAAAACCATAGCTGCTTTTAAGAGAAATACATAATGGAACTTAATTTGTTTTATCCTCACAACAACCTGGTGAGGTAAGGTTTGGTTTTAGAACTGAAAAGTTGAGGATCAGAGAAATTGAATGTTGTGCCCTGAGTCACACAGCTTTTAAACAGCAGAACCAAGGTTCAAACTACATCACCAGACTCTTCACACTGCACTGTACCTTATGGCCTAAAGAAATTATAATGATGTTTTGCTAGTCTAAAAAGGAGGTACAAAGTAAGTTGTAATGAGTTATGAATCCTAAAACTTTCTCCATCTCAACATCACAATGACTTCTGAAACTGCTTTGCTGTACAGAAATAAAAAGACACAGTCATTGCCTCTTGCATATAGTTCTCTGTCCTCTGCTGGGTTTGCCAGATTATAACTTTGTGACATCTCCTTCCTTCTCATTTTATTTTTACTCCAGGCTCTAGATTATGAACAAATACAAAGTATACAATTTAGTATTGCCGTCAGAAACAAAGCTGAATTTCACCAGTCAGTAATCTCTCAATATCAAGTGCAGTCTACCCCAGTCACAATTCAGATAATAAATGTAAAAGAAGGAATTTCATTCCATCCTACATCCAAGACATTCACTGTGCAAAAAGGCATAAGTAGTAAAAAACTGGTCAATTATGTCCTGGGAACCTATCAAGCAATAGATGAGGACACTGGCAAAGCTGCCTTGTCTGTCAGGTAAGGCTTTTTTCATAGTATCTTATTATTCCTTGGGGTAGTTTTAATCTGTAAACATTCACAACATAATGCACAGATAGTTGTGTGCCAACAGATACAAAGGTGATGAGGAAGAGGAAGTAGATAACTCAAGAAGAGACATGTAGATAAGTCTATGGAACATATACTGTGAGCAAAAATAACACATGCATAAGTCAAAGTGGAAACTTAGAGATGGTCTTTAACCTGTCAAGACAGATCAGGAAAAAGTTTACAGAATCTTCTACTTAAGTAGAAGGGTTAGAACGTCTACAAAGGATTAGACGTTCATCAGAAGACAATGTCCACATTTCAGTCAGATAAAACACGTTGCACATGAATCCAAGGAATAGGCAAAAACATATTTGCCTAAAATAAAAAGCACCATGCAAGGTAACTACTGAATACACTGGTATTTTATTTTATTATTTTATTGCATAGAGCTGAAACATAAGAATTACAAAATATGACTCACCTGTATCATGTTAACTTTCTGACACTTTTGTTAAGTGCATGCTTCAAGGTCTTATATTAAATATAAATGTTAAATGTAAAATGAGTAATTTTTATTAAATAAGTAACATTCCATATGTGAAAGAAAACTATTTTTCTCTGTTATAAAACAGATACATCATGGGTCGTAATGATGGTGGTTTGCTAATTATTGATCCAAAAACTGCTCAAATCAAATTTGTCAAAAACATTGACCGAGATTCTACTTTCATAGTTAATAGGACAATCACAGCTGAGGTTCTGGCCATAGACGGTAAGAAAAATATTTCAGTGGTTTTTATAGAAATGTTGTTACAATGAGCATTTCTTTATGAATACATGATTATGATTTGTTAATCAATAAAGATTGTTATCTTAGGGGCTTTGAGTCTCAAGTCCAAAGCAAATCTCTCTAGGAGAGAAAACTAGGAATTCAGCTTCTCGGTAGAGTTTTATCAACAGTGGATTCTGTGTGGTCCCTATGGTTTACCGTGGTTGCAGGGGGAGTTTCTTGATCCACAGAATTCCTGGGTTTCAGAGGATCAATAAAGATTTCTACAGAAAGCCACCAGAGAAGTTCACTACAGATGGATGGTCCCTTTTGTGTTACCTGTAGAGACATGTGTACTTATATCATTGAATAACATAATTTTCTCTCTTGGAATGTTTTTAAATAGTATTCATTGAGTACATATGTTTCCTCATGCATAAAACTGATTTATGCTCAACATCAAACACCAAAGAAGAGCCAAATCATGAAAAGGACCAAAAAAAAATTAACACCAAAAACATTACCACTTGGGAAAACTGCAAAAAGCACCAAGAGTAACAACAGAAATGACTCCTAATCTCACCACTGATATTTTTTAATTTTATTGTTTGGTTATCAACATTTCAAATTTTTTCTCCAATCATGTCTTGGATAATAATAATTATTATTTATTATAAATATTTTTAGCTTAAGCTTCAGAAGCAAAAGTCACATACTGATTACTAATGAAATAACAGCTTTAAATGCTATTGTTTTATGTTGATTTCATTTGTGATGGGTGAATTCATCACCTTATTGGTCTTGATTTCAAGCATATTAAATTAATAGGCAATGCTACTAAATTAAAGATACCAGCCTATTTAGTAAATTGAAGTTCACTTTTTAGAAGTTACAGAAATAGGAAGATGTCTCTTTTGTAGGTGAGAGGCTTAAAAACAGCATTTTATTTGAATATAATAAAATAGAACAAAATGGAGAACATCAACATGCAAAATAAATAGACATTTTTCTTTCAGGTTTAATTACAATTTCATTTACATATAGACTGGTTTCCACATAGCATGCATTCCTTAAAAGAGTAGAAAAAATAATAAGCCAAAAATATTTGAAAATCATTTCCAGATTTTAAGAACCAGAAAACAGGAAGATTTAATCTCATACCAAAACAAAAAATCATTTTCCAGGATTTTACATATTATATCATTTACTGTTTACACGGGATTTCCTAAAGTTTTACCTTCAGTTTTTAGTTAATCTTATAAACTCTTCTCTTTATGTAGGTAAGGCAAATGAAAATTAGTGGAGTTGAGTAAGGAAGATTTTTTTTTTTACCTCTGAGAATAACAAATATAATTTCTCATAAGAAGATACATTAACTTGGCTACAAGAAAGAAATTTAAAAGATTCTTTTTTAAGCTAGTGAGATTGAGGCAGAACATCCTGTCTCAAAAAGAGTGGGAGGAGGGTTTTTTTTTTTTTTGGTTTAACTTTTTATTGTTATTCTTACAGAAAACACGGGTAAAACTGCTACAGGCACAGTATATGTTGAAGTACCCAGTTATAATGAAAATTGTCCATCGGTTGTCCTGGAAAAAGAAGTACTCTGTAGCTCATCACCTTCTGTGGTCGTCTCAGCTAGAACCCAGGAGAGGGGTAAATACAGTGGCCCCTACACATTTTCACTGGAGGAACAGCCTCTGAAGTTGCCAGTTGTGTGGCATATCACAACACTCAATGGTGAGTAAAGGTAATTGTTTCCATAGTGAAAGTTACTGCTTCTTTATAGCTCCAGAAGAATAGAAGGACTCATTTCAGAGTAGCTACTTTCTAAAAAAAATGAAAAAATAATCTTTGCAATGTTCCTAGCCACTTCAAGTCTTATTCCCTTTCATGGATATATCCCATGGTGCCCTGTAGCCATGGGTAGCAGCCACTGCCAGTGTTACTAAAGAGATTTTGTTTTGCCTTACCTTCTGCCCTTGGGTCTTTCTGATTCTGCTTATGAGTCTTTCTGATCCTGCTTATGAGTCTAGCTCCAAACTACATGTAACATTTGGCTCCAAATGAGTTTTCCGGCTAGATAGCCAATGAGGAGACAGAAAAAATCAGAGAGGGCCTGGATGTAAAGAGAGCTTGGGTGAGGATGGGCAAGACAACAGTGTTTGGCCTGGGCAGCCAGGGCACAATGTCAAAGGGCATGGTGGGATCAAGAACGATTTAAACAACACAACAAAGTTGCAGGATCCCCTTAGCAATGGGTAGTGTAACAATGGTGAATGGAGAACAGTTGATGCTCAGCAGTCAGACAAACAACAGGCCCCTCCACTGGGAATGCCATCCAACAGGCCCTTAGTTCATAGGATGAGAACTAAGAGGAGCAGGTGAGGTATCAATGGCCAAAGCTGAACTCAGTCTTTATGAGTCAGATGTGTGAACATGGAGTTTGGGGTGGAGGATGGGGAAGACACACACCAGAGAACCACATGCAACTGAAGACTGACTGGTGCAGGAGTAGGAGAAAATGGGTAAGTCTCAGGGCTAGGGGCTTGACAGTTATACAATACCTCCTTTCATCCTCTTTATTGGGAAAGGCAGGATAAAACTGAGTCTTCATGGGGAATTATAATGGACTTGTCTGGATCTGAGAGGACAAGAAGATGTAGACAGATATACATAAATCTTGTAGCTCTCAATACTGCTCAAACCACATCAGTCCTGTTTGCAACAGCGATCTCTAAGGCAACTCTAGCTTTGTTATCAAAAATAAGTTTGTTTTTTGTTTTTTGGGTTTTTGTTTTTTTGAGGGGGTTTTGGTATGCCTTCTGTGGCTGTGCTTTCTTTGGTCTCATTCAATCCCTTCTCTCAAAAATAAGTTTTAAGAACAAAAGAAGGCTGGGAATATAACTCGGTGGTAGAGCACTTGCCTAACATGAGCAAGGTGCTGGGTTTGGTCCTCAGCACCATCATTTAAAAAAGAAAGAAAAACAAGCAAAAGACTACTGTCCTACTGTTGATTTCTGCAATTGTTTCTCTACAGATACCTCAGCCCTCCTAAATGCCCAGCAAAAGGTCTCCCCCGGAGTGTACAGAGTCTCCCTCTTGGTTGCGGACAATCAGGACAGGCAGTGTGAAACACCAGAGATCTTGACTCTGAACGTGTGTCGGTGTGATGACAGGGGAACCTGTGGATCTTCCAACCCAAGCAGAGACCCTCAGGTGATATATGAGAAGTCGTCGTGGAGGCTGGGGCCTGCTGCCATCGGTCTGCTCCTTCTTGGACTTTTGCTGTTACTGTGTAAGTATTCAAATGCATCACTCAATGACCATGGGGGTGACATCATTTACAAAGGCTTTCATACTGCCCATTCTCCTCTGTGCAATGGGGAAGACCCACCCTCTACCCATCTTACATGCAAAGCTAGGGATCATTTTGCAGAAAGAATCTGAAATGTTTAAATTGTCACTTGCTGTGGATCAAAATGAATATAGCAAAGCAAATCATGTGTGCAGACATTTAGAGCACAGTAGCACAAGAGAACCAAGAGGGAGAAAAAGAAATTATAAAGACTCTAAGTCTGCCAGTAATGTTCATGATCAAAATGAAGGCTTTGCCCATGAATGCATCACTTTCTAAGATATCTGTCCATATTCAAGTCTCGTGAGATTCTGAAATAAAGGGAGAATGCTGGGGAAATAAACTTTGGGAAGGAATATAGGATACCACAGGCTTAGAGCTCTACAAGGAGCATTAATTGAGCATTAGCTCTAGTACGTTATTGTTTAATTCAGCATTTCCTCAAAAAAGAGCTTACCACCTGAATATGTATCCCTTTTAAGACTTTCACATTAGTAAGATTAAGTTTATTGAACACATTCACACATGCATTGTTTTTCTTTTCTTTTTTTTTTTTTTTGTGGTACTGGGGTTTGTACTCAGGAACGCAAGCTTGCTAGGCAGGCACTCTACCAGCCCTGTATTGTTTTTCAATAAAAGTAAAATTTACTGAATTCAATAGACAGGTTCGGGAAAATTGTATTTGAATCAAAATCTTATAGATCAAATAGTATTTTGAATGTAAGGGGTCTCTATTTAAAGGAACTTTGTGATAAATCTTGTTAAAATAAGAGATTCTTAATCGATTCACAATCACTTCTCCAGTTCTTAGAGAATATGACCTCATATTCTCTATCGCTATACACTGTATTTTTCTCTCCTTCCCCAAACATGTTTATTATTCTAAAGATACTATGCATAATTTCAATAGTTGGAATTGGCATTCAGAGTTTCAGTTTTCAATCTCCTATTAGTCAACTTGAACAAAATGTTCAAGTTTGAAACAGAACTTGATTCTGGTTTTCATGCAGTTCACAGATGTAAACACATCTAACTGTGTGAAAATTAAACCATAATAAGGCTAGAATAGAAGTGACTACAGGGGTATTACAGAAGGCTTCACGGTATAGGGGAGCTAGTCATGTGAGCCTTGGAGAATGAGTAGGACGTAATAAGTATAAAAAAAGGGAAGGTTGGGGCTGGTGATATGGCTCAACTGGTAGAGCACCTACCCATCATGCATGAGACCCTGAGTTCAAACCCCAACGCTACCAAACAACAAGAAAAATCAGCTTTTTCAGGCTTGTGAAGCAAACAAGAGCCCTTGAGTTCAAACCCCAGTACCAACAACAACAAAAAAAGGAGGCTATTTCCAAAACGTAACAGTGTGAGACAAACAGTTAATGGGTTTTACAAATTGCATGTCCTTGGGAGGCTAAGTATGGTGAGATGAAGATGGAGGATTCATTGGGACTAATTTTGGGAAAGCTTATACATAGACACTATGGTATTGGTACTTTAAGCTGTGAGAAAGAGGAATTGCTGAAGATATTTGAATAAAGGGCTACCATGATAATAGTTATATTTCAGAAAGATAACCTGGGCAGGAGTGTGTACAATAAGTTAGAAAGAAAAGAACTGTTAAGAAGTTATTAATAGTTCTGGAGAGATAGTGGAAGCCACATAGAGAGCCAGGACACAAGATTAGAAAGGAAAAGATAAGTGTACAAAATATTACTATTATATTTTGACAAGATTTGGAGACTAATTTCTATGGTCTGAATGAGTGTGTTTCATCCTCCAAATTCATATGACAAAGCTTAATTACCAATGCAATATTGTTAAGGGATGGAGACTTTGGGGGTGATGTGGTCATGAGGGAGCCACCCTAATGGATGGAAACAATGTCCTTATAAAAGAAGTTTGAGGGAGCTTTGTGTGTCCCCTATTGCAATGTCAGGACGTGTACAAGGTGCCCTCACCAGCCACCAAATCTACTGGCACTTGGATCTTGAATGTCCAAGCTTCCAGCACTGTGAGCCATAAATTTCTATTATGTATAAATGATCCAGTCCAAGGTGTTTTTAATCACAGTAGCATGAACAGACTAAGACAGTCATAGAAAGGAAGATTGGACTAAAAGGCCAGATGACACATAGGAATATATATTTGTTAGTCACTGAATTCTGAAGTCATCAAATAAAACTGAAAATTGAGGAAGCACAGATTTGTAAGGCAGCAATAAAGTATTTGACTTTGAAATGTGCACATTTGAAGTGTATGGTATATCTCATAGGCCACTGCACATTTTGGAGTGTATCTCAAGCAACAGTCAGAGGAAACATGCTGTGTTATTCCTACAGTAAAATTTGCTTTATGCGAGTCTACCATTTGCAAAATGCTATGTTTTGCATTTTATATAGAGCTGAACATGTATTTTTCAGACTG
Source organism: Castor canadensis (assembly GCF_047511655.1). Lineage (NCBI taxonomy): Eukaryota > Metazoa > Chordata > Mammalia > Rodentia > Castoridae > Castor > Castor canadensis. The sequence goes on along the minus strand of NC_133389.1, from coordinate 43,184,291 downwards.
TAGAAATACATTCAATGCTTTTGAAAAACCAAATACACATTGCACATATAATGATAGATAAGATTTTTTAAAGATTATAATGCCCATATGAAAATGCTGACTACTTAGGTTTACATTAATCAACCTTACAAATAATCTTTCCTCATATTTAATAAAGATTAACTTAATCTTTATTGAAGATGGCAAAAGAGTCTCTAGAAATAACATTTATATGACTATAAAATTAAATTTTGAAATACTGTATTCATTATACCCAACCTATTTTATATGCTAGGTCTAATTTTTCACATTATATATAAGACTGACCTAATTTACATAATGGTGTAGCTCATCCTAACAATACTAGAAATCTTGATTCCATTCACTACTGACCTTTACCTTATTAGCTCATTTAAGCCTCATGACAACCTATGATGAAAATACTAGTTATTCCTCCATTTAATGGATGAATTAACTGAGCAAACAAAGACTATAAACCATGCCCAATGTCCATATCAGATAAGTGGTGGAGCCAAAATTCAAACTCTGGATGTCTGTCCAGAGGCTGAACTCTAGACCCCTCACTAAGCTACTGATAACTGGCCAGTTCAAACAGTAGGGTTCAGGTGGCCTTGGCAGGCCACAGGGAGGCATGGGTCTTTGACAACAGAGAATAGTAAATACCTGCTTTCAAGAATGAGTATTCCTTTCTTGCTCTTTTAGGAAAAATGGCATTAATCTTTATTGTCAAGGATGTGCACAGAAAAAATGGTGGTCACAGTAGAAAGAAGACCTTGCAAGCTAGGGATTCTCAAGTCATAAGAGTGCACTGATCAACATACTTCATAATATTTAAACAACACACAAAGTCAGATTACTGAAACATAATTGCACCCACCTAAAATCTTATCCATTTACATGGAATACTCATCTGTATATTTACCTGAAAAAATATATATGGCCTCACATATGTACAAATAAATGCAAGTTATCATACAAATGTGTTAAGGAAAAGAACTGAAGAACTAAGCTACTAAACCCCTTTCTCATTTCTCAGAAAGTGCCTATTTTAAGATGATACACCTGCACATGAAACGATCTCACCTGTCTTCTTCTTCTTCAGTTTCATAACCATATGAAAATTTAGTGTGCTTCATTTGCCAAATTTTATTTTGTACAACTTAACTATGCTTTTCATTAGGAATTTTCCTTAAGGATTTAAAATATTGTATTTTCTTTGTAATGTTTCTGACAATTGGAACATCCAGCAGTTTCTAGCTGATTCAAATATTCTGATATTTGGGCTTATTTTTCTCTAGTGGCCCCTCTTCTGCTGCTGACTTGTGACTGTGGGACAGGTCCCATTGGTGGGGTGACAAGTGGTTTTATCCCAGTTCCCGATGGGTCAGAAGGAATAATTCATCAGTGGGGAATTGAAGGAGCCCAACCTGAAGACAAGGTGAGAATCTAGTTTGCAAAATACTTATTGTAATCATATAGAGAAAATTTGATTTATACTGAGATAGGAAGAGGATAAGGGGATATAAAAATTAGAAATTTCTTGACCCTCAGTGGAGAATCAATGCTATAATGCATGTGGCCTTTTAGGATTTTAGCTCTTCACAAATAAAATTCTAAAAAACCAGTTACTTCTGCAAGAGTTTGGGCTTCTTGAAATGCTGTAATTTACAAAAGGCCATATTTCACCTATATTGCTCTGAAATCTGGTTGTAAATGTATTTATTTTTTAACATGATTTGCAGGAAATCACAAATATTTGTGTGCCACCTATAACAACCAATGGAGCAGATTTTATGGAAAGTTCTGGTGAGTGAACATCAAATTTATTTTTTAATGCACTGGTGGATTTTAAATATATTCAAAAATAAGAAGTGTTCAAAATAATGTTTCTAATAATTTGCATATGTCGTACATGACAGGAGCTCCTACTACTGAAATCGGGGGGGGGACACATGGTTTAATATTTGTGTATTAGCCACTTCCACGCCATCGGCCAGGCATAAATATATTCTCAATGCCATCATTTTGAGTATCTAAAGACTAGCTATACTTTTTCCAAATTTTAATAAACTGAAGTATAGCTCTCAAGTAATTATCATTTTTAAATTAGGGAATATTTCACATCTATTGAAAAATTAAAGGGAAAATGTAACAAACATCTAGGTAGCCACCACCCAACTTTGTCTTTGTTAAAATTGGTCATATATATGCAAAAGTCCCATGTGTGCACATCCTCAATCCTGTTCACCTTCCTCCTTTACCAGGATTTACAATACCCTGTTTTGAGTTCAATTACTAATCCTTACATTTGGTCATAAGGGGACCTCGTCTCTGATGTTGTCATCCTAGTAAATTTGTTTATTTCTTCAGTTTTACCAAGTAACAATCTTATTCATATTATCTCAGTGCTACAACTACACTGTAAACTAGCAGAACAATCAAACCTGCTTACTAATAGATTTCTCTTAACTCTATACTTAGCAATAGATTGTCTTTAAGTGTATAGCCTACAAAATCTGCTTGAGATCTCTCCAAATACGCAGCTGCTTATTTCAACTTCTCTAATACTCATTTGCTTCTCCCATTACAATAACAAAGTAAAAACCATATTCAGAATTGTCTAGAAAAATAAATCATGAAAGTATAATGTATAGTTAAGAGACAAATATTCATATTTATTAAATTGGGGGGCACCAAGACACAAAATCAGCATCCATTAGTTTGCTTTGGTTTCTATACTAAGCCAATATGACTGCTTAATATAACTATTTTACAGGAGAACAAACAAGGCTTGATTAGAAGCAGCCCATGGCTGTGTACTGGATTGTCTGTTTTTACTTTTTTGCTTCTGGCTATTGTCACTGAAAATCTGTTTCCTTACTATATTTTTTATTAGTATATTTTCAGTTTTTTCACCTGCTAATGTCTCTTCCTCTGTTACTTTCACATAACACCCCCTGCAATGTTCTTACCACCTCTATTCACATAATTGTATTTTCTCCAACATACTTGCTTTATAAGACTAACTAATCAGGGACAAGCAAAGACCAGTTTTAAAAAAAAACAGCATGAGATGTTACAGAATTTTCTCCCCTTTTCTAGAAGTTTGTACAAATACATATGCTGGAGGCACAGTAGTGGAAGGAGCTTCAGGAATGGAACTGACCACAAGGCTGGGCGCAGCAAATGGATCTGGAGCTGCAGGGGGATTTGGAGCAGCCTCTGGACTTGGACCTTATTCTGTTGGGCAGTCAGGAACCATAAGAACAAGGCATTCCACGGGAGGAACCATGAAGGACTATGCTGACGGACAGATAAACATGAATTTCCTAGATTCTTATTTTTCTCAGGTAACTGAGTAACAAACCTTGGGACTTTGTTATTTCATTTACATTAGAGATTTTTTTACTTGATAAACCTCAGTTTGTGGTTCGTTTTGCTACAGTTTGTTAAAATGTAACGAAAAAAATAAGGTTCTTCTTGCCAAAATAATACAAATAACTTAAGGTGGCTGTCAAAATTGAGTCACTGACTAAAAAAAGAATGGACAGATAATAAAAAACAAGTGGGAGAATATAACAAGTGGTCTTTCATCCCCTCAACTGGAAAAAAAAAACTGAGGGCAAAATCTTCTGTTTGGGGATCAGTAATATCCTGCTTAAGAATACAGAGAAGTTTATTTTGTATTTCCTACAGCATGAAATATGTCAAAACACACGTGCATGTATTTTCCTGAGAGAGTTATAATATTCTACACATTGTCCTAGGACTCCATGTCCAAAATGTTGAAAAGCCACTGAATTATTGACCCAAAAGTAAGAGGAAAAAGGAATGAGATTAAAGATCAGTGCAGGGAGAAACAAGGTGTCAGGACATATGGAACAGAAAAGGACCCAGGGTGAAGGAACAGAGAAGGCTGTGGGAAGCCTGTTGCCCTCTTGTCTGGTGACCAAAGATTAGGGGTGGAAGAGACACATTTAGAAAGACCTCTCCTCGAGTTTTGGTATCAGCAATACTAAGTGCTGGTGTCTAACGTGTCTGAGCAGATGAGGGCTCACACTGTATTTGAGGAGAGACTGGCAAGAAACACTTAATTAGGATGAAGACGCATGGGATATTTCAAGATATAGTATGAGGCCTAGTATGACCCAGGCTTCCACAGGATATAGTCTAGGGAAAGTGCCTAGTTAGAGTGACAGCTGTCTCCGTGCACAGCTGGAGACCTCCCCCGCCACCATCCCCAGCAAAAAGATAAGCATACTCAGAGACCCTCACATTCAACCCAATAACAGCCCCATGCATCATGCACATTTGCTATGCAGACCAAAATCATATAAAATCAAGAACTAAGACATAGGCCTAGGCTAGACTCAATTTTGATGGAATGCCAACTATACATATTATTGTTGACAATTTTGAGAATAAAATGTTAATATAAAGATGACTTCTTTACTTCTATGGATTATCTAACTTGGGCATTCATAATCAAATCTTGAGTTCCATGAACAGTATTAGATCGTTCAATAGCTTTCTTAAAATTCTTTTTTTTTCACTTTCTCTCCATCTTTAGAAAGCATTTGCCTGTGCAGAGGAAGAGGATGTCCAGGAGGCGAGCGACTGCTTGCTGATCTATGATAACGAAGGCATGGATGATGACCTGGGTTCTCCTGTGGGCTCCCTGGGTTGTTGCAGTTTCATTGCTGATGACCTCGATGACAGCTACTTGGACTCACTTGGCCCCAAATTTAAAAAGCTTGCAGAGATAAGTCTCGGTATTGATGATGAAGCCAAACAAGCTCAGGCACCCTCTAAAGACAGTGGCTCTGGAATTGACCCCTGTGGTCGTTCCCTAGAAGTCCATCAGGCAGGACATGATAGGTACCAGACGTTGCCTGGTGGTCAAGGAGCTTCTGCTTTTTCCACTTCTGGATCTATGCAGCAAGCCATTGCCATTCCTGCCCCTTTGCAGCATGGTAACTATGTGGTAACGGAGACTTACTCAGCTTCTGGTTCCTTTGTGCAACCCACCACTACAGTCTTTGATCCACATCTCACACAAAATGTAATAGTGACAGAAAGGGTCATTTGTCCCCTCTCCAGTGTTCCAACGGAGCTACGCGGGTCATGTAATGTGCTCTATACAGAAGATTCTTGTTCCCATCTATGACTAGAATGAACCGAAATAACAGAATGGTCAAATCTGGGTATTTGGACCAAATTACTTAAAATAACCTAGTGAAGTTCACTGTGTTGGGCTAATTTGGCACTTATTTAAAAACTCTTGTAGCTGATCATGATTATAATTCAAATGTTCTCGTTCACACCCCCAAACTGGATGTGTCATCATTCCTAATTCTCTAATTTTTAAAAAAAGCTGTCGTAAACCTGTTCAGATTTAAAAAAAAAAAATCTGAAGATCATATTGGATGGGGAAATTTCCTAAACATTTTGAAACATCCATTTTTTCAGTGCCAAAGGAAGCTGTTTACTACTGTAAAATGCCGTGTGGTTTGGTGGATTAAGGCCTTAGAGCTGATTCTTAAGAGTCCTGATTCTTATCTCTGTTACCTCTTCTTTTACTGTTAATAATGATATAAGAATATCACTAATAATGACTTAAGAATCACAGGGATTTGCTGAAGCTTTTTGAACTTCTTGGAACAAAGGAAATGGTTGCAGTTAAGTTTTTTTTCCATCTTCTTGGTGTGGGGAGATCATAAGAACATCTTTTGCTCCAGCTAAGGGCTATGGACTTGCTACATTTGTATTCTACAAATGCTCATAGAACATTCAAGAAAGTTTAGTATGGTATAAATAATACTTTGTGTATTTTAAATACCTTGAAAGTATCTATCCAAAGAAAATACTTTATATTGAACTCCTTCCTACATACTTCTCAGTAACAAATGCTGTATTAGTCTTTAAAAATAGGTCCTTTTTTTTTTTACTGTTAGTGGGTAGAAATAACTTACATGAGATATATAGTGGAATTTATTATGTTGACAATGTCTACAGATTTTATGGTGTACAATACATAGCTTTTCTTATATACAAAAGGGGTTACGGACTAGAATAACACGTGGAGGAATTTGTGAATATGTATTATAAGTAGAATTTCAGGAAAATAGTAAGATAATTTTCAAGTTAAACAGGGATCCGGAAATGGGATTCTGTGTAAATCCTAGTTTTTAACTCTCGTTTTTAAATAAAACAGTTTTATCAATTAAATGCTTGAGTATAACAATGCTAGTGAAGGTTTAGAGTGTTTTTATGTATGTTACCCTTATGGTATACATCTCTTCAAGTCAGTTCTGGTTGGTCAAGATATTTACCCATTACCCCACAGAGACTACCTTGCCTGCTTCCTGACATCATTTGTCTTAGCTGGGTCTCTAAAAGGTCCTTATCCAGATCCTTTATTTCTAATTGTATGTAAAATACTGAGTTTTTTTTTAATTTTCTTTTTGTCACAATAAAAACCTAATGTTTTTCCAGATAGATTACAAACTAATTAAGTGCTATGTTTTAACCCAGAATTGTGGATTTTAAAGATACCCCAGGGAACACAATCCCCTCCCTGCCTGTATCCCTAGCATTCATCCAGCAGCAGAAGCAGAAGCAGCCTGAGCTTCCAAAACAAGTCTGCTGCTGCAATCAAACTTTCAGTGCTCCTAGTACTGGAGAGAGAGGAACCACAGCCTGTGCGGCAGCCCGCTGAGGGCTGCAAAGTTGCGTTGTTGTTATTGCTGCTGCCGCTTGCTTCTCCATAGAGCTTGCTCTGGAGTCTAGAGTGCACGCGTTGGCTTATGACATGTGTATGCATGAGGGTAAAATTAATAATCATAACAACCCTTATTCTAAGTGCAAAAGCATATTCAGATGCTCAAAGTGTTTTAACTTTGTTTCTTAAATCCCAACTTAAGATATGGGAATTTGGCTGTATTACTAAGATAGATGAAAAGGTCACAGTAAAGATTATATAAGAGAAAAACATGGAGGTGTTTTGAAAGTTTTTTCTTTAAGTCGATCTTTAGGATAACCTAAAACTTCATTTGCTTTGTAAAAATGGATCTAAATATTTTACCAAAAATAAAAATTGTTTTAAGCAGAAGAGTTTTAAACTGTCTTTTGACTTAATGTTTTATGCATGTTAAGCAATATGTATCAAACATAAACAGTGTAGCACTGTTATAATAAAACCATTTGGGGAAAAAATGAGTTCTTTTCTAGCCATTTCGTAAAAGCTAAACTCTCCATAATGAAGATTTTAAGAAATATAACATAAAAATGACTTACATATGAATTTTTAAATAGCACTTTCTTTTAAAATCAATACCTTTTCTGCCAGGTATACCTTTTCCTCCCAGGTAGGGAGGAGGTACCTGGGGCTTCAGGATTGCTTGGGTGGATAACTGCTGGATGACGTCACAACGGAAATGTTTGCTAACTCAATGCTTTAAACCATTTGTTGTTTATTTGGTTCATTGGAATCGTCTCCCATGCAAAAGCTGTGACAGTCTGAGATGAGCTGGAGAGAAAAATTGGGGTGAAGAAAAGATAATGCTTCCAATCTACCATGATAAAAAACTATACCATGGCATTGGTGACAGCCACCTCCTTGGTGGTGGTTTTGTATCTAAATAAATGCTGTGCCCTTATGTCTCCTAGGAGATACCATTAAATAAATTCCTTCAGAACTTCAGAATTTGCTTCTGGCTAACCCTCCTCCTTAAATCTGGACAACGATGAGGCTTGAATCTAGGATATGAGGAGAAATGACTAGAACCAAGTGAATATCAAGTGAAGAATGGTGAAAAATGGTGGATGGCTTACCTCGGATATTCTGAGCCAATTTCAGAAAAGTGAAAGCCATATAGGTAAATTCCAAAAATATTACCAACTTCTTGCATTAATAGAAAGTTCAAGGAATAAAAATGATGAAATTGATTTATATTAATTTGAGGACTTAATTTGAGGATTTGTATTGATTTGAGGATTTATTAATTTGTAAAAGAATCACATGTAATGGACTAGCTTCACTGAAGGCAGTGATGAAGAAACAAGTAAAAATTAAGGATCCATTTTCTTGACAGTTCAGTGTTTTTTCATATCCTGTACTGGGTCTTCTAAGAGGAATTCTGAGCCAGAGATTACATGGTTTAACATTTATTCAATAAGGCAGTCTGAAACCATTTTACGAAAGGGAAATAATTGGTAAGAAAATAAGACAAAAATCACTTAAATTCCAGGTGTCAGAATCCACGTTTTCCATGAAGAATGCTGAGATTTCTTCTGCTTTGCCTAGTCTAGAGCGGGCTTCTCTAGAGCGGGCTTCCTCTGCAGTCAATAAAGTCAGTTGACCATGGGAACACATGACTGAAGCTCTTCTCACATTGTGTGGCTTAATGTTCATTTTTGACTTGCACTCCTTTCAAGAGTGGAAACTACATTATTATGATATTCAAATAAATGATTATCCAATTCTTTAGTGCTCTATAATTAAGAAAGTTCTCTGTAGTCCTCTAACTTTCTTTAGATAAGGCATAAGCAAGAAGATTTGTTTAGCCAGACTTTGTTCTTAACCAAGAAGACATCCCCAACTGTAGTTAGTATCTGTGTGATCAGTTCTCAGTCTATTAAGTTCTAAAAATAGTTCCTTATCTGCATCCCCCCTTTCTCTCAGCTGTTATAAATTGTTACAAATTTTTCCTAAGAAGCTATTTCATATCTGTGAACTGATATCTAAGTTGATTTTCTAACTTGTTTATCTTCCTATACACTCTCTTGTATCCTGGGATTGTCCTCTTCTGTGTTGGTGTTTGATTATTCTTTCAAAGAAGCAAACCAACAGCGAAGGCATATGCTGCTGAGATGAAAGCAGACCTTGTACTCTGCAACTAAGGCTCTCCCAGGACCTCTTAAATAACCCAATGTGTGAGATTTCTACCTTTGCCAACTCTGCTAGAAAAACATCTCTCACTGAAGGGAGATGTTATTGAACATAGGAAATAATGAGTTGTCAGACAAAGAAAATATACTAAAGTTTGCAGAAAATCAAAACTACTGCAGGAGTTAAGAGAAAATTATTTAAATCTCACCCATCTACTAGTCTTTTAGTAATACATCCATGTTACATTTTAATGATTAACACAAAAGTTAAACTTGAAAAGATTTTTGTTCTGTTTGGTGTTTTTTATATTCTAAGTCACTGATGCAAACTTTGGAAACAAACTACTTGAGTTCAAATCCTAGCTTTACCACTTACTAGTTATGGTTTGGGGTAAGTTACTTAACCTCTCTGAACTATTATTATGAAGATAATAACCGTCTTTACTCCATAGGGTTCGTGTAAGGTTACAAGAATAAAATAATACTCAGGAAGAATTGCTTTTACTGTTTTTATTTTTATGCTTTAAATCTTCAAAATGAACTCAAAGTCAGCAGTGCTGGCATTGAAACTACAGAGCCTCAAAAATGTCTATATTATCGATCCAAAGCCTTCTTTTTATATAGAAGCTCAAACTGAGGCTAGGAAAAAACTTGTTGTTAGTGGCTGATTTAAGAACTGGTTAGGCTAGTTCTCTTTCTACTACCACAAAGGCCTCCATAACATTTTTTCCACTAATATCTTGCCTAAACCACAGGCTTGTCCTCTCCAGTCTAATGTGCACTGAAAGTTCCAATGAATATACAATGAAATAGAGATGAGTTAATTCATATCTACTTGTTAGATGTATAAATACATGGATCAGAATCCCCAAATGGCTGCAGTTTTTCAGTTGAGATCTTCCTGTAAGTCATTTGAGGCTCCACCATGGAAGGCTTGAATTACTTTACTTGTGCATGTAATTTAAGTGCAGGGGTAGTTGTGTGAATCACTGCTGCTATTGCTTCCCCTGACAACATAACATTAGGCATAGTGCAAGCCTCCTTTCCCTTAAATCTCTTATTATGTCATTTCCACAAAACAGGCAGGGCATCCAGGTGACTTTGGGGAAAAACATTTTTATTTAAATATTATTTGAAATTTTGTATGAAAAGAATGATGCTAATCAACCTAACCTCCAGTAGCCTATATATTTTAGATGTTAGTAGGATAGGGATTAGTTGCATGAAAATATGACCACACTTCAGTTCAAATTCTGTTTGACTTATGGTGTCAAGCTGCTGCCCAGGTGAAAACAAAAATATTTTGTTTGCAAAAGCATATTTAGCCAACATAAAATGATAGAACTGAAATTTATCTTTGCCTTTGCATGCTTGTTCCTTATTTCTAGCACATTATTTACTTAGTCTTCATATCCATTAATACCTAATTCCTCTAAAACTCTGACCATAGCAGTAGATAAGTTTTTTAATTGCTTGAGAAATTATTTCACATACACTATAAATCTCAAAAGGTACTTTGTTGTTCCTTGATGAGTACATGTCTTCAATACTTAGAAAATTTTTTGTCTCAGGAAACAAAGTAAAATTCCATTATCAGTGAGCAAGTTTATGAGGTGGAGCATTTAAGGAATAAATACTTTCCAGTATCCCTCAAACCACACATTTGGCATCTGTCCATGTAAGGTCACCTCTGTGTGCAGAGGCCTCAGAGCTCACATTCTGACAAATTCACTTACTGAATCCAGTCTCTAGGAAATAAAGCAAATAAAATGCTCCACACAAGCCCCATCCTTTCGTTATCCCTGAAAGCCTAGAAGCCACTCCCTACCTTCTTTTGATTTAGGGAAGGAGGTCGTTTTAGGTGACTTAGTCTTATTTCTAAAGTGAAAATCGAAGATGTGAAGAGCAATGAACCCTACCCTGTCTCACATCCATAACTTGTTCTCAAGATTACAGTTCGGAGAAACAGACCGATTCTCTCCTAATGCCAACCAGTGAAAACTCACCTTGGTACTTTGATGAACCACAGAACAACTCTTCACATGAACTTTCACATGGATTTCATTTTGTCCAACTCTAAAACTTTTCTGTAATGCTGCTTCTGCTTAGCTTGTTGAGTTGACATCAAATTTCTGACTACTATAGGTGAATGTTCTAATCTCAAAGTTAAGAGAGAAATACAATGGTAGACTTTCTTCCTTTTATGTGCACATAGGAAAATTAGTCATAAGAAGTCTTTGTTGACTGACTTAACTTTATGGTAACTGATTCTGCATGAAAGGGGTGTGACTCACTCCAAAGGTCTAATGGCACTTCCGTATCGTTTCAGTAGAAGGTGAGAGAAGCCATGAGGTCGGGAGGGGATGGGCTGGAAATCATACAGTAAATTAACAGGTAGTTGCCTAGCTAACTGACAGGCCAGCTTTCAAGGTAAATAGCAATGTTCATAACAAACATTACAATTTGCATTAAAAATCTTTAACCACAAGTGTCTTCAGACAAGCTGATAAGGGTCACTGTGATCACTAAATTATCCAGAGAAAATCTTATTTTTGGATGTTTTGAATCAAACTTTTATTTCACTGATTTGTTTAATGTCTGAACATATTTTCAATAAAATCCCTACTTGTGGGAGAACTAGAAGAGGTGATATAATTCAGTCCTCCACGAAAACTGTATGACTCAAACAAAATGTTGTAAAATAAATATTTTCTTGAAATACTATACAGTAGAGACAAAGTTTTATTCTATTGTTACAACTTTCCAATTCCCTGAGTGTGTATTGAGGGTCTAAGTTGATTAAATTACTGAGCATCATGTTATGAAGTTTTCAATTACTTTTGCTTACAAAAGTGAAGTTACTGCATAGAAATAATTGGCCATTCATAATATTGAATTCCATCTCAAGAATAACAATATTATAGTTTTAGTCAGCAGTTCATGTAACTGGGGTCTCCAAAGTAGTGGTTTCTGGTATTTTTCCTGCACCCCACATTGACAGAACACTCACAAGCTCCTACCCTCCAAAGACAAGCTCGCACTGAGGCTCCCTCCTCTTTCCCTGATGGAATCCTCCTTTCCCCACCCCGGGGAGTATCAAAATGCAAGTGAGGAACAGTATTTTGTTTTGGTTTGCAGTGTTGGGGATAGAACCCAAGGCTCTTCCACGTATTAGGCAAACACTCCATCACTGAGCTACACCCCGGCCAATTATACCTGTATTGGATAACCTCAAATGTGCTTCTCTCACTTTATCAAAATAAACTATTCACAAATTTCAGAGTTTTGTTGTTCATAAATTACTACACCAGCTGGTATTGGATGGAAAGTCTTAAAACACCACCAAAAAGCTAATGTTAAAAGTAATTTAAAACAAATAATCTCTTTAAATCCTCACTTTTCCCTTAGAATGGGACTCTTTTATTTTTGAGATTCTGCATCTCTCTCCTAAGTATTTTTAATCATTCTAGATGATTTCCAAAAGATCTTTCAACCCAATATTTTACTTTCAGGTTTGCTTCTATTTCACTTTTTTTTTTTTTTTTTTTGGCAGGGTGGAAGGAGAGGGGGAGGATAAGAATGTCATTTGTCTGCAAATGAATTAAATAGCCAAGAAACCAGAATGTTTCTGTCTTCTGAAGAATTCTTTCTGCGTCTCTCCCTAGGCTTATTAGTCACCTTGGGTCAGAGCAATGGTTTCTGTCTCACATCTTGGTAAATAAACACTGTTGTGCCTGCACGCCCTGTCATGCTGCTCACTGATGGATTCCAGTGTCTTCTTCCTCACCACTGCCAGTGCCCTTATCTTTCCAAGAATCCTCATAAACAAATCCTAGGGCAAAATCAAGTCATAGATTTATCATGGGTGGGTAAAATGAATCTTCCCAAGTCCCACACTCCTGTAATGAATGCTTGCTTTGTTCAGTGGGAAAGGGGATTTTCCATACTGCTAATAAAGGAAGAGAATTTCTAAGGAGAGGGAGAACACACAAATGTCCTCCACACCGTGCTGAAGCAGTATTAGCAGCGCCTCCCCTTGACAACATTGTGAAGTAGAGGAGTTTTGCCCACAGTGGACAAGACTTCCCCAATAGCAGCTTGTTGTACCCAATTTGGTGACAGTTATCCATATCCTTCCAGGAACATAAAGTTCTTTTTCTCTTTTACCCTTTGTCCTCATTTCACACACACACACACACACACGCATGCATGCACACACACCTTGCAAAATAACCCTGAAAGTTTATTCACTCACTCATTCATTCATGCATTCAACTAATATTTAATTAATTTCTTAAGGTGCTTCATAGCAGTTCACAGAGAAAAATCCCAGCCCTATGAAGTTTGCATTCAAGGGAATGATCGAAAGTAAATTAAGAGAATATAGTCTTTTAGAACACGATGTACCAAGAAGAAAAAGAACAGGGAAGGGAGATGAAGACCTCTGACCATGAAGGGCAGTTACAAGTTCAAAGTCATGGGTCAAGGAAACCTTCACTGAAAAGGTAACCCTTGAGGGAAAAACATTTAGAATAATTGAGTAATCTTTGTACATTTGGGGAGCAGAGACTTCTAGGGAAAAGAGACAGCAAGTGCAAAGGCTCTGAGGCAGAGCCTGTGTATTTGTGATGGCAAACTAAGATACAGATAGCAGGTAATGCATTAGTGTGCCAGCCTCCCAGTACTATGCATTGAACAGCAAGGAGTCCCTTAGTTAGTGGACTTCCTTTCTGGCATTTCTCAGTGGGAGGTAATAGCAATCTAGTAGTCATCAAGGCCTGGCTGGGGTTTCTGGGTGGTTACCTGTTTTTCCTATGTCTTGGCTCATCATTATTACATTTTGATCACATTTAAAAATTCTACTCAGATTCAAGAACAGACCATCCTGTTTTCTCCACTAAACCAAATCCTACTCTGCAATTCTTGTGTCTTCCCCCAGTTCTCCTCTACCTCACCAAGAAAGTCGACAATTTCCCTAACATGTTTAAGCTCCCGGACTTTGCGTTCAAAGCAGTGGCCCCGGCATACTGACAGACGGCGGAGTGCTGGGGAACCATGCTCTGTGAACCACCGTGACTCACAGCACTGGGGCTCCCTCACCCTGTGGGGTGTTGGCGTCTGCGGCTGTGTTCTCAGGGCTGGCTGTTTCTATCCCCAAAGTGCAGTGACTGTTCCTTAAGACTGTGCAGCTCCTCTGTGAGAGGTCAGAGGGCTTAGAGCCTGCTGCCTGCCAGAGCCACTTGTAATTGTGTTCTCATTCTGAACTACTTGCTAGACTTTTTCAATTGGGTACTGTTCTAATATCTCAAATTCAGTGTCTTTTCACGGAAAGTTTTTACTTCTGAATTTCCAGTTTGTGCCAATGTGATTCAGAGATGAAGCTGGAGCCCCAGACTCTTCACCAACAGTATCTGTGCTCTGAGGAGCTCCACCCTGGCAGGTGGTTGTCTCACCTACATTCGCTCATCCCTCAAGAATCATCAGCTCACCACACTTGTCCCAAGAAGCCCCCTCTAATCCCAGGGCCTCTAATCCCCTAATCCTCATGAGCTAGGGACTCCCTTCACCATTCACATCACATCCTGCACGTAGTTCTACCGCTGCAGTTATGTTCTTTTATAAGTTTCATTAATGTATTGTATCTGTTTTTCTTTGTTGAACAGGGGCAATCTCAATATTGAATAAGTGAATGGAACTAAATTAAAATCAGATTCTTCCTTGTATTATCCTTCTCACATTACCGGGAGATATTTCATAGTTTGTTCTGTGTCTTTGTGCCATGTATCTTTTTTTCCACGGGTTAGTGTTCAAACGCAGGGCCTTACACATGCTAGGCCAGCTCTACCACTGAGCTACACTGCCAACTCTAGAGCCATTATTAATCAAGGCCCTGTGAGTATAATTCAATATAATACAATAACCTTGTATTTTGTAACAGTCATAGATTTCTATAATTTGCTTATAATATGATGGTAGCCACATTTAGCTTTCACTTGTCATACTTAATTCTAATAACATATATATTAGAATATTCACTGGGATTAAATGGCCAACTATCAGAACTCTAGCTAAAAAAAATGTCAATTTATGAAAAGATGCTTGGTGGTAAGAAGTGCTGGGAGTGAGGACACAGTGGTAGCAAAAAAGGGTCACATTAATTTTATTACTCTTCGTAAAATCTTTCTAAAACTTTTTGTTTTAGATGATCTTAAGAGGTGATTCTAATAGCTCATCACTTGAAGATTATTTTCACCTGCACGTAGGAAGTAAAACGTTTTATAGAAAATGTTAAATATTTTAAATATATCTAGATGTTAAAGTTAATTATTTGCACAAATTTCGTTTTGAACTAATACATTTCAGAAAAGTTTGCCATAACATTCAACTAATTTAGGGTGAAAATCTGTAAGTTAAAATTTTAGCATCTTATTAACACTCCGATTAATTTTAAAGCAATATTCAGTGCTCGTTGGTAACAGTTACTTTGGTTTTGGGCAGAGAGATTTATGAAATAAATTTACTCTCATCCAAGCATAAAGAAGTCGGAGCACCAGGTGTGGTGGCATACATCTGTAATCCCAGCATTCAGGATGACCAGGAGGATTTCAAGTACATAGTGAGACCCTGTCTCAAAAAGTCAGGAGCTAGAGAACTCACTATGTGTCATTTGAGTCTCAATAAGTTCCTTCAACTTACTGAGTCATATGCTTTAGAGTTTTAAACGTGGAACTAATTCAAGAATGACATCCTACTGCATTGGACCGTGCAGGTATTGACACCTTCTCTCAGTGCCTTGGGATAAATGTGTTATAGAAGGAATACTGTCTTGAAACTGACTTTGACAGCTTCCAGGGAAAGTTGAATAATCCAACAGAAATAAAATTTGTATCAGCTATTTCTCACTCTGGAGGCTATAATTATCTTCATTACAAAACAGAAACCGCAGCCTTGGTAATAAGGCATAAACACTTGACTATAGGACACAATTGCAAAAGCACTAATTTTAGGCAGGACTGATATAAAGCTTCCAGGGATGATTTGTGAACATGTGTTGGTAAGAGCCTGCCTCCTTTAATTAGGAGTTTTCTCAGCATGAGGGGGAATAGGAATTACTACCAGGGTATGCTACCAGCCACAACCAGCTCAAGAGAAAGGAGTAGAAAGTAGAAGACATCCTTCCCTTCCGTTTAGGTATCTAACAAGTGTACTGTTATCCTCACCGAAACAGCTGCGTGAGCTGAGCAGAAACCATTTCAGCTGCTTAGTCCTTAACTAACTGCCAATCCCGCTTAAAGCACAGAGTAGAAAGTCAAGCTAGACTCTAACAAACACGGGGGAGTATTTCTCAGCCCTCGGGAAGAAAGGGAGGAATAAGGAGATGGCAACTGCACAGGAAGGTGAAAACTGGTCAGATTGGAATTGGGGAATGAAGGGTAGGAAATACTGGCAGAGAGGCACTTTTGACTGCAGAAGGAACTCTGCCATTTCAGCTAAATTTACGTATCTTTCTAGTTTCCAATCAATCCTCTAAGCTTACAGAGGCTCCTCCATTTCTTCAATGTCAAGTTAGTCTTTCTTGGACGTTTCCTAATCCAGTACTGATTTCAGTGTTTGAATGTCCATACTCAGTCTCTGCTTTTCTAAGAGCTCAATTTAACATTTTACCCTTGCAATAATATTGTTATAATTTTAACAACTATGATTTATTGAACCCTAAGAGGAAGATACTGCAGAATACTTTGAATGCATCCTGATTTAATTTGCACAACAGCAAATTAATACCCTTCGCCCCATTTAACAGATCTGGAAACTGAGGCACTGAGAGGTTTGTCCAGGTCACAGCCAGTTACTCTGGGAGAGGAATTATCAATTACTTAAGGTGCCATCTATGTAAATGAATTTGCAAATTACACAGAAGAGTATGTATTTCCCATTAGAGTTTTCTCCTGGCCTCTGTAGTCAGCAAGGGTGACTTGACATCTGGTTTTTTTGTTTGTTTTCCAGGGTTTTTTGTTTTTGTTTTGTTTTGTTTGTTTTTGTTTTTTTGTAGTGCTGAGGCTTGAACTGCCAGTTTACTGGGCAGGAGCTTAAGCCACGCCTCCAGCCTTTTTTTTTTTTTTTCTTGTCTTCAGTTCTTTTTCCAAAATTGTCTGTATCTTGTCCTGGGCTGGCCTCAGACTACTTATGACCACCCGGTTAGTGGGACAGAGCCGCACACCACCAAGCCCGGCCTATTTGTGATGATGGGGTGACAGTAACTTTTTGTCCCTGCTGGCCTCTAACCCGATCTCTGCTTCCAAGTAGCTGGGATTACAGTCTGTGCCACCACGCCCGGCTAACTCCTGTTATTTTTCTAATAACTGTTTCTTCCCGAGCAACCTTCTAGAAGTAATGACAGGGCCACAAGGAGGAGGTGAGAAGCCTTAGGGAAGTCACCACCTGCAATCTTGCTCCCGATAGCGGGCCCCACACCCCGCGGCGGTGGCCGCTGTGAGGACAAGGGTCTCCTCTCCGCGGCCCCTAAGCTCGGGGCCAGGTGGTGCGATCGCGGGCCTGATGGCAGATCTCGGCCCTCCAGAGCCAGGTTCGCCCTCGGACCGGGGCCCCGCGGGTCACCGGGAGGCCCTCTGCTCCCGGCCATTGTCGCAAGAGGGTATCGGGAAGGATATCGCCAGAGGTAGGGCCGGGAGGGGCGGGATTTGCCAACCAAGGTCCCCAGGCTGGGGACGTCACCGTCCCAGGTGCACGTGCGACGGGGCGGGCGCGGGGCCTGCGCCTCCCCCTGGGAGGAGTCCCCACCCCGCGCGGGCCGCCCCGGGCGCCCCCGGCTGCATTTTGCCCGGGCGGCCACACCTGGAGCTGGGCGGCGAGGCGGGGCCGGAGCGCAGGCCGGGGCGCGGGGAGCCGCGGGGCGCGGGGCGCGGAGATGGCGCAGGGCCCGGGCGGCCGGTGCGAGCTGCGGCTGCTGCTGGCGCTGGTGAGCGATGGCGCGGAGGGCGCGGGGCCGCGGGGCTCGCAGGACTGTGCGGACTGCGGCCGGTCGGGGTCGGGGTCGGGGGTGGACGCGTGCCACCTGGCCTGGCCCTGCGTCTCTGTCCTCCACTCGGATCCCGGTGGATCTGTGGATCCCACTCGGATCTGTGGGTGCGGCGAGCCGCGGGCCGGGGAACCCCTTTCCTGGGAGTCGGGCTTTGTTCGCCGGCTGTTCGCACCGGAAACATGGAGGTAATGGGGACCCAGCCGCGCCCTCTACCAAGTTCCTTAAAGTTCTTTAAAGTTCCTTGCGGCCTCTCTCCCAGGGTCGGAAGCCGCCCGAGCCAACCAGACACAGACCTGTGTTCTTAGAGTGCAAAACCAGCTAAAAATAGATCCACTATGAAATATAGGTTGCAAAGCTTGATTTTTTTGTTGTTGTGAAAACTGCATTGCTGTTAAAGAAAATCACTCACCTAAAGGTTTTAAAGATCACAAAGTCGGTTTTTTAAAGCAATTTCCTAGTATTGAAGAAAATAAACATATGTGATAATTTAGGACTTTTTGGGGGGGGAAGGACGGGGGTTTGAACTCAGGGCTTCACGATTGCAAAACAAGGGCTCTACACCTGAGCCACACCTGCAGTCCATTTCGCTTTGGTTATTTTGGAGATGGGGGTCTGGAGAACTGCTTGCTCAGGCTGGCCTCGAACCAGGGTCCTTATGATCTCAGCCTACCAAGTGGCTAGGATTACAGAAATGAGCCGCCAGCACCGGTTTAGAACTTTTTTATATGAAAAGGTTACAGACAATCGAAGTACAGAGCTGCCACCATCAAGTGGGGATTTCAGGGATTACCCCTTTAAAGAAAGGGCTTTTCAAGACAGGAGACAACGTTGAGATCCAAGATTGAGATTTCCTAGTCTTGGTTTCTATATCCAAGTTGAACTTTTAGCTGTTGGTTTCCCCCTTTTGTTAAAGGGATTGTTCATACTTAAGGAATGTCTCTGGTGTACAGGGGTTTGCTAAATGGTTCTGTAAAGTGACAGGTAGCCTGCTAACATAGAGACTTCACATTCAGAGAGCTAAAATGCAAAATCATACTGTTTTCTTTTGTAATGATTGAAATTAAAAATGCAAGGACATTTCACTCTACTAAAAAGTTCTAACCTTCAAAAGAGTTTTGCTGGGTCCTGGAAAAAATTCATCTTGTGATGGGAGAAGGAGAAAATATATATGCATATATATCTATATATCTTTATAGGTCTATATAGGTAGATTATTTTAAGTAAAAGAGAAAAAAAATTACTATTAAATGCAATGCAGAGATTTTAATTAACTCATCTGTAACCAACAATGGTCCACAAGTTCATTTTCAGATTATTTCATTTTCTTTGGCCTGTGTTGTTGAGGTCATGTCCATACAAGTTCATTTTGTTAGTAGAATTTTTAAGACATATTTTTGGGCTTTGTTTTGGCTTCCAGGGCAACCTACCCCCCTCATCTTGATGTTTCCTGGCTAAAGAAGAATATCAAGTTAGCCTAGCCCCTGGCTGGCCTGGACAGTTAAATATTCAGTCGCTCCATATGAGAAATTACCTTTGATCTTCAACTGGTTTAGCAAGCAGCCAATTTGTACACTCACAGAGAAATAGGTAAATAATTTAGGTATATTCTTCATTTTAGCAATCTTGTATTTTTATGTTATTGGGCAATAAGTTACCTTATTGGTGACTATAGCTGAGGCTGGGTATGGTGGCTCATACGTGTAATCCCAGATACTCAGGAGGTGGAGATCAGGAGGCCAGCTCTGGCAAAAAATAATTAGCAAAACTACTATGTCAATCAATAAGCCAGGCATGGTTGGGCATGTCTGTAATCCCAACTATGTGGGAGGCAAAAGTAGGAGGATTATGGTCCAAAGATGTCTTGGGAAAGTGTGAGACACTATCAGAAAAATATCTAAAGCAAAAAAGAGCTGAGGGCATGGCTCAAAGTGGCAGAGACCTACCAGGCAAGCTCAAGGCCCTGAGTTCAAACCCCCAGTACCACCAAAAAAAAGGTTGGGGGAGTGACTATAGCCAACTGGACAGGTGCAGAATTCTCGGACTATTCTATGTATTTTCTATAATATTTTCTGTGACATATATATTCAAATATGGGGTTTTGGTCAGATTAAGAAAAGTGGGCATTTTAGCATTTTGCTCCGTTGTGATTTAAGTTGGAAGTATTTTAAGTGTTTTGGTAAAGACCAGAAAGCAGCAGGTTCTTTATAGGAAGGAATATAAATGAGTCTAGCAGATCAGAGTTCCGTTGCAAATGACAGTACGCTAGCAAGAAGAGATTTACTTCAGGGCATTAATTTGACTGTGCAAGTGCAGGAAGGATTGAGAACAGAGTGCAGTGAGCTGTCTGTCAGCCCATGAGTAAAAGCCAGCAGACAAGTGCTCAGGGAGCCACACAACTGCTTCCACAGCCTGGAAACCACTGTGATCAAGATGCTACTGCTGCTGCCAGTTCCTGACCCATACCACACCTGCTAGGGTGCGTGACAAAGTGGAAGTCTGTCCCTTGCCCCTTTCACACGAGAACCAAAGTAAGACCACTGCAAAAAACCAACCATGTCCACATCTGTGTGTGCCAGCAAAGTCAGGCACAGAGCTTCTGCTGTGTTTCTTTCAAATCTTGTGTGAAGACTGGTAGAGCATCCCTAGTTCCCAAGTCCAAAATGCTTCAAAATGCAAAACTTTTTCAACAATCATGTTGGTGCTGAAAAAGTTAGGGATTTCAGAGCATCTTAGATTTGGGATTTTTAGATTGGTGGTGCTCAATCAGTAAAGTCATTTTATATTCATACCATGTTATATGTGTGAGATATATATAATATATGATATATTAATGTATAATATATCAGATTATATATATTTTTACCTTTTGGACTTTTTATTAGCATATAATAGTTGTATAGGGGGATATATTGTGACATTTACCTATGTGTTTATAACATATCTTAGTTAGAGCTACACTCTCCATCAGTCTCCCTCTGCCCACCTCTCCCCTTTAGAACAATTCAGTAGGTTTCATTCTTCTGTTTTCATGTGTGAATACAAAATACATCCACCATATTCACCTCACTCATCCTTCATTTTTTTAGGTGTATATTGATAGTCCAAGGGGGTTTCATCTTGACACTTCTGTCCTGTATATATCATGCCTTAATCAAATTCACCCCCCATTATTTACTCTTTCTCTGTCACCATACTTTCCCAATATTCAACATCTTACAGTGCATTGTTATGCTATATTAATACATAGATGTATTCAATATTTTTCATTTTGTAACATTCTTTCCCCTCCCACCGGTACCCACCCCCAGAAAGAAAAGACCTGTTTTACCTTCCTGTCCTTCATCTTTATTAGCATTTATAAGTTGATAGTTTAGTGTGGCTTCGCCTTTGTATTTCACATGTGTGTCTATTGTACTCTCATCAGATTAACTCCTCCATTACTTACGCTTTCTCTACCATCCTGCTCCCGTTATTCAGCCACTTACAGTGCATTGTTATACTGTCTTCACACACAGATGTGTGTTTCAGTACTACTCACTCTGTCATCCTCTTTTTCTTTCCCATGTACCCTCAAATAGGGGACTGTCGCTCTCTCTCTTTCTAGATACACACACACACACACACACACACACGCCCTTTTTTTTTTTTTTGGGGGGGGGAAAGGTCTTTCAGTTACCTACACTGGCCTCAGACCAGAATCCTCCTACCTATACCTCCTCACTGGCATGTACCATATGCTCAGCTTACTCGTTGAGATGGCGGTGGGGGGGGGGTCTCAGTAACTTTTTGCCAGGGCTGGCCTCAAGCTGTGATCCTCCCAATCTCTCCCTCCCCCGTAGCTAGCATTACATGCACGCACCACCACACCCAGCCTCAGCTATAGTCACATTTTAAAAGGACAGTCTATTATTGCCCATTTATTTCAAAACCCAAAAACCTGAATTCTGAAACACTGTGGTCCCAAGCATTTCGGATGGATTCTCATCCGTGAGGACTGAACCCAAATTTCACTGAGAATGGTGCCTGTAAAGGAGGCTGCGTGTGGCCTTTGGCTTTCCCTGCAGTACAGGGAGGCACATGAGAAAGTGACTGTTGAGTCACTTTCAGAGCTGTGCTGGGGTCACTGAGGCCAACTCCACCAAAATGGAAAAAACTTTTCTGAATAAAACCTGAGAATCTTTCCTCTTCTGCTATTATTTTTCTAGGCTCCCTCCCTTCCTGTCCTTAGACAGAACTCAGGGGGGTTTTGAGATCCAGGGAATTAGTGTATCTGTAAATGTATTAATTATATAAATATATATACATATTTCTATTAACCTCTAACTGAAATTTAGTGTATCTTTAAATTCTGGGTGTAAGGATGACTATTCAATAGTGTTACCAAGACTTGTGACTTGGCCACAATAGAATTCACAAATGTTTTCACATATATGAGTTATTTCAATATACCATTTATTCTGAATATCATTAGTAGACTGGTTTTTGTGTGTGTATGTGTGTGATACTAGGGTTTGGACTCAGGACCTCACACTTGCTGGGCAGGCACTCTACCACTTGAGTCACTCTACCAGCCCCTAGACTTTTTTTTAATTTTTAGTGTGTTGCTATAACCAGGCATGATGGGACACACCTGTAATCCCAGCGCTCCGGAGGTGAAGGCAGGGGATCATGAGTTATAGGCCAGCCTGGGCTACGTAGCAATACCCTATCTCAAGAAAAAATATTTTTAGAAAATAACAAATTATATGATATTATACTATCACTAATTATACTGAACGTATTTCAGTATAATTGGACTCATTCATAGTGCAACGTATGTTATGAATTTAAGAACACTCAGAAGGGGCTCATATGCTTTACCATGCTGCTAAGGTGGGGACCGGGAGGAGGAATTTTCTGATGGTAACCTCAGTTTTGCCTTTGACTGATTAAGCACACCCTTTAAAAATCAAATTCCATCTTAAGGATTCAAAGACAGCAAATGGTACTATGGACGGGCATATTTATTAGCGGGTTAGTTTGCTAGACCTACTGTAAGAAGAAAGTCTAGAAACTGGGTTGTTTAGAACAGAAGTTTATTGTCTCACGGTTCTACAGGCCAGAAATCCAAAGTCAAGGCGTACCCTTGAAGCTGTGGGCTTCCCTCCTTGTCCTTTCCCAGCCTTTGGTGGCCAGTCAGCAGTCTTTGTCACTCCTTCCCTTGGATATGTACCATGCCAGTCCTCCAACTTAACATGGCATTCTTCTTTTTGTCCCTTCCTCTCATCTTTCCTCTTCGTATATCTGTATCTGTGTCCAAATCTCCCACTTTTATTTATAGCACTACTTACACTGAATTTAGGCCCAATAATCTGCTCAACTTGGCTAAATCTGCCCAGACTCTGTTTCCAAATAAGGTCCCCTTCTGAAGTACTGGTGGTTAGGATTCTGACATTATCTTCTTTTAAGGTCCACAATTTAATCAATAATAAATAGGTTTCACTGTCTATAAATTACAAATAACATCAAAATCATGCTTAATGTCCTAATATGAGGATTACAGGTATGTATGATCATGGCTGGCTAATTACTAAGCATGCCTTTCCCACAGCTCCTTCCTTTGCTTCCTCAGTATTCTGGGGTACATTTCATCGCTAGGAATCCACAGCAGTTCTTACCCATTTTGCTGAGCATCACTAGGATACTGTCACATGGGCAGGAAGCGGGGGAGGAAAGCCAATACACAGCTGCAGGTGAGAGGGTGAATGCAAATGTGAAGCTGCCCAGTAGCCTGGTTGTGTGTTCCTGAGCTGCGCAGCCCTGCTATCTATGTCTAGTGTCTCATCCCTACTCAAAGGATTTCCCACAATCTAAGCTTAACCTGTCTACAGTCTGTCCTCTGAGAATAGCATCCTTCTACCCATTCACACTTAAAAAAAAATGGACATTTATTTCTCCATATGTAAGAGTCCAGACTGGCAGGGAATCTGGGTGAAGGTGAGGCTGGACTGTGAAGTTATTCAGGAACCCAAGTTTCTTCTGTACTCTGACTCTACCATCTCCTGCAGTGTTGCCCTCATCAGTGTGGGTGATGCTCTCTGGCTTCTACCCGTCTGTAGAGGGGCAAAGAGAAAGTGGAGGGGACAGTTTCCTTTTAAGCACATAATCTGCAAGATGCACACTTCACCTCTCCTCATACCCCACGGTAGAGAACCCTGTTGTTTAACTACTCCAAGCCACAGGGGAAGTTGGGAAAGTTAACTTTAACTGGATTAACCATGTGTCCAGGAAAAGAGTACCATGGATATTGGGGAGAACCTAGGAATTCTTAAGAGATAGTATGTCATCCTCCCCACATTTATTCTGCATTTTCTAAGGAGATTTAATAAATTTGTTTTATAAAAATAAATTTAAATATAAAAAGTTATGTAGAGATTTAAAACATTCATAAATCCAACAAGGATCTATAAAAGTTTCATCTTTTTTTTTTTTAGTGCTAGGGATCAAACTCAGGGATGCTAAGAATTCGCCCTCCCGCTGAACTATATATACCCTCACACACTCAGCCCTACATCCTACTTCCTGCCTGAAGCCAAAGCGTGGAGTTTTCAACGCCCCTGACTTACCCAATTCTTCTCCTTAATCCAGAGAACTAGTGGTGTAGGAATTTGTCCCCCTCACTAATCAGTGAGAGGCCTATTGAAAGGACAGCTGCTCACACTCAAACCTTTGGCCTCCTTTGCCTCCTTTCCCTGTCCACACACAGGGAATTGCCAAGGACGAGTTTCAAACCAATAAAGACTTCTGCCTCCGCCTGTCGATCTCATGGCCATTTCCCTATGCTGGTCCTCTCTCAGTCTCCCAGCTTATGACTTTAATCTTCAAACTCTTGCTTTTTATGTTGAACAATAGCACCAGAAAAATCTTTAGGAAGCACTAGTGACAGAAGGTGACAGTTACTCTGATCCTTAGAAAATATTTTCTGATGCCATCATCCTATGGTTTTTTGCTTGTCCTCACATCTCCTGTCTTTGGTCTGTGCATTTTTCTTCTATTTGCACAGATTCTGCCTTTTTTGAGCTCCCCACAAATTTTTGTAGCTGTTCCCACAGTTAAGATTTCTACCTCTATATAGTAGTATGCCCTCATTTTTTTTCCCTTCCTGCACTTTCTGTTACTTATGGTCCAAAACTATTAAATGAAAATTTCAAGTATAGAGAACTCATAAACCAGTTGGCAGTGACTCACACCTATAACCCTAGGTACCCAGGAGGCAGAGATCAGGAAGATGGAGGTTTGAAGCCCGCCCTGGTAAATAGTTTCTGAGATCCTATCTTGAAAAGACCAAACACAGAAATAGGCTGGTGGAGTGGCTCAAGTGATAGAGTACCCATGGGTGAAATCCTGAGTTCAAACCCCAGTTTGCCAAAAGAAAAAAAAAAAACGCAAGTTTTAAATAACTTCCGTTATGACATATTGTTGTAATTGTTTTATTATTAGTTCATCTTTTACTGTACCTAATTTATAAATTAAAACTGTATTATCAATATGTATATGTAGGGAAAAAAAACTTAGTACATGTAGTTCAATATTACCTGAGTTTTCAGGTATTTGCTGGTGGTCGTGGACCTCCCCGTCGTAGACAAGGGGGGCTACTGTACACTTTCTCTCCTACTAAGCTGTGACTTTATTTAGAGCAGGATCTTTCCATCACTTGTCTATAAATTAGCTAAATGACTTGGACACAGAAGTAGCTCTTTAAATGCATGAGTTAAAGTATCTTTCTGTGTTTGAAAAATTGGCATAATAACCTGAATTTCACTTGTTTAAGATAAATATTTAATGCCCAGATAGGTTGAATAGTAAAATTTTCTTTGACGTGCATGCATTCAACAATCAGTATTTGTGCTCGTGCTCTATGCCCAGTTCTCTTCAAGGTGCATGTGATCCGCCCCCTCCCCCATACACACACCAATGATCATGGGTCTTACAGTGTGGGAAGAGGAGTATAGGCAAGAGAACTTAACATTTTTTGAGCATCCTTTATTTGCCAGGCACTAGATTTGGTGAATGTTGACAGTGTAAGAAGCTGAACAGAGCACCAGGTGCCTGTCTGTTAATCGGAGGAATCATCTGACCTCCCCATCAAAGTTTTCTACAGTTGTCAGCAAATTCTAAATTTCTGGAACTAGAATATTAAGTTTATTGCAAGTTAGTTAGAATCATTCTAGAAAAAGAACAACAGAAGAAGAAGAACTATAAACAGCTGCAACCCTGGGGAAAATATTCATGTGGCTTTCTCAAGCCCTGAGTTTTCACTCTTGTCAGTTCTGCCAAGCCACTTTTATGCAGTCAATGTTGGTCAATTTCTGATGATTCTTCTTTTGCCTTCCTGTCAGACCAGCGCCATCTAATGGAGAAAAGGGACAATGGAAGGCTCTGAGTTTTCTTAAACATACCAGTGAAAAGAAAAATCTGGTTTTCTTCATTTTATTTTTTAATTTAATTTTTCGTAACACATTTGTTGCAAAAAGATGAGAACAGCCCACAATTTTCATCTGTCAAATAATGTGAAGTGTATTATACAGATTTATCTATATTTTGCCTGACTTCAAAAGTATTTGTGGCTGCTAGAGAAAATTCGCACCAATAAAAAGGCAAAACATTTCAAAATGATACCTGCTCAGGATCCATCAAACTTAAGCTAGAAGAAGCAAAATAAGCCGAGGGGACCCCTATTTAGAATAAGTAATTGTAAAGTGAAAAGTTTTCTTGTGTTAGGAAATAACTCACAGTGCCTGAATTTCCTGAGTTAGAAATCATTTTTTCACACTTCATGCTGTAATGAGAGCTCATTTTCCAGTTTGTGGATATCCTAGGCTCTTCTTCTGCCCTTCCTGTAATTTTACACACCAGCTAGCCAAAGCGTCCTATTGGTCCAGCCACATCAGCAGCACTAGGAAACTTGCTAGAAATGTAGATTCCTGGGCCCCACCCCAGACCTACTGCACCAGACGGTCCAGGGTGGGACCCAGCGATCTGTGTGGTAACAGGTGATTCTGATTGCCCTCAAGTGTGAGCACCACGTCTCCATTACATAAGTGGGAATAGGAAAGATTTAATATTAAAAAGGCTACTTTTAATTGTTAGCAACTCTGCTGTTTTTTAAAATGATTTAGGGGCTAAGGGAATTGATACTTAATAACATAATGTTTTCTGTAGCTTAATTTGTCTGTACCAAGAGGAAAATACAGGAGCTATTCATGATTACCCAAAACTTTACTGGAAATAAGGATTCATAACACAATCTGACAAGTCAAATATAACTCAGCTTTGCTCAATCCATGTTTCAAAGTTCTTTGAGTCAGCCAGGTGTGGTAGGACACATCTATAATCTCAGCATTTGGAAGGTTGAGGCAGGAGGATGGAGCGTTCAAGGCCAGCAAGGACTACATAGCAAGACGCTATCTCCAAAAAACACACGATAAAAAAATACATAAATAAAAACTATCCTCCTTCCCCTCCAAAAAAGAAGGAAAAAAATGTATAAGGGGAAGAAAGTGTAGTAGGTCAAATCCTAACATAAATCTGGTCAACATCTAGTTTATCAGATTAGTTTGCCAGAATGCTGGGTCCACCTGACTATGCTGGGTCACTAAAGTTCCTTGGGATGTGTTAGTTCTCTGACTACAGAGATCCTGCCAAAACATTTGTGGCTACAGAGCTACGAAGGACCAGATCTCCCAGTTCTGTCAATACAAACATCAAACTGTATGATCAGAAGGAAAAAAATCTGTGGTATTCCCTGCCTTTACTTTACTTCCTTCAGATTATTTCAGTCACAGTTGAAATCATTTTACCAAACAGATTCAGGGTGAGTCAAGGACCTTCAGGGCAGTGTCTGATTTGGCCTTCTGTACAGTAAAAGGGAAAAACAAACAATTTTAAAACACTTTACCTGGTCAGAAGGTTGATAAGAAAGAGACATAACCCAGGTGTTATGTAATGATCCTGAAGCCAGTCTACATCTAAAGAACAACCAGCATCTTGGGGATCGTCCCTATTTTAGATTCCAAGGTTACCTACTGACCATGCTCTTACCTTCTCCATACAGTTATTTCTGGTAGAATGGAAAGAATAAGCCATTATAAACCTCAAAGTTGAAGAAACAGGAGTTTAAACTACTTTGTGTGCCTCTACATCTCATCTGTGGGAAGACAGCTATTAGTTGAGGTGTAAAAGTTGAAAGGTTGCCTCCCCATGAAATCAGACGGCCACAGGAGAAAGCTTCAAGGTCACTGCTATGAAGCATGTAGGCATCAGAAAGAACTTCAGCCAGAAGCTGTCATCCAGGACTGAGGAGGCTTCCTGATTCTGCTTCTGAAGCTCATCAAAGTGACTTTCGAACAGGAGTCATCTCCAAAGGTGCTGACCTGGAGAACAAAGAGTACATTGATTGTGTTTTGTAGTGATATTTGACCTTCCCTTAAGCCTCTGCCAAAAAAAACAAAAGATTTTTTTTTTTAACCAGGAAAGCCAGTTTCTACATGACATACAAGATATAACAGTAGAAATTTAAAAAAAAAAATTTTTTTAAATCTTTTATAAGTTGGGGAAGCTTTTGAAGGATTCCTCTGGTTCATCTAAAAAAACACTTCTTTGGATATGGGGACTAGAAGCTTACTTTTCCTCTTCAGGCATATCGTATATGACATTTTTCTGCCACCAAGTTCCTTGTGAGAAAGTAGAGTTGCGGATTTTTGGGAGAAATCATACCGTCCAGCCACTCTTCCAGTTCTTGCAACCCTCTTACAACATCCCCACAGGAGGACACTCAAACTTACAGAGAAGTAGGCTGGGGGTGAATCTCAGTGGTGCCCCTGGGTTCCATCCTAGCACTGCAAAAAAAAAAAAACAAAAAAAAAAAGAGGAGAAAGAAAACAAAAGAAAAAGGGGACAGAGGGCAGAAGACATCAGCTTATTTGTGTACTGTGCCACCAGGTGGGAAATGTACATAGTTTCTATGGTCCTCTGGAACTCATCCATCCATCAGCCTCTAGTTATTATAGTAACTTCTAGTTAGAAAAACTTGGCCAGGCTTCCTTTGCCTTTTATAGCTGTGTTTTGTTGTGTAGGCCATCCTGTGAACTGCAGGATGTCTCTGGTCTCAACTCACTAGAGGCCTGTAGTACTCATCTCTTCTCCACACGCTGGTTTGGCAACCCCAAAGGTCTCCAGACATAACCTGGTATCCACAGTGGGGAGGGGAAAGAGAAGAACCCCCTCCAGTTGAGAACCACTTTTCTAAGTTAAAATGTGCTCTGTGAGAGAGTCCTAAGGAAACAGATCCAAATTCTTTACTTTAGAAAGGAGCAGCTTAGAGGCTGTTTCCTCAGTCAAATAAACATAGAGTTCTATAATTGGCAAAGTGTCAGTACAGTTCTCATGGATTTTGTAAAATAATTGGAGTAATATTTCAATCCATCTTGTCTTATTAAGTGTCAGAAGATAGGCTCCTACAGTAGGTGCTGTAAAAACACCATTAGTAGAGCCATATTACCTAGACCAAGACACTTTCAACCTGAAGATGTGCATTCATTTTTTAACATTTGTAGTATAGTGTACGTACAAAAAGGTGCATATGTAACAAGTATGTTGAGTCCTCCCCACTGAAAGCACCATGTCTCCACAAGCAAATCAAGAGATTTCCAGCACCCTCCCCCCAGTCCCCTTGTGCTTCCAGCATCTCACCAGTCCCATAGGTGGCCAGTGTCCTGACTTCCAACAGCATGAATCAGCTATCTCTTCTGCACTGGCAGCTTTTTGAGAAGAAACTGAAACATTCCATTAAATATGCGCCAAGATTCCTCTGCATCCCAGTTCCTTACTAAAGCCCACTGATCTAACGGCCTCGCCCCTCCACCCCACACGTTTGTATCTCCAGGCTCAGCCTCTTTTCTCATAGAACATTCACACAGAACATAAAAATATCTCTTGTCTCCTATCGCACTCCCATGCCACCCCTCCTGACCCACCCCCAGTTTATTCCTCTCCTTTTTTCCTTATCTCAGGAAGCAGTGTTTTCACTACTTAGGCCAATAATCTAAGGGTCATCTTGACTACTCTGTCCCTTGTTCAGTCCACCCACAGTTCTGTTGCCTCAGCAACACATTACACTTTGTACACTTCAGTGTAAAAATACACTAATTTTTTGCTGTGGGGAAACTGGTTTCCCTGTTTTTTCTGTCTTCCCATCATTGTCTTTGGTGATGTTACTGTCCCTGTACTGTGTGCAATTAAGTATTTTCTAGCTTGTAATAATAACAATGGTAATATTTAGAATGGAATGGTGAGCTGAGATGGAAAGCAAGAAGTTAAAGAAAGGGGGAATACAAATACACAGACAAGAAGGAGAAAACAGAACAAGGAATCAGACAAGAAAGTTTCAAAGGTGTAAACAGGGAGCTTTAGCGTACTAATCGACAGTAAGCTGAACAGACATTAGAGAGACAGAGAGAGGATTGAAAATCAAAGATAAAAAAATAAAAAATAAGTAAATGAAAGAAATATCTATATATAAGAATGAATTAAAATAAAATGGAAAATAGAAAATTTTAAAAAAAACAACCAAAAAACCTCCAAGTTTATATGCAATGTCTTAATAATTTGGATGTCCATCTCAGTCTCCAGTCCTGGAGATGGTGCCTCAGATGTTGTTCTATAGTTGTCTCATCAAAGGGGACGCATAAAGTAGAACAAAACTACACACACACACACACACACCCAAAAAAAAAAAAAAAAGCCCCACCAAGTGTCCCAAGTTCAAATGCAATACGGTTTCAGTAAGTTTTTCGGCTTGCAGGTGTAATTCGGTTGTTCTCTCATCAAAGGTAGGGAGAAAAAGAAAAAAAGCGTCTGGAGGCAGTTCTGAGAGTGGTATCTGCAACTGTGGCTTGCCTGCCTGCTGCTCTCAGCCTGTAGCTGGCGGCGTTATTTATGCAGGTCTCTGGGATGAGCTTAGCACTCACCTGGTCCCACAGGCTTTGTTTGCTCAGAGTTCTCCTGTGTGGGGGCCTCTGCTACAGGCTTTCCCCTTTGCAAGCACTGGGAAAGGTGACACTGCCCGGCGTTGTCAGGCCTGTGTTTATTTACAGGTCAAGCGGGAAGTGGGTCTTCCCTCCTCTCCTGTGGAGTTTTCCTCCCTCCTCCACTCTCACCAGCTTTCCTGCTCCTGA
Source organism: Castor canadensis (assembly GCF_047511655.1). NCBI lineage: Eukaryota > Metazoa > Chordata > Mammalia > Rodentia > Castoridae > Castor > Castor canadensis. The sequence goes on along the minus strand of NC_133389.1, from coordinate 43,153,148 downwards.
TTACTGGGCGGTGCTGCTGCTCCTGCTGGCCACTGTGTTTGTTTACAGTTCACGTGGGAAGTGGGTCTTCCCTCCTCTCACAAGCGTCCCCGCTCCTGGTTGCTGGGCGCGCCCCGCTCCCACCAGAGCCTCTCCAGCTGCCCGAAGGATTCCCTTCCCCCAATCTTCAGCGCTCAGGGCGCCCCACCCTCTTTCCAGCGTGTCTTAACTGTTCTTATTGCTTAGTACTCAGTTTCTCTTTTTTTCCCGGGTGGAGGTCAGTCTGTCCAGGGGGCTATGCTGCTCTGGCCCAGGCTTGTCTGTAGGGGAACCGCGGTACCGCGAAGCTCACCTGGTCCGCGTCTTCCCAAGCCGTATGGGCGCCAGTGACTGGCGGCCCGGGGGCCCTCCTGGTTTCTCCGTTTAATGTGAAGTGGAGACTCTGCGCCGGCTGGAGATGTGGAGGGGTCAAAGTTATGCCTCTTCTCAGTGATTATGCCTGCAAAGTGTCTCCAGCGTCTCTCCAAGATTTCACTATAGGAGGCTTGCTTTCTGCTTCCTCCCTCTAGCTGCCATCTTGGAATCCCCCCTAAAAATACACTAAACGTACCAATTCCTACAATTGTTACTGCAATCCTCAGGATTGAAGCTGGCATAACCTATTGCCTGCACTACTGCAATGACTACCACCCGGTGTCCATACCAGGCGGTACCAGATGTTGTGTTGGTACCAGTTGCCTCATTGTGGCCTCTTCTCCATACAGCAGCCAGAATAAGCTTTATCAAACATAGTGTTTGTTTGCACTACTCCAAGCTTAAAAGCTTCCGATGGCTTCCTCTTACACTTACAATAAGAACCAAATTCTCCATGAGCAGGTACTGCCCTGTCCCCCTAATATCATCTTTGCTTATTCATCCCCTCTGGCAATACCAACCTTAACCACACTAATACCATTCCCACCAGATGGCCTGACTGTTCCTTTTGCAGGCCTCTACCTGACTTCTTCCTCCCTCCATCAAGTCACTATAGGCAGAGGCAACCCCACTGACACTGTCCCCACACTACTGAATCACTACCGTCCTTCCCCTGCTAAATTTCCTTTATAGCCCTCATCACAACTGCTTTTATCTGTCTCCCTAGCATGTAAGAATCTACTAGGGTAAGAACATCACCTTACTTAGCATATTGTAGGAGCTCAGAAAACTGAGGACACGAATAACCCCAAATTTCAGAAATAGTAACATACAAGACTTACAAGGGAAGAAATGCCATCGTTCTGTTTCTTGGCTGCCAGTCACTGCTCATGTATTGTTTAGTTTGCACAACTCCTCTGCAAAATAGGTAATTTAGTTTGCTTTCAGATGCAAGTAATGAACACCCAATTAAAACTAGGTTAAACAAAACTATTTAGTGTCACATAAGGAAAAGCCTAGGGATAGAGTGGCTCCAGATTTGAGCAATTCTGTAACTCAAAGATCTTATGGTTGCCAGGTGTAGTGGTACACATCCATAATGCCAGCAGAAGATTGTGGGAAGCAGAGGCAGGAGGATCTCAAGTTTGAAGCCAGCTAAGGGTATAGAGCAAGACCCTGTCTCAAAAAACAAACAAAAAAAGAAATTATGGTTCAGTCTGGCTGCTCTACCATTTTGTTAGTTTCCCCCTCATTGCCATATGATGACAAGGAGCATTCTATATGTCACATCCTTGACCAACCATCTCAGAGGTGCTTTAAAAAGTAGGCTGTGTGTGTGCTTCTCTTCTTAGCAGTGAGGAGAATCTTTTGCAGACTCTCCCGATACCTCATTGACCAAAATTCTCATGAATTTTTGCCTAAACCAGTCACTATCAAAGTAAGTGAAAACACCAACTTCTGTCACATACCAGTTACTACTCAGCTTCACGATTTGGGCAAGGTCTACCTGACACCTGACCAAAATGGGTTGTGTGAACACTGAATATGAGGCAATTAGCTAGACAACTGAGAATGTCTTGCCACCATAAGCATTGTTAATCTCAAGTTACAGATGAGGAAGCCAACAAAGGGTTTGGACCTAGACTTGACTTATTTCCAAAGCCATACACTTTCCACTATATGAGACTGCATCTCAGAAATAATTTAAAGCGGAGTCTTTAATAATAGTCAAAAGGTTACAAAAAAAAAAAAAAACCTAATTTCACTAACCTTCCCTGGAAATGTGCCTGAGACTGGAAAATTTTGGTAATGGTTGTGCAACACCTGGGCCTAGGCCTTAGCTTTTAAAAAGTCATTCTGCAATCTCAGAAACCAGAGCTTCCTGGAGAAATGGATGATTCCAAGGGTGGGAGAGGGGAACAGTGACGAGCCTGGAGCATCTTCCAGTGCTAGAAAGTAAGGAGGTGCTCAAAATTTAAAATTTTTTTTTAAATGGCAAAGAGGCTAAGCATGAGATGATCTAGAAGCCAAAGCTGACGCTATTTGAAGAACAAAATAATAAAATATTGGGTTATAACCCACAGGAAAAAAATATGTATGAGTCCATAGTGAAATAAGTGATTGAATAAATTAGTAAGTGGGAGAGAGGACAAATCTCTTCTGTCACAGAGTTCCAATATGTGCTACTTCTTCCTTTTTCTCTCTTCTTCAAACAATGAACAGACTTAGTGACTTACTTCCAAAGACTAGAGTAGGGAAAAAGGAAGACAGTGTCTTCACAGGGGAGAAACTTTACAGATGCTCCCTTAATCGTTGGTGTCATGTGGGTAATATGTGCCCTGATATAACGTAACCAAAAGAGCATTTCACTTCTGTGCTGTCTTTACCAAAACCATATAATCCAGGTCTAGTCATCAGGAAAAACAGCAGAAAAACTCAAATTGGAGGGTGTTCTGCAGGCTGCTAATTTGGCCAGTATTCCTCAAAACTGTCAAGGCCCATAAAAAAAAAAAAACAAAAACAAGAGATTGCTGAGAAACTGTCATAGACCAGACCACAGAGAAGACTAAGGAGGTGAAAGCAATTTGATGTGGGATCCTAGACTGAATTCTGGAACGCAAAAAGAATATTGGTAGAGTTGGGCACTGATGACTCACACCTGTAATCCTAGCTACTTAGGAGGCTGAGATAGGAAGCACTGCATTTCCAGGCCAGCCCCAGGCAAAAACGTTCACAAGATTACAACTTAAAAAAAAAAAGTGGATATGGTGATGAGTATCCAGCTATGGACAAATGTAAAATATGAGGATCACAGTCCAGGCTGGCAAAACCCTATCTCCAAAATAACCAGAGCAAAAAGGGCTAGAGGCATGGCTCAAAGCCCTGAGTTCAAACTCCAGTACCATACAATAAATAAATAAACAGGAAAAAATCGTAAGATTTAAATAAGGTCTAGAATTTAGTTGATAGTGCAACTAAAAATATTGCTCTCTTGATTTTGACGAGTATATTATAGTTATTTAAGATGCTTTCATGAAGGGAACATGGCTGTGGGAACTCTTGGTAGTAGTTTTATAAATCTATAATTATTCCTAAATTTGAATTATTACTAAATTAGAAATGTGTGCTCAATAATTATTAAAAGTAGTTGTTAGCTACAAGATGTTCATTGTCCTTTTTACTCTGCTTTTAGACATGTTCTTAATTTAAAATTCTTTAAAATATTAAAAACAAGTAAATTAATAAAATAAAATATGAGTCTCTGCCTTCAAGGTACTAGCAATCAAGTGACAAAGTTTCTTTTACTGACTGCTGGGGCAATAGCAAATAAGGCAGACTTATTGTCTATTTTATAGCTAAATAAGCAGTTGATATTCGATACCACATTCTGTGACCTTGCTGTTCAAAGTGTGATCCAAGAACCCACAGTATTGTGTCATCTAGCAGTGCAAGTGTAAGGCTGAGCTCCAGACCTACTGAACTGGACTCTCCATTTTGACAAGACCCCCTAGAAAACAAAATGCACATTAAGAAGTGCTGTTTGTAACGATGTGATTTTCTGCATTTCTGAGAAGATAACATCTAGAAAGCAATCCAATGAAAGTCAATGAAGATACGCCTATAATGAGTTTATTTTTGGCTAGAAGACTATAAAATTCTCCCTTTTACTTATATTACCTAAAATGACATAGTATTTGGTTAGAATAACAACATTTATTTGAAATGGCATACAATTATTATACCTTTTTGATAGGGCCAATAAGATTCTGAGTAAGAATAAAAGTGGCAAATACTCCATCCAACCAACCCCTCAACATGGCCTCTACCAAAGAGAACAGACTGATAGTTAGGAGGCTGGTCAAAAAAGAGAGTAAATTTTAAGAATGTTCCCCAGTGATGTGACAATGAGGAAACCTAGATGCAGGGCCTGGTCTTTCGTTTTGACAGTTGTCACCAAAGAAACATGGAAAAAAAGAACTGGATCTGATTGCTGCTTCTTGTTTTTCATGCCATGTCACCCTAGAAAATAATTAAATCTGAGAAACACAGTTTGGGCTAGAGCTTATCCCTGGCCATTGCTTGCTGGTAAACTGATATAGAATAAAATTAAAAAGAAATAATGTATCTGACTATAAAATAGAAGATAAGCTATGGTTGTTCATCTGCCCCAGAAGCTTGCCATAGAGGCTGAACATCAGTGATCTTGAGTTTCTCTTTGGAATGAAGAGGCAAGAGCATGTACAGACAAGGAAAGAGGGTGAAGGATCCATGCCAAAAACAGACCCCACAGGTCCTTCAAAAAATTGTAAAGAATGTGAAAGAGTTTGAAATTTCAGAGAAAATCCTATTTTCCATGATGATGGACATCGTGGATCCTGAGATACAGATGTGGAAAGGCAAACAAGGCAAAAAATTCAAGTCAGAGACAGATTCCATTTAATTCATACAAAGATGGAGAAGTGGCAGCAATAGAAAGAGACAACTGTTTCAGTTTGCAATTTTAGGAAGGGAGGGATATAGAGCAGTAAATTTAAGTGTTAACAGAAATAAGAAAGAGGTCAGTTTTAGGATAGGAAAGACCTAAATAGGTTTGGTTCTCCATTTGGGAAGGAAATAAACATATTTGATTAGCCAGTGGAGGAGGAGGTGAAAGATTAGAGGAAGGACCAAGGTTCTTAAGAAGATGAATGTAAGAGAACAAGTAGAAGAGTTGAAAAGAAAGCACATAGATGGTGGTTGACCTCTGAAAGGAGTCATGACAACTCTCCTCTGGGAACAGGGGAGGACACATATGATAACTGAAAATAAACGCTCATTCAGACACTTGTGAGGTTGAGTAAGAATGAGTGGGTCCAGAGATGTGGTCAACATGACTGGGGAGTTCTGAAGTTTGTGATGCCTGACACAGGGATGAAGTAACAGGAGACAATGCAAGGGGACTATATCATTTGTAGTCTAAATGAATACACTTTTGCAGATAAGTGGGATGCTAACAGATGGGATGCCTGAAAACAAGTGTCAGCCTATACTCTCCTAGGCAAGCAAAATTGGTCACCCTAGAAAGAACCTCCACCCCTGTGGAGGGAGAGTAGGAACAGCTATTAGGAGCTGCTCTAATCTGTGTGAAGGTGGCTTTCCCTAGCAGTATTGCCAGTTCAGGGTGAGAATAATAAGTTTACAGAGTCTGAGAGAATGTGAGGCAGAGATACGAGAGGGCCAAGAAAACAAAGTCTCCCTGACTGTCACTGACAACACCTTTAGAATGACTGGCAGAAGTCTGCTGGTCTGTGAAATGCAAATGTTCTCCAGTTGCACTGTCCAAATGATAGCCACTAGCCACATGTGGCTACCATATTAGAATGTGTTGGGTTAAGTCAAGCCAGGAGAAAAGTAAAGCCACCAGGAGATTAATGGATTAGAAAGAAATTGCAGCAAAATTCAGAAAGCAAGGTGGGGTTTGTGGGCAGTTTAAGAACAGTATTTAGAACAGTACTATGTAATGGTGATGTCCAAAGTAAAGAGTTGGTGCAGCTAAGGACATTGAGGAACGGAGAAGTCAAAACACAAGAAGCTGTGAGTGCGTGTGGTCCGTGGGGATGGTAATTAGTGGGAGGCCAGTCTCATACTGACAGCCTTGAAGATAGGTATGTGGGTCCCAGAGAACACGCAATGAGAACTATAGGGTGCGGGGGGAATCGGAATGTTTAAGATTACACAGAGTAGATTCTTTTGTTTGCTTTTTAAGCTACTAGTTAGTTTATGGAGGAGGCAGTGTGGACCAAGGAGAATGTAGATTCCTCCCTCTGGGCCTGGTTGTTGGGAAGGGCAAACAGGAAAATTATGATTTCTTTCTTTTTGGCATAGGATGATAGAGGTGGTTAAGCTTCTGTTTTTATGTCTCTAATTTTATTTTACAGATCTGCTTGAACCTTGGAAATGGACTTCACTTAGAGGTAAGGATGCAAGGGGACTATGTCCATCTCTGGGTCTCGGAGGCTTATTGATTTCACAGTGGACAGTTTGGCTATGTTTCACCAGATTGAAAATCCACATTGCCTTAGACCTGGCCTTTCTCACTAATAAGTATGGAGGAATATAAGACCAGAAATAGCCAACACCACATTTGATAGGAAGAAGATCTTTATCTGCATGTGAATACATGTGCAACTGTGTAGTCACAAAGCATCATTACAGACATTTATCAAGCTGTTAACAATAAATACTCTGAAGAATGAATACTTTCTGAAAAATGTAAGTTTTATATATGTACATCATAAGTTTAAATGTTATCATTTGTGATGTTATATGATTCACATTTTTAATAAATATTTTTCAAAGGAAAATCAATGACCTAGTGGTAACCTGTGTAAACATTTTGAAATAAAAAACACGTTTATACAGAGCAACAAATGAGTAAATTGATCAGATAAACTTAGTATAATTACCTAAGTCTTAAGATGCTGTCATCTATATTGAATTTTTCCTTGGATAAAATATATATTACTTATAAAACCCAAATGAGCATGTGTAGAGTAATTTTTCTTTTTTGGAGGAAGGCAGAGACATTTATTCATCCTTCTGCCTATAGAGTAATTTTTCATCTAAGGTTCTGAAATTGAGAAATGGGAAATTTAATCCTTTCCCACATCCTGTAAAAAGAAAATTCATTAACTGGTAATTGTACCAGTTTTGGGCCAAATTTATATCAGCAATTTACTTATTTTATTCTTCAGACATGTACTAATTTATTCTTGAACACTAAACCATCATAGAAAAGTGAAATCTCATTTTCACCTAGTAAGAAAAAAAATGTTGACATGGTCCTTTACTTCTAGTTTGCCTATTTGTAAGGCCACTAAATTACTCCAGCCTTTTGAATTCTTCACTCTGAGAAATCTGTCCTTACTGTGAAAAACAAACCCTGCTGCTTTACTTATTTGGAGACAATCTCTTGAATGCCTGTAGAGTTTGCTAGAATATGAACATCTCTTTAAAAATGAAGCTTGTTAAGAAATACACAACATACCTTAAAAATTTGCACTATTTTTAAAGCTTAGTAAATTATGGAATATCATACTAAAGTTTGACGATACATAATAATTTTTGGCAATATTTTATTGTTTCAGGTCTTAAATGCAAGAAGTGAAGACAAGCTGCTTGCTAAACATACTCACTTAGTGCGGCAGAAGCGGGCCTGGATCACCGCCCCTGTAGCTCTTCGGGAGGGAGAGGATTTGTCTAAAAAGAATCCAATTGCCAAGGTACCTTCTAAAGAGACACAGGAGCATAACATATGCATGACTAAACTATAGTGTGAGATGATTTTTATGTCCCTTTTAAAATCTAAGGAAAATCATAAAATGTGATGACTGATTTTTTTTTTTAATATTCAAGATGTATTTGAGCAGAAAGTGTCAACTTTAAGATCTTCTTTCCCATTCTGCAAGGTGCAGCATCATTGGCAAAAATACATCTAACTTCTGGTTTTGACTCAACTAGGAGTTAAGGGATTGGCTGTAGTTTCCACTTAGTTTACCAAAAAGTGTCACAAAACTCAAAGGAGTGTATTTTCATAGAAAGCCGTTTTCAAAGTGGAAAGAGCCAGTGTCTAAGAGGTTGGTGACTCTATGTCCTGGTTTGCCTGGAACAGCCTGGTATATGCCCATTGTCCTGGCTTAGTGATGAATGGCTCCCCTTTCACTTTCAAGGTACCCAATATTTTTATACAAATTACGTAGTTATCCTAATATTATGTATCTCACAGTGAGCATGTACAAGCCCAAACTCTTGATTTTTCTCCCTAAAGCCTCTCTCAAGTTCTACCCATTTCTATAAATGGCACTATAGTTCTATACAGTTTTTCAAGTACTCTCAGTTCTACTCCCAAAATATATTCCAAGCCACCACTTCTCTTCAGCTCCACTGCCATTCCCCTATTCAAGGTCCTTGTTCTCTCTGACTAGCATTACCTAAGAGCGCCCAGCTGGTCTCCCTGCTTTCTCTGTTGCCACACCCTCTCCCACACACAGAGTCTGTTCTCCAGAAATTAGCCAGAGTGAGCTCTTGGAAAGACAAACCAAGGAAGCTTGAGTGGCTTCCTAGTGTAATGGAAGAAATAACCTTACCCTGGTCTAGGAGAACCCATGTGATTTGTCTGTCCTCTGTTCTTATCACTTCCCAAACCCTACTCTGCTACATCCCCTGAGTTGACCAGGCTCCTTCCAGCCTCCCTCTTTTGCACTTGCTATTCCCTCTGCCTGGAATCCTCTTCACATCCCTGATTTGCTGTGTGGCACATCACCAGGCTTCTATTCAAGAACCAACTCCTCTCTGCCACCACCATTTCTCTCTGTATACTTACCCTATATCCATTGGTGTACGCATATTTGACTGCTTGACATCATGCCATATATTGCTGGCTTATGGTCGTCTGTCTCCCCTCAGTAGAGTAGAAGCTTCATGAAAGCAGGGCTCAGTCCTTAGGGCTCTCAGGCCCTGTTTATGCCCTAAACAGTCTCTCAGCAAACATTTGTGTGAATGCATACTTGTTCATATCCAAGACCTTCATCTTTCCAATTTTATAAAGGTACGCAAAGGGCTCCTTCAAGAGAAATAGCAGTTGGCCAGGTGTGGTGGCTCACACCTGCAATTCCAGCAACTTGGAAAGCAGAGATCAAAAGGATCATGGTTCCAGGCCAGCCCAGGCATAATCTCAAGACTATCTGAAAATAACTGAAAACAAAAAGAGCTGGGGATATGGCTCAAGTGCTAGAGCCTAGCAAGTGTGCCTAGCAAATGTGAAGCCATGAGTTCAACCCCCAGTACTTCCAGAGAGAGAGAGAGAGAGAGGCTGAAATTGTAGCCACAGCATAAAAGATAAAAGTTTCTGTTTCCTAACATGGTTTTTTTTTTTATAAAAGCCTTCTAAAATTCAGGTGTTTTGCTATGGTTTCACATAATAGGATGTGACAGGCAACTGAGTTTTCTGCTTTGTTTTGGCTTATTTTTTATACAATCTGTCAAGAGGTTTTCCCAAAATGTATTGATTCTTAGGGGTTTAATAAGTGTTTAGCTATTCTTACTAATGTTAATTATATAAGTGGTTAGAAGTAAAATTTACATAAAAAGCAAAAGATCTTGTTAAATTTCCTCAACTTTCCAAATTCCCTACCTAGTGGTTATATCATCAAAAGTTTAATATATTCCAGACTTGTAAAATGCATATGTATGTATGTACGCACTATGCTTATTGCATACATATGGAAATACAAAGCAACAGTTCTGCTACATCCTGCTTTTGTTTCATTTCTAACATAAGATTATATGTATACATGTAATCAGTACGTAAAGACCTAGAATATTCTTATAAATACTCTTATATATAAATACATGTACACCTAAACAATGAAGGACAAGAATGAAAAACAGCTCACACTAAAGGAAGGACACTAATGGGAGAGGGAGGGTAAAATAAGGAAGTAAAGAAGGTGATTATGGTTGATATACTTTCTACACAAAAATACATATAGAATATTTAAACCTGTTGAAATCACCATAAGAAGGGAACTCAGATAGAAAGGAGAAAAATGGAGGGGATGAACCAATTTGGGTTATAACACATGTATACATGGAAATGTCACAAGGAAATTCCCAGTATAGCTATCTCAAACAAGCAAAAAATGTCTTTTTTTTCAAAAATGAAGGACAGGAAGGTAAAACAGGCCCTTTCTAAGGGTTGGAGGGGGAGGACATAACCAAAGGTTGAAGAAGGGCAAATATGGTAGAAATACGTACTCATGTATGAAAACGGAATGATGAGATCTGTTGAAAGTATTCTAAGAAGGGAGGAGGGAAGATAAGAAGAATGATGGAGGGATGATTCTAACTATGATATGTTGTAAACACTTTTGTAAAGGTCACAATGTGTACCCCCACTACAACAACAATATGCTAATAAAAATTTTAACAGAAAAAACAAATACATGTACATATAGATATATGTATGTGTATTCATATGTACTTGGCATAAAAAGAGAGACAGATAGACAGACAAAAGCTCATGTGACTGCTCCAGAGTCCTCACTGTGCCTGAGGAGCACAGCAGAGCAGTAGCAGGTTTGAGGCCCCATCTGCTGCCTTGGTTTCTCCCAGTGCAACCCTAATACATGTTGAGAAACCTGTGTCACTAATGCTGAAGTTCCAGGACAGAGAACTGGCCAGGCAGGTAGGTGGTGATGGCTTTAGTGACGTGTGGAAGAAGAAACTGAGGAACCAAGGATAGCCACAGAGAAGATGATCAGAATAAAATTACAGAAATCCCAGCTGATTAGAAACATTGGTTTGCTGAAGCATTCCAAGCAGGGAAGATGCTCTACTTTGTCAGTCCCTCTGGAAAGTTGCCTTGTTCATACTTTTCAGATGATTGGATAGATTTATGAAGGTGACCTTTGACTCTGAAGTTTTTACTATATATGCCAAATTTAAAATCTATCCCCCACTCTAGGGGGAGGAGGGAGCATTGGGGGTGCTGTGATGAGTCTTGTCTAGCATGCAGTTCTACAAAAAATAAACAAAATATGCTTCCTCCCCCAAACTATATCTTAATTTCACTATAACCCTAAAAGATAAACAGTATTATATTCTCCATTTTATAGATAAAAGCACAGAGGCACAGGGAGGTTGAGTAACTAGCTCGTTGTCACATAAGTGGTGTGTGCTGAGACAGGATCAGAACCCAGGTTCTGATCGCATGTGTTAGCCACCTCCCTCGTATCAACATTGTGACAGCGTCAGCAGGAAATTGTCCAATAAAAATATTTGCATGTAAATTATAAATAATTTAAATTGAAGGTTCCTCTGTTATTTTTATTTTAGATACATTCTGATATTGCAGAAGAAAGAGGAATAAAAATTACCTACAAATACACTGGAAAAGGGATTACAGAGCCACCTTTTGGCATATTTGTCTTTAACAAAGATACTGGAGAATTGAACATTACTAGCATTCTTGATCGGGAAGAAACACCATATTTTTTGGTAAGAACAATTTTACTTTTGTAGTTTTTCTTTGGTGATAGTTACTATTTTTATTATTTTTTATACTATATCAATTGAATTACTCTGGTTTAAAACTAACTTTATGTATTATTTATGTCATGATTTCAGCTAACAGGTTATGCTTTGGATGTGAGAGGAAACAATGTAGAGAAACCATTAGAACTACGCATTAAAGTTCTCGATATCAATGACAATGAGCCGGTATTCACACAGGAAGTCTTTGTTGGGTCTGTTGAAGAACTGAGTGCAGCACGTAAGAGTCTATTGTTTTCTTTCTTTTTTTAATAAATGAACAACCAAAAACATTTTATCCATAGTATGCAGAGAAACACTAAACTCTATATATTAACAAAAGTTGAGTATTACCCACAGAACAAATAATAATAATAAACCTATTTCTTTAGATTCAGAGCTTTCATATCATTTCAAAGGACTTTAAACATCCTTTTTACATTCAGAAGAAACAGTAGATTGATGCAGCTGGTAAGGTCTCCATGGCAACTACTTCAAGGAAAGCAACCATAGAAGTGGGTGTGGCTGTGTGCCAATAAAACTTTATGTACAAAAACAAGTGGCTGGTTGACTCTGGAGCCATTGGGTGTGGCTGCTGGTCTATGACTTACTTTTATAAAAAGGTTTATTGACATTATTGTTCATTGCAGTCCTCTATAGAGGAGACAAAGGAGAGATTTCTCTTTAGTCCTAATAAAAAGTATAGTTGTACTTCTCTTAATTTGTTTTTATTTTGATAAACATCATCACTGTGTATCTACTCATGCATCTTTGTCTGTATTGTCTACTAGAACAAATTTGTGTTCCTCCTATAGAAATTTGAAGCACTTCACCCTAAATTCAGCATAGCCCTCATCTTGTTTTTCTTTCTATACTCATACTTACTTCCTCATTGCAGTTAAATTTTTGATCCTGGTAAGCTATGATTTTGATAAGTGCCTGAAATAATAATCCTAGAAACAGGCTGAAATTATAAATGACATAACAATAGATGTCAATGTACTGACCACAGAGACTCTTATTTCTAATGCCAGATACACTTGTGATGAAAATCACCGCAACGGATGCAGATGAGCCCAATACTATGAATTCCAAAATTTCCTACAGAATCGTGTCCCAGGAACCTGCAAACCCTCCCGTGTTCTACCTAAATAAAGATACCGGCGAAATTTATACAACCAGTATTACTTTGGACCGGGAGGTAAAGTCATGTTTTATGTTGCCTATCTTTTAAACTCACTACTATCATTTCCCGTTTCTCCACTCTTTTTCTTTCCTAATGTTCTTCTTTTGTTCTGTATTCCTCATTCATAGGATAACTCTAAGAATTATCACATAGTAGTCATTAACCAGATGTCACTGCTCAGCACTTAGAATGTGACTGGAACAAATTGAAGTGTGTTATGTGCCCATGAAGATGTGTAAAATATGAATCAGAGTTGGAAGAATTAGCATGAAAACAGAATATAAAACAGCACCTTAATTTTTTTTATGTTGAATACATATTGAAATGATATTTTGGCTATCATGGACTAATTAAAATTAGTAGCACCTGGCTGTTCTGTTTTTTAGTTTTTGATTTTCGGGGTTTTTTTTTTTTTTTTAAATGTGGCTATTAGAAAATTTTAAATTACATAAAGACAGCACTGTTCTAGCCCCTCTCCAGTTAGGATTATGCTTATTAGAGAATCCTAAGGTATGTTCCTCAGTTTGTGTTTCTCTAGTAACATGTCAGGAGTGTCCTCCTCTCCTAATATATATCAGGGAGTAGGGGACTGGTGGTGGTGGTGATGGTGTGGAGACAGGAGTTGGAAACAGGAGTCCTAGTTAGGATATAAAAATCCTTGTCAAGGAGAAAGTTATTTTAAATCCCAAACTAATGGAAAATCTAAGTAGGTATCCTAGAAAAACTGTTCTCTCAAATATTTCCTCTTTTTTTTTCAGTGCTAGGGTTTGAACTCAAGGCCTCATGCTTGTTAGGCAGGTGCTCTTACTGTTTGAGCCACTCCATCAGCCTCAATTTTTTTAATTAAAAAGGGAGATAGAAGAATTTACTATATATGTGAAAGTTTTAATAGCATACAAGAGTAAAACAGTGATCCTAAGAATTACTGTGCTGCCATTAAATCTAAGTCATTGTTCAAGTGCACTGTGTCACACTTGGGAAATTAACTCTGCTCAGCTGGGGAGGACCATAGCCAGCATTCCTAATGAGATCTTTGTAAAATTTATGAGTGTGGTTAATTGTTCCTGAAATTCTACTCCACACCTTTCAACATAAAGTTAAACTAGAAAGATATTACTTTGAGTAGTGTGGTTTTTAACAGGCTGCTGTCTCTAAAGTATGGGAAGTTGAGCTAATAATAATGGCTGTCACTTATTGGCCATTTACCATGCACCAGGTGGCTGTCCTAAACCTTTTACATGGATTAACTCCTTTAATCCACATAGAAACGCTGTGAGGCAGATCCTGTTATTATCCCCATCTTACACGTAAAGAAGCTGAGAGTCAAAGGGATTAAGTCTGTGTTCAGCACAGCTAGTAAGTGATAAAGCCAGAATTGGAGCTCAGGCAGCTGGCTCCAGTGCCTCAGCTGTCCTCTGTTCACTGAGTGGTTCTGCCCCACACAGGACTCATATGCACTGGCATTAGCAGCCGAGCTCCTTAAACTCCAAACGCCCTGAATGGAGCCATAGTAAGGGACCACATAGAAGAGAAGGGTTTGCTTCTGAGTGACATCAAAGAATGATGTCTCTAGGACATAGCCTCTGGGAATCCTGTCTCTCAACAAATTTTGCATTCACTGGCCATGTCTTCTTAGGACCAGGTTCACCTGCCTTAACCTTTAACTCAGAATGAAGTATGGGACAGGAAAAAAAAAGTGACAGCTGTCACTTCCAGTGTAGAATTAACTGCATTTTGAACAGTGCTTCTTTGTGCAGACTGTTTTAAGGAGAATTGTGTCCTAAGAATATCACCAAGGACATGTTTGAGATTTGTCAGTAACTCTCTCAGGCTTTTCTGCCCTTCTACCAAAGCCCTGACTGCAAATAAGTAGCAGCTTCATACTAATAACAACAGGTCACAAAACTTACTTATGAATAAAATATACCATGGTCAATTTCTTAGCAATAAAGTAAACCAGAACCAGAAAGATTTAGGAATGTTTCATGGATATTTTTCATTGCCCTGCAGGAACACAGCAGCTATTCCTTGACTGTAGAAGCAAGAGATGGCAATGGTCAAATAACAGATAAACCAGTAAAGCAAGCTCAAGTTCAGATTCAAATTTTGGATGTCAATGACAATATACCTGTAGTGGAACATGAAATGGTAACTTATTGTTTTAATAATAAATGTACCTATTTATTCATGTTATAATCTGAACTAAAAATATACCATTTGAGGTAACATTACATTAAAATAAAAATCATGCGCTCACATTTTGCAGTATGAAGGGACGGTTGAAGAAAATCAAGCCAATGTAGAAGTGATACGCATAAAAGTGACTGATGCAGATGAAATAGGCTCTGACAACTGGCTGGCGAATTTTACATTTGCATCAGGAAATGAAGAGGGTTACTTCCACATAGAAACCGATGCTCAAACTAACGAAGGGATTGTGACCCTTATTAAGGTAAGTCATGAGTGTTCAAACCTAGGATGGGACAAGCTGCTGTTGGAGAGAATTTGAGCCACACATTTACATATGCAACAGGCACCACCATTGTTTGGAACTGGAAACACCCCTGGTTGCCCAGTTGTGTGGGCTTGCTACCCATGAATGAAGATACCACCCCACTGGGTGAAGCTTGGGAACCTGCCTTTTGAATAGAAATTCCCTTAGGATTCTGATATAAGTATTGAGAAGGCTACATTTTGAAACAAAGTATTCTAATCTCTTCTGCTTCATTGAATCAATGAAGGAAAAAATTGAATTAAAAAGTCCTACTAAGCATATGCATATTTTTCATTTGTATCTCATAACCCCCACAGAACTCTGTGTTGTGGGGAGCGGGTACTAGGGTTAAACTCAGGGTCTCATCATTGCTAGGCAGTTACACTACACCTGAGTCGTGCTGCCAGCCATTTTTCTGTTAGCTGGTTTTTGAATAGGGTCTCTCATTTACGCCCAGGCCATCCTGGACCCTGGTCCTCCTGTTTATACGTCCCATGTAGAGAGACTGACAGGCATGTGTCATCACACCCAGCTTTTATTTGTTGAGATGGGGGGGGGTCTCACAAACTCTTTGCAGCAATCATCAGTATCTCTGCTGCCCAAGAAGCTAGGATTATAGGCATAAGCCATAACACCCAACTTCCCACAGAATTTTTTAATAGAAATTACAAGATGGAGGGCCAGGCATGATAGCTCATGCCTGTAAATCCCAGCTATGCAGGAGGCATTAAGTAGGGAGGATCAAGGTCCAAGGCAGGTCTCAGGCAAAAGCAGGAGACCCTATCTGGAAAATAACTAAAGCAAAAGGGCTAGGGGTATGACTCAAAGGATAAAGTTCCTGCCTAGCAAGCATTGGGCTTTCTGAGTTCAAACCCCAGTACTATTAAAAAAAAAAAAAAATGAATTTGTATGTAACAAAATAAGTAAAGGATGATGGTTTAATATATTTTTAAATGGTTTATGTTAGAATTGTCTTACCTGAATTTAAAATAAAATACAAATATACAGCTTTCAAAATACAGATTTATTAAGCTACACACAGGCAAAATTTGATTCCAGAAGTTCCCAAATTTTACAAAAACTTAATATATGACAGTCTAGGTAAAATCTAACAGGGAAAAGGAATAAATGTGTAACAGTAAAAAAGAATTAATTTAAAGTTTCAGGCACCACCTATTGGTACATCACTGTATGCATTTAAACTGCCTTTTTAAAAGTAGAGGAAAATTGAGTATCACCTCATGTTTAAAGGAAGACACATTTCATGATTATTGAAGAAATGGAAAATGTCATCAGAGACCAAATAAATTCATCTGCTTATATGAAAAGAAGCATAATTTTTAGTCATGAGTTACAGGTACATCTACACCAGATATTTGAGATACGAATGTCAACACAAAAGAAGAAACAGTTCCATGTTGATGGAAGTAGAGGTGCTGGGAGCATTTTCAATCTACTGTTATAGCACAAAAAAAGAGATGTAGTTATTTCTACCAAGAGGGGTATGGATGAAAAATAGTAAAATTAGTATTACCATGAAAGGAACAGAGTTAGAAAATTACAAATTTGCTGTCTCAGTTATATAAAGAATTGCTTCCAGGCTGGGCCAGTGGCTCATGCCTATCATCCTAATGACTCAGGAGGCAGAGATCAGGAGGATCGTGGTTCGAAGCCAGCCCAGGCAAATAGTTCCACAAGACCCTATCTCAAAAAACCCTTCACAAAAATAGAGCTGGTGGAGTGGCTCAAGGTGAAGCCCCTGAGTTCAAGCCCCAGTACCACAAAAAAAAAAAAAAAAAAAAGAATTGCTTCCAAATTGTAGGGGAAGGGATCAGATTCCATTGAAAAGAAGTTAGATAAAGAAGATATGCAAATGAAAAATCCTCACATGAAAAGGTGCCCAGAGTCAATAGGCATTAAGGAAAACGCAAATTAAAACTACAGGAGATATCCTTATACACCTACTGAAATGCCCAACATCAATTCCTTAGTCTCTTGAGGCTGCTATAACAAAATATCAACTGTGTAGCTCAGAAATTTAGTTCTCACAGTTTGTGAGGCTAGGAAGTCCAGGAGCAAAGTAGATTCAGTGTCTGTTGAGAGTCTATTCTGACTCCTACATGATGCCTGCTTGCTCGAGCCTCACATGGTGGAAAAGGCCAACAAGAGCCCAGAGGCCTCTTTCATAAGAGCGCTAACCATATTTGCAAGGCTCCCAAAAGCCCCATCTCTCAATACCGTCACTTTGGAGGCTCAGATTTCAGCATATGGGGACACAAACATTCAGACCATAGCCATCAAAAAGACTGACAGCACTACATTTTGACAAGAATGGAGAGAAATTGGAACCTTTATATATTGCTGGTGGGAAAACAAAATGACATAGCCAGTTTGGAAGATTTGTTTTTAAAGTTAAACATAGGTTTTCTATCCTGTTACCAGCAATTTCATTCCTGGGTATCCACTCAAGAAAAATAAAAATATATTTCTATGCAGACTTATGTACAAATGTTCATAGGCACATTATTCATAGTAGTCAAAATCTGTCAATAATCCAAAGGTCCATCCCCTGATGAGTACCTAAGTAAAATGTAGTATATCCATATAATGGAATACTGTTGAACAATAAAACAGAATGAAGTACTGATACATGCTACATGGGTGAACCTCAAAAACATGTTATGTGTAAGAAGCCAAATATAAAGTATGACATATTGTGTGATTCCATTTATGTGAAATTTCTAGAAAAGGCAAAACAGTGGAAATAGAAAGCAGATAGAGGCTGCCTAGGGCTAGGGACACAAGGAGGGGGTGGTTGCAAACAGGCTTGAAGGAACTTTTGGAATGATGGAAGGGTTCAAAATTGGACTGTAGTATTTGCAAATACTAAATATAATCACTCTGTAAACTTAAAGTGGGTGAATTGTAGTGTTTGTAAAGTATACGTCAATGCCGCTGTCAAAATAAGCATAAAGAAGATGAACAGGCATTTTTAAATAAGGTAATGGGGTAGTAAATCATATGAGAAAAATCCAGTGTTGCTAGCAAATAAACAATGAGTTTAAAATCTGTAATGCTGTTGGAAAACAGTAATAATGGAAATGATAAAGTAAGCTGATAGTGTTGTAAAAAAAAAAATTAAAAAATAAAAAAGTATTTGCCATGAGGTCAAATTGCTCCTGGTAGCAAAATTTTTTCATTCTCTCTTTTTTTTTTTCTTTTATCTTTTTGGTACTGGTGTTTGAACTCAGGGCTTCTTGCTTGCTAAGCAGGCTCTCTACAATTGAGCAACTCCGCCACCCTTTCTCCTGCTGGATATTTTCAGGATAGGGTCCCTTGAAGTATTTCCCCGGGACTGGCTTCAAACCCTGATCCTTCTGATCTCAGCCGCCCAAGTAGCTAGGATTACAGATGTGAGCCACCTGCACCCAGATTTTTTCATTCTCTTTGGGGCATTTGGTTATTTATGACAACATTATAAAACAGCTTTCATGGTCCCAGTACCTAACTCACTTTATTTCCATTCTCTTGGCCCTTGAATGGTAATGATAGTTAAATAAAATTAATAGTTCTCTGTCTTTATGTGACTATTTTTTCTCTGTTCACTTATGTTCTGTTACTAAAAGAATTGCCTACTTAAAGTTTATGTAGGTCCTAATCTCTTATTGCTTTTTATTTCTAGCATCCCTGACTATTGAGATGCATAGACCATTTTTCCTTATTTCTTCAGGAGAACACTAAGTACATTACATATGTGTACATGAGTTATAGCAAAGCCATTATGAATTTTTCTTTCCTTTCTGTAGGGTTCTGTAGGGACACCAATTTCTTCTGCCCCATTTTAAATAGGGATCACTATTGTGTTGGGATAAGGACACCACAAAAAATTGCTAGAGAAAATACCCTCATGACTGCAATTTTTTCCAAAATTTCTTTTAAATTGTTCTTGTGCCTGACGTGTTTGTTTTGATGGTGTGATGTATACTGGATGAGAAATACAATCTAGTTGCTTTCTCTATTTAAAAAAAAATCCCTTTGATTTTGTCTTTCTAGGAAGTTGATTATGAAAAAATGAAGAATCTTGACTTAAGTATTATTGTCACTAATAAAGCAGCTTTTCACAAGTCAATTGGGAATAAATATAAGCCTGTGCCCATTCCCATCAAAGTAAAGGTGCAAAATGTGAAAGAAGGTATTCATTTTAAAAGCAGCACAATTTCAGTCCGTGCTAGTGAAGGCATGGATATATCAAGCCAGAGCCAATCAATTGGAAAATTTGAAGTTCTTGATGAAGACACTGGACAACAAGCTAACGTAAAGTAAGAAATGGCTATGAATGTATTTGCTCATTTTAAATTATTTTAAATGCCTATTTTCAAAAATTGTAATGAAATCTAGGCAACCCATCCCTTCACGTGTAGTTCTCCAAAGCTCTGTGGAGTAAATTTCTCAAAGTTGTACCTTTAGCTGAGAGAGGAAGAATTTCCACCAGAATCATTTTCTCGGACACCTGTGTGTGAAAATGTGGCTGGGTTAGTTACCCATCACAGCAACAGTTCTGACTAGAAAAGGCTTAAAAGCAATAAAGAAAAGCTTTCTAAAGTCTGTCTTATTTCCCAAAAGAGTACTGGAGGGTAAGAAAATAGCAGTTTAAATTTAGCACCTGCTGGGCATGGCGGTGCATATCTGTGATGATCCCACACTTGAGGCTGAGGCAGGAAGTGTGCGTGTTTGAGGTCAAGCTGGGCTACACAATGAGACCCTGTCCCCCCCAAAAAAAGGTAGAAAATTTACACAAATTCCACTTTACTCAAGTTTGGTTAAAAACAGTTGCTTCATGGGTTTGAATATAGGAAAACTAGTTTTGTTTTCAAGTAAACTTGGAAATTAATTTTCATTTAAACATGATATTCGGTTTAGGAATTGATAAACTTTTTGTGTTTGTCTGGATCATGGTGAGCTTTACTCAGAATGAGTTTAATAAGAGCCTACAAGATGCCACACTGGATGGTATCCAATCTATAGTGACACCTTAGATTTGCACAATACTTTTTAAATTGTCAAAGTAAATTTACTTCACAGTTTTCAGAACCAAAGCTATTATTTTATGGAGTTACAGTGATTTGTGTTAGATTTACAGAATTCCTACCCACTGCCCAGACACACAGCTGAGCCCTGCTCATTGCCAGGGATGCTTGGTGGCTTGTCTGTCCTTAGGCATATGTCACCGTGTACCAATGCCTCACAAAGGAATGATTTAGAAGCATGGCCAACTGTAGCAAAATAAAAAAACATGAAGAAAGTTCTTCAACAGTCCTTTTCCTTTGAATGGAATGTATTATCATAGAATCAAATAACTTTTCTAAATAATAACAATTGCCACTGTTTTCTGTAGTATCTTGGTGATCATCTTTTTGCCCCTCTTCGTGCAAGAGCCAGCCTGTTTCTTTTGAGCTGAGTGGTCTAGTTTTAATTTCCATGGCTCTGCACCTAACAAGACAGTTGCTAACTAAATCCACAGAATTGAGAATTCTCTGAGGTTCTGGGTGATAATTTCTCAACTACCATCCACTGAGAAGCTTGTATGTTCTAATTAATTACCTACCAATAACATTGGGGCTATCCATTGAAAATCCTGCCTTTCATCAGTTTTTAAAGTTTTGACTGCTATCCTCATTAGAAGCTATGAATGTATCAAAAAATTGCACGTTTGCCTTACAGAATGATGAGCCATTCTTCCTTCTTACTCTTTAACATACAATCATAGAACTTTAGAATGAGGGAGATCTTAAAGGTCACTTCAAACCCTTTATTTCACACAAGGAATAGGAGGCACAGCTGAGCATTTACTATTTTGAAACTTTAATAAGGACAGCAAAAGAATCATTCCCTTAACTTTGTCATCATTTACTATTTGAGTGACCATTCATACATGCCAGTTGTTTATGGAGATTTGACAGAACATGTGAGCTACCATCCTACTTGAATGGTGTCTAATTTTCACAACAGAGAGCAGTTAGAAAATTCCTTAAGTGAGATCACATAAAACATTCCATTGGGAAGTATGATGCTAAGCACTAGGACCACTTTGATTATAAGTACAAATGTGGGGAACCACGGGCAGCGAGTCAGTCCTAACCTGAATATTCCTGACATGAAATTCAGAGGTACTTGTGAAAATCCAAATGGATTAGCATTTATCAGTAGAAATATTGAGAGTCATAAAAATTTAGTTCAAGTGTATAACTAGATTTTTTTTAAATACTGCCAAACATATTTTTTTTTAAATAGTGCTCTACATAAACGTTGCTATAAATTAGCCATCTTTTCTTGTAGGCCTAACAGCCATGTAATAGAAAATAAGTGATTGGCTTGACTGACTGAACCAAGATACTCATGTGCTTGGTTTATATTCATATTTTGTTAAGTTCACTGGCATACATGTCTAAAAATATAATATGAACATTCTTCCTGCTCTCACATAGCTGGCTCTTTGCACACTAACTCTTCCTTGCTTTCAGGGGTTTCTTCTGCATTGTTTTTACTTTTGGAAGAAAGTTATTCTGCTTGAAAGAAAGTTATTGTTCCTAGCAATCCACAATATCTCAAAATGTTTAGATACTTCCATTTAAGAGAATCATTCATTTACAAAGTTGGTATTTTTATTGACATCTTTTCAATAAGCAGAATAAAATGTAAGACTAGCTGTCTTTTCTCCACCTGTCTTGTTCTGTAACTAAGTTATTCTCCAAATGCTTACCCTAAATTTAAAGGAGACTAAGGCTAGGTGCAGCATCTCAAGCCTGTAATCCTGGCTATTTGGGAGGCTGAGAACAGAAGGATCATGGTTTGAGGCCTGCCCAGGCAAAAAGTTAGTTCATAAAACCCCATCTCATCCATTGGCTAGACACACTGGGGCACGCCTGTCCTCCTTTCTATATGGGGAAGCACACATAGAAGGACCACGGTGCAGGCTGACCTGGACATAAAGCTAGGCCCTATCTCAAAACTAACCAATGCAAAAGGGCTAGTAGAGTGCCTGCGAGGCCCTTAGTTCAACCCCCAGTACTGACAATCAGTCAATCAATAAATAAGCCCAAATCAAAGCTGTAGAGCAGACTCCATAGCAACTTCCCAGCCTCCTGGGTTAGTAGGTTAAGGATGACTGCCCTTGATCGTGTGTCTTAGGTACATTACAAGAAGAAGGAAGGTTGTAAGTAGTGTGATATGCAATAAAGGAGGACGTATAGGATGGTTTCAAGGAATTAAAAACATTGAAAACAAATGCCTGAAACAAGAACATAGATAATGGGATAAAAATTAAATTTGAAAGAGTTGTAGATGTTAGAGATTCTCAATTCAACAGAATTAAAACTTAATTTTATGTTTGTTTTATAACAGATACATAAAATTGGAAGATGTAGACAATTGGGTCTCTGTGGATACTGTCACATCAGAAATTAAACTTGTAAAAATTCCTGATTTTGAATCAAGATATGTCCAAAATGGTACATACACTGTAAAGGTTGTGGCTATATCAGACGGTAAGTTATTAAATGGATATTTTTCTTTGTTATATGTATTTAGTTTTTATCTTCATCATCATAAGCTTTTGTTTTGAAAGTATGTAAACATCTACCTCTCCAATGGATGAGCTTGTATATTCCAACTTATTTAGGATGGGAATTGTCCTCAGTGGTCATTGCAGTCTCCACACCAGACTCACAGAAGAATTCAGTGCATTTCTATGTCAACAATATGATCAGAATATACATATTTTTCCCTGTTTATTTCTCAGATTATCCTAGAAAAACCATCACTGGCACTGTCATTATCAATGTTGAAGACATCAATGACAACTGTCCCACTCTGGTGGACCCAGTGCAGAATGTCTGTTATGACACACCATATGTGAATGTCACTGCAAAAGACCTGGATGGAGACCCAAACAGTGGACCTTTCAGTTTCTCTATCATTGACAAACCACCTGGAATGGCAGAAAAGTGGAAAATAATACACCAAGAAAGTAAGCAAAATTGTTGGGCTACATTAAAATTCAAATACTGAACATGATATGTAAAATCTTTTTACAAATAACATTTCTTCTCACAAATTATATTTCTAATATAACTTTTTATGAGTGCATTTATTAAAATGATGTACTTAATAGCTTTTATTTGACCATGGAGAAAAGAAAAATTACCTATAATATCTAAAAGGTTACCCAGGTATTCTCCAAATAGCTCTGGAAGTAGTTTTCTCTCAAACTGAGGCAGACCAAATCTTTTTAGGTGTAACAGTAATAGCAGATAGAGTCTTGAAGTGCATCTTGTGAATTCTTGAAGTGTGATAATAATAATTCCATTTAAAATAGCATGTGCCAGGCACTCTGTATACATTATCATCCTAAACTCTTACTCTATATAATTAAATTTCCTGATTACAGGTGCAAAAACCTTGGCTTATATAGAGTTAAATAACTTGTTCACAGTTGCAAAGCTAGTCTGTAGTGGGACATGACAGAGTCTATCTGACACACAACCCCCCATGCCAATGGATGTGAGTACATAAAAAATATAAATAAATTCCTAGCAATGGAAATATATTAATACTATTTCCTTAATTTGCTTAACTATTCCTATGCTTAATTCCAAATCTTCTTAGGATTTGTGATGGCTAATCTTGATTGTCAACTTGATGGGATTGAGAAGCACCTAGGAGATTAGTAAAACTCACCTCTGGATGTGTGTGTGAGGACATTTCTAGAGATTAACTAAGAGGGGGAAGACCTGCCCTTACTGTAGGTGGCTCCATCCCACTTGGAATTAAAGAGGGAAAAGGAAAAAGCCACTAGCACCAGCATTCCTTCTCTTTCTCTGCTTTCCTAATATCGTAACATGAACAGTTCCCAGTCCACTTTTCTTCTTTGAAGTAGGGATTGCCAATTCGAACATAAGTTCCAGGCATGTGTGTAGACTACACACATTTGTTAAAATAATCATCATGAAAATAAAGTGTCCAAATCTGATCCTTAGCTACTTAAACTTCACATTCAAGGTCTGTGGATAAATTTCACTGAGCACACAGAATGAATTCAATGAGAAGTTAAAGAAGGAAAGAGAGCTGCTAACTGGAGCTAAATAAAGAACATGTCTGTGATGTAATTTCTCCCTTTCCTTGGTAATCATTTTCTCTCCTCCTGCCTCCCCTCATAGGTACCAGTGTGCTGCTGCAGCAAAGCGAGCAGAACCTTGGGAGAAGTGAAATTCAGTTCCTAATCTCAGACAATCAGGGCCTCAGTTGCCCTGAAACGCAGATCCTCAAACTCACGGTCTGTGAGTGTCTGCATGGCAGTGGCTGTGTGGAAGCCCAGCATGACTCCCACGTCGGCCTGGGACCCGCAGCGATTGCACTCATGATTTTGGCGCTTCTGCTCTTGCTGCGTAAGTCTTCAAAGCCACTTTTTAGTGTCTTCGGTAATTTGCAGTACTGGTAATTTATGACTCTGGTAATCATTGGTTTCTTTACAGTTGTTCTTTAACCTTATTAGAACATTTTTGATGGTAAACAGGGAGACCATCATTGATGATTGATAAATTCTCCAAAGCTTATTGGAGGAGTCTTTTCAGAATTTTACCTTATAGAAATGTATCATTTTCTAATGTTGGTAACTGAGGTTATACATACTTTTCAGTTACCACTTAGCATAAATCTTGCTGATATCTGCATTTGGATAAGCTTCAAGAAGACACGCTATCGTATTCCCAGTCCCTAGTTCCTAGTAGGCCCTCAGAAAACGTTTGCAACATGAATTTGGGATATGGATATGAGGTTATTTTACAAACTTGGCGTATTTCCATCCATCCTTGCTTTGCACGCTCAGGTTGTCCGAGCTCTTCCATCTCCCTGCTACCCACTGCTTGATTTACTTCTTCTAGTACCAACAGCAGTCAGAGCATCCCACCTTCTGTACAATGTACCAATGGGAAGCTGCTTTCACCTAGTCCTGCCTGCTCTGCCTGTCCTCCAACAACCACTTCCTTTCATGGAATAAAGGACCACAGCCTGGCGTCACATGGAACTCCACTCCACTTGGTCACTGAACTTGGGCAGAGCACCACCCACATGGCAGCCTGGGCTATCTCAGTGAGAGAGGAAGAGCCTATTAAGCCATTAGTAGATGTCTAACTTAATACAAGATGTTCAAAAGTTTACGATGGTCCTTTTTTTTTTTTTTTTTTTTTTTTGACCATCCCCAACTGCTTGGTTTTATGAGAGAAGGGGAATGAAATGATAATGTGAAGACAGCTGGAACCCTAGGTTGGGAAGAACACCCTCCTTTTGCCATATATTCCAACTGTACCAAGTACAAAATAACCAACTCTGAGGGAGCAACCAAGATGGTGGAGGGAGGCAGGCGAAGGAGTAAGGCCAGCTGTGAAGAGACTATGAGTGTGCTGGGGGGGCCTGAAACAGAGGCTAGACGAGTCTGTCTTCCACATAGGCATGTGTAAATATGAAAATAAGCCAGTCTTTCTCCCCTTCCCTCTGCTCTGTGCTGCTTGCTACTTGTCTTTCCACACAAGAGCAAAGGAAATTGGCCATAGGCAATTGCAATCAGACTCCCACCCATCAGCTTCTGGATCTTCCTCACGTTACGGGATTCTTTATGTGTTCACTGAGCACTGGGGGCCCTTCTGCATCTGCTTCAGAATGAGCCCCATGGCCAGGTCATTCATTCTTTATCTGCTGCACCTCAGAGTCACCCATGGCTGTCACGCTGGCTGTACGGAGTCATTATCAGTGCTGGTAAACTCCTCGTAAGCTGGAGCCCAAATCCAGCACCTCTGGTCCACATCCATGGCTCCGTGGTCCTTCGTGGCTCCTACGGCAGCTGCTTCCAGCATGTAGCCCTTGAAAGTCAGCTCTAGCTGGAAATATTCCTCGCTATCCTTGAGAACCAGCTGACACTCAGGTTTGATGCTGTAGACAGCTGGATTGCTGTACACTTCAACATCTCATGGGCTCCACTCAGTGACTTTCATGTTGTGTGTTTCATGGCATGGTGACAGTCCCCTTTCTGAGAACACTCATTTCCCTTGCTCCTCTCCTCTCAAGCCAGGTCAGGGTTGATGTCAGCCAGCCACTCTTGCTCCTTCAGGATCTTCTCTGACTGATGGCACATCTTGAACATGCTGGGATTCAGTGCTCTTCCAGAGACTTGGTGAAATGGATGACTTCCTTGGACTTTGCTTTTTTTGAAGTAGGAATTGCCAATCTGAGCATAAGCTTTGGCAGTCTGTCAATTGTCTCAATTCTTCCTCCCCAATTCGGTGGCCTTCTCACAAAGCTCCCAGTATTTCTGGTAATAGCCTTTTCAATGTATACCGCTGCTTGGTGGGTAATGTAAGTCACGTTGGTGGTGTCCAGTTCCTTGGCTCTGTGTTAACACTTCTGGGCTGTGTCAATGTCTTCTTATAAGGCATATCCTTCCCACCTCTTTTTCTTCCAGTGCCTATAACTTTTTGGGTTTTTTGTTTGTTTGGTTGTTTTTGTTTTTGTTGTGACTAGAGTTTGAACTTAGGGTTTCACACTTGCAAAGCAAGCACTCTACCACTTGAGCCACACCTCCAGTTATTTTGGAAGTGGGGGTCTTGCGAACTATTTGCACAGGCTGGCCTTGAACTTCGATCCTCCCAATCTCAGCCTCCTAAGTAGCTAAAATTACAGGCTGCTGGCTTCTTATTCTCTGGAAAAGAGTGGCTCTGGCTTGGTCTCCTTTAGGAAGAGAAGGTGGTGGGTGTTGTAGCATCTTCTTCCTCATCCATATTGCCCAGATCAACCCTAAGGAGGACACTGACAGTGGTCATGATCTGGGAACCTGGGAGCTTTGTGCCCAGGCCTCCTGGCTTGTTCCACAGCTGCTCAGTCAGTTCCCCATAGGTTTGGGATCACTGAGTAACACTGAGTGTTTGGGATCACTCTCTGACTTCTGGTATAGATTAGACATGTTGGAAGGGCTCAGGAATGTCCTGTCTGCCAGTGGGGCCTCCATAACTGTAAACCCTCTTTGAACTGAGGGTTACTCACTTCACATTTTAAATACTCCTATAGGTTCACTTGGCTTATTCAAATTAATTCAAGAACTCAGGAGCCGCTGTTCTTCACAGATAGCCCTTGCACCAGTCAGGCTTTAGGGCTCATAAGCCTTCTAGGCATAGGCTACAGAGCGATTGCTAGAGAGCACCTGGTTCTGGAGATCTAATTTAATCGCTTCAGAGTAGCACTTCAACACATCCTCAATTACTGGCACTCAGGGCCTTATTGCTCCTCTCCTTTAGCTCATTCCTCTGCTCCTGGCCTGGCCTGGAACCCCATTTACAATGTATCTTTATTCCATTAGCTGTCTTATGGGCAGTTACAAATACAAACACAATGGTGAATGACTTGTAACATTTTACCAGGTTTGGAGGCAGGTCCTGGAATTCCTTGCACCGCCTTCTCTCAGATTCCCTGGAGCCTAATATGGCACTTGGCACATGACAGACACTCGATTAATATTTACCAACCGTGTAGAAGATGCTGAATTGCCATTAGCTGACTTCAGTCTCTATAGTAACC
The DNA here is from genome assembly GCF_047511655.1 of Castor canadensis. NCBI lineage: Eukaryota > Metazoa > Chordata > Mammalia > Rodentia > Castoridae > Castor > Castor canadensis. Next base: position 43,125,384 of record NC_133389.1, on the reverse strand, counting down.
ACAGTAGCCATAGTGACTATGCTGTCATTGAGGACGCATTCAACTCGTCAAACTGCCAAGTGGGAAGAGCAGTAAAACCCAATTTGGAATGGACTGCTTGTAGATGTGGCAAATTCTTTACTGCATTGATCAGGGGTCCACCTCAGTCTTTGCTTCCTCCTAAAGGTAGAATAAAATTTAATGACAGGGCTCTGAAATTGTATTGAATTTTAGATGAAATGTTTTATATAAATGTATAATTTTAAGGGGTTTTAATGTAAAATTATTTTAGAAAATAGTACTTAGGTTAATCCGGCTAAGACTTCAGAGAATCAAGCCTTATACAAAATCCTGCTCAAAAGTAAAGTATTTCAGCAGTTTCAATGTTCTAGAATATTTGAACACATTAATTTTTATTACTCTTGAGAGTTTTTGATCTTTGTAATACATATTTTTGGGACAGTAAATTTACCAAAAAATTTTGGACAATGGTTTTTAAAAAAAATGTAATCTTTGAAATGTTTTTGCTGATTTGGATCCTATCTCATCCAGTCTGAATAGTATTCTTCTCAGTAACCACAGACAGACCCTTTGTGATGAACAAGAACTTTCAGTCTGCAAGACTCCCTCCTTCTGCCTTTAGGCTTTGGTGTAACCCAACCAAAACAAACGTGGAGAGGTTGAATAAGGGTGAAGACTATACTTAAAGTGATATGCCGGGCTGGAGGTGTGGCTCAAGCAGTAGAGCACATGCCTAGCAAGCATGAAGCCCTGAGTTCAAACCCCAGAACTGCACCAAAAAAAAAGAAAAAATGCTATGCAGATCCCAAAATGATGCAGCTTAAGTTTAGAAATACATCAGCATTGATCTTTTATGTACTTGGTTTTGCTTCTGTACAGTTGTGCCACTTTTGCTGCTGGTGTGCCATTGCGGAGAGGGTGCCAAAGGCTTCACCCCCATACCTGGCACTATAGAGATGCTGCACCCTTGGAATAATGAAGGGGCACCCCCTGAAGACAAGGTCAGTTCATTGGATATTAATGTCACTCATCTTTTCTTGTTTTAAATTAAGTGGCCTTGGGAGATACTTCTAACATTTTTCGTCCTGGTAACATTATGAAATATATATTTGGTGTTTTACCCTATTTCTCAGCATACAACTTTAAAATCTTTGAAAGCTCCAAAGTGATAGTGTTGGGGACTGAGCCCTCAACCTGTGGGATCTGACACTGCATCCAAGTAGACAGTGACAGAATGGCGTTGACTTAAAGGACACTCAGTTTGTGTCTGCTGTAGAACTGGTTAGTTAGGAGTCTGTTGACTATTGTGTGAGAGCAGAACAAAAGAGGTTTGTTTTTTTCAACAGTAGTCATTGCAGATTTCATGCACTTGCCTTTGTTAAACAAAGAGCTCAAATGACAGCGTATTTTGTGTTAATTGCCAGGTAGAGATGGTTTCAGTGCATTCTGATATTTCTGTCCTGTGCTAATGAAAATGTGTACTGTGGGTCAGGGAATGGTCCAGAGAATGGAGAAAAGGGTCAGGGAGATCTAGAGTGAATAGGAATTTGGGAGAGAAATTTTCGTCTCAGTATTAAATGGGTATTATTTCACTATCAGGAACTGCTCAATTTCCATTCCCTTTGATACATACAATTGACAGAGGTAAACCTCCAACTCCCATGACAGTTGTAAAATGGTGCAAAATCCCCTTCTAATGACTTCATAGCTATCTCCCTTGACTCTAGTGCATCTTCACCCTGGCTCTCTCATCTTCCTCTGCCAGGAGTGCCATTTCTAAGAGCAAATGATTCCCACACCAGAACTTAAAATAACAAAGGCTAAAACATAAAGGCAGACAGTTGAGTGAGGATCAACACAGTGATCTCCAACCCATGGCTCCAGGCTCCTCCTTTCTTGGTCCTCTCCGTGGATGGGTTCCATCCCCATGCTGTCCTCACGTCTATTCTCCTCACGTTCCAACTAGCAGGTGGGAGTTGACTGACTTGTTTCATGGACACATTTTCTGGTAGTTGCACATACCATTCCTATTTCATTCACACTGACTAGAACTCAGGTGGCTGTATCTAGCAGTAGCTAGCAGAGGCTTAGAAATACAGAGCGTATTTTGAATGGCCACGTGTTCAGCTAAAAATAAAGTTTTAAGTGTTCTTTAACTGTAGCAGAAGACATCAAACCCAAGAGGAAAGTTGAAATCCCTTGGTGCCAGTAAAGTAAGTAAGCTGAGACACATAGGAGTTAAAATTTCTTTCCTCCTTGGGTTATAATCAGCTATGAAGCAAGAAGATAGAATAAGACTCAAAGAGAAGTTATTCAACCCAAAATATTTTTCCTGAGTGAATTTATCAATCTTTGTCATGATTTGCTGCCATAAAGTGACTAGGATAATTCTCTTGCAAGAACATTAACATTTAATCTGATTTTTATTGTATCCTTACAGTTAATAACTACAGCTATTATGCTAATAACAAGTTGTTTGCATTTTATTTTTTTCATACCAGTCTTAAAACAAAGATAGAGGTTCTGAGTAAAAAAAATTAATTCATACCAAAAAAAATATATTTTTTTCTAATCTTCCTTTGGGAAAATAGTGCATCTCCTTAATGCCATTTAGCTCAGATCCTTATACTAGCTGTGCTGACCCTCCATCTTTCTGACTCAGTTCTCAACTGTATTTGCTCACAGGCGGTGCCATCGCTTCTGGCAGTGGATCACGGGGAGAATCTAGCAGTAAAAAATGGAGTAGGTGGCTTTATAACCAAGGAAGCCACCATGAAAGGAAGTAGTTCTGCTTCTTTTACCAAAGGGCAGCATGATTTGTCTGAAATGGATGGAAGATGGGAAGAACACAGAAGCCTCCTTACTGGTGGGACCACTCATGTTACAGGAACAACAGGAGCCTTTGCGGGCAATGAAACCATAAGGGCCACAGGAGCCACAGGGGCCACAGGAGCTTCCAGAGATATAACTGGAGCTAGAGCAGCTGCTGTTGCCATGAATGAGGAATTCTTAAGGAATTATTTCATTGATGTAAGGGTTGGTTTTTATATATGGGGAAAAACATTTTTAAGGGATATGGTTTGATTAGGTCAACCATTGCCTTGGATCTATATGGGCCTTTGAGTTTGTTTTGTTTAGGTAATGCTTATAGGCAATTGAAAAAGAGATGGAATCCATTGAAGATTCAGTGTTAATTAAACTATGCTAAGATAGCAAATAACCCCACAATCTTCTTAGCTGTCATAAAAGCTTTGTTCCCACTTATATTCATGTTTTTGTCAGTCAACTCAGCTCTACTTTACTCCACATTGTCTAAGATGCATGCTGAAGGAGCTGATTGTACCTGAGAAGCTGCAGCCCATGTGGCACAGGGAAAAGAACAATGGCAGAACCAAGCAATTTTTCTTAAAGCCTTCACCCTTTTTATGCTCTCATTTCACTGGGCAGAGCAAATCACATGACCATACTACCTATCAGTGTGTCAGAAAGTACAAGGAGCAGGCTTGATGGGGTGAGCCTAAGAGGGAGGGGCACAGAATAAAAAACAAAAGCTATTAAGTCCATTTAATGTTTTTGCTCTGAGGAGAATTCACAAAAAAAAAGATGAAGAATGTTATGGGAAAGATGACCAGACACAGTAAGGAAGCTCCTCCCTGGAATTAGGAATTAGAAGCAGGACTGAAGATAAACTTAGAGACAAAACATATTTCAGAATACATCTCATTACTAAGAGTAATTAGGGATACTTATTTCATAATATAAAGTGTATTGATTCATCTGGGGACCTACCAGTCCTAAATAAGTCAGTACCTAATAAAAGAAAGTCAAAATTGGAAGCAAAAATTTTTAGAAGTGAAAGAGAAGTACACAAATCCATAATTACACTTGGAGAACTGTTCTGTGAATAGTTCAAAAACCAAGTCAACACAAAATCAGCAAGAATATAAAAAATATAGCAACACTATCAACTGAATGCATCTGATTGACATTGATAAAACCCTCAATGCCACAAAAGCACAATATACAACTCATTCAGATACAGACTATATTCTGTGACACAAGTCTAAATAAATTTAATAGAATTGTAGTCATGCAGTATACTGGCACAATAAGAAATTAAACTAAAGATCAATAACTACACAATATATAAAATATACCCAAATATTTGTAAATTACACATTTCTAAATATCCCATGGGTAAAAGAAAAACATTAGGGCTGGATGCTGTGGCTCACAGTTCAAAACTCCAGTATTGCTAAAATAAATAAATAACAGAAGCAACCAGTTAGAACTAACTGAAAACTAAGCCATACTTTATGAAAATTTGTGGATACTACTTAAGTAATGCTTTGAGGGAAATTTATAGTAAAAATGATTAGATAAGAAGATGGGTCTCAAATCAATTGAACTAAGCTTCCATCCTAAATAGTTACAAAAAGAAAACCAAGTTAAGCCCAAAGCAAGCAGAAATAATATAATAATGGATTCTGGAGCAGAAATCAATGAAATATTAAACAACAGTTGGGAGGGGCAATAAAATCAAAAGCTATGTAAAAAGATTAATAAAATATGTAGATCTCCTAACCAATCAAATTAAGATATAAAAGGGAACGGACAAATTATCGATATCAGAAATGAAATAAAGAGCATTACTACAGACCCCATAGACATAGTAAAGATAGTTTAAAAAAGAGAAAAAAGCAAGACTGGGTGCCTTTCTTGAAAACAGGTCTCCTGTGTCCCCATAGGGTGGGCAACTCCAGTCGGAATGTTAAGCCTCTGAAGGGCATTTGAGAGGACTGACTGAGAGGAGGGGCTTACATGGAGGAAAACAACTTATTTTTGTCCTCCTTTTCTAAGTCTGCAAATTATTAGAGTGTTTGGCCCCTTTCTACCCTCCCCTGGATTAGCTCTATAGGTTAATGGTCAAGAAAAACCACTTCTTCCTTTCCTGTCTCACTGTTCAAATCTAGTACCATTTGTTTTGTGGTGTGTTTTCTTTCTCCACTCTAATCCTGCTCCAGTCATTCTTGGTTATGTGTGTATGTAACTAACTTTTTGATATGGAAACAATTTCAAAAATTAGGAGGAAATTTGTCTCCTAAATGGAAATTTTTAACTCCTGAATGCTCTTTACCTAGATTTCACCCAATTATTAACATTTTGCCCCATTTTTCCTCTCTCTTTCTCTTACACACACACATACACATTCTACATCACCGTAGTATAGTCAACAAATTTAGAAACTTAAAATTAACACAATTTATATTTCAATTTCACCAATTATCAAAATAATGTCTTCTATAGCATTTGTTCTTTTTATCCAGGATTCTATGTTCCATTTAGTTGTCAAAACACTTTATTCTCTTAACTTTCTTCCTTTTGTTTCTTTGTATATTAATTGTACAAAATTAATTGTTCATGATGACATTTTCCTACCTGCTTATAATGTACTTTGATCTTGTTCACACCGCCCCCTTTGTTCCAGGAGTTTAATGTTTTTTAAGAAAACAAGCCAGCCATGATGTAGGATGTGTCTCGGTTTGTGTTTCTCTTAGGTCTTCTTGTAATTGTCAGACTCAGGTTTTGCATTTTAAATAAGAATATAGAGCTTTATATTAATTGTATCACTAATTATGTGACTCCATGTTTGTGTTCCTTATAGAAAGTGGCCTCATACACCGAGGAGGATGACATTCACATGGCCAAAGACTGCCTTCTGGTTTATTCTCAAGAAGAAACAGAATCTTTACATGGGTCCACTGGTTGTTGCAGTTTTATTGAAGGAGAGCAAGATGACCGCTTCTTGGATGACTTGGGACTTAAATTCAAGACACTCGCTGAAGTTTGCCTGGGTCAAAAAATAGTTATGGATGTAGATAGTGAACAGAGGCAAGGCCCTGTCAAAGAAACAGGTATGAACACAGCTTCACGCTCACTCTATGAGCAAGCTATGGTTAATTCAGACAGTGCCTCCTCCTCTGGCAGCAGCTTTCAAGTTCCAGAACCTTCACGTGAAGCACATAGAGAGAGAGTAACTCAGGAAATTGTCACTGAAAGACCCATGTCTTCTAGGCAGAGTCAAAAGGTAGCACCGCCTCTTCCTGACCCAGTGGCTTCTGGCAATATCATAATGACAGAAACCTCCTATGGCACAGGCTCCACTGTGCCACCAAGCACCGTGATCCTGGGCCCTAGACAACCACAGAGCCTTGTTGTGACAGAAAGGGTGTATGCTCCAGCTTCCACCTTGGTAGACCAGCATTATGCTAATGAAGGTAACATCACGGTTACCGAAAGAGTGATCCAGCCTAATGGGGGCGTCCCAAACCCTCTGGAAGGCACCCAGCACCTGCAAGATGCACATTATGTTATGGTGAGGGAAAGAGAGAGCATCCTTGCCCCCAGCTCTGGGTTACAGCCCTCTCTGGCTACACCCCACATGGCAGTAGGACAGAATGTGGTGGTGACAGAAAGAGTGCTAACACCTGCTTCCACTCTGCAATCCAGTCACCAAATTCCCACTGAAACCTCTAGAAAGACTGGAAAGACAGTGATTTCTGGAACTGGAGTTCCTGGTGGTCCTCTGCCAACTTTTAGTCTAGAGGAGTCTGGTCCTTCTAATTCTACCATAACCACATCTTCTACCAGGGTCACCAAACATAGCACTGTGCAGCATTCTTACTCATAAACAGCAACCAGTCACAAAATCTAGATTTTAACTAGCAGGGACTGCATGTTTCCATGTACCTCAGTCACAGATAGACAAAAGGCCATACTGTCTGTGCTTCCAGATACGTATTTCAGAAATGTCCTGTGATACACTGAGGACATAGTGACGATCCTCTTTCTTAAGTGCCTTTTAGTGAGTTGTGCAAACAGTGTTCACAAAATGAAACAAAGGGTACATCTGACATCTGAGAATCCACCAGATTAACACACAGTATCCAGTTCATAGCTATCCACTGGAGCAGCCCAGGGAACAGGGTCTCTTTGCATACCAAATTACCACTTAACATTGACCTTGTATAGTCTCTACATTACCTTCTGCATCAGTAGCTCATTTTTCTAAACATTCACCAGCAGTCTAGCTACCAGTTTTGTTGTTGGTTTTCTTTAAGACTGGAACCCTTGTAATTTGTTGATTAGATTTTTAGACCACCAACATGGTAAGAGCATACATTGTGTGTCCCTGCACATGCACACATCATGTGATCTTACAAATGACATTTGTATTTTGTCTCTTAACAGTCATGAAAATTTTGGACCCTTCAAATTCAGTTGAATCATCCAGGACAAAATTCATAAATATGAGATAATTTTACTTATTATGTTAATATTCTAGGAAAAAAACTCAGGACATACTTTATTTTCTTAACAGCTACAATTCAGTGCAGCTACATTAACCAAACATATTCTCTAGTGTTGCAAGACTGATGCATGTTTCATTGCTTTATAGCAGTGTCTATTATGGGTGCCAAATAATTAATTGTGGAATTAAATTGAATTTTACAAACCTTTTTTAGACACAATTGTTAAAATAAACAAAAAACCTTATATTTCTATAATTATGCATTTCAAATTACGATTTTATTCTGCTGTCTCAAAAATCATTGGCTTGTCATGACTTAGTTCACGAATAGTAAATAGTGTATTTTTTAAAACTCAAATAGTTGGCCTCATTTTGCACAATATCTTTGCCTTGTTTTTTTAAAAAGGCTATTTGGTTATGCCATTCCTAAATAGATTGTGTTTTCTTGCTCCTAGAAATAATAATGCTTCAAAATATATATGCAGGCAGAATCAGTAAATATTTCCTCCAACAAATTTTCATAATTTTTAAAGACTTAATTTTTTGACTTTTAAGATATTTTGCTGGGGAAGTGAAACTTTAGAATTATACTTTTGTAGACTTTTTTAAAAATATTGTTTCCTTGAATTGTGTTTTCAAAAAATTTATACAATGCACCCCACTGTGTGCAAGTAACAGCAATAGTTTTAGAACTCATAAGCTGTGGCTAAGATGGAGCTCACTTTTCCATGGTCTAGAATTGTTTACGTTCTACTTAGTAGTTTTTTTGTTTTTGTTTTTTTTTTTCATTGTAGTTGTTATATTTTGCCAAATATGCAATAGAAATATCACTACTGTGTGAAAATGTAAATATGACCTATGGACCTAGAAAAACAAAATTTGGTCTTAAACTCCCTCCTTGGGCAAGCTTCAAAGCCTAATCTGTCCCTCGTTTTAGTGCAGGTACATGTTCTACAGGGTCTTCTTTGTTCCTGAAAGGGTAATTTGCATTACTTTTTACATTTGTTCCATGGGAGAGAATATTTGTATGTGTATCATCATAAAATATTTAAATAAAAAGACCGCATTTAGAGTGACTCTTTCTCCATGTCTTATTGATGTCTTATTTTCCAAGGAATATTGCTCAGTTGTTAGAGAAAGCACTTTGGATTATTCATCAGATCTGCTTACACTAGCCTAGCCAGCCTCTTTGGAAGAGCATGGTTTCTCTTCCTAAGAAAGATAGAAGACAAGAAGACCCATGTAAATTTGAATTTCAGATCAACAGTAAATAATTTTCACTGTAAGTATGTTCAGTTAAAAAAAAAAAAAATAGAGATGCTCCTTGACTTCTGACAGAGTTACATCCTAATAAGCCCATCATTAATTGAATATCTCATAGGTCAAAAGTGCATTTGAGCACCTGTCTAGTAAGTACAAGAACTGTGTTCAAACACCAGTTCTATCAAAAACAAAAATGCATTTAATACTCCTGGCCTACTCAACACCATAGAAGTTTCTAATGAATGCATAGCACTTTGTTATTTGGTACAAGCACATTTGGGATTACCGGGTGTTCCTGAAGAAATGATGTTTTTATCAACATAGAATGGTTATCTTCCTTGTCTTGTGGCTTAGAGCTTGTCAGGAAAGGGAGGTGGAGCAGGCTCTGGAATGCTGGCAGGAGGAGGAACACAGTGAGCAAGGGTTGTGTTGTGGGGTACTGGGGGGCCACTCCAGAGGTTCTTGTCTTCACTGGGGTTAGGAATAAGCTCAGGATGTGCACACAGGTAGATTTATTAGAAAAAGAAAAGGCTGCAGCTAGAGCAGTGCAGCGGAGTCCGGAAACCAGTGGCTCCCTGCTGAGGTGAAGGCTGGGGCTTTTTATGGCACTTCAACTCTGGGTTAGGGTAAGGGTTAGGTGGGTTTGTTCCCATGGTTGTGGATTCACACGCACAGACTATCTTCAATGTGCTGGTCTGTTTGCCCCATATCAGGGGGAAACAACCTTGAGAGCATCCTATCTATCAGCCTCATGGAAGATTTATGAGACCATGTATCTCTTCAGGGTGCAGGGCTCACAGTGCTCTCCATGGGGGATGGGATACTGACTTACTATGCATCTGTCCCTTAGGTTCCCAGACACAACAGTTGTCTTGCTGTGCAGATGAAGTCTCCCAGGTAATAGCCATCTGCGACCATCTCTGATACCCCGCCCCTCACCCCCATCTCTTCTTCCTATGGAAAGATCTTTCCCAGGCAGAAAGGGAGGGAGCATATCAGATATGTTCTGAAAAAAGGGCAATGGGGGATAAATAGGATCAAAGCATAACAGGTACTTAGAAACCTCTTTTGCTAAAAAGCATTGACTCCTCACTTGGGCCCATAAATTAACTAAAAGCAGAATGAAGGCCTGGCATCCCTTCTTTTTTGACTCTCCTTGTCTTAAAACTTTGGACCAGGCTCCTGCTTAACTCTGCATATAGACATGTTAATCACTCAAGAAGTGTCTGTCTAAAAGCCACTGACACCAAACCTACCTCATCCCCCTTTAAGGCTGAAGGCACAAAGATAAGAGTGACTGAGGTATTTTACTGTCAGCTTTTGCAATGTCCTGTTCCTGACCCCCAAAATGTTGCCTGAAAGTCTCTAATCATTGTCCTAAACCTGCAGTAACTATGGATTCCAGGAACAGCAGAGACTCAGAGACAGATCATCCCATGATAAGACCATTCCCAAGTAGAAACAATCATCTTACAGGAACCTGATTAGATTCCCAAGCAATAGGATTTCTGTGGC